>NC_050579.1:55271049-55977881 GCF_011100635.1 Trichosurus vulpecula
ATAGGTGTTCATTCCATTTATATTCACAGTTATAATTACTAACTATACATTTCCTGTTTTCTTCTGTTTGTCCTTCTCTCTCTCTCTCTCTCTCTCTCTCTCTCTCTCTCTCTCTCTCTCTCTTTATCCTGTCCCTCCTCTGAAGTCTGTTTTGCTTCTGAGCACTGCCTTCTTTTATCTGTTCTTCCTTTTGTCACTCCTCCTTTTTCTTATCCCCTTGCCTTCCTACTTCCCTATTGTGTAAAATAGATTTGTATTACCAGTTGCGTATGTATATGGTTTTTTTCCTCTTTAAACCAATTTAGAAGTGAGTGAGGTTCAAGCATTGTTGACTCCATCAGATTTTTTATACAGCTCTAGTCTTTTCAGCAGGAATGCTTAAAAGTCCTCTATTTCATTAAATGTCCATTTTCCTCCCTAAAAGATTATACTCCATTTTGTTGATAGGTTATCCTTGGTTGTAATCCCTGCTCTTTTGCACCCCAGAATATCATATTGTCCTGTACTCCTTTAATATGGTAGCTGCTAAATCTTGTGTAATCTTTACTGTGGCACCACAATATTTCTGGCTGCTTGGAGTTTTTTTTGTTTGACCTAGGAACTCTTGAATTTGGCTGTAATATTCCTGGGAGTTTTTGTTTTGGGATTTCTTTCAGGTGACCAGTGGATTCTTTCAGTTTCTGTCTTACCCTCTGTATCTAAGTTAGGGCAGTTTTCCTTGATAATTTCTTGAATATGATGTCTAGTCTCTTTGAACATAGCTTTCAGGTAATACAATAATCTTAAATTATCTGTCCTTCATCTATTTTTTGGGTCAGTTTGTTTTTCTAATGAGATATTTCTCTTTTTCTTCTATTTTTTTTCATTCTTTTGATTTTTTTTTTATTAATATCAAATGAAGTCATTATCTTCCACTTGCCCAATCCTAATTGTTAAGGAAGTATTTTCTTCAGTGAGCTTTTGGATATCTTTTTCTATTAGACCAATTCTCTATTTTTTAAGGTATTATTTTCTTCAGTATATTTTATGCCTCTTTTGACAAGCTGTTGATGTTGTTTTCACAACTTTCTCCCTTTTTTTTAACCTAATTTCTTCTCTGCCATCCTTATTTGATTTTTAAAATAATTTTTTAGCTCCCCCAGGAATTCTTGCTAGGCTTATGTCCAATGCACATTTTTTTCTTTGAGGCTTTATTTATGACTGTTTTGACTTTATTGTCTTCCGAGTTTATGTCTGTATCTTCACTGTCAGCCTAGTCAAGCTTTAGGCTTTTTCCTCACTGCTGTTTTCAGAGCTAGTTCAGGGGGTTTGGAAGGTTTTGTTGCTTCCAAGTTGGTGTGGTGATTGCTCTCCTGGTCTGCACTCTGGTCCTTCTCTAGGAAGAGCCTCTGATCCCTGCCCCTCAGGGTTTCTACTTCCTGTGACCAAAAATGTTACTCTCTGACTTCGAAACTATAACTCAGAAGTGGGTATAAGTAATGGGGTTGCCAAACAGTATCTGGTCCCATGTCCAGTGCTAGCATAGGGGTATCCTGAAATCTCTTTCCAGTTGCCAGGTCACCCTTACCAGCTCTGACTTGAGAGCTCCCAAAGCTACTGCTGCTTCTGTTGCCCACACTTACACCCACCATGGATGTTTTGTTCACATGGGCTGTGGCCCAGCCTTGTCCCCTGTGTCACAGATCTTTCTTTCCAACCTACTGTAATGTCTTGAGCTGGAAGAATGTCTCTGTTTGTTGGTTCTGCTACTCTGGAATTCCATTTGAGGTGTTATTTTAAAGTTGTTTAGAGGATAATACTGGGAGAGCTCAGCTAAACACTTTCTAATCTACCAACTTGGCTCCACCTCTGGAAGTCTGGGTATTTTTTGTTTGGTTGGTTTGTTTTAACAGAAATAGGTGTTTTATTTTGTCAAAAATCCTTTTCTGCTTCTGTTGATATAATCTTAATATTTTTGTTGTTTTTATTATTGTGTTCAATTATGTTTATAGGTTGCCTAATATTAAATCGACCCTGAACTCCTCTTATAATTCCAGCCTTATCATAATGTAAAATCTTAATACTATATTGCTGTAGCTTTTTGGCTGATGATATTTTATTTTGTACATTAACATTCATTAGGAATGCTAGTCTGTAGTTTTTTTTTCCCCTCTGTTTTGACTCTCTAGTTTAGGTATTCAGATCATACTTGTATTATAAAATAAATTTGGTAGAATCTGTTCTTTGCCCTTTTTTTTTTTTGGGGTGTTACAGTTTGTATAATTTTGGATTTAATTGTCATTTTAATGTATTATGAAATTCACTTCCTAAACGCTTTTGTCTCAATTTTAAAGGTACCAGTTTTTGGAAGAAGCATTTCAAAACCAGAAGGGTGCAATTGAGAATTTATTAGCAAAACTTCTCGAAAAGAAAAATTATGTTCATTTTGCTGCAACTCAAGTGCAGAATAGGTAAGTTTATCACATAGGGTCACATTTTACTCCTAATCAGATCATAAAATTCAATCTCTGGCTTTATTGTCTTTTAGCATGTTTATGAATAAGCATATGTTTGAATCTTGCATTGTATTCTGAGGTGAGAGCTGTCATCAGAGTTTTAGGAGATAATGATTCTAAGTAAAACATTTAATAATATAAAAAAATCTTTGTACTGTTTTAGAGAGTTTTATATTAGAAAATTAAAAAGAAAAGCCTGAGTCTGAAATCCATGTAAGAACTTCTTAAAAGGCACTATTGTTGTAAGCCTCCTACTTGAGAAGAAAAGTGTTGATATAGTCTAATCAGTCCACATTTAATACCATTTGAAAAGTCACTTCCTCTTGTTATTCTCCTAAAACATTAAGTACCATGGGCAAGGGTTAACATTTATGTTAAAAGGATTAGGACTCATCGATTTGAGACAATGGAAGCCCAAAGTGAATTGGATCAAAACCTATAAATTATGGAGTATGAATAAGGTGAATATGGTGTTAAGTTTCAAGCGCGATCAATTTATTAGGCTAGCAGTAACCAATAAATTGGATCAGTGGCCTCTCTAACTAAAAACCACAAGGTGGGGCTTACTAGTTTTCATATGGTTTTGGGAAATACAAATAAACAAAGAACACAGTTGGGTAAGTAGGGAAGAGAGTACTATTGGTTAGAGTAGACAACATCATGGGGATGGGAGCAGCATGATTGATTACATCAAGGAAAGCAAGCTAGCATCCAGGCCAGAAACCACTCATCTCTGTCATTAAGGAATGTTTGATTATTTATGGGACCCATCTGCAACCTGATTATATTGTTAGTGGAGCAGGGATAGCAGACTTTCTGACTCCTAGGCAGGTTTGTTAGGGATATAAGACCCTAATTGTACAAGGACAGGCAAGGATAGACAATATACCTTGTGAAAATGTACCACATCAGGCCTTTAAAGATAACAAACCAATGTCTTGGAATTTTCCCAGGAGCTGAAGGTATTTTAGATAACAGTTTTTACCATTAATTATAATGTTAACTCAAAGGGGAACCTGAATTCTTGAGCTCAACTCAAGGACATAGAAAGGGGTCTTAAGCAGATATAGAATCAATTACAATGTGAAGTCAATGCAATATAGAATCAGTTAAAAAGCAGAATTTGAATTTTTCAGTGGCTTTTTTCATCACATCTTGAAACTGTAGGAAAAGGACTAACCCTTGAAATTTAATATTTGTAAATTTAAGAGGAATGAAAGGAACTAATACTTTTTTGCAATATTTAGTAAATGAATGGAACTGGTTGCCTATAAGTGATGATACAGGTTGAAACAATATAGGCCTTCGCAAATTCCATCCATATTGTTCCTTACCTCTGTCTTGTTCTTAAATTGAAAATTAAACAGACGTTATGACTAATAATAGTCATCTAACCTTTACTTAGGAAACCCACAAATTCCTTAGGCAGGCCATTCCATTTTTGGATAGCTTTTAGTTGTTAGGAAGTTCTTCTTGATAATTAAGGTAAATAATGCCTCCTTGTAATTTTCTCTCATTGGTCTAGTTCTGCATACCGGGCCAAGCAGAACAAGTTTAAACCCTCTTCCATATGATAATCCTTCATGGATATTTGAAGGATTTGAAGACTATCATGTCTCCCCTTAAGTTTTTTCTTTTAAGCTAAACATTCCAAAATTGTTTAATTAAACTTCTGATAGCATGGTTTTGAGCCATTTAATACTGCTTACTTTACTTGCCTGAACATAAATAATCTTCAAATATGTTACCTAGAATGGAATACAGCTCCCTCACACTGAGTACTACTCCTTTAATGTGCCACTAAGTTCTTCTTAATTCTTTTTTTTCCTCCACAGTATGCTGTTGTATCACTGAACTTGATTTACTAAAATCCCAAAGTCTTTTTGTCAGGTCATCTACTTGTTTTCTAGCTAGGTCAATCATGTCCTATATTTGGGAGGTTTAATTTTAAAATCTAATACCAGGTTATTGTTTGTGTTAGTATTCATAGCTTTTAGTTTTGCAGAACTCTTTATATGTGTTATCTCATTTGATACAGCAATTCTGTGATGTATGCCCTGATATTAGGTGTGCCCCTGCCCTTCCCCCCTCTCCCCCCCACTTTACAGATGAGGAAACTTAGTCAGAGAAGTTAAATGAAAAATAGTCTTTGAAGAGGGATTTAAAACCCATCTTCCTGACTTCAAGTCCAAGTCTCTCTACTATGAAACTGTAGATATTAGTGTGAATCATAATGACCTGAGCTGATTGCTGACTAGGGAAAAGTGGCCATTTACACAAGTGTTTTTAAGAAGTTTCACTGTTAGCTGTGCTTTTGATATGTAAATTCATGAAGTTGATTCAGAGGAGTACATAGTCAATTCATCTGCTTGTCTGTACACACAGTTGGTAAAAACCATTTAGACTGAATTGACTGGTCAATTGTGCTAAAACATTTAAGCTAGTTCCACATAACACAGGACCTAATTAAGCACCTGATTGAGTAAATTTCTGGATCATTGATTGATTCAGGGATATAGGAGAAATTTATAACCTAATGATGTATTTCTCTTATTCAGGATAAAAGAAGTAAATGAAACTAACAAACGAGTAGAACAGGAAATTAAAGTGGCCATTTTCACTCTCATCAATGAAATAAATAAGAAGGGCAAGTCTCTCTTACAACAGCTAGAGGTATGGTTTAAAGCTAAAAAAAGTTTCTCTTGCTCATTCTTCAGCTGTTTCAGATGTTCATTAAAAGTTCTCATTAAATGTATTGGGAGTGTGAGGATAAAGAATGTAATTGTAATATGTAGAAAATAAATTCCTAGTACTTTAAATTTATTGACTTTAAAGCATAAAGTATAGAGAGGCAGACATGCTCTGGGACTAAAAAAAAGTGCTTATTTGAATAGAGATAGGTAAAATGTTAGACAAATTACTCTTCTGAAAAAAAAAAGGCAAGTCTTTAATATTCCTTGCTTCTGTACCAATAAGGGGCTTCAACGGATTCTTTTTCATATGGAAGTACATGGGTTTCATAATTTTGCCTGAGTCATTTGTGGTATTTCTTTTGACATCTTTTAAATTCTCAATAGTTCAATATAAAATGTAATTTTCCAAATTAATCTATAAGTTTATCGTTACGTTTGTGCCATTGGTGTCTTTAAGTATGCACTTCCAAATAGTAATATCCTACCTCTCAAATGTTTTTCTGATTGCCCATGCATAATCGTTTGTTACTATTATCTCAAGAGCAGATTAATATTCTGCATATTTCAAATGTAACTTATGTACAGATTATGTACCTGTGCTCTAAATGCACAGGTAATAGATGGCATATTTTACTTAAATTGCCAGTACTTAGATTCAAATACTTAGATTCAAATTCCATTAATACTTGCCCCATAGTCCTCTATGACAGGATTTCCCTCATCCTTGTCTCTTTAGGACAGAGTGGAACTATTTAACACAGTGTCATAAATTTGAAAGAATGGGGGAAATAGTTATTGCTGAAATCCCGTATTTAGCATAATGGACTACCATGATGTTAGTGTTTTTAGTTTCTGTAGGTCTTATGAATTTTTCTTTGAAACACAAATTTAAGGCCAGCCTCTATATTCTGATACCCTACCCCTCTGCACCCCATGCTGTGTATATGTAATGGTCAGTTGATTTCTGTAATGGATTTCAGGGTCAAAAAGTAATCATGGCCTAAGTTTTGGAAGAAACCTCATTTTCCTCATTTTCCCTGATAAGAAACTATAAGCTTAATGACTTTAAGTGACTTGACTAACTTCTCATCACTTAACTAGTCAATGGCAAGACCAAGACTAGAGCCCTACATACCTTGAGTCCTATTCCATTGTTCTTTTTATTTATCTCTTCTTTATTATTTATAATAGGTAATAAATCTACCACATAGCTTTCTCTTGTGGCTGTTATAAGTTATGTGTGTTTTATATATATGTATTCCAACAAATCTGGGTATAAAGTGTACTTCTGTTTTTCTTTTTAATATCCACCAATAAACTAGACCTTTATTACCCCAGGGAAAATTTCTCTAGTAGGCCATTTTGATGAGAATTTGTTAAGATTAAATTGTAACAAACCGCTAGATGATTTTTTTTCCCTCTTTGGGGAGGTGAATACATAGAGCAAGAGTGTATTTAATGCTTCATAAATAATAATTAATCCATAAACATGGGCTAGATACAGTGGAAAGACCACTGGTTCTTCCCCCAACAGTAATCCTAGCTCTGTTACTTATTACCCTGTGTCACCTTAGGTAAATCATTTAAGCACACTAGGCCTCAGTTTCCATGTTAATGAAAGGTTAGAGTTCAGTAGGTGATCTTGGGACCTTCCCAGCTCTAGTCCTACTAGCTGAAGGCATTGTTCTCCAACCACAATTCACTTTTCCTTTGCATTATTTTTTCTACTCTTTGGGACTATCTACCTAACCTGGAAATTTTCCAACTCTATACTTTTAACTCTTGAAACTTGCCTTTTTCCTAGCTGTTTGTGAAACGTAATGTAGTGAAATAATCATCCAAATTCACTAGTTGAAACTACTATAATACATTGTTTTTCAGCTTGAAAATTCTTTTGAGATTCGAAGGATCATATGTTTAGGATTGGAAAGAACTGAGATTATGTAACCTGCTGCTCAGGTAACACATAAGAAAACTGAGGTCCAGAGCAGTTAGACTTGCTCACAGTCACACAGGCTAGTGTGTGGTGCCAGGGGAGCTGTGCTGTGAGCCCAGATGCAGTGCTTTTTTCACTGTGCTGTGATGACTCCCAGAGCTGAACACTGTGCTCCAGCTGTGGACAGGCCAGGAAATAGTATAGTGGACCTCTTTATGCTCCTGATTGTGGACCCCATGGCGGTCAAAATAGCCTACAATAGAATAGACTTTTTTTCCTGCAATGTTACCCACTATTGGCCTGTTGAGCTTATAGTTCTCTAAAGCCTCCAAAGTTTTTTTAAAGCTACAGAGCCATCATCTTGTACTTGTAAAGTTGGCTTTTTGAATGTAAGGCTGTTTTAGCTTATTAAGATCCTTTTGGATATGAAATCTGTTGTCTGTCATATTAACCTTTCCCCTCAAACATCTTGTCATTAGCCAGTTACATAACATGTCATCTATGCTTTCATTAAAGTAATTGTTGAAAGGACACATCCCTGGAAGCTCTCTGCTAGGATGCATCTTCTTGCTCTAAGTTGTCACTGACGCATCCATGATGAATCTTGAGTCCCACTTTGAGTAGCTAGTTCTAGCTACCTAAATGTATGAGTACTTAATGCATATTCCTCCATCTTATATGCTTTTCCACTGATGTAGCATCACAGATTTTTGTCCTATAATTTTTTGGAATCTTAAATGTATTATATCTGGAACATTACCCTGATCTTCCAGTCTCAATAGGAATCTACCCTCCTTAATCATTTCTTTATGTTCAAAATTTAATAATGATAATAATGTTAAAACATAAAACATTATGCCTCATGATTTTCAAAGTACTTTATGCATATTCTTATTCATTCCTCACAAGAACCCAGTGAACTAAGGGCCTCAGCTATTATTATACCTATTTTTCATTTGTAGAGACTGAGACTCAGAGCAGTTGTGACTTCTCCAGAGCCACATAGCTAGTAAAAGTCTAAGGTTGAATTGGAACCTGAGTCCTCCTGGATTTTGAGTCCAGCGCTCTATCTACAAGGAAGGCAGGTAGAATATGAGAAAAAACCAAAAACAAACTTTATCTTAATTATAGACTATATCATGATTTGAATTTACTGTACATGAAATACTCTAGATTACCACCTCAGGTTCTTTTTTCAATTTCAGCAATAGATTTTGCTGGTTATTGGCAGGCTACTTAATCTTGGGTGATGTTTTTAACTCATACATATGCCAGTGAAGTATGTATAAATGGCTTCTGGGACAGGGCTGATTTTTAAGAGAAAATTCTTTAGGTGAGTTCTATTCTGTTGCAGAATGTTACCAAGGAAAGGCAAATGAAATTGATACAGCAGCAGAATGACATCACAGGACTTTCACGGCAAGTGAAGCATGTCATGAACTTCACCAACTGGGCAATTGCAAGCGGCAGCAGCACAGCATTGCTCTACAGCAAGCGACTGGTGAGGCTCTGGCGCCGTGGGTGCTTCCCTGCCAGACTCTGTAGGCCCTGGCATTGCAGCCTGTGTACTGGCCGTGAGCGGTGGGCGTCCTGTGTCTGGGTTGTATCTGGTCATGTCTGTGTCTGTGTTGTGTTTGTGTTGTGTCTCAGGGTCCAGACTAATGACCCTGCCCTCTCTCCTCCAAGATTACTTTTCAGTTACGCCATATTTTGAAAGCCCGCTGTGATCCTGTTCCAGCTGCTAATGGAGCCATACGTTTCCATTGTGATCCTACCTTCTGGGCAAAGAATGTGGTCAATTTGGGTGAGGATTTTGTCAGTTTGGGGTGTCTGCTGTTATTGTGAACACTGAATTCATAGTTTTAGAGTTCAAAGCAACCTTGGAAGCCACTTAGTCCATCCTTCTCATTTTGCAGGTGAAAGGATAGAAATGCAAAGATTATAATTTGGCCAAGGCCACACCAGAGAGAGAGAGAGAGAGAGTGTGTGTGTCAGTCTAGAACTGGGATCTCCTCAGCATCCTCTTACCTATAGAGAAAGCTTTTGTGAAAGTTATAAAAGCATAATTCCAAAGGCATCTTTGAACACATAAAATACTTTAAAAGAGTTCTCTTTTTAAAATTTCTGTCTCACTTTTATATTTGTATCTCCAACATGTTTAGTCTGGTGCTTGGTACATAGTAAACATGTAACATGCTTTTCCTTCATTTTAATTACAGTACTGATCCTCATTTTACCATTACCTTATTTTTCATGAAAATTAGTTCATGTATGCTATTTTCATGCCTATGAGTTTAATTCTCCCACCTGCCCCCCCACCCCCATTATAGCTATTTGTAGATTGATGTTAGCTGTTCTATATAGGAGCCTTTTAGACAATTTTACAAATATCTTTTAATGCTCAATCTGTTAGAACCTTCAAATGTTTAGGTAGATGTATGCCAAACTTATTTCCAGAGGAAAGTGGTCAAGTTGTATAGGTATGTGAGGAGTGGCCTTTTCCTTAGAAGTAAAATTACTTAGTGGACTTTTACCCAGGATAATAAATAAGCATTTATTAAATACTTATTGTGTTCCAAGCACAGTATTAAGTGCTTTCCAAATATTATCTCACTTGATCAACACAGCATCCCTGGGATATAAGTGCTACTATTATCACCCCCATTTTATAATTGAGGTAAATGAGGCAGACAGAGTGATTCGCCCAGGTTTACACAGCTGTTGTCTGAGGCTTTATTTCAACTTAGTTCTTTCTAGCTCCAGGTCCGGTGTTCTGTCCATTGTGCTATCTAGTTGCCTCAGAGGAAGGACCTGGGTTTAAATGCTGCTGTAATTCCATCTATCTGTGTGCAGTGAACACTTCACTAAAACACTCTAATCTCTCTCCTCATCTATAACATCAAAATATTAGTACCTGGGATCAAATGCGGTATTGAATGCAAGGTATAAACCTTGATACTGTTGTAGTAGTGGTGGTAGCAGCAGCAGTAGTAGTGGGAGCAGTAGTACTATTTGTAAACCTAAGTCCACAGTCATTTATTAAGTACCTAATATGTACCAGGCATTGTGCTCAGGGCTAAGGATACAAAGAAAGGCAAAAAACAGTCCCTACTCTCTAGATCTAGAGTAAGTTGAGAAAAGAAACAGATTTTGTTTGATCTCATGTAAGGAGGATCTTTATATCAATTAAGAATTCTCTGACAATGGAATGGGTTAAATGACAAAGTAGAAGACTCCTTGTTACTTAGACTCTTTAGGCAGAAGTTGGATGACTTTCTGTTAAGGTTGTAAAGAAGATTCCTGAATTGTTTGGAAGATTAGACAAGTTAACCCCTGTGATTCTTTCCAGTTCTGAGATTCTAAGTAACTGAATAAAACAACCATCAAGTAAAGTAAAAATTAAAATGAAAGAAACAAAAACCACTGAATAAAAATTAAAATGAAAGAAACAAGAACCATCTTTGGCACTTTGCTATAACATCTCTATCCTCAGAGAAAAGTTCCTTTGAACTCATAGGATACATTTCTTCATTTGCAACCTCTTAGAGCTAGCCACGATTTCCCTTGTTGGTTTTACTCTCCCCATCTATCCCCTCTCTGTTAATAGCTCAGGACTGGGGTGGGTAATGGAAAAGAAGGGATTGGAGATAATTTGACTATATGTAAACAGTTTTTTTTTAATTCCACAGGTAATCTGGTTATTGAAAGCAAACCAACTCCTGGTTATACACCTAACGTTGTAGTTGGACAAGTTCCTCCAGGCACAAACCACATAAGTAAAACACCTGGACAGATTAACCTGGCTCAACTCCGCCTCCAGCACATGCAGCAGCAGGTGTATGCCCAGAAACACCAGCAGTTACAACAGATGAGGATGCAGCAACCACCAGCAGGAGCAGCAACTACAACAACACCACCACAGCAGCATCCTAGACAAGCAGCTCCTCAAATGTTGCAGCAGCAGGCAAGCATTGGAAATATTTTTCCCTCTGTGAAAGTGATAAAGTAGATTACAAACTCTTTAGATCTGAAAGAGTGTGAGTGAGTGTATGTGTTTACTTTTTGAGACTGAATCTCTCCTTATTTCTCCCAGGCTAGAAGTGTACTGGCTACTCATGAGCCTAATCCCTACTGGTTGCTTAGCACAGAATCTCTGCTTCAGTGACCTGGACCACTTTACTACTTTTCAAACATTATGATACCTGTCCTTCCTCTTGCACCTCCTCTCTATCTTGTTGGTGTTAGGCTTAGTGGTGTCCCTTAATGGTTTTAGACAATTTCAGCTCAAAACTCCCAAGCTCAAGTAATCTCCCATCTTCAGCCTCCTCAGGAAGAGAGATTATAAATGTGTGCCCAGGAGCCCATCTCATAGTATGTTTAAGTTGGAAGAATTTGTCACGTAGAGAATATTAGGCTAAGTCTTGCGTCAAAGAAGAAAGTTTGTTTCTCTTTCTAGAGGGAGGGAGGGAAAGAGAGAGAGAATTTTGAAAAAAATTTTCTGAAAAACATAAATTTGCCTTTTTTCTCTGGGCCTCCTTCCTCCTGTTGAGAAGGAAAGAATGAAAGGAAGATCTTTCTATCAATTAAAAATTCTCTCTCAGTGTAATAGGTTATATGACAAAGTGTACACACACACAAATCTAGATTGGTCATCGTAAAAAATTATTTTTCTTGTTTTGTATTATTAGTCTTTTAATTTTCCATCAGGAGGTGAGTATCATGTTTCATCATTAGTCCTCTGGAATCATGGGTGGTCATTATGCTGATCAGCATTCCTAAGTCTTTTAGAGTTGTTTGATTTTACTATGTAAAATTGTTGTAAATTGTATAAATTGTTATCCTAGTTCTGCTTACTTCATTTTGCATCAGTTCATTCAGATCTTTCTAGGTTTCTTTGAAACCATCCCTTTCAACATCTCTTACAGCATAATAGTATTCCGTCACAATTATAAACTTGTTCAGCCATTCCCCAGGTGGTGGGAACTCCCTCAGTTTCCAGTTCTTTGCCACTGCAGAATGTGCTGGTATAAATATTTTATATATCTTTAGAGTTTTGCTTAGGGATAATTCCTCCCCTAATTTACCCTCTAACTACCCCTTCTTCCTTCTTCCCTTGCCCTCTTATTTCTCTGTTGAGTGAAGTGTATTTCTCTACCCATCTGTGTTTATGTGTGTATTCTTTCCTCCTTTGACCAGTTCAGATGAATGAGATTCAAATGTTACCTGCTCCCTTTCCCCCTTGTTTGTATAGACTTCCACTCTTACTCTCCAATTATATTAGATAATTTTCTGTTCTTCCTTTAAGAGCATTGACATAACTGTACCACCCCCAGGCCTTCTGTCTAATTACACTTCTCTGAAGACCTCTAAAAATAACAGGGTTCGTTATGAACATGTATCCCAATATTAGAATTTAAATAGTTTATCCTTTTTTAGTCCTTTACAGTTGTTTTATATTTTTTTGTTTCCCTTGACTCTTGTCTTCGTACTTCAAATGTCTAAACAGCTCCAGTATTGGGGTGTTTTTTTTTTTTTTTAAATCAGGAATGTTTGAAAGTTCTTTGTTTCATTAAAGATCATTTTTTTTTCCTTCCCTAGGATTAAGCTATTCTTGGTTAAAAGCTATTCTTTGCCTTTTGGGTTATTGTATTCTAAGCTTTCTGCTTCTTTTGATTGGTGGCTTCTAAATCCTATGTGATTCTGACTGTGGTTCCTTGATACTTGAGTCCTTTCTAGTTGCTTTTAATATATTTTTTCCCTGACTATGGATTTTAGCTATCATGTTCCTGAGTATTTTCATTTTGGGATTTTTTACAGGACGTAACTGAATGATTCTTTCGTTCTACTGAGGTTTTAAGAGTTCTGGGTAGTTTTCTCTTACAATTTCTTGAAGTATGTCTAGGCCTTTTCTTTTTTGTTTATGACTTTCGTATAGATACATCCTTTAGGTATCTCTCCAGATCATTTTTTCAGATCACTTTTTTTCCACTATGAAATATCTTATATTTTCTTCTATTTTTTCAGTCTTTTGACTTTGTTTTAATCTTTCATGTTGTCCAGTGGAGTCATTATCCACCCTAATTTTCAGAGAGTTTGTTGCTTGAGGAAGATTTTGTACCACTTGTACCAAGCTATTAATTCTTCTAACTATTTCTCCTACATTTCTCATTTGTTTTCTAATTTTTTTCTTGTGGCACTCTTTTATTTATAAAATCAATTGTAAGCTTTTTTTTTTTTAACTTTTGCTTCATCTCTTCAAGGAATTCTATTCAAATACCTGTGCCCAAGCTATGTTTTTTTTTTTTCCTGGCTTTGCTTTGGATGCTTTGGATGCTTTGCTTTTAGATGCTTTGGAACCATTTTCTTCTGGGTTTGTTTCTTGAGCATCTCTTTCACGTTTTCAGTGAGATTCGTCTATTTATTTATTTATTTATTCAGTCAGTCAGTCACTTATTTATTTATTTATTTGCTTATTCTTCCTACCTACTTCCTAACTTTGGACTTCAGGGCCAGGCTTTGCACACTTCTGGGGGAAATATTTGGGCTGATCTTTTGTAGATTCCTTCTCCTTCTTTCCTAGGGATTTTGAGTGTTGTATTATTCCAAGATCTCTAGATTTCTCAGTCAGGGGACCTGCAACCTTTCATTGCTCCCAAAGTTGTCTGCTCCAGGGCAAAATCTGATCACACTGCTCTCCTAGTCTAAGCTCTGTAAGTTCCTGACTTGGATTTAGGGCTAATCAATATACATACCTGTGGGCCTGCTGTTGTTAGAGTTTCATTATCAACCATTTGGTAAAGATTTGTTGGTTCAGAGTGACAGAATTATAGGCTTCCTTTTAGTCTGGGATTTCTGTTCTGGTTAATCTTCTGCAAAGCTTCAGTTAGGGCTCGAAGGTGGAACTGAGATCCTGCTCTGCTCCTAGAGTCAAAGACACACAACTCCTGGGATTTTTTGTTTGTTTGTTTGTAACTTGTTTCTTGCTCTATAAACAGCCTTGGGCCTTTGATGGCTTTTTACCCTAGAATAGTACTTTTAGGTGCAGGTCAGTCTACCATGGTTGTGAGCAGGAGCTGGGCAGTAAGTTACAAAGCTCGCAATTGGCATCTTTCAGCATCCTGCATGAAATTGAGGTGCCCAGAAATAGGTCAGAGACCTATGCTTGCTCAGGTGCACAGCTTTAGTCCCTCTTCAGGCTCCACATAGCTACATTGCTCAGTGCAAGAGCTACAGCCCAGCCCTAGACCTAGTGTTCATAGACATCTCTCTCTGTCTCTGTTTCTTCGTGGGTGGAGGGCATAGGGGCTGGGTTGGCTATAATCCTTCCTGTTAATCTGCTGCCTTTGAGATATTGGCTTTTTAAAGTACAATAAAGTACAGTGTGCTTGAGAAACTAAATTAATTCACTAAAACCCTCACTGCCTAAAAGTTCAGAAGCCCCTCAAGATTCAGCTCACGTATACCACATTCTACTCAGAGGTTCCCAAAATTATTTGACTTAACCGTCCTCCTTTAAAAAAAAATTACTCCGCACCCCCCTGGGGTCAGGTTAGGCTAACCCTTATTTTTATTCAATACCCACCAATTGTACCTGAGGCTACTACATTCCCCTTGCAGTATTGCCCACTTTGGTATGCTCTACATCAAGCCTGTACAACTTGTGGCCCCGGGACCACTTGCTGCCTGTGAAAAGATTTCAGGTAGTCTGTGAAAAATATACAGGAAAACATCTTTTGTAGAGGAAATCCTTTGGCCGCTGCAAGTTGTGCAGGCCTGCTCTGCATGAAACATTGCTCGCTTTCAGTTCAACCACCCCTCCCCCGCACCCTATTACATTGCATCTCATTTGTATATATTCATGTGTGTACCTCACTAGAATTTAAGCTACTTGAGGGCAAAGACTTTCACTTTGTATATGTATTTCCAGTACCTGAGAACATATTAGACATTAATAAATGTTTGTTTATTGGATGGTTGATAAAACAGATCCACTTATTACAAAATGAATTATTCCAGTGTTTTAAGGACTACAGAACTAGGGTGTGATTTCTATCCTCAGTCTGTGCCAGGATATTCTTCCTGATTCTGTTAAAAACCCATTTTTCTCTCCCAAATCAGAAGCATACGTTAATATACAGAGACTTATAGACACTTTCCTTTTCTGACAGCCGCCACGATTAATCAGTGTGCAGACAATGCAGAGAGGAAACATGAACTGTGGGGCTTTCCAAGCCCACCAGATGAGGATGGCTCAGAATGCTGCTCGAATACCAGGGATACCCCGGCATAGTGGACCTCAGTATTCCATGATGCAGCCTCACCTCCAAAGACAAGTATGTCTAGTATTATAGTGAAAACTTGGGCCTTAGTGCTAAAAGCTTTTATTTTTATAGAACAATCTATTTTTAAACCAGTAAACTAACTTTGCAATTGATCTGTATTTTAAATAACTTTTCTTGTTTTCTTTAGGGATGTAATAAGAACCTAATTCTTCAAGTAAATGTTTTTATTTCAAAATGAAAAGAACTTGTTTCTCATATAGGCACTATATGCGTTAGGTTTAATTCTATAGCAATGAGATTAACTTACATGGCATATAGAATTAATCTCTCTTTTGTCTGTCACCTTACACTTCTTTCTCTGAGCTGCCTTCTCAGGAAAGCCACACCCAGATTTTAGAACTTCCATCTAGGGGCCACCTTGTAAAACTTTAAGTTGCACATGAGTCACTGATCCTCGACAGTGGAGGAAAGTTTCCCACTCGAGAATTTCCTAAACTGATAAAATCCCAAGTCCAGACCGCCATCCCCCTAAAAAAGAGAAAAAGAAAAGAAGTCTGATTGCCCCAACATTCACTGCTATGTGTTGGAATTTTTGTGTTCGTGACTTGAATTGAACTGACTTGTTAAATGTTCAGTTTAGTAGTAACGGTAATGTCTTTCTTCCTAACAGCATTCTAACCCAGGACATGCCGGGCCTTTTCCTGTTGTATCTGTACATAATACCACGATCAACCCAACCAGTCCCACTACAGCCACCATGGCAAATGCTAATCGTGGTCCTACCAGCCCTTCTGTTACAGCAATAGAGCTCATTCCCTCTGTAACCAATCCAGAGAATTTACCATCCCTTCCAGACATCCCACCGATACAGGTTTGTACTAAAATTAATGAAGCTTCAGTAGGTGATCGAATCATTTATCATCTATAGAATTGAAGTCTTTAGGTTTCCCTTATTCCAGTCAAATGACATACCTGTGTCTGTGTGTGAGTATATGAATCAGAAATATTACCAATGTCACCTCATTGTTCTCTCAGATCATTATTTTAAACTCACAAGCAGATGCCCCTGGTACAAATTATACTTTTGCAGAAATTAATTCATAGCTTAAGAGAAGGGTAAACTATAAAGACAGTCTAGCTTTTCCAGTCTTAACCCAGGCCCCATGAGACCCACCTTAGTGGAAGAGCAGCACAACACACCCAGAGTAGAGCCAAAGTTGTTATCTTTAACTACAAAAATTTATTAAATACCTATTTTGTTCAAAGCACAGCCTACTTTCCACAAGAAAAAAGAAATGAGACAAGGGCTAGTCCTGGACTGGAAATAAGAGGGGGCCCTAAAACTAAGGCCCACGGAGGGAGGAGAGTAAGTAGGGTGGGAAATTGCTCAAATATTTATTATATGGATTCAGTTCAGTAAGTATATATTAATTGCCATCTGAGTGCAAGGCACTATACTTATACTGGAGGAACTGAAAAGATTCAGGTAAGAAGACATTCTACCCACATGGAATTAGTTAATCTTGTAAGGATACAAAACCTGTGTACAGATGACTGTAGTTTGCACTAAAGAGTTTTAAAAGCTGTGCATAGCCTCTTGAAGAGAGCAGAAGGACTGTATACCAACTTTGTTAGGGAGATTAGTAAAGGCTTCATAGAGAAAGATCCTTTGTGGACTTGTAAGGATGGGTAGGAATTCTGTAGTCAAAAAGGGTACAAAAGAAAACTTTGCTTTCATAGGCAGCTGAATGAGCAAAGACATGAAAACTGAAGAGCAAATGGTACGTTTAAAGGACAGAAAATAGTCTAGTGTGACCGAAGTGGAGAGAAGTAACATGAGGCAGACTAGAAAGGTGAGGTGGTCTCTGAGGACCTTGAACCCTCAGTAAAGTGCTTTGAGCTTTCATTTGGCCAGCACAGAGTTGTTGATGGTTTTAACCACATCAATGCCTGAGAATGACTACCTGCAGTAGAGTTGTTGTGATATTTATGTGAGAGAATTGTGTAAAGCAGTCTGTAGACTTGCTTCTATTTTTTTATAAATGTGGTTATTCTGGCACTAGTGTAAAGCATTACTGGAAAGCGCAGAGAGTAGGGACCATGGCAGCCTCTTGGCTTGGTGACACACCCCTCTACTTCCTGCTGTTGAGGAGGCTAAGGCTGATGGGTTTTTTGACTTTGGGAGTTCTGAATCATAGTAGGGCTAAAGCAGACTGTGTGTCCACACTGTTTAGCCCAATTAAATTCCATTTCAATAAATTCATAAGCACCTACTACATACCAGGCACTGTGCTAAAAGCAGCAGGATGGGAGCGGTGGTGGTGGGGCACCACGAAGCTTTAAAAGACAGAAAATTGGCCCAAATTGGAAACAGCCAGGTAAAAGCTTATGAGATAGAATTAACAGAACTTAGTTAATGATTGAATGTGTGTGGTAGGAAAAGAGGCAGTGATAGCAACAACAATAATGATAATGATTATAATAATAATAGTTGACATTTTTGTAGCCCTCTAAGATCTGCCAAGTGCTTTACATACAGCGTCTTATTTAATCCCCATAAGAATCCTGGACGATACACATTAAGGCAGAATTATCCCCAACCACAGATAGAAAAACCGGGGAAAGTGAGGCTCAGAGAACTTGAGTTACTTATGTGCTCAAGGTCTTCTTGTAACAGGTAAATGTTTAAAGTTATTTTTCAAACTCAGGCCTCTTCTGACATCCAGGTCAAGTTTTTTCTCCCAGTTATGCCTCAGACATAAGATAGGAACAGAGTCATGAATATGGGAGATAGTATAAATAAACTGAAATCAATAGCAGCAACCAGGTTTAGGAGGAAAGATGATGGCTTGGTTCCATATGTGTTGAGTTTTAGGCGGAGATGGCCTGAGAGGCAGAACGATATAGGTCTGTAGTTCATGAACAGATATCAGCACTAAAGGTAAAGCTCTTTGTAAAGTTAGTAATTGGGGCCTTGGGAGTAAATGAGATTGCCAGAAGTAGTATAGAAAAAGAGGAGAAGCCTCTTGGGGCACAGCTACATTAAAGTATCAAGTAAAGGATGCTAAGCCATCAAAGAAACAAAGAAAAGGCAGTTAAAATGGATGGAAAAAGAAATGGGTAGATCCAGAGCCCCTCCAATCAAGACAAGAAAAAAAAAGGGTTAGAGGGGAATGATCACTCAAAAACTGCTGAGGCCTCAAGGAGGAAAAAAAAAACATTGGATTTGTTGATTATGTGTTTGGTGACTTTTGATGGCACAGTGTCAGTAGTTGAGGGGAGAAAGCCAAAGAGTAGGTATTGAGAAAATTGAGGCAACAAATGTAGACCACCATTTTAAAAAATATATTAGTAGTCAAATGGAAGAACAATGTGGGGCTATGGCAGAATGGGATAGCAGGGCCTAATTTGGTAAGGCTTTTTTTTTTTTTAAGTAAATTTTTATCACTGTCGCCTTCATTTTCCAAATGTATTCTCTTTCTCCCTTCCTTAATAGCTAAATATAAAAAGAGGGGGAAAAATAGTTTAGTAAAACTTTCCAGCATATCAGAAAAGATTTCCAGACCCATAGTCCCCCCACTCCTGAAAGGAAGCCCGGAGAAGTGCTGGTGAAACTTTTTTAAACTTGAGAAAACCAGAGTACTTCTAGAGACCAGTGAGGGATTGACAGTGCTAGTCCTAGAAGAAGCAGGAGCTAAGAGGACCTAGGGGCATGGAATGGGGTTAATGTCAGGAAGGAAGAGACATCTTTCTTCTGATTGAGGAGAACTGAGGGATTTTGTGTTGTGACCTTGGTATGTAAACGGAAAGAATAAAAAAGTTGGAGCAATTATGGGGAATAAGATAGGGAGTTTATAACAGCACCAATAATCCCAGCTGAAGTTTATTTATATTATATAAAACACATGACTTGGTTGTTGATGAAATCACTTCAACAATTTGAACTATTTTTTAACAGCTTAGTGTATGTATGTCTGGGATTACTGAGTGGGGAAAAAAGCCATACAGAAAAATAAAGTATTTGTGAATTATCTGCTTTAATTGTTGTTTGCATTGAATTTTAATCCCAGGGCAACTTGCCCATCACTTAGTATACTTTCAGATACCTTCCACATAATCCTCTCTGTTCATGTTCCAGGATTAAGGGTGATTTTTCATAGTAACTTAAATAAAACAATTGATAGACCATAAAGTAAAAGTCATAATTTTATTCCAAAGCCAAATATAACTTTTGGATTACCCACCCATGTTTATTATTGTTTCCCCTTCATCATTTCAAATAGTCGAGTTCCTCAAATAGAAAAGACATGGAACTTAGCGCTATGTCTAAATAGACTGAAGAGTCTTTATAAATTCTTGGATATGACACCTTAATACTTAAAAACTCTCAGTATTCACTACACTGATGATATCACAAATCCTAAATGAAAAATGCATAAATGGAAGAGGTACTTAGTGAATGAAGGTCTACCTTGGAGTCAAGAAGATGTAGTTCAAGTTCTCTCTCACACCATGCTATTTCTGTGAGCCATAGCCCAGCCATTTTGGCCTCTTGGTGCTGGAAGGAAGACTGTATGTTCTAAGTAAGTTCCCTGTCCCCATAGAGATATACAGTTTCTCCCAAACTAAGAAAATATATACTGAAATACACGGAACAGAGAAAATAGGTCCAAGACTCCTTTGTCTAATTAGAGAAAATGTTTTGAAAGATTTTTACTCTGGATTATTACAGCCGAAAGGAATTTTTTTTTGGCCATTTTTATTTGTTATTAAATGTTTAATAAGAAACAAACTTAACCAATTAGCCTTTTATAAGATAGAACCCCCCCCCCCCCCCAAAAAAAATTAACAAGCAAAAAATGCTTTTGTTCTTAGTCACCTCCGCCCCTCCCCTGCCTGGAACACCTTTAGCCCCATTTTCTGTCCTTTCTCCCTTCTTTACTTTTTAAGTAGTCATTGACATTGTATACACTATTAGAGTTTTACTTTCACTCTGCATCTCCTTACATAGGTCTTCCTATATTTCCTTGTAAATTTCATATTCATCATTTTTGTTGCCATTTTGTTCCATTACATTAATAGGCCATAATTTATGAAGCCACACCCCAATTGTTAGATATATATTCCAGTTTGTTTTTCCTGTTACATATGGCCCAGTTATGATTTTTTTTTTTGCTCAGATAGATTCCTACTTTTCCTTTTTATGATTTTTTTTTAAATAACCTGTTTCATTTTTGAACCATTCTCCCATATGGGAGAGAGAGAGTGGAGATAAAGAGACTGTGGAATTAAAGACAAAAGGCAGGAATGATCAGGTTGGCTCCATATCATTCCTGCAGTGAATTAGAGTTATTAAAATGTAAGTAGCCTTCTAAAAATAACTTAGTTGAATCATAAGTTACTATGAGGAGCTAAAATGGTTTGGGACATGCATGTGTCCCTAACTTTTTTTTCATTTTGCAATTGAATTTTATTTTATTTTCAGGTGCAAATTCTCTCCCTCTCACGTCCCTCTTTTCCCCAATCCCCATTGAGAAGGCAAGAAAAACAAAACCTGTTACAAACATGTATAGCCAAGCAAAACAAATTCCCGCATTGGCCATATCAAAAACTAAATAAAACCTAAGCCTCAGTCTGCACTCTTGAGTCCATCACCTCTCTAACTAGAGGTGGGTAGCATGTTTCATCATGAGTCCTCTGGAATTATAGTTGGTCATTTTATTGATTAGAGTACCTAAGTCTTTGAAAGTTGTTGTCTTTACAATATTGTTGTTACTGTATAAATTATTCTTCTGCTCATTCACTTTGCATCAGTTCCTACAAGTCTTCCCAGTTTTCTCTGAGACCATCCCCTTCTTCATTTGTTATAGCACAAGAGTATTGCATAACACTCATACCATAACTTGTTCAGCCATTCTTCAGTTAATAGTCTCTTCCTTGGTTTTCAGCTTTTTGCCACCCCAAAAAGAACTGCTATGAATATTTTTGTATATATGGGTCCTTTTATTCTTTTTACAAATATCTTTGGAGAATAGACCATGTAACAGAATCTATGGATCAAAAGGGCGTGCACAGTTGAATATTTTTGAGACATGATTCCAAATTGTTCCCCAGAATGGCCAGACTAGTTCCCAGCTCCACCAACAGCACATTAATGTACCTGGTTTTCCCAAAGTCTGCAGAAGGGAATATAGCAAATGGAAATAAGGAAGCCATTTCAGGCCTAAGAAGGAGTGAGTTAGCTTGAGAGCAGGAGAAACAATGATTTTAAAATGAGGGTGCAATTAATTAGACAAAAAAAAATCATTATCCTGCAGTTTTTAAACATGGTAAAGTCTGCTCTTAAATGGTGATATATTCACTTGGAAAAACTAATGGGGTAAATAAAAAAGTCATGGAGTAAGCTAAATGGAGTGTGTTTTAATGTTACCTTTTGTCTTGGAAGAATTTAATATATTTAGTTTTAGTTGTGGCTGTTAAGTGAATAATGGAGAGTGTCTTTTTAAACTTGTTTTCACATTGCCTCACTAATGAAAATAAGGTGTTAGTCACATTGGGGCTTTCAAATGGTATTTTATTTTTCTTGTGGACTTATGATGTCATCTTTGTAGGGAACTCCAGGTGAGGAACTGTCTTTGGGGATGCAGATCAATGCCTTCCCTGGGAAGTTAAGTTAACCTGGGAGGTTAGGGGACCTAGACCCAGGTCCAGCCCATGACTCTGAGACTAATTCTGGTGAGTCACAGACAATTGAGGAAGTGGACAGAGGCAGCAACATGTAACTTGAGTATATATAGCATCACTTCATCAGGAGCAATGCCTAATGATGTTTGGGGCACAAAAGTAGTCCCTTAACCTCCCTTTGGCATAAGAACATCTGTTTCTCTGACCATTGACTGAAACGTGGAGTGATTTTTGTTATGATTAATTTTTAAAATTTTACTCATTTCAGCATTTTATACATGCATATTAATGGTAGAAAAATTCACAAAATGGGAGAAAAAGTGATGAACGTATGACTTTTTAAGTTAGGTCTAATTTCTGTCATCTTGCTTGTCCTTCAGTTTGTTTGTAGAGTAAAATGTTTCTAATTATAAACTGTTGAATTTAGGAATTTCTTCTCTACCTAGATAAAATTTTGTCCTTTTTTTCTCTTTAGTTGGAAGATGCTGGTTCAAGTAGTTTAGATAATCTCCTAAGTAGATATATCTCAGGCAGTCACTTACCCCCTCAGCCTACAAGTACCATGAATCCCTCTCCAGGACCCTCTGCCCTCTCACCAGGATCATCAGGTAAAGTGAACAGGAGTTGCTGTAATATTTAACTTTGATCTTGAAATAAGCACATATCTTAGAATATTATACATTATTTTTGTGTCCCTACTTTTCCCTCCCTTCCTTTCTTCTTTCCTTCCTTTTTTTTTGTTCTAGTGATAACACTTTTCACACATTTGGTAACAGTATTAACACTTTTTTATACTAAGGATTGTACTGGTTGATGTTCAGAATTTAAGAAATACCATTATTTTCTCTGGGCCTCATTGTCTTCAGTTGCAGTTAAAAGTTTGTATTTGACTTCTGTTTTGATAACATAGAGAGGAAATGAGAAAACAAATTTTCTTCAAGGCGGTTTTATATCATTTCTGGAAAAGTGCTTAAATAAATAGTAGTTAAAAGGAAGAAAAAAAAATTAGGAAATTAAATTTATTTTAAAAGTCGACGTTTTTAGAAAAGACTTTCTTTTTGCTGAAGCTTGTATCTGAATGTTTTATCTAGTGACACAATATTAGATGCTTCACTTGGGGTCATAAAACTTGACTTTGTACTATATTCGACAACAGCTTCTTTGACATTTAGTGCAGGTTGCTATTATTATACAGTTTGGCTTAAAGAGAAAATGGGCAGAAGATGGAAGCAAGGCCAGGTGACAGAAAATTGATTTAAGAATGTGACACAGTCCTATATAAGTGGTGTCAGAAATGCTTCAGCTCCAAGTGAGCTGAGACTGATGAGGGAAATGGACAGCAGTTATCAAGGGCATTTAAAAAGTATATTGAGAATAAGGAGGATTTAAAAAGGATAAGACCTTTGGGGTGGGTAGGAACATAACCAAAACAGAAGGCAGAATTGTTCAATTGTTTTGTTTCTGTTTTTTTCTGCAAAGGAGAGTGATGACCGAAATGGCTAAGAATAAAATTGACCAGCAGGGAGTTGATAGCTGGGATCAATAAGGAGATAGAAAGAGAGCCCCTAGCTGCCCAAATGAACCATCCTCAGGTCCTGCAAGTACTGCCCAAGGTGATTACAGACCCATTCTCAGTGCTATTTGAAAGACCATGGAAAGCATGAAAGGCATAAGAGGATGTCAGGGCAAATATCCTGATTTTCAGAAGGTGGATGATAGGGATAAGTCTGCACCCTATATAGGCCAGTGAGCTTGACCTCGGTTTCTGGGAAAATTCTAAACGGGTCTTTAATGAGGATATCTGGAAATCTGGAATCTAATATCTGGAAAGGAAAGGGATGATTACATTGAACCAGGATGGTTTCATTAGAAGGAAGTCTAGTAAATGAGGGGAATGCTGTGAATATAGTTTTACTCTATTTTAGCAAGCTGTTCTTGTGGAGAGGGGCAGTTAGGTGGCACAGTAGAGAGAGTGCCAGATCTGGAATCAGGAAGACTTATCTTCCTACCTCAGATACTTACTAGCTGTTTGACCCTGGCAAGTCACTTAATGCTGTTTGCCTCAGATTCCTTATCTGTAAAATGAGCTGGAGAACAAAATGTTAAATTGCTCTAGTATCTTTGCCAAGAACACCCCAAATGGGGTCACAGAGAGTCGGACACAACTGAAGAACAACTACATTTTTATGGAGAAGATGGAGAGATACAGATTAGATAGTACAGTCAGATCGATTCAGAACAGGTCAGATGGGAATTATTCCATGTCAGCGTGGTAGGAGGTCTCTGGTGGAGCACCTCAGGGATCCGCTTGGCCCCACCTGTTTAACATTTTTGCCTGTGACTTGGATAAAGGCATGGCTGACATGCTCATCAAATTTGCAGGTGAAACAAGGCTAAAATCCAGTGAATGGCAGGTTGGGGCTCCAAAAGAATCTCAAAAGGTATACAGTTGTCTCAAACAAGATGAATTTTAGTAGGAATAAATGTAAAGTCTTGGGTTTGTTCCCCTCTCCCTCCAAATAATCTGCGCATAAGATGGGAGAAGGAAATGGATAACCAGCAGTTGTTCTGAAAAGATCTGGGGGTCTTAGTGGATTGCAAACTCAGTGTGAGTAAGCAGTATGATACAGCTGCAAAAAAAGCTAATGAGATCTTGGGCTTCGTTAAGAGGTCCCGAGTTACCAAGAATAGGGATGTGATAGACTCACTGTATTCAGCCCTTGAGAGGACGGTGTTCAGTGCTGGGCACTGCAGTTTAAGGAGGACATTGATAACCTGGCAGGTGTCCAGACGAGGGCAACCAGGATGCTAAAACAAACTATACTTAGATTTCACCAAGGCATTTGACAAAGTCTCTCTTGCCATTCTTGTAGACAAATTTTAGAGATGTGGAGTTAGACAGTAGTATAGAGTTTGTTGGCTTTGAAACTGTTAAAATGATCCTCACCCCCAGTGATCATTGAGTTGGAGAAATGTCTTCTAGAGGAGTGTCCTGGAGTATGTCATTGGCCCTGTCCTTTTAAGCATTTTTATCAGTGACTCAGATGAAATCATGGAAAGTAAATGGCAGGTGACATGAAATTATGAGAGATGGCTAACAATGTTAGGATCCACAATGGTCACAGAATCTCATTGATCATCTGGTCCAACCTCTTACCAAATAAGAATGTCTGTGTTGTGTGCCCAAGAAGCATTTAGTCCTTGCTTTGAGGCCTATGAGTGGGGGGAGGGGGGGACCATTACCTCCAGAAGCAATCCATTTTACTTTTGGAGACTTCTAATTGTTGGGATTTTCCTCCCTAGTGTTGAGCCAAAATCTGTCTCTTTGTAACTCCTACTGATTTCTCCTAGTTTTAGCCTCAGGGACCAAGCAAAATAAGTTTGGTCCTTCTTCTACATCACATCCTTTCAAAAACAATGATTTTGTCACCTCAAGTTAGGATATCCCAAGTTCATTACCCTGATCACCTTTCTCTGGGCAGGCATTTTAAAATAAAAAGTCTAATAAAATAAGATTAATTTTAATTTGAATAAATGTAAATTCCTAAACAGAGGCTTAAAAAAATCAGCTTCTCCAGTACAGAATAGGGAAAATATACATAAACGGGTTTTGTGAAAAATAGCTGGAGGCTTAGATGCTCATTATGAGGCTCCCCTTTGTTTCTAGGCTAAAGTACAAATTCTTCAGTTTGGTATTAAAAGTCCTTCACGGCTTGGCTCCATTTTGTCTTTTTGTACTTATTTCATAATTCTCTTCTTTGTGCACACTGTATTGCAGCCAAACCAGCTTACTGTTCCCTAAAGTCAATATTTTATGGCTTTCTAACCCCCATGCCTAGAATGTATCCTCTCTGATAGTTATTACTGCTTTCTTCCTCCTAAAATAACTTTATTTTTGACTGTTTAGTGTTAACGTGTTGTACTCCCCCCATCTCTCCAGAATGTAAACTCTTTGAGGTCTGGGGCTTTTGGGCGGAGGGTGTCTTTCTAGTGTGATGCCTTACACATAGGTTTATAAGTACTTTGTTGAAATAAGTGTGGCACGGCAGCACCAAAAGTTCGTTCATTTTTTGTCTGCAGAAAGAGAGGCATGATGTTTGAGGAAATGAAGCTTCTGCACTCCTGCTCAAGCCATGTTTGGGCTGTTCTGGACTATTCTGAGCACCTCATTTTAGGCTGTAGAACAACTAAGATGTGAGAGAACTAGGGAACATGTCATAGGAGAGAATCTTAGAAAGGAACTGGGGAACATTTTACCAGACAAGGGAAAGATTTAGTGGGGAACATGATAGCTGTCTTCAGGTGAAGCAGGGATTAGACCTGTTGTGCCTGGCCAGAGTGCTCTCTGTGAGCAATATATGGAAGTTGCAAAGAGTGAATTAGGTTTGTCATCAGAAGAAAGCTTCTGAACAGTTAAGAGTTGTCCAAAAATAGACTAAGCTGCCTGTGGTTCTTCCCTTACAAGAAAGTTTTTAAGCACACTTATTGAAGATGTTATAGAGGGATACCAAGTGTGAGCTGGACTAGATGACCTTCCAAGTCTTGTATTCTGTGAGTTCTTAAGATCCGTGCCAATTAGTATTTACGACTGAGAATGCATGTATTAGAATTGTGGCTCCGGAGTCAGTGATAGAGGAGTACATACTTTCTACAATCATATTATTAAGCTTCAAAGACTATTTCCTAGGCATCCAGATGAACAGTTTATAAGTGGACTACTCTATGTCTGGGCTTCTTAAACTTTCTCCTCCCAGGACCCCTTTTCAATTTGCATGACCTGAGGGCATTCGTAGTACAAAGTGCCCCTGCTTCATGTTCAGAACCCAGGCTGTGGTGAAGTTGGGCAATGCAGCACAGCAAGTGCTGCTAGAATCACATTGGATTCATTACGAGTTTGATTTTTAATTAATTTTTGATTGTTGCATGTTCAGAAACCTTTTACTCTTGTCAGATTTTTGGGTCTCTACACACAGTTTAAGAAGCACTGCTTTAGGTGACCTGAAGATTAGGGCTCACTTTCTAAAATTATTGATTTGGGTTAATTTAATAAATATAGCTTGAGTACTTTCATTTATAAATGTCTTTGTATTTGCTTTTGACATACTTTTGCCCTGGTGTTTTTTAGGCTTATCCAATTCTCACACACCTGTGAGGCCACCAAGTACCTCCAGCACAGGCAGTCGAGGCAGGTAAGTGTTACCACCACTTGGAAGTATCTGGGATAGGAGAGGTTTGGATGGTAACTGTGGTGATGCATTAGTTCTAATTGAAAGTACCTGATTTAGTAAAGATCATTAATCATACTTTGTATCATACTGAAGAAAAGGTCTGTTTGAGTGGTTTTTTTTCTTTATATTGTGTGTCAAAGAAATGATTGGTGTTATTATGGGTACTGGAGAAGATTGTAGATAGAAAAAATGTTTATTCCTAATGTTGTTTAAAGTCACACCTCCAGGTTTTATTGGCCATTGCTTTTTTGTTTTTTAAATTATTATTTATTTTTTAAATATTTTTAGTTTTCAGCATTGATTTCCACAAGAGTTTGAATTACAAATTTTCTCCCCATTTCTACCCTCCCCCCCCCCACTCCAAGATAGAATATATTCTGATTGCCCCATTCCCCCCTCAGCCCTCCCTTCTGTCACCCCCATCCCCTTTTCCCTTACTTTCTTGTAGGGCAGGATAGATTTCTATGCCCCATTGCCTGTATCTTATTTTCTAGTTGCATGCAAAAACTCATTGCTTTTTGTTTAGAAGCTGGATAGAGCTTATCTCTGCTTCATTGATTAGGAGGTACCAGGCCAGTTTTCATCCTTGATTGAAATAAATGGAGCCTGCTTGTTAGCAATACCAGTGTTGCCCCATCTTTCTCTCAGAAATGAAATTATCAATATTCTAAACTAGCTGCCTGGGAAAATGACAATTTTCAAGGCTAAGTACTTTTGTACATAACTGTCTTAGTATTTTAAAATCGTATAGTCCTAGTATCCTCTGGAAGTTTGAGATTTATTTTTTAAAGCTTGGAAAGCACAAATTTTTTTTTGAATCTAAACTGCAGCAGTGTCTTATTTTTAATGGAAATGGAGCAAAGAAACTAGATTTCATTCATTGTGAGGTGCATTTATCTTCTCCAGTGTTAATAACTTGTTTCTTCACCCAGTTGTTTGCTACTCATAGTTTAGCAATTGTTTTTACATGTTATATTTTCACATGTGCATGATTTTCAGCTGTGGGTCATCAGGCAGAGCTACAGAGAAAGCAAGTCTTAGCTTCAAATCTGACCAAGTAAAGGTCAAGCAAGAGCCAGGGACTGAAGAAGAAATATGCAGCTACTCAGGAACTGTGAAACAAGAGAAAACCGAGGATGGCAGGAGGAGTGCATGCATGGTAAGGCTTCTCTGGAATCCCAAGTGGAGAACGTTGGGAGGTCACAAGTTTGTCTGTCCCTGGTCTTTCCTCTGTCTTTTTGATCCATTTGGTTGAGTGTGTTTTTGATTGTAGGAATCATTTATTCTTGGATTTTCATGCCTGGAGCAAGTCAGATTACTCTTTCAGCTTGTCAGTCAGCAGTCATTTATTAAGGACTTGCTATGTAGGCACTGTAAGTAGAAGGTAGATTCAGAAGGAAAGTATTAGAGTGGGAAGAGATGGGATATTCATGAAAGGCTCTTACAGAAGGTGAGATTTAAGTTGATTCTTGAAGGAGCCCTGGGAGACCAGAACGTAGAGGCAAAGGAAGAGAGCATTCCAGGCAAGAAGGATAGCTAGCCAGTGAAAAGAAGGTCATTGTTGCTGTATTGTGGGGTGCATGGAGGAGAATAAAATGTTAGAAGAGTAGGAAGAAGGCAGGTTGTGAAGGACCTTTAAAGCCAAACAGCGGATTTTATATTTGACCTAGAAATAATAAGGAGCCACTGGAGTTGATCAGATGGGGAAGTTGGGGTGACATGGTCTCATGCACTCTGGGAAGATCACTTGGACATTTGAGAGGAAGATGGGCTAGAGTAGGAAGAGACTTGAGTTAGGGAATCCAATCAGAAGGCTCCTTTCAGTAGTCCAGGTATTATGGTGGCTGTGTGAGTTCTAGAGAGAGGGATGTACATGTTATGAAGGTAGAATCGACAGGACTTGCAGATCTATGGAGGATGGAAGAATTTATGACCAAATGAGAAATAGAGAACATTCTGAATGATTACATTAAATTAGAAAGGTTTTGCATAAACAAAGCCAGTGCGCCCAAGATTAGAAGGTTAGCAGAAAGGTGGGAAACAATTTTTACAGCCAGTGTCTCTGATAAAGGCCTCATTTCTAAAATATATAGCGAACTGAATCAAATTTATAAGAATACACTTTATTCCCCAATTAATAAATGGCCAAAGGATATGAACAGGCAGTTTTCAGAGGAAGAAATTAAAACTATCTATAGCCATATGAAAAAATGCTGTAAATCACTATTGATTAGAGAAATGCAAATCAAAACAACTCTTAGGTACCACCTCACACCTCTCAGATTGGCTAATGTGACAAAACAGGAAAATGATAAATGTTGGAGAAGATGTGGGAAAATTGGGACACTAATACATTGTTGGTGGAGTTGGGAACTGATCCAACCATTCTGGAGAGCAATTTGGAGCTATGCCCAAAGGGCCATAAAACTGCATACCCTCTGCCCCAGCAATACCACTACGAGGTCTGCATCCCAAAGAGATCATAAGAATGGGAAAAGGACCCACATGTGCAAAAATATTTATAGCAGCTTTTTATGTTGTGGCAAAGAATTGGAAATTGAAGCAATGCCTATCAATTGGGAATGGCCGAAAAAGTTGTGGTATATGAATGTAACGGAATACTATTGTACTATAAGAAATAATGAGCAGGCAGATTTCAGAAAAACCTGGAAAGACTTCCGTGAACTGATGCTGAGTGAAGGGAGCAGAACCAGGAGAACATTGTATACAGTAACAGCAGCATTGTGCGATGACTAACTTTGATAGACTTAGCTTGTCACAACAATACAAAGATCTAAGACAAGAATCATGATGGAAAATCCACATCCAGAGAAAGAATTATGGAGTCTGAATGCGGATCGAAGCACACTATTTTTTCTCTCTCTTTTTTTCTTCCTTAGGGATGGTTTTTCCCTTTTGTTCTGATTCTTTCACAACATGACTAATGTGAAAATATGTCTATCATGATTGTACGTGTATAACCTATATCAGATTGCTTGCCATCTTGGGCGGGGGGAGCAATATTTAGAAGTCAGAATCTTATAAAAACGAATGTTGAAAACTAAAATAAATTTTTTTAAAAAAAGAATTGACGGGACTTGGCAACAGATCGCCTATGTGGGATGACTGCTGGTGAGAATTTGAGGAAGAAAACAAAGTTGTGGGTCTAGTGACAAGACAGATGGTGGTACCTATGACAATAATAGGAAAGTTTGGAAGAGGGGAAAGTTTGTGAGGAAAGAGGAGTTCACTTTTGGACTTGTTGAGTTTAAGATGTCTCAGGATATCCAGTTGGAGATGCAAGACTGGAGGTCAGGAGAGTGGTTAGGGCTAGTTAGATCTGAAAATGATCTGCATAGAGATGATCATTGAAATCCATGAGAGCTGATGAGATTCACCAAGTGAAATAATATATAGAGGGAAGAAGCTGCAGGACAGAGTGTTGGGGACCATCCACAGTTAGAGGCTTAGATGAAGATCCAGCAGAGGAGACTGAAAAGGAACAGGAAGACAACTAGGAGACAAGTGTCAGGAAAAGCTATAGAGGAGAGAGTATCCAAAGGGTGGTTGATAATCCAGAGACATCAAGAAGGATCTGGGTTCAGAAAGGACTGTGTGGTCTTGGGTGATTTGGAAATTGATGATTACTAAGTTTGGAATGAGCAGTTTCAGTTGAATCATAGGGTTTAGAAGTCTATGAGAAGAAGAGGGAGGCACTGATTTGTTACTTAAAGGAGGAAGTGATGAAAGAAATAGGACAGCAGCTAGCAGGGATGGGTGGATCAAGTGAAGGTTTTTTGAGGATAGGGGAGACATGGATGGTTTTGTATGTAGGTAGCAGGGAAGGAGCCAGTGGATAAGGAGAGATTGAATATCTCTCAGGTTTTCTTTGAAAATAGTTTTATAGTCTGGAACTCATAGAGTGGGAATGGAAAGGTGATTCAGGTGTCAGTATCTTTTGCTTTACAGCTACCAGGTTCTATATTTATATGAGTTGAAGTCCATGTTAATGTCATTACCTCAAAGGCTCCCGCCAAGGAGGATCCTAGTTTATTGTTCTGCACCCATTTTTCTATCCTAATGACTGGGAAAATGTGAATTATGAAAGGGGCACAGGATAGTAATGTCATTGGAATAACTGTTACTTGATTTCTGTTTTTGTTTTTTTACCAAAAAAAAAAAAATCTTCACTATTAGGTAAAGAAGGCTCCAAACTCCTTTTGTCATACTCAGTTTATTCTTCATTCTTTCCTGAGTCCTGGTTGCCAAATTCTATGACTTCCTTTCCAGTTGGTGTATAAAAGGGTAGCTTAGTCATAAGTTCACAATTGACTCTCAGTTTGGTTCTATAGATTTTATGAATGTAGATTTTGCTTGGGAGTTGTATCACCTTTTAAATTCAGGCATTATTCACAAATGATTGCAATTGCCATAAGTCTCTCTGCATTTGAGTGGTAGAATGTTCTAATCTAGGATAAAGGTCTTACTGGATGTAGGGTGTTTTTTTTTTATTTTTTTCTGGCAGGCAAAAGGGATTTTTATTAATTAAGTTCAGTGCAAGTATAGAACATATTGTTAACATGTAGCACATTCTCTGATATTGTAATAAATCTTACTTTCATATATCTGCCTTAGAGTGATACTACAGAAGATTGATGATTTCTAGAATAGTTTATGAACAAACTAGACTTTTCATAAACTGTCCACCACTTCAGAAAGCTACAATATGGCCAGGGCTTTTTTTCAGGAGATTTCCTAAATACATGTCAGCAAGTAGAAAATCATGACCCCTAGTCACCTATAAGTTTTAAGAATAATTTTCCTTTGTTATCCAATTAATATGCTTATAGAAAATCATAACTGGGGTAAATACTACTCCCGGGATTTCATATCCCAGAGTGTCTAAATGACTTGAGGATAGATGATATATAGCTTTCCCTTAAACTCTGGGCTTAATTTTCATAACACAGTGTGAGTTTTTTCCCTATAAGAAAAACAAGATGGTTCTGATGCTGTTGTTTTATTTTAGTTAAGCAGTCCTGAGAGCAGCTTGACACCACCCCTCTCAACCAACTTGCATCTGGAGAGTGAGCTGGACGCATTAGGAAGCTTGGAAAATCATGTCAAAACAGAACCTATGGATATCGGTGAAAGCTGTAAACAGCCTGGGCTTAGCAGTCTTGTCAATGGAAAATCTCCAATGCGAAACCTAATGCACCGTTCAGCAAGGACTGGAGAAGGCAACAATAAAGAGGATGACCCAAATGAAGATTGGTGTGCTGTGTGCCAAAATGGAGGGGATCTTTTATGCTGTGAAAAGTGTCCAAAGGTCTTTCACCTCACCTGTCACGTTCCAACACTTCTCAGCTTTCCAAGGTATAAGAAGACAAATTTATTGTTTTTGAAATTAGTTCTTAGGAATTTTAATATAGCTCTCATTTTGAGGAATCTGGTCCCCACACTTTTGTTTCTGTATGAAGCTAGAGCCCCCTTATTTCTTCCAAGAGACCTGCCATGTCAACCATGACAGCTTTTAAATGACTTCTCCTTTTTTGATATAGAAAAGCTGAATCATACCAGGTGCCAGCATTATAAGTTATTAGGACAGGAATACAACATTTTCTGATCTCTTATATAGTGAGTATTTTGACCCTTCTGGTACTCATGCTTTTCTTCCTTAAGGTTAAGTTTATTTTAAATAAAACATCACCATTTAATTTTGTATTCATGTGTATTTTTGCATGTACTAGGGGGAGGAAAAAAAAGTAACTTCTTTTGGTGGAGATGGGGCAGGATGGGGTAGGGGGATTTGCTACATAATATTTAGTATGAGGATTGATGAAAGGAGCTAAAAATGTTTAGCCTGGAGGAGAAATGATTTGTAGGCTTGTGGTGATCATTGACTTCAGATATTTAAAGTTATCTGATAAAAGAAGAATTAAATTTATATTCTCCAGGGCATGCCTAGAACCAATAAATAAATAAAGCTGTAGGAATACAGATTTGGGCTGTATAATTTTGAAATGGATTGCTTTGGAAGGTAGCGAGTTCTTTGTTGATGGACTTCTTCAAACCTATATTTTGGACCACTTGGGGTTATTGTAGAAAGGGACTCCTGCTTCATGTGGGGATCCTCCTCAGCTCTGCCTCTTGGCTTCCTTCAGGTCCCAGCTAGAGGCTCACCTGGCAGGAAGGCTTCCCCCTGGAGGTGATCTCCAGTGCGCCCTGTCTGTAGCTTGTTTGTACATACTTGTTAGCCTATGAGCTCCTGGAGAGCAGGGACAATTTTGGGCTTTTTTATCTTCAGTGCTTACCTTAGTGCCTGACACGTAGTAGATGTTTGATAAAGGCTTGTTGACTGACTGAATGACTGATTGAAACCCCTCCCCCCATCATTAATACATCATATGTCTGTGCAAAGTTTGTGAACCAAATTCCTCATCTATTTCCTTCCTCTGTCCGAGGGTCATTAGTATACTTCATACTGACTGACTAAAATAGTCTAGAATTTTTCCAGGAGTCCAAATTAAGGTCACTGGCCTTAGAGTAGTTTTACAAATTCCATTTTCTTCCCCCCACCCCCCACCCCCCCCCCCTTTTTTTTTTTTTTGGGTAAATCGAGGCAACAGTTGTAATTCCCTATATTATATCTTTTGGAACCTCTTCTCCATCCTCCCAAAGATGTCATTGACAGTGATTTCGGCACTCAGTGCTATAGGTCTTGTAGCTCAGGTGCCTTGAATTCTTCGAGGGTATCTCAGATCGCTTACTATTTATTACCTCGCTTTTCCGAACTATCATTTCCATATTTGCTATTTATTTTCTTTTCCGTTTCAGAGGTCAGTGGATCACAGCACCACAATTAAAAGGAACTCAGAGGCCATCCAGTTGAAACCGTTTATTTTTCAGATGAGGAAAATCTAGCCCTAGGAAGGTTAAGGTGCTCACATATTATAACATGGGTAGTATGCATCAAGAGTAGGGATTTGAACCCAGATCCTCTGACTATAGAACCAGCACTCTTGCCACTGCACCACGTTGTTTTCATTATTGATAAAAAAAAACAAAACAAGCAGAAGCAGGTGGAATAATTCTGCTTTCTGTAGTCAGTACAATACTTCCATCTCTGATCCTCTTCTCCCTCACAGTGCTTTAGAACACAACCTAAACCGTTTTATTGTTCTGAGATTGTGGTGTGTGAATGAGATAGTGCTGTAAGAAATGTTTAACAGGGCAATGTCAGAAACATCTGGGAAGATGTGGCTGAACTGATGCAGATCCAAGTAGAGATTCAGAAGAACAGTGTATACAAAGACAGTGGTTTTGTAAAGTCAAATAATTTTGAAGGACTTAAGAACTCTGATCAACAAAATGACTGACCACAATTCCAGAAGATTCATGATGAAACATCACAGAGGGTGGGGAGGGTATGAGCAATGTAGAATTTTTTTCTTGTCCTGCAGAAAACCTTTTTTAATCACTTAGATTTGAATCCTTGGAGAGTTAATTATTTTTCTTTTCCCCTCATTCCTTCCCCATCTAATCACTTTTGAAATCCCATCGGGTCTACCCGTGTACTGTTCCTCATATCTGTTCCCTTCTTCTCTACTTCTGCTAATACGGTAGAGATAGTACTGGAATCAGAACCTGGGTTCAGATCTCCCTCTCTGATACTTAGTACCTTTGCTGAGTCATTTCACCTTCAGTTTCCTCATCTGTAAATTGAGCAGGTTGGACGAAATGACCTCTAAGCAGCTTTAGAGCAGTGATCCTGGCTCAGGTTTCCATGATCTCCGGAGTGTGCTGAGACCTCCTTACTAGTATCCCTTCCTCAAATCCAGAGCATTGCGACATTATTCTCAGTGTCTCAGTGTACGAATCTAATAATGCCATGCCCTTGTTTACAATCTTTCAATGTCTTCCAGTTCCTTACTGAATAAAACACATTCCTTAGCTTTGCATTCAAGGCCTTCCACCACTATTCAATTTTAACCTTAAATTTTTTGTCCGAACTTTACTACTCACCATGCACCAAACACTCTGCCTTTCTTTGCCATTTGTGGCTGTCTTTCATGCCTAGAATAGGTTCTTCCTTCTCGGCTGCACCTTTTGAAATCTTTCTTTTTTATTCAAGGCCTCAGGTTAACACCTCTACTGTGAACCTAATTTCTATTCTCCTGTCAAAAGTGATACCTTCATCCCTAAATCTCTCATGTCATAGGAATGTAGTCATTCCTATGTACTTCTCCCATTCCTTTATTTTATTATGTTATTTGTGTACATGTCTCATTCTCCAAGTGTTAACCTCTAACGTAACCCCAGGGGGTTAGGGAACCTCTGCTTTATATGGTTGAACCATGCCAAAACTGTTTAAGTGCTTTCACCTACATTTTATAGATTCTCTCTTTCCTTCCTTTTTATAAGAGCCAAACTTTAGTTCTTTGGTTTCAATTACAAGGATCATTCCCTGTTCTTTTATGTCCTAAAAATACCCCAGAATGCTAGAATTCTAGGATTTTGTCACTAGAGGCAGAGGTAGCATTAGGTAAAATTCTGCAGCTACCCCCTAAATAGGTTCGTATATGTTAGCAGTATCATCCCACTCTAGTAGGCATTGATGCTGAGGCAAACTTTCTTCAGAGATGACTCATTAGAATCAACTTCTGTCTTCTCAGACCTTCAAGTTGAATATAAAATCAATCCTGACAAGAACAAATTGTTGTGATAAAGCAAAATATGGCGTTACTCGTCCAGTTAACAGACAGGTGTACTTCACTTTATGTCACTATGCACTCCTGAAAATATATTTGAATTAAGAATTCTGTAAGTTGAATTCTGTTTTCATATATAAGGGGAACCTTCTATTTTTTTTTCCTTAATAGTATTTTGTTTCTTTCCAATTACATGTAAAGATAGTTTTGAAATTTGCTTTTGTAAAATTTTGAGTTCCTCATTTTCCTCCCTCCAAGACTACATGCAGTCTGATAGAGGTTATACATGTACAGTCGTGTTAAACATATTTCCACATTAGTCAGGAGCACCCTATTTAAAGGAATTTGCATCGAACCATTTTGAAAAGCCCCTGATTCTTTTGTTAATTACTCCCACTTGTGTCTATTTTACTGAGGCACATTCACATAAACCTATGGAAAAAGAGCTAATAAAGTCATCTTGAGAACTTGGACTGATTATGTCTCTCCCTCTGTAGTGGAGACTGGATTTGCACATTTTGCAGAGATCTTGGGAAACCTGAAGTTGAATATGATTGTGACAATTTGCAACACAGCAAGAAGGGAAAAACTGCACAGGGCTTGAGCCCCATGGACCAAAGGGTAAGTGGTTGTTTGTCATTATGCCTTTGGTAAGATTTGCCTGCTTGGCACTTCTTTGTAATAAACATTCAGCTCACGCAATTTTCACCAAAGGCTAGTCTTGAATTTGGAAACTAGAGGTGTTGATTAGAATGGTTTAATTTACGTAGATCTCTTGTGTCAGTGTTTCTAGTAAGTAGCTATTACCTGAAGATAGGAGATAATATTTAGTTTATGATAACCTACTTTTTGAAGAAATATTTGATTACTTAGCCATAGTAAAGTAGATCTAATTTGAGGACATTAGTGATCTTAAGTAGTAGATTATGGGGATAATTCCCAAAGAATTTACCTTGTAGCTGGGAACTAAGAAGAAGGTTTCTGAAGCCCCTCGAGCCAGCAAAAATCCATATGCAAGATTTTTATATTAATTCTCATGTGACAGTATGACTATTATAATATCTCAGTAATCTGTGTATAGATAGTTCATTGTAAATTTTTTTATCCCAAATTGATGATTTTTGGTCACGGGGTATGCCGCCTTCTGCTAATAGGTGCTAGTATTTGCTGTAGCGTATCATAGAAGGTAAAGAATCGGTCGCTTCCTCCTACCCAAAATCAGGTGTTCTGCAAAGTCCGTTATCAAGCGATTAGTAGATTGTTCTTGACTCCCTTCCATTTGTTTATTAGTTAAACCAAAAGATGACTTAGAAATATGGCTTGAGATGCCATAGGCATATAATTTTAGCAACTGGCTTTAAGAGAGTTAGTTTCATTTCATAGCCTTTTATTTTCTATCAGAGCTATCTTTCGAAGAAGACATTGTGGTTTGGCATAAAGAATGCTGGATTCGGAGTCAGAGAACATGGGTTCAAATTTAAGCTCTTCTTGGTACCTGTGTATGAGTTTAGACAGATCGCTTCATGGTTTCCTCATGAATAAAATGATGGGGTCGAGCTAAAGGATCTCTTAAATCCATCCCAGTCTAGGTTCTCGGTTCGTGTCAGATGACCTGGAGACTAAAGACTATCATTTAGATCCTTAGACCGATGCTGATGGGAAGTAAGGCAGGTTTCCTTGAATGTGCACACTGTTCTTAAAAAGCATTTTATAAATAACGGATTAAGATTGTTCAAATTCTAAAGAATATCTTATTAGCGGAAGAAGAGAATTCACAAGTTTTCTTTCTACCTTTTCCGTGGGGAGCCAGAAATGTGAACGTCTGCTGCTTTACCTCTATTGCCATGAACTGAGCATTGAATTCCAGGAACCAGTCCCTGTCTCGGTGAGTCGTCTTTAATCTTTAATGCTCCACTTTGAGCTGTCCTCAGAAGGACAAAGACTTTATTTAGAGTTTAGAATTTTTGTAGAATGACGATGAAATTCAGTTACTAAAACTTCATGTGTGGTATTCAGACTTCCATTCGTATAATAATTATTTATTGAATTCAAGATCTAGAAGTTACGAAAATTCTAGGAAGACTGGTTCATGGGGAAGATCGCTGGAGTGAAGGTCATGTAACCTGGGTCCTGGCCGTAGCTTTGCCTTTAACAGCAAAACATAGCTTTTCTGTGCCTCAGCAGAAATAAAGAGGGTTAGATTAGTGATCCTGTGAGCTCCATTTCAGCTCTCACATTCTTTTTCCAGATGTTGAACTCAAAAAGAAACTAGGCTATAGGCATGTAAGAATTCTAATAAAAATAAAATTGAATTACCAGCACTACCCTGCTGATTGTTTGGATTGCTCCCAGAAATACCATAATGAGGACGTTGATCATGAAAAAAATAACTATGGGAGATTTTGAAGGTTCACTTTTGTTTTTTTAAAGATTTTTTTCTTGTGAGATAAAAATGTTTTGTAATCCTATTATTAGATTGAGAACAAGGGTGTTCACTGTAGTACAACTAGGGTTATATTGCTCTGGGCTCTTGCATTTTTAAAAAATCCATTACCCATCAATTAATGTGTGGAATTATAGAATAGCAAAAAGAAATAGGATTTGGGTGACCAAAGTTCCAATCCACAACTAACAGTGGGATACTGGACAGGTCAATTACGTTACAGTTCAATTTCCTTATCTGTAAAATTCAGATTGAAATACCTCTAAGGTCTTTTCAAATTATAAAATTCTATATTGGCTACACGTTTTGTGTTGGTTATTCCACAATTGTGTGATGCTACAGTTTTTCTTAAAAATTTAACATGAGAGGGGGGAAAAAGTAAAATCATAATAATTAAGCCTAGGAGAAGTCACACAGTGGAGTTTTTGTTCCTTGTAAACAGTAATATTCCCATGGCTTCCAGATGATATGAAAGTGCTCCTGTGCAGTGTATGGATGCTGTAGAAGAAGATAGTGCTTTTGTTTCTTTTTTGATGACTGTTCTGGTTAAACAGTTTATCTCTGTTAAATTATTAAAGGCTAGAGTAGCAAATTTGACTAAAGGTAGAGACCAGAAGTTATAAGTATTATTGACAGAGAACCATAGCAAATTAACAAGTTTAGCAAATACAGATTTCTTTGTTATTTCTATGAAAATGGTTTCCCCTTTTGCTGGTTGGAGCACCTTCATATGACCATGTTGCTGTCTGTATGATTTGTAATGACAGTCTCTTCCTTCCCATTTGCTCAGGCTTTATCTGTTGCTTTCATGAGCCATTTGTGGTCCTTGATCAGCAGATTGCCTGCTGTTTACATATATTGACATCAAGTATATAATACCTAGATGTTTAGTGACTCTTAAACCACAAAGAGCCCATTCTGTCAGGGATTTGCCATATACTCATTAAGAAAATGTCTTTATTGACTGGATTAAAGTGGAAGAGTTTTAAAACATTTATTTGTTCTACAAACTCATTAGCCATTTGTCTTCATGACTGAAATATTTCTAAACAAATCCATAAATTTCCTAACTGAATAGCACATCTTTTCAATCTTTGAATAGCATAATATAACTAGGGAATTATCTTAATTCTATCTCTCTCTTCTTCTTTTTTAGATACCAAACTACTATAAAATTATAAAGAAACCAATGGATTTGTCCACAGTGAAAAAGAAGCTTCAAAAGAAACATTCCCAACACTACCAAATCCCAGATGACTTTGTGGCAGACGTCCGATTGATCTTCAAGAACTGTGAAAGGTTTAATGAAGTATGTTAGCTTCCAAAATGTAGAGCCTTAGGTTTTTCAAAAAGTTCTTTCAAACTCAGAAAAACAATCAATTTTTGAAGTTTTAAAATCTACCTCATTAGAACTAATAAGCGGGTGTTTCTAAATGAGAAAGTTCATCTTCCTTAGGGGAGGCAATGTTAGGCCTGACAAAAGAAAAAGATTTCCTCATTAGTTAAAGATTAAAGGTTCTTTTTTGTTGTTGTTGTTGTTACCAGAGTCCAAAGGTAGTCAGTATATTCTGAAATTCTGATGAGATTTTTTCAAATCCATGGAAGACATTGAGAAAGTAAGCCTTAGAAGTAGCCTACTTTAAGTATAAATTCAGAAAAATCCCTGATATAGCTGAAATTATCTATGCATATGCAATTAGGTTTTAGTCATTTTTGGACTTGCTCACAGAGAGCAGTAAGTGTACCCTTGATGTTCAATACCTTGCCTTCCCTGGCTGTAGACTAAGAGTAGAACATTGATACTGAATTTTCCGGGCCAGCGTTGCAGCTCTGCTGAGAGCTTACTTTATTAGACCTTTTATGAAAGAACAAAGGTTATCTTTCTAGTCCTGGAGAAAAAATAGGTTAGAGACCTCTGTCACAGAAACTAGTTTTGTGTTGGCTGTGGGACGAAATCAAGATTCCTGTTCTCTTCAAAAAAGGCTTTATCAGGATGGGGGTAGGGTGGGGGAGTTGGGGTGGGGAGGTAGTAACAGATGGAGAGAGAGGCTCTACTTTGGAAGTATTCTTGTCCTCAGATTTCAGGACTACTTCTATCAATGCTGGTTCTGGGTTCTCTGATTCCATATGAGTCTCATTTAATAGCCATGAAAATATGTACTCCTGCCTGTGGATTTTTATTTACCCACCACCCCTACTAGTACTACTGCCTCAAACAAAAATGAGGAAATGTGAGAACTCTTTCATAAAAATAGATTACAGAAAGTTTCTGTGTTCTTTTTTGTTTATGTGATAGTGTGACTGGGATCAAGGCGAAGGACAGTACTAAGATAGTTGCAGTAAAATCTCACTCATTTGGAATAGAACTAGTAAAAAGTATGATTTAAAGTTTTTTTAAGAGTGAAGTTCTTTTACTTCCAGTATGCCTAGTAACATGGACTAATGGCTGACAAAATGATGCCAAAGAGGTCCTGCTATACTTACTTAGTAAATAAAATAGTCCCCGATTAGCATGTTCTATATACAAATGAATATTGCTAAAGTGATTTTTTAAAAAAGTTTCTTAGGCAAGTTAACCATTTTTCCTATAACTTTAGTTAAATCCTTTGCTTTTTGGTCCCTTTTTTCCTAGCTAGTGCACAGGTACTTCTTGCTCAGCCCCTGCCCTAAATATTATAAATTCTGAATTAGTGGGGTTTAAATTAATAAGGTTTTGCTGTGGATTTAGAAACAGAACCTTATAAAGAAAGTACGTTCTGTTGAATTTTTTAAAGTGATTAATCAGTCACAGCAATCTGTTCTCCCTTTATGGTTGACTTTAGTCACCAACCCTATGCAGTCTCATAACTTTAGAAAGGATTATAATTTCCCTTTTTTTGACTCTGGTATCCTTTTTAGATGATGAAAGTTGTTCAAGTTTATGCAGAAACACAAGAGATTAATTTGAAGGTAAGCTTTTCAGACCACGCACGCTTGGTGAAGGGACGTGCATTACCAATAGGTAAATGTACCTATCTTTTGTTTGCAGGCTGATTCAGAAGTAGCACAGGCAGGGAAATCAGTTGCTTTGTACTTTGAAGATAAACTCACAGAGATCTACTCAGACAGGACCTTCCCGCCTTTGCCAGAATTTGAGCAAGAAGAGGATGATGGTGAGATAACTGAGGACTCTGATGAAGATTTTATCCAGCCACGCCGAAAACGCCTAAAATCGGATGAGAGACCCGTACATATAAAGTAGAATGACACCATGGACCTAAATAACATTGTAAAAACTTATTTAAGTGTTGCTGGAACATCCCGCCTACGGTGGCCACCTCCTTGAAGAAGCTGGTAGCTTGCTTTTAGACAGTATTAGATTGAAAAATGTTTGGACGGATAACACATTCTTGTCAAAAAGAGGGGACAGCTTTATTGCAGACATAAAAGAAAAACAATTGATTTGAAGTTCCCTGTTCTTCCTGAAGAGGACGGGTCTCCATGTTCTCACACTTAGAGATGGGCGAATATTGGTGATCATGTGTGGTTTAGATTGGTGTAGGATACTGGCTGTACAGGTAAATAATTTGAGTCATGTTGCTTGATAATTTTTCTCTTAGGACTGGACCAGCACAGTTGCTAAATCAAACTATTTCCAATACTGGGTTCTTGTCTAGTTAAAGTGAAAGTAGCATTGCTCAAATTTTCCTCTAATGTGGACTCAACATTGAATCATGACTTTCAATCAGTTAGTTTTTCCTCATTTGAATGTTTTTGGGCCTAACTTTCTGTGTTAGTTCAGAAAACTAACCTGATTCTCATAGCTAGATGCAGGAAATTGAACCTTCATTCATTTGTTGGTCAGCCTTCCCAGGCTATACTGAATTAGTAGTAGGACTGGGGTCAGTGGGCTGAGCCTAAAAAGAAAGATGGCAGTTCTTCAGTAGTGGATTATGTATATTTATAATAGAGTCCTATCCAGAAACACACTCCCACACAATTGCACTTCCCAGGTTAACTCATTTGATTGTATTGTTGCCCCCATGAAACAGGCAGAATGTTCGTTCCAAAATTAATTTAGTCTCATGTGCATTTAAATTTGAGTCTGAGAAGGTAACTACTGGCAGTCATCCAGTCTTCCTTCATATCAGTTTTCTGATAGACCACTATTGGCAAACAATAATCTGTCAACTACCAAATGTGTAAAATTTCCTGTATTTCACTTTGTCTTATTTGTAAATAGTGAACTGAAACTTCTGGCAGATCGGCAACATTTGCTGAGCCTGTTTTTTAAGCTAATGTGTATTCTTACTAATGTTCCTATCAAGAATGGATTTGTAATATATGCTGTCTATTTCTAACATCACATTCATATTTTGAGGTTCTATCTTATTTTAATAGAGAACAGACTTCTCAAAGCTTTCTTCAGAAACAGCTTGTGAATGAAATGTTTAAAAGATTATAACAAACCCGGTGGGGTTAGATTACTCATCCGTCCACCAAGTGGGACATTTGCATGGACTGGGGACTTAAAGGCCTTGAAGAGGGTGAGGAGTCAGAGCCTGAAAACCAGCCAGTGCCCACTTGAATGGTCCTTGGAGTGTACCCACCTCTGCTGCCCTCATCACAGCATTACCAGGCAGATAAATCAACTTTACTCTGGAATGGTTCATTTTTCCTCTCTCCATTAGTAATGCTTAGATCCAAGACATGTGTAATTTAGCCCTTGTACAGGCTTCTCTTTTGTTAGGAAGAACATTTTAAAGTCCTACTTTTGTTTGGACAAATTAGACCGTAATACGGTGGCCAAAATCAAAGAATGTGCTATTAGATATTTTCTCAGACACAGCAGATTTGTGGCAAACCTTTTGCCTTTTTTTTTTTTAAATAAACATTCAGCATGAGTAGTTCATACAGTATAGGCCATTCATGAAATGAAATTATTTGGCTTAACTGTACTGTAGAAATAACTATTTTTAGCTCATTTTGAACCAACAAAAACACTCTAAAGAAATGCTTATACAAAATTCCTTTGGGTTGTTTCTTTTATTTACCAAGGGAAGAAAAACAAATAACCTTGAGGCCTTTCTAAAATATTAAAGAAAACAGAGTGGAGTCCATAAATGCTAGTTCGATTCACCTCCCTGTATGATCCTAAATTCCAGACCTTCCTGTAAATTGAATTACAAAAGAGGCATTAAAATAGTTTAGAATTTCACTCGAGTTTGCAGAGAATAGCTTTCCTCTAAGAGTAGCTACCTTTTTTACTTGAAAGAACTTTTCTCTGAGTCCTCCATTCCTGCTTTCCCTTCCACCTCCTCCCTTCTTTATCACTTTGGAATGAGTGGAAGAACACACTTGTTGGAAGGCCTTTTGGGTCAAAAGGGCAGGGGTGCTTTGAGTCCTGATGTGGGCTGTGCCTTTGCTTTCCCTTTCCTAATTCTTCATTATTGTTTCATCGGCACAATCTGTCATTTTAGAAAAGAAGGAATTACCCATTTATTTTCTGTTTGTTTTCCAGTATTTGTATCCTTGGGGAGGGGGGATAGAAATAAGGCAAGTTTGTTTCTTAAAGACCATGTCAGAAATTCTTCAAATCATTTGGAATATGATGTGCAGAAAATCATATTGCTTCTCCAGTAGCCATTCACTGTTGTGCAAATAAACAGGTCGAAAGTATTCACTTTGGACTTAGTTGAATTTTTTCCTTACATACTATCCAGAATATAAGCTCTGATAAGAAGGTTACTTCATTTGAGTATCCATGCTATACTGTGGCAGTACCATTCTTAGTATAAATTCTCTTGGTAGCCAGAAATGTTGCATGTTTTCCTATTAAGTTGCGACTGAAGACCAACTTTCAACATAGAATAACAATCACGGGTGTTGGGGGTTATTTTGGTTTATTTTGGAAGCCTGATGTCTTTGTCTTTCTCAAGAGTTTCAGTATTTTCATGTTGGCATATTTCTTTGTAGTAGCAATTCCTGAGCCAGTCTCATTTGTACAATGCTTAGGTTCTTTCCCACGCTGCCTACCCCAGACCCCTCCCAAAACAAAACCAAAAAAACCCTTTCACTAATCTGTGTTGGCTTAATGTTTGTAGTTCACAGCACCTAGCCCAGTGTATTCATGGCTATGAAGGGATGACTTTACATAGTGAACACATGCGGAGGGAGTTTCTGAGCTTTTAGTCTTTAAAACATGCCGCGCTGGGAATAAACCTTCAAGTTATCATCACAGAGTGTGAAGGGTCTAATTTTGAGATGGTTTCTATGGGTGTTCTGCTTTATGATGTGAAATGTCTGGATAGCCAAATAATGTAAGGCATCTAATTCTAATACTTGCTTAAGGGAATACTTTTTAAAACAAAATCACATCTTGCTTTTGGTTGTAACTGGCCCTAAGATTTTTTTTTTAAGTTAATCCAAAGAAGTAAAGGCAATTTGTTCTGAAACAGATGTGAAAAGTGTATAGTGTGCTAATTGTGGACTGATCAATTACCTCAGCAGGTATCCTGCCTTGTAGTTACTAGTGATTAGTGTTAACCAGCTAAATAGATTCAGGTCTCCTGACTGTGCCCTGGGACTGTGGCCTACCGCATACTATGAAGGCTGTATTCCTATCCAAAAAAGGGGTGCATGACCACCTGCCTCATTCCCTTTTCTCCCTGGCCCCCTGTTTCCTCATTTTTTTTATCCCCGATCCCATACACACTTTTAACAAGCAGACATGCTCTCTAAGTGTAGATAGCTTATTTCTTGTCAAAGCTGGCGTTCAGCACCACTTACTGTCAACATCATTAACATTGGATCAATGAAGTATTTTGTAAAATTTTTATCCCCTTATAATTAGAAAATCTGCATCTGGGGTTGTCATGGAACATTCTTTATTAACTAATCTACTGAAGTTAGGTAACAGCAGCAATGTTTCCAAATTGCAGTACATTATAACAACATTCTGGACACAGACTCCTCCATTTATTTCCCTCCCAATTGTCTCTTCCTTGAAAAGCAATAAAACTGCTTTAAGTCTGTTGCCTAATAGCATGATATAAATCCTTCCTTTGGACAGTGATTTTATAGGAGAGTTTGTATGCATATCGCCAAGACTAGCTTTTAAAAAATAAAAATATAAATGTGCAGGAGTTACTGACAATATATTGTGGCATTTTATTTTAAAAATTGGGGAAAGTTACATATTTTTTTAAAAGTAGGTGTTTGAGTAAATAATGGAGGTACTTTTTTTAAGAAATAAATTTATATGCCACAGTTTACATAGACATATTTCAGACTTCACATATACACTTGGATATGGCAGTTTCTTTTACTCTCTTAAAAATGCATGTACAGAAATTCTTCCACCTTAGTTCCTTGTGGTTGCCGACTTGTTCCTTTATAATAATGCTTTTTATTGTATCTGAGAATCAATAGTTTTCCAAAAGTACAGTTAATTTGGATATCTTTAACGTAACTGTTGAACTACAAAATGTTCACAAAATAAGGTTTACCCTTTTTCTAGTGAGCAATCTTTACAATTGAAGACTGTTCTTTTGAATTAGCTGAATTTCTACACGGCGAGGCACGAAAAGCATTTTGTAAGTGCCATTGCGGCATTCCCTTTTGAGTGTGACCTAAATTTCAAACATAAAAAGAAATGCATGTCTGCTACTGGTCTGAAAAATGTAGGCATTTACTATGTTGAAAACACAATGAAACATGTATATAAGCCTATAAAAAGATTTGTGCAACTGAAAGCCTGTTGATTTTTTTTTTTAGGTAGATGAAATAACTACACATGAAAGGGTTAAATTCACAGCATTCTTAATGATGGTTTTTGCTCCCAGTATTTACTGGTACTTTTTTTTTGCACATAGTTAACTTGACTCATCCTTCAATATGATTCTTCAAAAAAAAGTACTGTTTCTGTGGTATTGTATTCTCTAAATAATCATATTTAATTTTTTAATGAGGTTACAGTTCCTAATTGTTCCGTTCCTGTGTTTTTTGCTGGTGTGTAATAAAGGCAAGTTTTTTCTTTTCATGGTTATTTAATACATTAGCAGCTTGTAAATATTTCTTGTTTAAAATGCTCTGGAATGTGTTGTAGAAGTTGTATTAGATCAGTTAAAAGCATTGTTTAAGAACCACTTTGTTTTGGTTATTTCTATTAAATTAGAAAAATGAAAAAGTTTTCAAATTGAGTTCCTTTTTCTTTTTTTAATCCTCTATGAATTAGATATATGATGCTTTCTTTCCTGAGCTTCCATCGTGATTATTTGAATTCTGAGATTTCATGTGTTTGAATTTAACAAACAGTTTAACTCCAGGGGTAATAATACCTGGAATCCAAATAGGACTTTAAAATTAATTAATAATATATCTAAATGTGAACCCTGTGAGAAAGAAGAGATAATGCTCCCCTTTTTAGGATAAGCAGAAAAGAGTTTAGTTGACTTCTCAAAGTGGCAGTCAGGAGGATGCACCAGCTCTCTTAAATCCTTTAACTTTGTAAGAGGATGGGCCTGTCCTATATTAATTCCCTGGTCCTTGGAGTAGCAATATAAGTACCTATTTTAAATTATAGCAGTTTTCAAGGACAAATGGCCATGTGATGGATTTTGAGGAAAGAATACAAAAATTCATTTTGACACAAGTTCCTTTTTTTCCCATTTATTCCACTATCCATGTATCACCATGTTTCATTTTCAGAGATGTTGCTGATGGTGTTTGTTCCTTTTGGCTATACCCACATATGGCCATAATTGCGACTGTCTTTTGTGACAACTGTTTAGATAAGCTTTAGTTTCCAACAGCTTCTTCAATTCCTGCTTGGTTCAGAGCCTTTGTCCCAAAGGCCACCCCATTCCTTAAAACTGCTTGGGAGGTGGGTCTGTTTTTCTTGTGCATCTGCTGTGTTTTGCCAGCAGTCCACAGCTGTATCATGTTTTCAAGTAGTTCATGATACTAACTTTATTGTTATAGAAAAGCTCCCAATTATTCCTCTCTTATGTGGAAGAAATACAATCAGTAAACCTGATTAATGATAGCTTATGCTATATAGTGCTTTTATCTCCTTTGATCTATTTTTGATCCTCACAACAGCCCTGTGAGTAAATAGTGCAATTCTTATTACCCCATTATATGCATAAGAACATTCTCAGAGCCATGATTTATAAATTTCTCAATATACCAGATTTCTTTAATATATGCAAATTTCATGTTATCCCAAAATGAAACCCTGGAAATGAATTCAATTTTGAACTAGCCCAAATATTATAAGAAATTCCTGTTATATTCTGAGTAGAGAGTTGCAGGTATGCTTGTAGGATTTAGAACTGGAAGATGCTTTTCAGAGTCATTAGCCCTAAACACTTATTTTTACACATGAGGAAATTTAGGCCCAGAGAAGGTAAAGTGAACTTCTCAAGTTCCCACAAAATAAATTGATAGAGCTGAGATTCAAACCCCAAGCTGATTTGAATTTAAACCAAGAGCTTTTGTGTTTTAGCCATAGCAAGGAATTTAATTTTCCCACTGTTAAAAATGGTAACTTGAGTGGATGGTCCAAGTTACCTATTTACTCTCCCCAATTTGTTCTAGAAATGACACTGTTTCTAAATTGAAAGGATGTGGCGGCCTTGCTACTCTTTTAACCCACTAGCATCTGTTCATAGGGAACCATGAAGGAGAAGGGTACTCCTTTACAATTCAACATTTGAGTGTCTACTTTGTTCAAAAGGTACCATTCTGTGGGGAAGAAATACAGATATTTGCAAGATAGAATCCTTGTTTTCAAGAAGGCTATCATTCAGTAGAGAATGAGGTCTGCAAATAACTGCAGTACAAGGTGCTAGATAATAAAGTGCCCTATTAGGAAAGAGGCAGCATGGCAGAGTGGATAAAGAACTAATTCTGCTGGGTTAGGAAGACCAGAGTTCAAATTTCATCTTTAGCACCTTCTATCCATGTAACCCTAGGCAATTTATTCAACTTCCTAGGGCCCCCAGGTAACTCTGAGACTATAAACTGCGGAGGCGGTGCCAATCTGCAGTGACAGCGGAAGGTTTGCACTGGATCTTCACGTACCAGTGAAATCATATTAGGTAAAAAATGGGGAAGGGTAGTGGTGAGGGAAAAGAGATCACCAACTTTGTAATTAGAGATGGAAAAGCAGATTTAGGTGGACTTAGGAAGCAATTTTTATTATCTGGTATGAGGCTAAAGAGGGAAAATATGGAAAGTGAAAGAGATTAGGTTTCCTAAGAATAAATCTGCTTTATGAGATTGGCTGAAATACCTTCTGGCAACAAAATTTAAAATGGGATTTATTCTATTAGTGAGAAGTAATGCCCAAGATGAGCCCTTACTTGGCAAGTGAAACCACTGCATAGGTAGATAGATAAAAAGTATGTCTGAAGCCTGAGATTTCAGATCGTTGGAATATTTTTTGGATTTAAAATTCCGTGACCTATCAAGTCATTTTTCTTTTTACCTTTAAAAAAGCAATCACTCTTTGAAAATGTCTTCAAACTCTAGTAAACTCTAAAGTAATTCCAAATCTCTAAAAATATTCTTGGATTATTACTGTCAGCATGTGCTTATTTTAAGTCATGTCTACTTGAAGGAATTTTGATGCTAATTTTGAAATTGTATATGTTGCATTATTTATGTACTTATTGACTGGTTCCAATTAAACCTGTGTATCAGAAGAAAACACTGCACCCTTCTCCCCTCCCCCAAATCAATATCCTAGTTTCTATTATGGAACCTTAGACTTGGATCAGACTGTCCGTGGAAGGCCTAATTTAAAGAGAGCACCAAAAAATCTGGGCTCTGAGAAAAAGAATTCCCTGCTCCAGTAACCTCAATAATTACAGTCACCATCTATATGGCACTTTAGGGTACACAAATACTCAATACTGATTTTATGGGCATGGGTACCAAGGATACTGATCCCAACCTGCTGATGACTTCGTGCCCACTCATATCTATATTCTCCTGTAATTTCGACACCAAGAGGAGTTGCCATAGGATTAAACCCCTCTTTTTTGACTCAAGTCTCTTTGATGATACGCTTTATTCTGATTCACCTTTGTAATTCCTTGTTTGTAACAGGTGTTTACCCACACCCACCAACAGCCTCCTCTTTGCCTTCCGGGTGTTGGTTGACCAGTAGAATGCTCGTGTTTAAAGGTGAGCCTTCGTTTCAGGGAAGAATTTGGGAATCAAAGGACCCTTCTCCCTTATATATAGTTTGGAGCTCGTCTCGTCCACTTAGAGTTTCTGTGCAGGATATACACATGTACCAGTGGATAAACTATGTAGATTATCCATGGAACAGTATGCATGACACTTCACAAATAAATCATCTCACAGCAGTCTGGTAAGGAGGAAATCTGGTACAGCATAAAGAACACTCATTGCCTCTGTAGCTAGAAGATCTGGATTCACTCACTTCTCTTGGCAAAGTGACAACATTAACTTACCTGTAAAAGGAGGAGGTTGGATTAGATGGGGGTCCCTGAGATTTCCTCCACCTCTTTTATAGATGAGGAAGCAGCTTTAGAGAGGCCAAATACCTTGATTAGAACCTAGCTAGGTTTCCCATCTTCAAGTCTATCACAATTTTGACCCTGCACTGTAGTCTTCCATGTTTCCAGAAATGAGCATTTATTAACACAGTCCCAGCCTCTTGGAATTTAAATTGGATGCTGCGTGGCAATACTTCCACTTAGGGCCTCATAGACTATTAGAATTAGGAAAGACTATCTACTTCAGTGAATTTTATGGTTGAGGAAACAGGCCCTGAGGTCACCTAGCTATTAAAGAACCAGGACTTGCTAGTTCTGGCTCTAAATTCAGTGCTCTTTCCAGACTTTGATCTCAGATCATTCTAGGTAGATGTGGTCCACTTTATCTGACTCCCACTTTATCTGAAACTCCTAGAAACATGCCGATGTGTAAGGAAAGAGAAGGAGGTTGTGTTCCTCAGGCCCACTGGGGTTCTCAGAACCAAAGTTACTTCATTCCTTGGCCTTCCTGATTAACCATATTGCATGGCCTCACTGCTTCAAATGCTGAGCTGATTTTCTAAACCCTGGTCCTTGTGTTCCATCTTAGTGCTGTTGCTTTCATCTATATTGGTCTGTCACGTCTCACTTCAGCCTTCCTTCTACTGAAGTCCTTTCATGGTTTCCCACCCACTTTCCTACCCAGCCTGATCCTTGCCCTCTGCTCCCCTTCACCCACCAGAAACTGGGGCCCAGGACTTCACTCTCACCTCCTATTAATTACCTCCTATCCATCGTGGCCCAATCCCTTTCACAGGAGTCCTCCAGACCCACTTGCCTGCAATTCAGTCCATTATCTCCTTTACCGGATCTGTTGCACCATTGTCCAATACTTGGTCTTAGAAACTAGAAGGGGCTTTAGGGGTAAAGAGATAGAATAATTCTTATGACCACATGTAGCTCCCAATTCTAATTCATTTCAACTACTCAGGGTAAGGGAGGGATCACACATTGCATTTCCTGACTACTGGGATGATGTGCCCATCCCGCAGATGGAAAGACCGGCTCAGCCACCCCATATTGGAGACTTCTGAATTGTCCCATTGCCAGAATCACTGGAGCCATGAATCAGGAAGAGGATGTTCAGGCCACTTGGGCTAAGATGAAATTAATGTTGAGTAGGATTGTCAGAAGAAACTCATTGAATATATTTAAATATTTTTGTTGGTATTTTTTGGTTTTTTATGTCACTGTCATCTCCAAAGGTAACCTTCTCTCATGTCCCCCACCCAGTAAGCCATCCCTTGTAATAGAATGAAAAAGAAAAGAGGGAAGACAGATCAGCAAAACTATTAACAATAATAGCATGTCGCACTTCAAGGAATGCAAAGTACTTTGCACATTATCTCGTCTGAGCCTCGAAACAACCCTATGAGTTGGGTACTTGTGTTATCCCCAGTTTGCAGGTGAGGCTGAGAAAAGTTGAGTGACTTTGACTTTGGTCACAGCTAGTGTCCAGAGCAGGATATGAAATGAGTTCTTCCTAACACCAAATGCGGCGCGAAGTGTTTGTTCCAAGCCTTTTGTTTGTTTTGTGTAGGAGGGACAAACAGAACTTGTTATACTTGCCTTCCTCGTATCATGAAATTTCCCAAGGACTTTTCATTCATGCTCATGCAAATGATCATGTAATAGTCACTTGTGAAAGTCAGAAAGAGCAAGAGATTATAGATCGGCATTGGTTTCACTTTGTCTGCATCATGAGCCTCTGATTTAGAGTCTGGTAAGATCACTTTCCTTTCCAAAGGTGGAGCCAATCAGGACTCATCACTGAAGATCAACGGTCCTACAAATTTACGAGACTAAGGTTATTAATCCCATTGGGTACTTTTTACTATTTTATTGACTGTTCTTTTCCTCCTTCAAGGGTGAACGTATTCCACCCACACACCCATCCCACCACTCCCTCCCCTTTACATTCTTTCAATACATTGAAATAAAATTTCACTTTTGTAAGGAGCTATGGTAGGAGTAATATCTATCCTAGGGCTCTACTCCACACAAATTAAGCTAATTTTTCTTTGAAAACCAACCTGGAGATTGAATTGGCTCAGAGTACTAGAGGTCTAAGCTGTTGAAGTGATTTTCTGGCATCTTAAGTACTAGAGGTAGTCTAGTCAGGCTTCTCCTGGCCAGCAAACCAGCTTGGCCAACTCCAGGAAAGCTAGCTGAATTCTTGTTGAATGGACTTTCCCAGCTTTGAATATTCTTCCCCTGCTATGGTTAAATCATAGGATTATAGATGTAGATTCAGAGGGACCATAACTGGTCATCAAGTCCAACCCTCCTATTTTACAGACAAGGAAAAAGGGCATAGTTCTCATCTTGAACCTGAGTTACCAGACTGACCTTGGTCAGGTCTGGCTTTTTATAGAACATGAATTTCTTCTTGCTGTTATCTCATAATTTGTAGTAAATCAGATTAAATAGAACCTGGGAAATAATTGAAATTACTCAAACCATAAATGCAAATACATATAAAAAGATTAAAAAGCATTATTTAGACTTCCATTGGTTCCTCATATGGAGAAAAATTCTTCATGTCAATGATTTTATCCTGATCTATAAATGTACAGGAAGCAATATAATTCTTTCAAAGTTATATTATGGTGAAATTTTGCTTTCCACCTCCCTCAACAAACACTTGCATGCACACACACACACACACACACACACACACCAGGCTGATAAATTATCTTATACTTTTCATTTTATTGACAAAGGAAGAGGCAATACACCTCACACCAAAGTAGCACTAATGAATATTAGTGCTATACAAAGACAAAATTTCACGCACATCATCATATATGTATACTTACAGCTTTAATCCTGAAAAAACTTTTAAAAGATTTAGCGGTGTCTTTTGTTTCTACATCATCTACATTTTCCCCTATGTCTCCCTCTCCCCTCTTGGAGATCCATCCCTTAGAAAAGAAGTATACAAGTGAAATGCATAGAATGCAGGCAGTTCACCGATTTGATTGGGAGAAGAAAATTATACCTTTATTTTTATTAACTTCTAACTGAAATTTAGTATTTCCTTCAATTATAAATGTAGGAAATGATACATTCTAAGAAGGGGTCTGTTGGCTTTGCCAAAGGAAAGGGCTACGTGTCACCAAAAAAAAAAAAAAAAAAAAAAAGAGGAAAGAGGTAATCCTTCCCTGCCTTAATTCAGCAAAACTAAACACATCAACCAGTTCCTATATTATATTCAGTGTTTCCCACTCGTGGTTCCCCTTATTCAAATAAGGAATGGAGACACATTCTCATATTTCTTCAAAGCCAAACTTGGCCCTTATAATTTCACAGCATTCAATTTTATTATTCTGCTTTTTTTCTTTACTTGCACATCTTGTGATTATGTCTGTTGTCTTCCCGGTTATGCTTATTTTTTATTTTGTATTCGTTTATGTGCCTTCCCTTATTTCTTTATATTCCTCACATATATTATTTCCTATGGAATACAGTACCCCAATTTGTTTAGTCATTCCATGGTCAATAGGCATCTACCTTGTTTCCAGTTCTTTGCTTCTCCATCTATAAATATTTTGGTGTGTATAGGACCTGTCTGTCTTTGATCTTCTTGGGTTTTATGCCTGGCAGTGAGAGCTCTGGATCAAAAGACATGGACATTTAAATCACTTTTTTTCCTTAGAAAAGAAATTCCTCTGCAGGCAAGTTGAACAGTGCTGAGAGCTCTCTAGTTGCTCAGTGAAAACTATTTGCTCCTCTCTTCTGGTTATGTGCTCCATCTGCAAATTTGATAAGCATGCAAAGGGGCATGTAGCTAAAGCATTAATATTGATAAATATGTTAAACAGCATGAGACCACACAGAAATCCCAACTACATACCACAGGAGTCCTCCTCCCAAGTTGACATTGAATCATCAATTATGTTTCTGATCTGGATGTTCAATCAGCAATAAATCCATCTAATTGTACTGCCTGGTGTAGCTCACATCTCTCAATCTTCTATCAATAACTACATAAGTTACATGCTTTTCACATTTGCAAGTGACATAAAGGAACACACACCATTGCATAGGGGAGAGAGCACTGATTCTGAAGTCAGAGGCTCAAATCATTCCAAAGACACTTCCTTGATTAAGTCACTTAACCTCTGGGGCTGAGTTTCCTCATCTGTAAAATGAAAGGATTGAATCTCTGATGTCTTCTGAGGTCCCTTCTAGATCCTATGATCTCATACTAGTTCTATCGCATGTTGGTTGACAGAATCAGGATCCAAAAATGCTTGAAAAGGTGGAATGTTGCTGAGAAGGAGAAATTTGCTCCAAAAAATGATCTCGTTGGTTTGCGAGTTCTCTCCCACAGTTCAAACTACAATTCATCCATGATTGCCTACCCTGAGCAACTCTCATCCATATCCTCCCAAAAATTCATCTCAGGGAGGGTCCACCTTCCTTATTTTCTCCTGACAACCTGAGAGTACTTGTCCATCTGCCTTCTCACCCCATCCTCCCTTCCTATCATGCAGTTCTCTGATAGAGTCCTTCCATACCAGTCTTCAGATTTCCTCGTTGGCTACATGTTTTAGCCTACTCCCACCCTCCATGTGCCTCTCCCTTGCCATTTGGATGACTCCTATGTTTAGTTCTTCAGAAGCACTTGCCGTTCTCCATCCTCCTGTCGTATTAGTAAAGCATTAGTATTGGAAAGATGGACCAGCAGTTCATCAGGAAAAGTGGGAGTGGGAGGGGTGGGTGGTGAAGCAGTAGGTGCTCTGTACTGTACCCTGCTCTCACCAGCTTACATCTGGAATGTTGTTCTGAATAGCAAATTTTAGGAAGGACATTGATGAGCTGGGGAACATGCAGAGAAGGGTTACCGGGATGGATAAGAAACTCAAGATCATGCTATGTAAAATGAGATGGGAAGGCACCAGAACGTGTGTTGTTGAGTTGTTTCATTTGTGTCTGACTCTCCATGACCCCATTTGGGGGTTTCTTGGCAAAGATACTTCCATTTCCTTCACCAGCTCATTTTACAGATGAGGAAACTGAGGCAAACCTGGTGAAGTGACTTGCGCAGGGTCACATAACTAGTAAGGGTCTGAGGCTGGATTTGAACTCAGGTTCTCCTAACTCTAGGGCGGGCACTCTATCTACTGCACCACCTAGCTACTGCATGGGATGAATATGACAGCCAACTTTATATATTTGAGGCATTACATTTTTTTTCTTGGCCCCACAGAATGCAGCTAGGATTAATGGGTCAAGCTGCAGAGCAACACATCAAAGTTTAATAAATGAAAAACTTCCTAACAATTCGAGCTATCCCAAAGTGAAATAGGTGGCCTTGGGAGGGGATGAATATCTCCTCCCTGAAGGTCTTCAGGAAAAGCTGAGTGACCAATTTTCAGGTGTATTGTTGAGGTAGATTCTTGTAGCAAATGGCCTCAGAGGGCCTGTCTAAGGTGTAGATTAACATATGAGCATGCAGCTCTGTTAATACAAGCATGCATTTGGGAATGGAGGTGAGGTTGAAGGGGACAGGCAAGAGAACGGAGGGAATGCCCTGGACAAAGTGTTCCTATCAGCTCCTTTGTGTGATGGAAACTGTCCTGTCCAGTCTGGCTAGAGTAGCTAGCTGAGCAGATGGATGGGACAACCATAGCCAAGAATCCATCTTTCTGGAGGAAGACAGCAACTCACCTGGTCCAGGGGGGCAGATTAGCTTCAGCCCCCTCATGCTGTTGCCACTCCCTATGAATGAATGAATGAAGCATTCACCAAGTGCTTACTATATACAGAGATCTGCGCTAAAGCACTGAGGATACAAAAAGAAGAGCAAGACAGCCCCTGCTCTCAGGGAGCTCCCAATCTATTGAAGAGACCACACACATAGAAGGTTTCAGCTGCAAGTCAGATTGAAAGGTCCTACAGTCAATAGGGAGCAACAGCAAAGCCGAGGATAAAGCCACCTATTTAATGTCATTATTTAATGACACTATTCCCATGGCTTTTGGGTTCAAGGTCCTGGGCTGTCCCCATTAGGGTCTAAGAGGAGAGGATGGTCCAGTTGGTGATGGTGGTTTGACTTACCTGGCACATGCTGCCTCCTGTGTCTCTCCCTAAGTGTGGCCTGATACTTTAGCTATGTAAGTTTGCCCTTTCTGTGTATGGCAGTTGGATAGCTGGCCCTTTCTCCATAAGAGCTGAAAGTATTTAAGCCAGATAGAGACAAGGACAACAGACATCTGTTAAGCTGAAGCTGGGAAAAGCTTCCATGGTATCGTCCTATTACAGAAGGGAGTTCTCTATTGTCTGTAGGTCTCTCAGGGGAGGAGGGACCCAGAGGCTCCTGAATTCTACTTAGACCTTTGGGGACAATGAAGTAGGGATGGGGGAAGGATAGAGAGTGGAGGTTTAGCCTTAAGGCTAAAGAAGGGAAGCAAACTGTCTCAATGCTATTAATCGGGTGGGGCCTGAAGAATATAGTCCCAGCTACACCACCAAGAATACTTAGCTGTATTCATAGAGGATTACAGGTTTAAAGTTTAGGAAACCCATATACCATAAGAGGATTATCTCATTTGATCCATAGCTATGATGTGGGTAGGACAAGTATTATCAAATATAGACCAATCCTTAAATTGAGACCTCATTATAAAGAGAAAAATGCATAGGTATACATGGAGAATATGGCACATTAAAATTATAGGCCATATGGTTGTCTTGGAGCCTAATTTCAGGGAAAAGTATGGAATCTATTTGGACTAATATCTCCATTTTACAGATGAGAAAGCTGAAGATCAGAGAGATTATATTATGTCTAAGGTCACATTGCTATTAAGTGTCCAGCTAAATGGAGTGCTGGATGTCGAGTCAGGAAAATCCCAGTTCATATCTTGCCTCAGATGTTTATTAGCTTTGTGACCCAAGGCAAGTCACTTAAGGGAAGGAGAAAAGGAACAAACATTGGTTAAATGCTTATACCCACACACCATACTAGGTGCTTTATAGATTTTATCTCATCTGATCCTCATGAAAACCCTGGGAGATAGGTCTTATAGTTGAGAAAACTGAGGCAGACAGTGTTTAAGTGACTTACCCATGGTCACACAGCAAATAAGTATTTAAAGCTAGATTTGAATTCAAGTCTAACTGACTTTGGGCCTAGTGGTCAGCCTCAGTTTCCTCATTTGTAAAATGTGAATAAATAATATTGCCTACCTCACAGGGTTGATGTGAGGATTGAATGAGACAATATGTAAACTGCTTGGCAAACCTTAAAAGCACTATATAAATCCTAGCTATTATTATTATTGGTGGAAATGTTGTTTTCCCTATTTTCAATTCATTTCAACCAAGATTTATTAATCATCTACTGCATACAAAAGACTGTGCTGGGCACTAAGAATACAAAGACAAAAGTAAAAATAATTGTTCCCTCAAGAAGCTTACATTCCACTGGAGCAATGTAACATTTGCAGAAATAAGCAAATATAATGTCATACAGAAAGTGATTTTGAGAGTTAGAGAATGATCGTTACCAGGGGATCAGGACAGACCTCATATAGAAGGTGGGAGCTGAGCTATGCTTTAAAGAAAGCCAAAAATTCTGTGAGGCATGGGGGAAGTGATTTATACAAGTGTGTAGAGTTGGAAGATGCAATTTGATGCATCGGGACCAACTAGGAATCTAGCTAAACCAGAATGAAAATTAAAGAAGGGGAGTAATAGAGAGTAAGTCTGCAAAGGTACCAGATTGTATAAAGCATTAAATACCAGGCTGAGGATTTTGCATTTCATCTTAAATGCAACAGGGAGCTACTGAAGATTTTTTTTAAGTCAGGAAGTGACAGGATTAGATCTCAGGAATATTGATTTGGCAGCTATGTGGAGTATGGGAAAGAAGGCTTAGATTGGAATCCAAGAGACCAATTAGGAGGCTGTTGCAATAGTCTGGGAGAGAGATGATAAGAGCATAAACCAAGGTGGAAGATGAGAAGTTCGAGAGAAGTGGACTGATGTGGGAAATATTGTAGAGGTAGAATTGATAAGCAGTAGACACTAATTAAATGTGAGGATCGAGGGAGAGAAAAGTCAAGGATGTCTCTAAGGTTTCAGACCTGCATGACTAGGACTCTCAAAATATTTATATTACAGTGTTTTGAGGTACTCTCAACAGAAATGGGGAAATTTATGGGAGGGTGGGTTTGGAGAGAGGGTGCATTTTGAATTTGAGATAACTACAAGGACACAGTCTCAGGAATTGTCCAGAAGGCAGTTGATAAAATGGAACTGGAGAGTAGGAGAGAGGTTAGGTATGTACGTAGATTTCAAATTAAAGTGACAAAGCCAAGATTAAGACCCACGATTTTTTTTGATATACAGATCAGGGTTTTTCCACCGCACATTTTATCCTCCACCCATGGTTTGTTTTGTTATGGACACTTCACTTTTCGCTCTCTGTAATGTAGGTCAGAGGGCTATAGTCGGGGTGAGTTGCAGGAGTTTGGGCCTCAGAGGATGTTATCTGGAGGTACTTGCCCGTCTAATCTGAACACCAATGAATAACACAACCCAAGGGGTGTTGAGGAGTGGATTTCAATGCCTGGTGTTGTTACTACACTCCTGGCTTAAAACAACAAGAACAATACATTTAACAAGCTTTCAGATAGCCATGTTGGCTCTCTGGCCCCTGCCATTTCCCACAACCAGGCCATGTGGGTAGAACAAAGGAGAGAAAGAAGCATGGTAGGACGATAGAATTTTGAGGAGAAAAGGACCTGGGGTCTGTGAACTTGTTTTTAAGAAAAAAAAATTGGTAACTACTTCAATGTAATAGCTTTCCTTTGTAAATATATATATATATGTTATATATATATATATGTATATATATATATAAAACACACATATATATAATATATGTGTATATACATATAATGTGTGTATATATAATGTATATGTGTATATGTATTTTATATGTGTGTGTGTGTGCGTGTGTGTATATATATATATATATATATAAAATCTTGTTTTGTTAATTTAAAAAGGTTTTTCTGAGAAGGGATTCATAGGCTTCACTAGACTACCAGAAGAGCTCCATGACAAGCAGATCCCAGTCTAGTCCAACCCCCTAATTTTATAGTTAAAGCAACTGAGGTCAAAGCAGAGAAAATTATTTGCCTAAGGTCATACATGCAGTAGCAGCAGAGCCGGGATTCTGCCTCTGTCCTATCAGTTCACTATAAGAAAGGGGAAAAAACTAGGGATGAGAGTATGGGAAGTTTGGGTGGCACTTAGGAAGGGCTGATCAGGATGAGGGACTCAACACACAGAATCTGAATAAGTGAATTAGTATCTGGGACCAAGAGGTGTGGGGTGGGGGAGGGTTGGGAGAGAGAGAGACAGAGAGAAAGAGAGACAGAGAGAGAGGAGAGAGACAGACAGGCAGAGGGAGAGGGAGAGAGAGAAAGGAAGGGAGAGGGAGAGAGAGGAGAGAGACAGAGACAAGGGGGAGAGAGACAGAAACAGACAGAGAGAGAAAGAGACAGAGGGAGGGAGGAAGAGAAGAGAGAGGGAGAAAAGAGAGACAGAGAGAGAGAGGAAGAGAAGAAAGAGGGAGGAGAGAGACAAAGAGAAAGAGAGAGACAGGTGAGACAGAGAGAGAGACAGAGAGACACAGACAGAGAGAGGGAAAGAGACAGAGAGCAAGAAAGGGAGAGAGAAGAAGAGAGTGGAGAAAGAGAGAGGGAGGGAGAGAGAAGAGAAAGGGAGGAAAGGAGGAAGAGAAGGTGAGAAACAGAGAGAGAGAGAGACAGGGAGAGAGACAGAGCAGAGAGATGGAGAGGAAAGGGAGGAATGGGGGTTGAGAGAGCGAGAGAAAGAGAGAGAGAGAGAGAGAGAGAGAGAGAGAGAGAGAGAGAGAGAGAGAGAGACTGCTAAACACTGGCGATACAAATACAAGCAAATAAGACAGTCCTTGCCTTCAAGAAGATTACATTCTAAAAGAGGGAAATAGCATGTGTAGGGGAGTTGGATAGGGCAGAAGGGAGCAGGGAGAAGGGTTCGTTAAGAGGGCAATGTGACCTGCTAAGAGAAGGAGGAGGGTTGAGAGAGAGCATCCAGGCATGAGTGGAGTGAAATATGGCTAGAGGCCTTCCTAAAATGATGGTCTAGGGGAGGGAATCCATCAAAAGATGTAGAAATACACTGTTTGAAAATCTAAGCTGGTTAATGAGCTCCTTGTATAGCTACACAGATCTCTTTAGGAAACTCTTTTCCTTCTCAGAAGTATTCCTCTGTGTCTGCAAAAATTTATTCTTGAACTTTCCATCACACTTAGTTTGACCTCCTGTAGAATTTTAGCCCCCGAATACCTATTTATCCTTCCTCTGAATCCTGTGCCTGCCTGTCTTCTCCTCTATTATGAATTCAAAGACTGATGTTAGTCCTATGACTCCTTTCTCCTCAATGTAGCCTCCAGTGTAACAAAGTAACGTAGAGGCTCCAGAATTCTGTCTGGGCTAGAAGGCTTCCCAATAAGATCGGGGTAAAACAAGAATGCCCATTATCACCACTATTATTCAATATTGTATGAGAAATGCTGGCTATAGCAATAAGAGGAGAAACAGAAATGAAAGGAATTAGAATAGGCAGTGCAGAAACAAAAGCATTGGTCTTTGCAGATGATGTGATGTTAAACTTGATGTTAAACTTGAAAAAATTAACACCTTCAACAAAGTTGCAGGATATAAAATAAACTCAGAAATCATCAGCATTTCTATGTATTACCAACAGGGTCTAGCAACAAGAGCTAGAAAGAGAAATTCCATTTACAATAACTGTAGACGATATAACATACTTGGGAGTTGACCTGCCAAGACAAACTCAGGAACTTTAAGAACACAATTCCAAAAAAACTTTTCACCCAGAATTTTATCTGGGAATTTTATTAAGTATGAATACATTTCCAACACATGATTGCGGCTCAGGAGAGCCTGAGACCTATTCTCCCCAGACTGTAAATTCTTCATATATGTGTAGTCTGAACATAGTACCTCATGTAACAAACTCATACTAACAATGTAGCCCATGAGTGTTGCATGCAACCTGTTACCTGAACCTTTCTTCTCTCTCACTCTGGGCTAACTTACTCATCACCCCCAACATGCACTGATACTGATAGGTAAGTCTGGGGAATTTCCACTCTGTGTGTGTGTGTGTGTGTGTGTGTGTGTGTGTGTGTGTGTGTAGGGAGGAGGGGTGGGCAGCCGTGGCAATGACCACATTGCTTTTACCCTCTTTCAGAGTCCTAGAGATAACCCTTGTATGGAGGGGATACACTTCTACTACTCAACACCATAGCTCCTTAGACCTCACTGGTATGCTTCATTCATTCATGAGTAGTGACCCATCTTTAACTCAGGTTGAAAAACCCAAAGCTCTAACAGAGATTTCCAAAGTGGGTGATACTGCCCTCTGGGGGTGATGGGATGATGGGGGGGGCAGTAGTAGCCTTGAGTACAATTGGAGGGTGCATCGAATAAAAATAAGAGGGCAGTGGAAGTATAAGGAAAGAAGAGAAGAACACTTTAAAAAAACATTCATACGTGTTTCATCTGTTGTGTAACAGAATTGAAGTCACAGTGATTACATTATTTTTCCAAAAAAACCCACGAAATGCAAGTTGTAACCCATCAATGATCAAGTCCACAGACAGGTCTTAACAAGCAACTCTTGGCAGGCAGGCGTGTTGGTGCATTGTTGGGAAGTCCAGCATGCATTGGCAGGAATATGTGCCTGTAGTGACTTCTTTACAATATGCTACTATATGGTTACATAATTTAATATTGCATCATCAAAATTTCAATACAGGAAAAAAACCACAGATTTATAATAAATTATTAAATTTAAGATGTATCATTTAAAAATGTTATTTTTTTAAATGATACAATTTTAAAAAAAACCATTAAAGGGTTAAAGAAAGTAGATTTCCAGGGGTTGCTGAGTAATTTTTTTTTTGAAAAGCCGGTGGTAGGCCAAATAAGTTTGGGAACCTCTACTCTAACATGTAAACACACACATATTATGTGTGTGTGTTATACCATAACATAATACAAAATAATACAAAACAATGTGCACTTCCCCCAGAGTCCCCATGTAGTTCTGTTAGTTTCTCCTATCAAAACAATCATATGCAAAGGAGATGATAGATAACAATATCTTGAAGCCACCCTGCCGCAGTCGGTACTCTGCTTTGAAACAGATCTTTTCTTTACGTTTATCTGAGGGGCAGCTTTCTGTTAGGTCCTATTAGGACCTCCTCAAACATTTTTATTTAATAGGCTATTTCTTCCCAAGATTATTTTATTTATATTCCACACAAAATTCTCTTTTTCTACCCCTTTTGGTAACCAAAATGTCCACATAAAAAAGGGGCAATTCCTTGCATTTGTTTTAAATTTTTCCCCTTCCCTGATCTTCCCAAGCTTTTAAGCATTGCTCCTCCCTCCTCCCTCCCCGAGTGTCACTCATAACCATTATCCTAAAGGTCTGACTTTAGTGATTTATTATCAGAATTTGCATGGCTCTCTCTGTGCAAGCCCAATTCAAGATCAGACTCTGTTCCCAGGATGATGGCTTGAGTATGTCTATGTATCACTACCTGTCTTGAGGCGGCTAGGTAGCCCAGTGGATAGCATTGGACTTGGAGTTAGAAACATCTGAGCTGGAATCCTGCCTCAGACACTTAATTAGCCAAATGATCCTGGGCAAGTCACTAACCTCTCTGGGCCTCAGTTTATTCACCTTTAAAATGGAGATGATAATAGCACATACATCATAAGGTTGTTGTGAGAACCAAACAAGATAATACATGTAAAGTTCTTTGCAAACCTTAAAATACTATATAGCTGTTATAGCTATCATTTATTACCAAGTTCTTCTTATTGCTGACTCAGCACTTGGGTAGCTCTTTCTGGACCCATTTCCTCTTTCAGAGGTCAATGTTCTTTGTTCCTGTGGTCTCTAGATTAGCAGTCTCTTCTTTGCCAATCTATCTGTTGGGAAAGACTATTCTTCTTACCTTTCTCCCGTATGGTACAGAACAACCCAAGACTCAGAACATTATTAGCTGGGTCAATTCATACTTTATTACAAGTTCACCTTCTTTCTACTCTTTAGTCCCCCAAACACTTTTCTATCTTATGGCTAGATTTGCCATACTGAGCTTGGGGCCACTGTCCTAGGATTATTGTCAATAACAATTTAGATAACAACAAAGGATGGCAATGCGTGCCAATGCGTATGAACCAGTCTATTGCCAGGCCATGAATAGGGAGCCAGAAATTAGGACTCTATAAATTGCATGTTTTAACCTTTGGGGATATCATCCATGTGGGGGTTTCTCCCAGCCTCTTGACCCTCAACTATGCTACTCTATACCCCTTGCAAGACTATTCTACTCATGTTCTACACCTTCCTGTCTTTTGTGGAACACGTTTAGTGAGTATGGCAGGTGATCTAACATGGACATGAATTATCCTTAAACTAAGGGCCAATAGATCTGATCCACCCCTGGCTGTGAAAGCCTGCTTTACATACAGAATGGGATCTGATACTTCCAGGAGAGAGCCCATTAATTCAGCCATCTTCCAAACTTTTCAAGAAGGTACATGTTGATAATGAGATTGATGCACGCATCGCCGGAACCAGCTTAGTGTTTGGGAGGCTCTGAAGGAAAGTGGGAGAAAAGAGGTATTAAGCTACTTAGCAAACTGAAGGTCTATAGAGCCCTCGTGCTGACCTCACTGTTGCCTGTAAAACCTAGACAACATACCAGCGCCATGCCAGGAAACTGAATGGCTTCCATTTGAATTGTCTTAGGAAGATTCTGAAGATCGCCTGGAAAGATAAGGCACCAGACACTAAGATCCTCTTTCTAATTGAATTGCCAAGCCTTCAAAGTCTACTGCAGAGAGTGCAGCTCTGATGGGCTAGCCATATTGTTCCAATGACAAATGTATGTTTGCCTAAAAGACTATTTTACAGAGAACTCACACAAGGTAAGCACTCACATGGTGGTCAGAAGAAGTGATACAAGGACACTCTCAAAGTCCCTCTGAAGAACTTTGGATTTGATTGCATGATGTGGGACATGCTGGCAAAGGACTGACCAGCATGGTGTGCCCACATCAAAGAAGGCTCTGTGTTCTATCAGCAAAGTGGAATTACCATAGCTCAAAAGAAATATGAGATGCACAAATTTAGAGAATGCACCTGAAATGTTCACATGGATTATTTGTGCCCTACCTGTGAAAGCGCCTTCTGAGCTCGTATTGGTCTGATCAGCCACAGTTAGACACACTGGAACTTGACTCTAACATAGTGATTTTGGTCTTCTTCAGGCAAGAAGGACAACAACCAACGAACCAAACAAATAAACAATCAATCAACCATTCACGTCCCATAGGTCCCTATGGTCTCTAACCAGGCCCATTCTCTCTGAGTTCCAGAGGCCTGAAGTGACTGACTTGGGGGTAGACTTATAAGGAGGGTTGTTGTTCTTTCTGTTTATATTGTTGAAATCATCACATTTATCACTTACCTATTTCTTTTCTTACTTTGCACCAGTTAGGGTAAGTCTTGCCATGCTGCTATGTGTTGATGTTTACTGTTTCTTACAGACCAGTAATATGTCATTATATTCATGTACCACAACTTGTTTCCCATTCTGATATCTTTCAATGTTTCCTTCTTTTGCATTATTGTGGAAATTTTATAGATTGTTCTCTTGACTCTGCTCACTTTGTCTTGCGTCAGTTCATACAAATTCTTCCATGTTTCCCTAAATTCTTCATATTTGTGATTACATTCATATGCCACAATTTCTTAAGCCATTCCCTTTTAATAGACATCTACTTTGTTTCTTATTCTTTTCTATCACGAAAGTATGGCTCTAAATGTTTTGTACTTCTGTCTTTGACTTCCTTGGGGTCTATGCCTGGTAATGGTCTATCTAGATCAAATGGCAGATGTTATGCTGCACAGTTTAATAACTTTCTGTTGTTGTTCAGTCTTCCTGACCCCATGTACCGTAGCACACCAGGCTCTCCATCTTCCACTGTTGTGCCCTGTCCCCCGGTTTACTCTCCATCTTGCCCCAGCTTGCCCCACAGTTTGTGCTCCCATCTCCACGGAGATAATCTTGCCCCAGCTTGCCCCACAGTTTATGCTCCCATCTCCACGGAAATAAAGTCCCACCAGGGAACCCCGCCCGTGGTAAAAGTAACCACACAAGGCATAATTTTGGGAAATTGCCCAGGGCCCAGTCACCTTCCCTGTTCCAGAAGTTGCCACCCAACCACTTCCCTTGTAAGGCTCTAAAGCTAGGTATTAACCAATTGCTTTTCTTTGCTTCTGTAAGTTCCTGCTTTTGCAAGATCTGACCATGGCAGTTTGTGGTTTTTCCCTTTAAATACCTTGACCCTACCCCTGCTCGGGGCTATTCTCCTTACTCCAAACAATCGGGCACTTGAATAAATCCACATCAAAATTTATATCTGGGTCTCTCTTGCTTTTTTCGGCATAACACCACTATCTCCCAAAGTCTGTCCAAGCTTATGTTCCTTACTTCCCTGACGTTATCTATCCATCCCATCCTCTACTATCCTCTTCTCCTTTTGCCTTCAATCTTTCCCGACATTGGGATTTTTTCCAATGAAGCCTGCCTTCTCATTATGTGGCCAAAGTATTTAAGCTTCACCCTCAGTGTTTGTCATTCCAATGAATAGTCTGAATTAATTTCTTTAAGCATTGACTGATTTGATCTCCTTGCTGTCCAAGGAACTCTCAAAAGTTTCCAGCACCACAATTCAAAAGTGTCGTTCCTGCAGCCCTCAGCTTTCCTTATAGTCCAACTCTCATAGTCGTACATGACTACCGAAAACCACAACTTTGCCTATATGGACCTTTGTCAGCAAGGAAATGTCTGTGCTTTTTAGTGTGTTGTCCAGATTTGCTATAGTTTTTCTTCCAAGGAGCAAGCATCTTTTAATTTTATGGCTGCAGTTGCTGTCTTCAGTGATATTTGAGCCCAAGAATGTATAAAATCTGATGCTGCTTCCGTTTCTTCTCCCTCTATTTGCCAGGAAGTAATGAGACCAGTTGTCCTGATCTTAGGGTTTTCTTAATGCTAACTTCAAGCCAGCTTTTATACTCTCCTCTTTCACCCCCATCAAGAGGCTTAATTCTTCTTCACTTCTGCCATCAGAGTGGTATTGTCTACATATCTGAAACTGTTGATACTTCTCCTGGGAACCTTAATTCTACCTTTTGATTTATCCAGCCTGGCACTTCACATGATGTACTCTTCATATAAGTTAAATAAGCAAGGTGACAATCTATAGCTTTGTCATACTCCTTTCCCAATCTTAAGCCAAAAAGTTGTTCCATGTTCAATTCTAATTGTTGCTTCTTGACCCACATATAACTTCTTCAGGAGACAAGTCCAATGAACTAGTTCTCATGTCCTGGAAGACTTGCCACATTTTGTTGTAATCCACACAAAGACTTTAGTGTAGTCAATGAAGCAGAAGTAGATGTTTTTTGGAACTCCTTTGCTTTCTCTGTAATCCAGTGAATGTTGACAATTTGGTCGCTAGTTCACTTGTCTCTTTGAAAATCATCCTGCATTTCTGGTCATTCTTGATTCACATATTGCTAAAACCTAGCTTGCAGAATCTTAAGCATAACCTTGTTGGTATGTGAAATGAGTGCTGTTGTTCAATAATTTGAACATTCATCAGCATTGCCCTTCTTTAGGAACGGGACATAAACTGACCTTTTCCAATCCAGTGGCCACTGTTGAGTTTTCCAAATGTGTTGGTATATTGAGGGCAGTACTTTAACAGCAACATCTTTTAGGATTTTAAATAGTTCAGCTGGAATTCTGTAATCTCCACTAGCTTTATTGTTAGCGATGCTTCTAAAGGTCCACTTGATTTCATTCTCCAGGATATATGGCTCTAGGTCAGTAATCACATCATGATAGTTATCAGTGATGTTAAGATCTTTCTTGTATAATTCCTCTGTGTATTCTTGCCACTTCTTCTTAATCACTTCTACTTCTGTTAAGTTCCTACTATTTTTGTCTTTTATCTTGCTCGTCTTTGAATGAAATGTTCTCTTTACATATCTATTTTTCTTGAATTTATCTCTTGTCTTTCCCATTCTATTGTTTTCTCCTATTTCTTTGCATTGTTCATTTAAGAAAACTTTCTTATCTCTCCTTGTATTCTCTGGAATTCTGCATTCAGTTGGGTATAACTTTCCCTTTCTCCTTTCCCTTTCCCTTTCCTTCTTTCCTCAGCTATTTGTAAAGTCTCATCAGAAAGCCATTTTGCTTTCTTGCTCTTCTTTTTCTTTGAAATGTTTTTTGTTGCTGCCTCCTGTACAATATTGCAAACCTCTGAGCCTTGTTCTTTGGGCACTCTATCTTGCTAGAAATAATCCCTTAAATCTATTCATCCCCTCCACTTCGTAGTCATAAGGGATGTTCTTTAGCCTACATGGTCTGATAGTTTTTCCCTACTTTCTTCAATTTAATTCAAATTTTACAATAAGAAGCTTATGATCTGAACCACAGTGAGCTCCAACTCTTGTTTTAACTGACTGTATAGAGCTTCTCCATCTTTTGTTGCAAAGGATACAATCAATCTGATTTCTGTATTGACCATCTGGTGATGTCCATGTGTAGAGTTGCTTTTTGGGTTGTTGAAAAAGAGTGTTTGCTATGACCAGTGAGTTATCTTGACAAAACTCTATTAGTCTCTGTCCTGCTTCATTTTGTACTCCAAGGCCAAACTGGCCTGTTATTCCAATTATCTTCTGATTTCTTACTTTAGCATTGCAATCCCCTGTGATGACTGTGACATATTTTTAGGTGTTATTTCTAGAAAATGTTGTAGGTCTCCATAGAAGTGAGCAACTTTGACCTCTTTGGCATCAATGGTTGGAGCACAGACTTGTATAACTGTGATGTTGAACAATTCGCCTTGGATTTGGACAATATTCTGTCATTTTTGAGATTATACCCCCCCAGTACTGCTTTTCTCACCCTTTTATTGACAATGAGGGCTATTCCATTTCTTCTAAGGTATTCTTGCCTACAGCAGCATATATAGTGATCACCTGAATTAAATTCACCCATCCTGTGTCCATTTAAGCTCACTGACATCCAGGATGTCAATATTTACCCTTTCCATCTCCTTTTTGACCACATCTAGCTTACCTTGGTTCATAGATCTTACATTCCAGGTTCCTATGCAATACTGATCTTTACAACATCAGACTTTCCTTTCATCACTAGACACATCCACAGCTGAGCTTCCTTTCAGCTTTGGCCCAGTTGCTTCATTCTTTCTGGAGTTATTTGTAGTTGTCTTCCCTTCTTTTCCAGTAACATGTTGGACACCTTCCAACTTGAGGAGCTTGTCTTCCAATGTTACATCTTTTATCATTTTAACTGTCTGTGAGGTTTTCTTGGCAAAGATAGTGGAGTACTTTGCCATTTCTTTGTCTAGTGGATCACCTTTTGTCAGAATTCTCCACTATGATCTATCTGCCTTGGGTAACCCTGTACAACATAGCTCATAGTTTCATTGAGGTAACAGGCCCTTCTACCATGACAAGGCACTGCTAGTATAACATAAAACAATTATTTTCCTGAACAGATGGACTAATTCACAGTGCCACTTGTATTAGTGTTTCTGTCTTCCTGTAAGCCAATGTTTCAACACTCCAGCTAGCAGCTGTTGTGGGGGTGAAAGACCAACACAAATCCAATAACAAGCATGCTACCAGCATGCTGCAAAAGCCCAGGTTCTTTTGATCTGTTTTAGTAAGGAAAGCAACGTTAAGGGGTTAACAAGCTTACTTTAATTCAGCATACAAATACCACTCACTTAGTTCGGGGGAAAAAGCCATCACCCTGAACTTTGGAGCAAATACAAACAAATTACAAACATCGACAGACAGGCCAAATACAATTCATAGTTACCAACATCTAGGTTCAGCCTAGGAGCTCATAACAAGGGCTGGCTCAGAGTCACTCGCGCCACCATGGCTGTGGGTAAGAGCTCCGAAAAAACGAAAGCCAACCCCCGGTTTTATATCTTTTTCAGGGTCAAGGGTAAGTCACACATGGGACTCACCGACATGGCCTAAAATCATCACAAAGAGGTGACTTAAACCCACGTGGTCTAAAAGCCTCTGATGTCCCAAACATGTCACTCAAACTCATGTGTAAACTAGGCCCTCCCCTGTGGCAAGGGGGTCACCAAGGACTCCCAATCTAATCAAGGAAACAAAGGCCAAACTCTTCAAGGGCACTTGGTTGAACTGAGTGCTAAGAGCCAATTTTGTTTACCAACGCAGCCGGTCAACATTTACCATTGTCATCTCTTTTCATTTTTCCCAGTCTGCTTGGTATGAGATGAAATTTCAGGATTGTTTCCATTTATTTTTTTCTATTATAGTAATGATTTGGAACATTCTTTCATATGATTATTGACAATTTGTATTTCCTTTTTTGAAAACTGCCTCATCATTTCCTTTGACCACTTACTTATCAGAGAATTATTATTGTTATTCTTATATATTAGTATCTGTTCCATGTATTTTGAATATCACATGAGAAATACTTGCTGCAAGGACTTTTTCTGATTAACAACCTTTAATAAATTCTAGGCTATTTTGTTCATGCTAAATCTTTTGAATTTTATATAATCAAAATAGTCTATTTTATCTTTTATGCTCACCTTTATCTTTCATTTAGTTAAAAAGTACTTTTCAAAGCTTAAACACTATACATATATATATATGATAATATTATTCTAATTAAGAGTTCCCTCACATAGTCACAGCTTTATAAAGAATTTCCATCAATTCTCCTCTTTTTTTTTGTTAATTGTATGGCACCTGGGGCAGCTAGGTGGCGCAGTGAGTAGAGCACTGGCCCTGGAGTCAGGAGAACCTGAGTTCAAATCCAGCCTCTGACACTTGACACGTGTACTAGCTGGGTGACCTTGGGCAAGTCACTTAACTCCAATTGCCCTGCCCCCCCCAAAAAAACCCAAATAATTGTGTGGCACTTATTGTGACATATAGAGTAAGATAGTTTCCCAGCAGTTTTTATTGAATGAGGAGTCTTTCCCCTAATAGTATGTATTGCTTCTCCTTTATCCCCAGCTCCACTCTTCCTGCCTTTTTTCATCACTATCTTGGGGTGTCAGCATCCTCATCTGTGAAATGAGTTCAGATTGGGTGGCTTCCAAGGCCCCTTCCACCTCAAACATTGTGTGGGTCTGTAGATTCTCTCACTCTTCTTCTTAGTTACAACATTCTATCGATCTTTTTCTCTAGCTCTTCCACTTAGACGCAGCTAACTTCTGTATCTATATCTCAAAACAAGCACAATTTTCTTTCTTTAGACTATTTTTAAAAAAAACCCTGTAGATCTCCATATCTGCTCTCCCAACATCAACCCAGAGACTCTATCCCTCTTCCCTCTCTACCTTCTTCCAGGGATTTGCAATCCACATTATTAGATTTAAGAAATCCCCCTCTGATAACTTGTTGCCCAGCCTTAAAGATTAAAATTCTCAAGACCCCATTTGTACATTTTATCATATAACTGTGGCACAATAGAAAGGTCCCTGGGTTTTGGAATTAGAGGCTTTGGTTTCCAATCATACTCCTGCCCCTTTACTACCTGTGTGACCTTTGGCTAGTTACTACTCCTCTCTGAGCCTCAGTTTCCTCACCTGAAAAATGAGGAGGTAGTCAGATGATTTTATCTCAAACATCCCATTAAAGCTATTGTGAGATCCTCTTTCCAGAACTGTGGAAATAAAAAGAGCCCAACAAATGTCTTCTTAGTAATAATCAGATAATCTATTGTGCAACCTTTTCATCAAAAGGAAAATCCAGGGCTCTACTGATGCTCTAAGAACACTCACACAATTAAAAAAATAAAACCAGCCCATACTCCAAAAGCAAATGCTATTTGCATAATTCTTGGTGCAGGTGGGTGTGTTTAAAGAGTTTAAAATCAAGTGGCTTCTCTAAAATGTTGCTCATTGCATCTTTCTGACAAGTATAATAGTCACAATGTCTCGAATTTCCATAGAGACCTTGCATACTTCTCAGTGACAGATCGTTTCCATCCTTGGTAACTTTATAGTTTTTCTTTAAAAGGGCTGTTTGTCAGAAGCATGGAAATTATAGACATGAAGTATGTTAGAGTGGGAAGGGCCCTTGGCCATCCATTCTAGTCATTATGAAAAAGTTGCATCAGACACTTGTTTGACATTTGGCAAATCACTTAAATCTTTCTGGGTCTCGGTTTCCTTATCTGTAGAAATAAAAGGGTTGAGCTTACTGACCTCTAAGGTCTTTTCCTGATGATCCTGATCCTAGGAGAGGATCTTATGATGCCAGGGATGCCAATGTCACCCAGCCAGTGAATGGCAGACTGGGACTCTTCTGTCTTATCTTTATCCCCTTGTATTTCTGACCCTCACTTATAAAATGAATGGGTCACACTGGATTTTTACCTCTCTTACCACCTCTAGCATTGTGCTGCTCAATGGATTCTTTCTTTCTCTTTCTCTCAATTACAGCCTTCTATTGTTTTGTTTTGTTTTCCCACCTGATCTTCCACTCCGCATCGCTTAAGCCCCAGATCTGTCTGTCTCTCAAAATAAACACAATTTTCTTCCAAAGTCCTGGTCTCTCCTTCCCTGGTCAATTCTCTTTCCATCATATACTGATTCTTAGAGGTGATTTTGTCCATGTAAACTCCTATACTAGACACCCTCTCACAAACTGATGCTAATGAAATTTCTGACAAGAAGACCCCAAGCCTAAAAAGTGGGTTAATAGGATGAGAAAAGGCTTTCTCCAAGTAGCCTGTGCTAATCTGTAGGATGCCTGGTCACTCACCGGATAGGCGGAATTTTCTGGAGCCCGAAATTCTGGGCTTAAATTCTGATGCTTATACTGCTTATGTGACCTTGGGCAATCATTTAAAATCTCTGGATCTAGGTTTCCTTATCTACAGAGTGAGGAAGCTGGTTTATAGATAACTTCTGAGTTAGAATACAAACATGATCCTGCTCCATCCCTTCTGGGAGAGTGTAGAGTGTAGTAGATAGAGATCTGGACTTGAAATTAGGGGACCAGGGATCAAAACCTGCCTTAGACACTTACTAGCTATTGTGATGATTGGCAAATTACGTGATCTCTCAGAACCTGACATTTTCCATCTCTAAAATGGGGTAACAACACTTGTACTGTGCAGCTCATAGGCATGTGTCTTGCAAACCTTAAGGTGCTAAAGAACTGTGAGTTATTCTTATTACAAAAAGAGTTTAGGTCACCCCTCCTACCACCAGGCAAATGTGTGACTACCCTCTGGGGGAGTTTCTGCTTCTGGGTTGGGTACCAAATGTTCTTCTTGGCCTTTGGAAAACTGTGTGTCTTGCTCAATGGATAGAAATAGAACTCAATGAGAAAAACCACAAGGAAGGAATGATGCCAAATATGAATTGGTTTGAAACCTCTCCACTAGGGAGCAAAGGAATGTTCTCTTCAGACCGCCTACCTTTTTAGCCTCAGCTCTCAGAAAGCCCTTCCAGGAACTCTCTGCCCTAACCAAACTGGACTACTTACCATTCCCAGAACTAATCTCAGTATCCCTTGTCTTTGCTCATATTTTCCCCTATGCTTAGAATGTCTTCCTGCCTCATTTCTTCCCATTCTTCATGAACTAGCTCAGGTATCACTTCTTTCAAGAAGCCTTCTCTAACTCCCCCAGCTAGAAGAAATTCCTCTGTTGTAGTCTAGGAAAAAAACCTCTGGGTTTTGAGGCTTAATTTTCTTCTGTCCAAGTAAGCAGCTCTTCCCTAGGCATATTTCTTTCTCCTATCTGTTATCCCTTTCCTTCTGCTCTGAACAGAAGGCTTACCAGAAGTGTCTATATCTGGAAACTTTTATGCTTGGAACATTCCAGACTGAAAAGTTCAAGTTTCCTTCCTGATAGGCAGCTCCCTGGGGAACCAATGAAATCCCCTTGAGGAGGAATTTTCTGAACATCAGGCATGACAACCAAGCTGATTGGACATGACACTCCTAACTCCTTCTTCTTACCTTCACCTGAAGACAATTGCCTCTGAGCTTCCCTGGTGACATCCTTGGCTATGTCCCTTTCTTTGTCTCTTCCCAGTCCCACTTTGGAAGGATTAGTCTTTGTCTCCTCAGTGTGTTGATTGGGCTTCCCCAAGATTCAAGCTGGGAGGGGAAGACCTTCAGGGTTGCTGTTCCAAAGAGAAACAGTTACCACTGACATTCATTCTAAGCCAGGAGGGTCCAAAATACAGCCATTAAGTGGAGCTTGGGCAGAGACCTATTGTGGTCCAATCTATGAGCTTCAGAGTGAACTGGGTTTAAGGTATTAAGAAAGAAAGAAAAAAGAAAAGAAGGAAGGAAGGAAGAAAAAAAGAAAGAGGGAAGGAAGGAAAGGGAGGAAAGGAAGGAAAGAGAAAGAAAGAAAGAAATCTAGCCAGTAAACCCCAAGTTAAGTGGGCAGCTTCTGGCCATCAAAATTTACCTTCCTTTGGAGAGGAGGAAGAGAAGGAGAGGGAGAAGGAGAGGGAGAAGATGAGCTGAGTTATCCAACTAGCTGGATCCCATTTCAGGCAGCTTGGCCTACTCACAGGTTGGGTTTGATTTTTTTTTCTTTTTTTCTCACTTCTTAAAGAGTCCTATTCGCTGAATGGGCTTACCTCACTCTAAGTGAGTACATGAAAAGGCCTTAGCCTAAAAGGGCCAGGGTCTCCCAATGCATCCTGGGCCGTCTCCAGTCCTGGTGAATATCAGGCCACTGGACCCAGGTAGTTCTGGAGGAGAAATGAGGTTGGTGACCTTGCATAACGCCCCCTCACTCAAATCAAAGTCAACTGCAAATCATGTCATCATTTCCCTGCTGTCATGGTCCTCTTTGAGAACGAAGGACAACCACAACCATGACTCCTACCTTATTGGCCCTATGTCTCACTTCTTGGGTGTCTCTAGTTGAGGCACAATGGTCTTTCCTTTTAGACCATTTTGGGTGAATTGGACCTTTGATTTCATTGGCATAGGGAGCTACAAATATAGAAACTCCCTTTACCAATTCAGGATGATGCCACTTCTGCCACTTACTATATTAGAGTGTTGCCTTAGGGGTGGCTTGAGAGACACAAATCAAAGAATATGATTATTGAGAAGCCCTCAGGATTGAATCCAATCCATGTGAACCCTAAGATTCAGTTCTGAAATATGTGTTGCACCAAGAAAGTGTACTTGGAGCCTTGTGCATGTCCAATTGTCCTTTTGAGCTATACCTCACTGGAAGATTTCTCCTTCCTCTGGAGCTTAGTATAGGTTCTTCCTACATATGAGGTAACAGTTGACTGGGAACTGTATACATAATGTTATTAACAATGCTTTAAATATATGTAGACCTTTACAAGGCAAGTTCCTCATAAGAACTCTATGAGGTAAGTATTATTACAAGTTCTATTAGCCTCATTTTAAAGACAATGAAACAGTCTGAGAGGCTAAGGGGTTTACCCAAAATTACATACACATCCAGTAAATGAAGAGCCAGCTGGGTTTCAAACTCATGTCTTTGGACTCCAAGGCTAATCCTATTTTACTATAATACATTGCCACAGGCTCTCTCATCCTAAACTTGGGGTTGTGTAGCTAATAATTATCAATATGATAAGTTCTTGAACTTACATGATACTTTAAAATCTCAAAGAGCTTCCACATATGACATTTCTCTTTATTCTCATAAAAACCCTGTGAAATGAATGGGTGAGGCAGGAATTAACAGCATTTATATAGATGGGACACTAAGAGGTTAAATTAGTCCAGGGTAACAGACCTAATTATAGCACTGTGTGGTAGGTACCTTCACATGTGGATCCTCTAGGAACAGCTACCTTAGGTTCAAAATACCCTGTGGGTCTGATATCACTCGAGATAGTAAGTAGTTCATAAGTCCCCACAGATGAATTTACTTTTACTAGTCAGCAAGAAGACATAACTGGTTCAAAGCAAAAACACTTAATTACAGCCTAGTAAGAAAAGTAGCAAGAGAACATTGTCATCATAAACCTGGAACACATATTCCTTCAAATGCCTACATCACCAGTGGAAGAGTGGACACAAAGAAGGTCACACATAGAGAATTCATGGGGCCAGGGAACACTCAGGAAGGGACAACACTGGCCTCTAACCCTGCTTAGCCACTGATGTCTTTTGGTGATATCATTGCATTGCTCTTTTTGAGCCAGCTCATGGCTGGGTGTTGTTGCCTGTTGGGCCTGGACACATCACATCATGTCACTGCTACTTGTTGCTTGTTGTCTCTTTCCTGCTGCTTCCAGCTGAGTACTGTATGGTATTTCTGCTACTCCCTGTCTTTATCTCTTATTGCTGCCACATACTCAGCTTCAACTATAGTACTTACCTCTTTCCCAGGAGAGGAGAGGTGGGCTCTGACAACTCCAAAGGTTAAGCATTAGCTTTTTGGGACCCCCCTACTGACTATGTTATTTCCTCTCTGCTAAGACTAGAGCCTAGTGAATAGAAAGCCTCTCTCTGATAAAGGTAATCTGATAGCTCTTAAAATCCATGGGGATTTTAAGCTAACATGAGCTAACACACATAAAGGCATGACAAAAAAAATTCAAACATTGTGAACTCATAACTAAAGTTATACCTTTTTCTTTTAACTCCTAGTTGTCCGTGACTAAATCACAGTCTCCTATAGCAAACATTTATCTGACTTAGAGTTAGAAATCCCCAAGATCCTACATGTCTTGGCATGCAAATTAATTTGAGCCAGAAGAAAAGCAAAGCGGAGGCAAGTTTATTATCCTCCATTCCTTATACCCTGTTTTTGCCTTTGTTAAACACATCTTTCAGCACCAAAACTCTGCTCCCCTTTGTTTTGATATATTTGGTCATCAAAAAAATTAATCTCCCTTTATGTATTACGATCATGATCACAATTGGCAATTATATAGCACTTTAAAGTCTGTGAAACACTTTATTTTCATCATCTCATTTGAGCCCCAATCGGCCTCATGAGACAGGTATTACAGGTATTAATATTTTCATTTCACAGATGAATAAATGAGTCTCAGAAAGGTTAAATGGCTTGCCCATGGTCACAAAGCCAGTAAATCTCAGAAGCAGGATTTTGAACACAAGTCTTCCTGATTCCAAGTTTAAAAATCTGTCCACTAAAGCCCAAGTCCTTTGCACAGGCAGGCCAGGGTTCTTTCTATGACTCAGAATAAACAGAGCTATGTACTTGTCTGGGGGGAGCCATCCATTTTTCTAGGCTCAGTCCTCCAATTTTTCTGTGGCCCCAAGGTACATAAGGGTAGCTGGTCCTTTTCCTTGATCTTCTAGGGAACAGAACTTAGATTTTGGCACCAAGATATACTGCAAGAGGACTCAGCCAAGGAGGCCAAATAAAAAATAGGGCAGAGTACTAAGAGCAGTGCTAAGTAACCTGTAATAAACAACTTAAGATCCTATGATTCTTTGGCAAGGAGAATGAGCTTTGAACTGGAAAGGACAAAACAAAAACGTTTCCTAGGGAGTCGATACTCAAGTAAGAAGATGATGAGAGGGCAGGTTTCAGGCTTTGATGAGTTCACTTGGTCCAGATGAGCTCTATCCTCGGGTACTGGAAAAAAAAAAAAACAACTGGTGAATATAATTGCCAAGCTACTGAAAATGATATGTAAAAGATCATGGAGGGCGGAAAAGGTATTGCAGGATTGGAGGAGGGCAAATGTTGACCTGATTTTCAGGAAACGGGAAGAAAAACTGGAGTCTACAAAGGATCAGCGACCTTGAGTTTGGTTCTTGACAAAATTCTAAAACCTAATATTAAAAGATGGTTAATGAACATTTAGAAAAGGAACTAGTGATCACAAAAAGCCAGGATGCTTTCACTGAGAATGGGCCACGCCAGTCTAACTTCATTTACTTTTTTTTTTGCCAAGTTTATTAGACTGATAGATCAGAAATGCGCTATGGCATAATTGACCTAGGTTTTAGCAAAGCAATTGACAAAGTCTGTTATGTTCTTTTTGTAGGTAGGATTGGGGCTAGACAGTAGTAGAGTTAAATGAATTCAGTAGCAAGTTGAATGGCTGACCCAAAGAGCAGTCAAAAATGGTTCCATGTCTGTTTGGAAGGAAGTCTCTAGTGAATCATCCCAAGGAGTCTATGCCTGGGGTTATGCTATTTAGCAGTTTTATCAGTGACTTGGATGAAGTCATAGATGATGCTGTTAACCAGGTTATGTCTAGTACTGGGGAAGTGATGGTGATGTGGATATAAATGGTACCCTAAGAGTTAATAATAAGGGTTACTTTCCCAGGCCCCCTGAGGGGGTTTGAGGCTCATTCTGTAGCCTATCCTGTAACTTGAGGGTGTCTTAATGCTCTTTCCCCCTTATCTTGAAATACCATACAATGTATACCAAAAGAATTGCTTTTGTCCCTCTTATCCTGTGTTCCCTATCCTGTTATTCATCTTCCTCATCCTATGTCATGACAATTTTTCCTTATCTTGCAATCAACCACCTTCCTCACCTTGTTCGTACTTATCCTGTCCCTGAATCTCCATAAGGAACCCTAAAAATTACATCATCATCCTGAACATCTCTATATAAGCATAACTCTACCAAAAATCGGGGTCTCATTTAGCTTTCTTGCTAAGGAGGCCTGTGATGCTTTTTCACGTAAAATAAAAAGCTGCCATTGACTAAAAGAGAAGGGTTAAGTGAATTCTTTCACATCTGAACCAGCTCTCTCAACTGGCACCTCAAAAATGGTATACTTGTACTTTGATCAGACCACATCCAGAGTATTGTGTTCAATTCTGGGTGCCACATTTTAAGAAGGACACTGAAGCATCTGGTTTCCTTTGTCTCCTCTGACCTAAAACTTGTTTGGGTCTAAGGGGCTACATATCTGCCCATTGGATGGCCATAGGATGGTAAACAGTGTGACTCCAGAATTAGCCAGTTCTGCGTTCTCCCTAGCCCAAGATCAGTGTAAAAAAAAATTGCATTCTGAACACTTCCTCTGACTAAGATAAGGAATTTATTTCCCTCCTGTCAAAAGTTTGGGGAGAGATGTTTAGCTGTGAAGAATATCTTTGCATACCTTCATTAATCTCTCTCCTAACTGTTAACTTAGGTTCCATTCTAGCCCTATGCCAAAAGGGGAAAACAACGAAATCCCAAAAGGCAGCAACTTTCTAAGAGCCTCCAGGTACCACAATAGGTAGAGACTTGGATCTGGAGTCGGGAAGACCTGATTTCAAATGTAGCCTTAGAAACTTACTAGCTGTGTGACCCTGGGCAAGCCACTCAACTTTTGTCTGTGGAAGGGGGATAATAAAAACACTTACCTCCCAGGGTTATTGTGGCTATCAGTGGAGATAATATTTGTAGCTCACTCAACACCACATCTGGCATGTTGTAGTGACGATGTGAATGAGAATTCCCTTCCCTTCAGTCATAGAAAGAGTGTGACCCCAAGAAGCTGGAGGAATTGAGACCTCTGATTTTTGGACTTCCCCCTTTCTGGTGCTTTCCCTTTAAAATTATCTTCACTTGCATCATGTAGATATTTTTTACATAGATAATTATTTGTGTATTGTCTCCCCATTAAAGTGTAAGTCCCTTGAGAGCAGGGGTAGTATTTTTGCCTTTTTTGGCTCCCCAGTGACACAGTGTCTGGAACATGGAAAGTGCTTAAAAGATACTAACGGGGGAAAAATAAAAACAAAATGCTAAACAAGAAGGAATGCTAATTGACTTGTCTCTTACACAGTAATGAGCTCCCTGCAGGTAGGAACCTGGTTTTTTGCCTTTCTTTGTATCTTCTTTGAATCACCCTACTTTGCGTGCTTATTACAGTGCTTGGCACATAGTAAATAACTAAGAAGTGTTTGTTGACTGACTGATAGGTCAGGGCTCCCATTTATCCTTCTTGCTTTCTTCATCAGCTATGTGAAAGGGCCTGGAAGCTCAGTCTCCTCCTCAGAGATCTCATCTCTGGCCTTGGTCCGCTTTTTGGGAACATTTACAATTCATTCATCCTGAACTCAAGGATAACATTCCCCTCAAACTGTGTCCAAGAGATAGCCTGCCCTTTCAAATGAGATATTTGTAAAGCATTTAGCACAGCACCTGGCACACAGGAGGCACTATATAAATCCTTATTCTCTCCCTTTCTCCTCTCCCATTTTTCTTGTCAATCTGGGGTTACCATGGCCTTTTTTTTTAAAAGCAGCTCAGCTCCTTTATTGGGGAAAAGTAAGAAGATTCCGCTCCTAGTGTTGGCTCAGCCAGCCAAGCCTAGCATGGCTATCCAACAGTGGTTTCTTCTGCCTTGGGAAGCATCAGTTGGCCACCTCCATATCAGATATCTCGGGGGATAAATCTCTGTGGGCATTGCCAACCATTTGGGGGGCACATAAGAGCCCATGCCTGCTGCCCACTCTGTTTCTTCCTGTCTGTAGGGTTCTACTGTCAGCTGCTTCAGCCTTTTTTGGAGATCTTTGTATTTCAAATGATGCTTCAGGCTGGCAGCATCAATGAAGTATTTTGTGCAGGCCAGGCAGCAGTGGTGGCTGCCTCTGGGCAGGTTAGGGTTGGGCTCAGCGTCGGGCTGGGGCGGGGAGTGATGCTGTTGGGCTTCAGGTCCCAGTGAATCTCTTCCAGGTCTGGCCACTGCTTGGCCTTCACCTGGTGGGCCAGTGGGAGCTGGCCATGTCCTTAGCTGGGGGATAAGGCTAGGGGTTAGGGGCCACCAGGGTCCTAGTGAGCTCACCACAGTCACTTCTTTACCATTCTGGAACAGGATCCAGATGGGAAGCTGTCTGGTGAGGGGTGAGAGGATCATTTTCCACTTTGTACTGACATCACAGTAACATCGATGCCCACCCTCCCAAAGTTCAGCTCTGGAAAGTTTTACATGAGGGAGGAGTTAGTATAGATAGGTGCAAATGACTGGCACTCATCAGAACAATGATTAAAGAGAATCTCGGTCCAGATCTTAATTGTCTTGTCATTGAAGTATGTGATATACTTGTGTCTAGGGGGATGGGATGGGATAGAATGAGATGGGGAGGAGAAGGGTTTCTAGATTATTGGGAACTCACAATGTGGAGTATTAGGTAGGGCAGTTCCATGCAGATACTCAGGCAGAAAGAAGAGGACACCATGGGTCATTTACTGCCCATAAAGATGTTACCTACATGTTGTTCTATAGAAGTAAATCTGAAGTTCTTTATCATTATAATGGCACTGAGGAATGTCATTCAATTAGTTAACCAGCATTTATTAAATACCTACTATGTAAGGCAGGCATTGAGCTAAGCATTGGGGATACAAAGAAAGGTAAAAAACAGTCCCTGATCTATAGGAATTCCCAGTCTAATGGAGGAAACTTGAAGGAAGCCAGGGAGACCAGGAGTTGGGGAGGAGGGAGAGAATTTCAGGCATGGGGGACAGACAGCAAAAGTGCCCAAAGTTGGGAGATGCAGCATCTTGTGTGAGGAACAGCCAGGAGGCCAGTGTCTCAGGACTGAAGAGTCCATGTCAGGGAGTATGGTGTAGGAAGACTGGAAAGGTAAGTGGTGGCCAGGTTATGGAGAGTTTTGAATGTCAGAGGATTTTATGTTTTATTCTGGAGATGATAGGGAACCGCTGGAGTGTATTGAATGGGGGGTGGAGGTGATGTGGCCAGACCTAGACTTTAGGATGATCATTTGGACAGCTGAGGGCAGGACGACCCAGGGTGGGGAGAAACTTAAGGCAGAGAGACCAACCTGAAGGCTCTAGCAATAGCTCAGGTGTGAAGTAATGATGGCCTACACCAGAGCAGTGGCTATGGCAGAGGAGAGAAGGGAGTGTATCCTGGAGATATTTGGAAGGTAAAATCAACAAGTCTTGACAATAGATTGGATACGAGAGATGAAAGAGAGAGGGAGGAGATGACAGATTGTGGAGCCTGGGTGGCTGGGAGTTCTGTTGGTGTCAATAGTAATAGGAAACTTAGGAAGAGGGGAGGACTTGGAGAGTCTATTGATGAGATCAAGATCTCTACCTGTCCTTGGTCTAAATTACTCAGGTTACTGTGCTGCAGGGACAGGCCACTCATGGAGACAACCAAGGTACTGAGTACAGGCTCATGAACAGCTATTCCAGCACCACCATCTTGCCTGCTCCAGAAGTGGCTGCCTATTTTTATTTTCCTTATTTTTTTTGCTTTTTAAAATGTTTTATTGATGTTTTCACATCTTTTTATATAACTGCCACCTCCCCAAATTCTACCCCCTCCAACAAAATACTCCCTTGTAACATAAAGAAGCAGTTTAGCAAAGCAAACATATGAAGAATGCCTAACAATGTATAGCCGAATTCTTTTTTTAATTAAGATTTTTATTTTTAGTTTACAATACTCAGTTCTACATGATTTTGAGTTCCAGACTTTCTTGCCCCCTCCCTTCTCCTCCCCCAGATGGCATGGAATCTGATATATCTTCTACATATAACTTCACATTAAACTTATTTACACAATAGTCAAGTTGTAAAGAAGAATTATGACCAATGGAATGAATCATGGGAAAGAAGAAACAACCCCTCCCCACCAAAAAAAAAAAAGAGAGAGAGAGAGAAAAAAAAGAAAAAAAGGAGCAAATAGTTTGCCTCAGTCTGCATTCAGACTCCATAGTTCCTTCCCTGGCTGTACATAGCTCTCTCATGAGTCATTTGGGGTTGTCTTTGAACCTTGTATTGCTGAGAACAGCCAAGTCTATTGAGGTTAGTCATTACAGAATCAATATATCTGGGGTTGTGTACAATGTTCTTCTGGTTCTGCTCCGCTCAGTCAGTGTTATATCATGTAGGTTTTTCCAGGTTATTATGAAGTCTCTATCTTCCCCATCTCTTATAGCACAGTAGCATTCCATTACATTCATATACTACAACTTGTTCAGCCATTCCCCAATTGATGGGCATCCCTTTGATTTCCAATTCTTTGCTACCACAAAAAGAGCTGCTATAAATATTTTTGTATATATGGGTGCCTTTCCCACTTTTGTAATCTCTTTGGGATACAGCCCTAGAAGTGGTATTGCTGGGTCAAAAGGTATGCACATTTTTATAACCCTTTGGGCATAGTTCCAAATTGCTCTCCAAAATGGCTGGATTAGTTCACAACTCCACCATCAATTTAACAGTGTTCCAATTTTTCTGCAACCTCTCCAGCATTTATCATTTTCCTGTTTTGTCATGTTAGCCAATCTCACAGGAGAAATGTGGTACCTAAGAGTTGTTTTGATTTGCATTTCTCTAATAAGTAGTGATTTAGAGCATTTTTTCATATGCCTGTAGATATCTTCAATTTCTTTCTCTGAAAATGGCCTATTCGTATCCTCTGACCATTTCTCAATTGGGGAATGACTTGTATTCCTATAAATTTGGCTCAGTTCCCTGTATATTTTAGAGATGAGGCCTTTATCAGAGACACTAGTTGCAAAGATTTTCTCCCAATTTTCTGCTTCCCTCCTAATCTTTGTTGCATTGGCTTTTTTATACAAAAACTTTTCAATTTAACATAATGAAAATTATCCATTTTGCATTTTGTAATGCTCTCTATCTCTTGCTGTGTCATGAATTCTTTCCTTTCCCATAAATCTGATAGGTAAACTATTCCTTGCTCTCTCAAATTGCTTATAGTATCAGTCTTCATTCCTAAATCATGATCCCATTTTGACTTTATTTTGGTATACGGTGTAAGATATTGATCTGCTCAGTTTCTGCCCTACCATTTTCTAATTTTCCCAGCAGTTTTAGTGAAATAGTGAATTCTTAGCCCAGAAGCTAGATTTTTTTGGGTTTATCAAAGAGTAGATTGCTATAGTCGTTGACTACTGTATCTTGTGTATCTAACCTATTCCACTGATCCACCACTCTGTTTCTTAGCCAGTACCAAGTAGTTTTGATGACTGCTGCTTTCTGGTATAGTTTAATATCTGGTATGGCTAGGCTACCTTCCTTAGCATTTCTTTTCATTAATTCCCTAGATATTCTGGACCTCTTGTTCTTCCAGATGAATTTTGTTATTATTTTATCCAGCTCTGTAAAATAATTTTTTGGTACTTCGATTGGTATGGCACTGAATAAGTAAATTAATTTAGGTGAAATTGTTGTTTTTATTATATTAGCTCGGCCTAACCACAAGGAACTGATGTTTTTCCATTTATTTAGACCTGACTTTATTTGTATGAAAAGTGTTTCATAATTATGTTCATATAGGCCCTGGGTTTGTCTTGGCAGGTAGACTCCCAAACATTTTAGTGTCTACAGTAACTTTGAATGGAATTTCTCTTTCTATCTCTTGCTGTTGGGCTTTGTTAGTAATGCATAGGAATGCTAAGGATTTATGTGGGTTTATTTTATATCCAGTAACTTTGCTAAAGTTTTTTATTTTTTCAAGTAGTTTTTTACTTGATTCTCTAAGTAAATCATTATATTGTCTGCAAAAAGTGATAATTTAGTTTCTTTGCTTATTCTAATTCCTTCAATTTTTTTCTTCTCTTATTGCTACAGCTAACATTTCTAGTACCAAATTGAATAATATGGGTGATAATGGACATCCTTGCTTCACCCCTGATCTTATTGGGAATGCATCTAGTTTATCCCCCATTACAAATAATGCTTGTTGATGGTTTTAGGTAGATGCTATTTATAATTTTAAGGAAGGCTCCATTTATTCCTATGCTTTCTAGTGTTTTTAATAGGAATGGGTATTGTATTTCGTCGAAGGCTTTTTCTGCATCTATTGAGATGATCGTATGGTTTCTGCTAGTTTTGCTGTTGATATGATCAATTACGCTGATAGTTTTCCTAATATTGAACCAGCCTTGCATTCCTGGAATAAATCCTACCTGGTTGTAGTGTATTATTCTCGTGATAAGTTGCTGCAATCTTTCTGCTAATATTTTATTTAAAATTTTTGCATCAAAATTCATTAGGGAAATTGGTCTATAATTTTCTTTCTCTGTTTTGACTCTTCCTGGTTTGGGTATTAGTACCATATTTATGTCATAAAAAGAATTTGGTAGGACTCCTTCTTCACCTATTTTCCCAAATAGTCTGTAAAGTATAGGAATTAATTATTCTTTAAATGTTTGATAGAATTCACATGTAAAACCATTTGGCCCTGGAGATTTTTTCCTAGGGAATTCATTGATGGCTTGCTCAATTTATTTTTCTGAGATGGGGTTATTTAGGTATTTTATTTCCTCTTCTGTTAACCTAGGCAATTTATATTTTTGTAAATATTAATCCATTTCCCTAAAGTTTTCAAATTTGTGGGTATACAATTGGGCAAAATAATTCCTAATTATTGTTTTAATTTCCTCTTCGTTGGAGGTGAATTCACCCTTTTCATTTTTGATACAGTAATTTGGTTTTCTTCATTCTTTTTTTTTAATCAAATTGACCAAAGGTTTATCAATTTTATTGTTTTTTTTTTCACAAAACCAGCTCTTAGTTTTATTTATTAATTTAATAGGTTTCTTGATTTCAGTTTTATAAATCTCTTCTTTGATTTTCAGTATTTCTAATTTGGTATTTAATTGGGGTTTTTCAATTTGTTCTTTTTCTAGCTTTTTCAGTTGTATGCCCAATTTATTGATCTCCTTTTCCTCTATTTTATTCATGTAAGCATTTAGAGATATAAAATTTCCCCTAAGAACTGCTTTTGATGCATCGCATAAGTTTTGGTATGTTGTCTAATTATTGTCATTGTCTTGAAAGAAGTTATTAATTGTTTCTATGATTTGTTCCTTGGCCCACTTTAGAATTAGATTATTCAGGACAATAATTCTTTAGAATTAGATTATTTAGTTTCCAATTAATTTTTAGTTTATTTTTCCGTGGTTCTTTATTATGAATAATTTTTATTGCATTATTATCTGAAAAGGATGCTTTGACTACTTCTGTCTTTCTGCACTGGATTGTGAGGTTTTATGCCCTAGTACATGGTCAATTTTTGAGTACGTGCCATGTACTGCTGAGAAAAAAGTATATTCCTTTCTATCCCCATTCAGTTTTCTCCATAGGTCTATCATATCTGCCTTTTGTAAAATTCTATTCACCTCCTAAACTTCTTTCTTGTTTATTTTGAGGTTAGATTTATCAAGTTCAGAGAGGGGGATGAGGTCCCCCACTATTACAGTTTTGCTGTCTGTTTCTTCCTGTAACTTCCTTAACTTCTCCTCTAAGAATTTGCATGCTGTACTACTTGGTGCATATATGTTATATAATGATATTGCCTCAATGTTTATGGTGCCTTTTAGCAGAATATAGTGTCCTTCCTTATCTCTTTTAATTATATCTATCTTTGCTTTTGCTTTGTCTGAGATTAGGATTGCTACCCCTGCTTTTTTTTTACTTTAGCTAAGGCACAATATATTCTACTCCAGCCTTTTACCTTTGCCCTGTATCCCCATTTCAAATGTGTTTCTTGTAAACAAGATATTGTAAGACTATGGTTTTTAATCCATTCTTCTATCCACTTCCATTTTATGGGAGAGTTCATCCTATTCACATTCACAGTTATGATTACTATCTGTGCCTTTTTCTCCATTCTTTTTCCACCATTTATGGTTTCATTTCTCCCTTCTCCCTTCCACTCCTCAACGATGTTTTGCTTTCGACCACCGCCTTCCTCAGTTTACCCTCCCTCTTGATTCCCCTCCCTTATCTTATCTTTTTCCCCTTGTTACATCTTCCCTGCCTTCTGACCAACCCCTCCCTTTTCTTTCCCCTTTCCGCTTTCCCCTCCTACTGCCTGTAGGACAAGTTTGACTTCTATACTTATCAGAGTATGTTATTCCCTTTTTGAACTAAATCCCATGAGAGTAGAGCTCAAATACTGCTCTTCTCCCTCTCTTCTTTCCCTCTACTATAATATGTTTTTGTGCCTCTTCATGCGTGCCATCTTCATTTTCTATTACCTCCTTACCTTTTCTCCCAGAACCATCCCTTTATATCTCTTAATTATATTTTTATCATTATATCAGTTATTTTATGCTGACACCCACAGTCTATGTATATCCCCTTCAATTGTCACAATAACTGTACTATTCTCAAGACTGACATATATATAAAACAATATAATCCTACATAAGGATGTAAATAATTTGCCTTATCAGTTAACAAAAGTCCCCTGCCCTCCATTTACCTTTTTATGTCTCTCTTGAGTTTTGTATTTGAAGATCAAATTTTCCATTGAGTTCTGGCCTTTTCATCAGGAAGGTTGGGAATTCCTTTATTTCATTGAATGTCCATCTCCTTGCCTGGAAAATTATGCTCAATTTTGCTGGGTATTTGATCCTTGGTTGTAGTCCAAGCTCCTTTGCCTTTTGGAATATCATATTCCAATTTCTCCTGTCATTTAGTATAGAAGCTGAAAGATCCTGCATGGTCCTGACTGTAGTTCTGTGATATTTGAATTATTTCTTTCTAGCTGCTTGCAGTATTTGTCCTTGACCTGGTAATTCTGGAATTTGGCTATAATATTTCTTGGAGTTTTCAATTTGGGATCTCTTTCAAGGGGTGACCAGTGGATTCTCTCGATGATGATTTTACCCTCCGGTTCTAAGACTTTAGAGCAATTTTCTTTAAGGATTTCTTGGAAGATATTGTCCAGGCTCTTTTTTTCATCATGATTTTCAGGTAGACCAATAATTCTTAGATTGTCTCTCCTGGATCTGTTTTCCAGGTCAGTTGTTTTTCCAATCAGATATTTCATGTTTTCTTCTATTTTTTCATTCTTTAGATTTTGTTTGACTTGATGTCTCATAGTCATTAGCTTCTACTTGCTCAATTCTAATTTTTAATGTATTGTTTTTTTCCTTTAGCTCCTCTATCTCCTTTTTCAATTGGTTGATTTTACTTTTCAATGGGACATTTTCTCCATTTATATTCTGATTCTCCTTAACCATTTCACTGATTTTACTTTTTAAAGATTTGTTTTCATCAGTGAATTTTTTTCCATCTTTTCCATTTTTTCTTCTACCGCTCTCATTTGGTTTTTAAAACCCTCCTTGAGTTCTTCCAGGAATGCCTTTTGGTCTGGAGATCAGTTCACTTTCCCTTTTGAGGTTTCAGATGTGGGTATAGTGTCTATGCTGTCCTCTTCTGAATTGGCATTTTGATCTTCCCTGTCTCCATAATATGATTCAATGGTCTTTTGGCTTTTTAGCGTGCTTTTTCATGGTGTTTTCTTTTTCCTCCAGGCTTCTAAAGTGGACCTCTGCTTCTGTGGGTCAGGTGGCTCTATCCCAAGTGTCTTGTGTTGGGATATATGGTCCTGCTCACTGGCTTTGTGTGCTATGGCCTCTGGTTTTGTGAGGTGTGGGGGAGGGGTGGTCTGGCTGCTGGGAGTCTCCTCTTCCCCAGGACTGCTCTACAGCATGGGTGGTCTCAGCTGTTTTCTGTGCTGGTGTCTGCCACTTCCTCTGGCTGTGCAAAGGCATGTCTAGGGTCCTGGTGTTGACGTTTGTTAGCTCCACCCCCCTTGGGCTCAGTTACTCTCGTTGTTCTGCTGAGGTGAAGCCTTCTGGGACACCTCTCTTCCTGCACTAGTCTCCTTCAGCCACCACAAGAAGGGTCTTCTTCCCAACTTCTCTCGCTATATGGCTACTGAAGCCCCACTTCTGGTTCCTCTGTTTCTCTGGAGGTAGTATTATCTGGGTGAGGGAGGGAGTAAGAGCTGATTTACCTGGCCATTATGGCTCCTAGAAGCTCAAGAAGTTGAGTTTCAAACCTTTAGACTGTGTGTGGGCTGGAAGCCTCTGGGGTAGCTGCTCCTGCAGCCGCAGGCTCCGAGCTGGTGTCTCCAGTAGTTCCAACAGACTCCAGTCCTGGGTTGAGAGGTTTGGGGCTCGATTGCTGCCGTAGCTGGTACTTCTGCCCTGGGCCTGCTCTTGTTCCCATTTCGCTCACCCAGAGCTCTCCCAGACTGGCAGTTCCTCTGCTGTTCCCAGCTGGTATGATCTGGTGAAATTCTGTGTGCTTGGCACTCCTACCCCTCTCAGTCTACTAGTGGCTCCTAATTCTCTCAAATCTGCTCAGATTCACTTTTTTAGACTTATCTCACAGAATTTGTGAAAGAGCTCCAATAGTTCCTTCCTTTTACAGAACCATCTTGGCTGCATCCCTATTTTCCTTGTTTTACAGATGAGGAAAATGAGATGTAGATAGGCCAAGGGAATTGTCCCTAGTACTGCAGCTTGGAAGTTTCCAAATTAGGCCTCTGACCTAGGTCCTACCCATGAGTGATGTCAGTGGGAAATTAACCTGAAAACATGCAGTAATGGGACAGGAAAATGGGGCTAGAACAATCTTACAGGGTCGTAAATCCTAGAATTTAGCACCCTTGAGATCATCTAATGTAACCTCTTTCTTTAATATATAAGGAAGATGAAGCCTAGAGGTGAGAAGAACTTTGTCCTATGTCATATTTCTAAGCAGCTATGGGGCTAATATTGGAACCTTGATTCTCTCACTCCAAATCCAGGGCTGTTGACCCCTACATCTTTGTTTGGGGGATTGCTCTTAGCTAGAGGGTAGACCCTGCTTTGTCACATCTTGTTGGTAGTCAATGGCTGGAGGCATTGGTGAGCTCTGCTTTCAGGATCATTTTGGAGTTCTTGAGTCTCTGATATGGTCTAATAGAAGGCATTGGTCATGAGCTAAGGATGCTGTGTGGCCTTGGGAAGTCACTTAATTTTGGGCCTCCATTTTTTTTCATCTGTAAAATGAGGGAATTGGACTGGATAATCTCAAAAGGTCCCATCTAGTTCTAAATGCTTGTAATCTTATGACCTTATCTGGAATTAGCTAACAACTGAGAACCAGATGGGAAAGTAATCCAGAGCCTAGGATAGCATTGAGTAGAGCCCCTTAAAGGGCAGCTGGGCAGTAGTAGCTCACATTTACATAAGGCTTTGTGATTCTCTCCCAACCACCCTGTGAGCTAGGAAGCACAAATATTATCACTCCCATTTTTTGTCTTTTTGTGTTCCTTAAATGATTTTAAGGGAATGAATATCAGAGACAGAGAAGAGGACTAGGTTATGACTGTGGGCTTCAGGAGGGTGGAAGGACCAGCAAAGATTCCCTTAGCAACTGGAGTTCGAAGAGAAGCAGCAGTCGAGAGTGGTCAGGAGCCAGTCCTGAGCAACAACCTGTTTGGCCCAGACCAGCAGGGAATTGACCCCACAGGATCCTGGAAACAAGGAGCCACTGGTTTGTTAGCTGCGCCATACCCATAAGTGAATTTGAGGGGAAGCTGAGAAGCAGGAAAAGTTCTTCAAAGGCCAGGAAGTACCCCATGCCCAGATTGGGGGATGAGTGAAATGTTTTGTACCAACCATTTTAGGTTTATTTTATTTGGGGAGATGAGTGGGTGTGTAGAGGGGAGAGTAGATTCCAGGTTCAAGGGCATGTTATGATAGTTTCATGCTTGCTTACCTTCTCAGTAAATGTCCCTTCATAAAATCTAATTGATATTGATATTTAGAGGAACATGCTGGATGGAAGCTTATGAGTGATTCCCCAAACCCCATATTTACCTCAAGAACCCCAAGGGAAGCAGTAGCAGCAGGTCAGTCAGTCAATATTTATTATCACCCTCCAGGTATCTAAGCTGTTAGACCTTATATACAGTGTTGCTAAAGTCTAAGAGCAGTTTCAAGCTACAATTGTTTATTATTCTTGTTCAGTTGTTTCTGTCATGTCTGACTGTTACCCCATTTGGGGTTTTCTTGGCAGACATGCTGGAGTGATTTGCCATTTCCTTTTTTCAGTTCATTTTACAGATGAGGAAACTGAGGCAAACAAGGTTAAGTAACTTGACATGGGTCACACAGCTAGTAGGTCTGAGGACAGATTTGAACTCAAGAAGATAAATTGTCTGACTCCAGGCCCTGTGCTCTATCTACCATGACACCCAGCTATTTATATAAACAAATATATTTAAATATATAAATAAGCATATTTAGAATCTATAAAGATATTTGAAATATGTAAGCATATATTTAAATATATAAATAAATTTAAAATATACAAATAAGTTTACAAATGTATTTAAATATAAATATTTATAAACACAAATACATTTAAATATATGAACATATTGAAATGCATGTAAAAGTTTAAATATACAAATATACTAATAGATGATAAATATAAAACTATGATATAGATTTAAATATATTTGAAAATGAGGATATTTAAATATGTAAACATGTATGTGAATATACATTTAAATACATAAATAAGTATATTTATAAATATAGGTGTATTTAAATGCACGTAAACACAAATATACAAATAAATATATTTGTATCTATAGGCTTAAATTAATATGGATTTAAATATATAAATATTTGAACATATGCATATATTTCAAATATAGAACATATATGTTTATATATAAACAAATAAGCTGGAATAGCTTATAACCACACTAAGATTTTGGGGATATCCTGTGTAAGTAAGGAAGCAGGGCCCAGACCATTAAACAACTTGGCCAGGGTCAGACAGATGAGATGCAGGACCCAGGTATCCTACTCAGTGAGTGTTCTTTCCATTGTAACACACTGCCTCTCCAAAGAAAGAAATGCGATTCAATGGGAAATCAAAGGACCTGGCTTCAAATGAAGCAGCTGGCTTCAAATTCTAGCTCTGTCACTTACTATCTCTGTGACCTGGGACCTCTCAATCTGTTTTCTCATCTATAAAATCTCTAAATTGTAGCTGAGAATTTTTTTGGAGGTCTTTTTTGAGTTCCCCTTGGGTATATGTGGTAGCCTGGGATATACTGCTGCCTACTATGTAGAAACCCAAAATATACAGGAACAGGAGATGTGTAGATTGTTTTCAGTCCAAAAAAATAAAAAATAAATCAGTGGGTTACAACTCACACTAAATCTTTATTGAGACAAATAACTCAGGGCCAGAGTAGGAGGTGATGGGAAAGTTGCCAACTCAACCCACATTGAAATAGCAGCTCATGGAAGGATCCAGCGGTCTTATGGTAGACACTAGCTCCCTCTGGTGCATGCTGAGAGGTGGTGACACAATTTGCAGAGACTTCATCCTGGAGCTGGGAAAGTGGCTCTGTCTAGGAGTGAAAACGGCATTATTCCTGTGTGTCTAGTTCTGTTTCATTGGAGGCAAACAATATCTCCCAGACCCCAGTAGTTTTATCTACAGGAACCAATGAAGCAACAGCATACAAGAAAAACCTGATATAACAGGAAGAGTACTGAATCAAGAGACCTGGATTCTCTCCCTGTGTCTGCTACTTACTAGGAATGTGGCCATCAATTAGTCAGTTCCACTCTGTGGGCTTCAGTTTCCTCATCTGCAAATTGTGGAGGTTGAACAATATAACAAGGTTCCTTCAAAGTAATCTTAGCAGAGACATCGATTGAAGAGGCTTGAGTTGAGGGATGATAGCTCTGGTTCTATGATTTTATGATCTTAATCAGATTTATGTTTAAGGAAAATTAATCTAATGGCATGAAGGATTCATTGAAGGGGAGAAAAGACCAGTAAGGAAGCTACCATTATTCAATCAACATTTATTAAGCACTAACTATATATTTTCCAGGCACTGTCCTTACAAAATAGTTCCTTCCCTCAAGGAACCTTACTTTCTAATGGGGGAGAAAACATATAAAAATTAGTACATAGAGGATAAATAGAAAGTAGGTGGAAGATAGCCTTAGAGCACTAGTTCTCAAATTTGTTGGTCTCAGGATCCCCTTACCCTCTCAAAAATTATTGATGACTCCCCTCCCCCATTATGTAAATTATATCTATATTTACTATGTTAGAAATTAAAATGTCAATATTATTATGAGAATAGTTTTGAATGTGTGGATCCCCACAGAAGGGTCTTAAAGATCTCTAGAGATCCCCAGACCACATTTTGAGAACTAGTTCCTTAATGGTAGCAGCTGTGGGGACCAGGAAAGGCACCTTGGGAAAAATCTGTGCTGCAGCCAAGTCTTAAAGAAAGCCAGAGAATCTAAGAGATGGAATTTGGAAGGGAGAGCATTCTGGGCCTCTGTGAAAGGCATTGGGCTAGGAAGTGGAATGTTGTGTGTGAGGAATAGCAAGTAGACCAATATGGCCAGACCCTAGAGTTGTAGAGGAGAATGAGGTGTTAAAAAATTGCAAAGATAGGAAGGGGTCAGGTTATGAAGAGCTTTAAATGCCAGAGGAGCCTGCCTTCCTTCCTTCCTTCCTTCCTTCCTTCCTTCCTTCCTTCCTTCCTTCTTTCCTTCCTTCCTTCTTTCCTTCCTTCCTTCTTTCCTTCCTTCCTCTCGCTACCTCTTTCTTTCTTTCTTTCTTTCTTTCTCTCTCTCTCTCTCTCTCTCTCTCTCTCTCTCTCTCTCTCTCTCTCTCTCTTTCTTTCTTTCTCTCTTTCTTTTCTTTCCTAGAGGTAACAGGAAGACATATGAGTTTATTAAATAAGGGCATGATATGGTTGGACCTATGCTTTAGGAAAATCACTTTGGCAATAGTAAAGAGCATGGACTAAGGTGGGGCAAGACTTGAGTCACGTGGGGCCTAACTGAAAGATTATTGCAACCATCCAAATGAGAGATAGACGAGGGCCTGATCTAGTGTGACTGGATAGAAGGACATATAAATGAAAAATTGGGAGAGAAAGAAATGAAAGACATTCAGCAGTTGTTGGTTTGATATGTGATAAGACAGAGAGAAAGGAAGTTGAAGACAACCCAAAGGTTTTGAACCTGAGTTACTAAAAGGATGGTGGCGCCCTTGACAGAGAAAAAGAAGTCTGGAAAAGGGGTAAGTTTTTGGGGAAAGAGAATGGGTTCTGTTTTTAGACCAACTACAGATATTGCCTTCATTATATTTAGTACTCTAATCCCCTGCCCACTGATCAAATGAACATACTACTAGCAGGAACTAAATCATATCAATTATGATATTTTCCCTGTCAATGGAACCATTGAGAGAAGAATATTCTAGTTACATGGAAGGATGGCTTACAAGTTCTTCTTGGAGATGCAAATAAAGGAACCGGCAAAGTAAGTTTTATTGTTTATTCAAAGGCACTAAGAAATATCATTTCTAGGAAATTTAGTTATTTTGTATTATAATGCTTATGACAGATAGGGGCTGGATCTATGATTTCACTGGGAAAGGGAACTCCCAGGTGAGGAAACTCTCTTTGTTAAGGCTAGCCAACACCTCAACTGAGCAGTTTGGTGGTGCAGTGGATAGAGCTCCAGCCCTAGAGTCAGTAGACCTGAGTTCAAATCCAGCCTCAGACACCATGTAACCCTGGGCAAGTCACTTAACCTTGTTTACCTCAGTTCCTCATCTGCAAAATGATGTGTAGAAGGAAATGGCAAACCACTCCAATATCTTTGCCAAGAAAACTCCAAATGGGAACATGAAGAGTTGGACACGATTGAAACAACTCAGCCACAAAACACCTTATCTACAGCTTATTATCCCAGAAGGTAGCCTTAGAACACTGAGAAGTTAGGTAACTTGCCTAGGTTTGCACAGCCTGTAAGTGTTAAAAGGTGGGACTTAATTCAATTCTTCCTAGCACCGTGGCTAGCTCTCCTTCCACTACCCCATGTATTTGCTTCTCATAGATATTTGCAAAAAGACAAATAATTGTTGCTTATGTTCCAATATCTGTCGTAGAGGATGGAGAGGTTGAGAAAGCCTCAGAATTTTATAAAACCCTCCAAATGAAATCAAGATATATTTTGGTACCAGGTGACTTTAATGGTGACTATAAGATGAGAATTTTACTGGTATAGGGAACTTGTAGGTGAGATAACTCACTTGATCAGTGCAGGTGAGCACTATTCCTGCAAATTAGAGTCCTAAAGAGTTTCCTAAAGAGTTTAGAGGTTAAGTGACGTGCTCAGGATCACATGACCAGTGTGTGTCAGCGGTGAAACTTGAACTCAGGTGTTTTTGGCTTCAAGGACAATTTTCTATCCACTATATTTTTCATAAGTGAGAATGATGAAAAATACAGGTCTTAGTATACTTCCAAGCACTAGTGGATTAAAACTGCACTAAGATTTTTGGAATACTCTGTGCCTCGGAAACCATGGTTCAGAAGAAAAGATGGTAGTATAGTATATTTGCAGTTTCATGTGCAACCATCTTTTTATTGTATTTGTGGAAATGCTTGTTTTATTCCATGAATTATAAATAAAATATTTTTTTAAAAAGATGGAGAAAAGTGTTGATTCCATAGAAGCCTCACATGTATACATCTTCAATGTTTTCTTTGAGAGGAGAATCAGAAGGGACTGGATGTGGTGAGCACAGAATAATATTACTAAAAAAATCAAATTAATCATATTTTAAGAGAGGGAAAATGACTTGTTACTGATATGAGTGTCATTCTTTAATCAGCTGTTTGTGTATAGTCAGACTGCCAACTTGCTAGAACAAATATCGAAATTAATGCAAAGCTAGAAAAAAAGATTAAAAATAAGAAAATTATGCAGTATGCAATTAAAATAGCTCCAGGGAGATTATTTAAACAAGTTTTTGATGCCAAAAAATATCAGATGGGTAGAGGAAAAGCCATCAACTTTTATCAACCTGCCAATTATAAGAATTTCATACTGCCTGTAGTCAGAGGACCTGGGTTCAAATCCTATTTCTACTGCTTACTGTCTCTATGACCTTGGGCAAATCACAACCTCCTTGGTCCTCAGTTTCTTCAATTATTACATAAGGTCGTTGGCCTAGATGGCTTCTGATGTCTCTTTAAGCTCTAGATCTATGTTTCTATAATGTGGCCATTATTGTCATAATGAGAAGACCAAGATATCCTAAAAATGAATTCAGCAAATACTTGGCTTACTTGGTAAGGGGAGAGATAGGGTAACATCAGTTTAGACTATAGACTCAGTTGCAAAATCTTATAGAAGTGAATGGAGAAGTATCATTTCATAAAACAAAGAGCAGTGAAGGGAAAAATCAGTTTAAAGAAGTCTTAGTTAGACACCCAACTGAGCAAAGTCTTCCCAAGGGCATTTAAAAATGCATCTGGAAGGAGAACAACAGTCAGATGAAGGATAGAAAAGATCTAAAAGGATTTTTATTACAAATTATTTTCAATAGCAATATATTGGAGCCACCATATTTTGATTCTCATGAGTTCTGCATTTGCTCGTAGAATAGTGAAATGGCACCAAAGGAAACAAAGATGGGAAAAGAAGATAGACTGGACCAAGTATACACAGAGAGAGTTTGTGTTGGAAGTGACACAATTTTGGGATCATTGAGGGATTGACTAAAGGAGGGGAAGATACTGAGTGGCTGTCAATACCTATCAACCCATACTGCCTACTTTCTCGTCTATGTACAGTTTTTATAAGAATAACACACATGTTGCAGATATTCTTAATGAGGGTATTAGAATGGAATAGTCATAATTTGGAAATAATAATCAATAGTAATTTGTACTTTTGTTGTTGTTGTTCAATCTTGTCTGGCTATTCATGACCCCATGGACTAGTACTGTCCATTGGGTTTTCTTGGATACTGGAGTGCTTTGCCATTTCTATCTCCAGTGGGTTAATGCAGAGGTTAAGTGACTTGCCTAGTGTCACACAGCTAGTAAGTGTCTGAGGCTAATTTGAACTCACGTCTCCCTGATTCCAGTCCCAGTGCTCTATCCATTGAGCCACATAGCTGCCTCAGTTTATACCTTTACCATCAGACAATTGACTAAAAGATATAGAGAATACAAGGTCTCACAGTCCTAATTATTTATTGCGTGTATAAGAAAGCTCTATTCAGTAGAGCAAAATGCCGCCTTAAAGCTTTTCCTTAAACAAGATGCCTCCAATACTCTGAGGTAAATGCCAAAGTTATTCAAGATTCCTTAATGATATAACAAACACAACAATAATAGATTTATTAGAGTTTCAAAGTTTGAAAAACATTTTACAAAGTATTTCATCCAATCTTCACAACAATCCTGGGAGGTAGGTGCTGTTCTCATCCCCATTTGACAAGTGAGGAAGTTAAGGCAGACAGATTAACTGACTTACCCAGCATGGGTCACTCAATTAGTATCTGAGGCAGGAGTTGAACTCAAGTCTTCCTGACTCTAGGTCTGACATTCTATCCACTGTGCCACCTAGCTGTCTAACAATATAAATAATCTTTTTTCTATATATTGTGATCAGTAATATCAAGAAAGGGATAAAACAGGGAAGATCTATGCTCACCAAAGGTATCTGCCAAAGCTTGCTGGACGTGGGAGATCCAGCCCAGAGTCCAAGTTGAAGAGAATTCCTTCTAGATAGTGAGATCCTCCACATGGCTATTATCTAGACCAGTGATTCTCGAAGTGTGCTCCAGGGATCCTTGGAAGTCACCGAGGCCCTTTCAGGGTGGGGGCAGGATCTCTGAGGTCAAAATAATCATTTTATAATAAAACATTTCAATTTCTACTATGGTCAGATTGATTATATTTATGTTAATAAATATAAATAGCCTACATAATCAAAAGCTCTTTGGGAGGGGATGCTCAATCACTTTTAAGAGTATAAAGGGTTTCTGAGATCAAAAAGTTTGAGCAAACGTGGTTAAGATTCTGAATTACAGTTGTATGCACAAGCCATAGGACTCATTCACTACTGTATACACTTTGGGCAGGCACTGAGATACAGTTAAAGAAGAAGAAGAAAGGCTGTATTGCCTTTGAAAACTGGCAAGGTTTTTTTTAATGACTCCAAACTTTTCTTTGAAACAAAGTGTTTTTAATTTAATTTTTATTATGAAAATAACAATCATCAATAAACATAACTATTCCTAAATGAAAAGAACAGAAAAAAGGATTGCACATGAATTTATAAATTTCTGCCACATATAGTTTATTTTTTAAATAGTATATGCTAAAATTAGTAAAATGAAAATAAAATTACCTTATTTATGTCCTCTTCTGGATTTCTTTCTATTTTAGACTAATATCAATATTTTTCTGATGATGTTGCATAACTGTGAACCAAAGAAGACTATAGTCTCGCAAACTAATGTTGATCATAACTAAAAGGGCAATGGAGAGGTCATGGTCCATGGGACTAGGCTATAACACATTACAAATGCAAGAGTAGTAAAGGATGTCATTGGAGAAATGTATTATCAAAAAAGAAGTTAGTTTGGTCTTAATGTCGTAAGGCATAAAAATGGACAGTCTGTGCTCCACTGATATCTCCATAATGTCAAGAGATAGCAAGGAAAAGTCCCCAGCATGTTGGATACCTCCCCTGTCCCCTCTGCCCCACCCACTGGAACTGTTATAGTGCTCTGGATGACCTTTTCATTGACCTGTGCCTTATGTGACATTATGACCCACCTCACAGTTTGAAGTGCTACTGATCTATGAATTTCCATATAGAAAAGTAAGGCTAAGTGATGCACTGGTCCATATATAGGACCACATTCATTTACTACTTACTGTGTACTGAAACAGCCAGCACCCTCCCTTTTTTTGGAGATTTCCTTTATTAATGAAGGAATATTTCTATCAAATGTAGCTTATTACAGTCTTTAAATTATTACATGTAGTTTATTATGATGAGGAATAACTGCATTGAATTGCATGGTTTACCTGTTAAAAGTCCATCAGTTTCCCCCCTTGTACTTTTTGCAAGAAACCTTACTTTAAGATAATGGCTTCTTTTTTAAAATGTATTTTATTGATTTTGTTAAATATTCCTCAATTACATGTAAAATGATTTTTAGCATTCATTTCCAAAAAATTTGAGTTTCAAATTCTCTCCCTTCTCCTTACCCCTCTCTCATTTCTTGAGAAGGCAAGTGATGTGATATCAACTATACCTGTGAAGTCATATAAAACATATTTCCATATTAGCCATGTTGCAAAAGAAAAACACACATAAACTAAGAAAAATAAAGTTTAAAAAAAGTATGCTTCAATCTGCACCCAGAGTTCATAGCGTTCTCTCCGGAAATGGGTAGCATTATTTCATCATAGGTCCTTTGGCATTGTCTTGGATTATTGTCTTGATCATATTAGCTAAATTTTTCATAGTCGACCATCATTACAATATCGCTGTTACTATGTACCATGTTCTCCTGGTTCTGCTCATTTCACTTTACATCAATTCATATATGTTTCTCCAAGTTTCTCTTAAACCATCCTATTCATCATTTCTTACAGGACAATCGTCTTCCATCACAATCATGTACTACGACTCATTCAGCCATTCCCCAACAATGGGCATCTCCTCAATTTACAATTTTTTTGCCACCACAAAAAGAGCAGCTATAAATATTTTACAACAGCTTCTTCTAATGCCATTCTCAGGATAATTATTAGGAAGTACATTGGTTAGGCTGCTTACCTTGAGATAACTGCCCCTGAAGGTTATTAAATAAATGTCATCTTTAGGCTAATTATGAGGAACTCTTCAGTATAAATCTTCCGTCCAGATAATAGACACCCATAACTAAGACTTTTGAGGGTGTTCAATGAGTGCCAGATTGACTTGCACAGAAGGCCAGTTATGAGATCAGAAAAAATGGTCCATGAGCTTAACCTTAACTAATTCATACCCTTTGAGTTAGCGCTTCTGAAACTTTCAAAATAAGAACAAGAATTTGCTGATAAATTTCTCTTTGTAAACAAGAGTGACTCAGCCTCAGAATGCACCACTGATGACTTACCCTGCCAAAGATACTATGATTCTGAAGAGAAGTATTATCAAAGTTTCACTACTTTCTGTCCTGTTGATAAGGTGATAAGACATGAATGTAACATGTACAGTTACACTCTAACATCCTTACCCTCCATGTTGGCACTTGACTGATAGTTCTATGTCCTTCAATAAACCCCACTTTGAAAAATCAGTCATGCATTGGGCTCTGCATTCACTTTTTAGTAGCATGGGGTTGCATTTATTACATAACCATCCACTTAGACAGAAATGTTGGCATTTGTGTGTAGCCATGCAAAAGTCTGTAAGTTAGTGACCTTTTGAAATGGGGAGGAAACTTCTGGGAGAGTTGGAGAGTTTTTGTGAATGTTCCTTGGAGAAATAAGATGAAAAAAGAGGGGCTAGGAGTGCAGAGTACATGAGTTCTTGACTGGGGAGTCCATTCTTCATTTGAAGAACCACGAGGGTAGATGCTGGATTGTCCAAATGGTTTTCTTCCCAGCTTTATCCTCCTGATTATGATGAATTGCTGTTTGTGAGGCTGATGCTGTGGACAAGGATTAATAAGATAAGGCATTTCTTGATACCTACCTTTCTCTAAGAGATTAACATAATCTGTGCAACTTCTCCAACCTTGACCTCTTCCTCCAGCACAAAAAGGGCAAGGAGCCTAAAGTAGGAAAAGCTGATACCTGCTTTGCAGTACCTGGGACTGACTACTACTGTTATTCACCAAATGTACTCCCCATCCCCCACCTTTTGTTTTCTTTCATTTCTATCCTTTATATAAGTGAAACCTCTTGGCTATTAATAATGCAGGTTGTGTGATGAATACAGTTATGGCTAGAGGATGAAGGGAAAGATTTGAATGAAGATAGGAAAAGAGACAGAGAGACAGAGCGAGAGAGAAAAACAGAGAGGGAGAGAGAGACAGACACAGAAAGAGACAGAGATAGAGAGAGAGACAGAGACAGAGAGATAGAGACAGACAGAGACAGATAGAGAGAGGGAGACAGACAGAGAGACAGAGACAGAGACAGAGAGAGAGACAGAGAGAGAGAGAGAGAGCATTAGGTATAAGGAGGTAGGGGAGGTAGTGATTTCCATTTGGATTTAAACATATATTCTATTCAAGTTGATAAGCAAGAGATATTTGTAACCTAAGGTAAATCAACATCCCCCAGATAGAGTAGAAATAACCTTTCAAGCTACAGACCTAGGAAGGTGAATTCCTTATGTGTATCATGTTGATCTCCTTTTAGATTATTTGTGACCCTCCCAGTGTGAAAAGAATTTTAATATTACCTCTGATTTCTACTGTGTTGATTTTATAATGTAATTGATTCTATGCTGTATTGATTTTATAATTGAGTTGGTATGTGCCTGAACTCACCTTGTTCAAGAATATAGTTTTCCTTCTGAGTTAGTTTAAAGGAATAATTAAGGGAAAGTTGTTATCATTCATACCATTAGCCCCTGGGACATTTGTTTGTTGTCTGTAAGCCTCAACCAGCTTAACCTGGTGCCATCCCCCAAAAGACATGTTGTCTGTCCTTGTGCAATTTGGGGAGATTTTATTTTCCCCAAAGGCCACAGCAAGCCTGGGAGGACTGATCTCCTAACCAAGATTACAAGAGGCAGACTAGTACTTATAAAGCAATTAACATTCCTTAATTTTCAGAGAGGGGCGTTGTTAGCCGCATCTCAATGCCAACCCACTTTCTTAGTATAGCCAGTTGTAATATTCCTAGACCCCTTTCTTTCCTGTGTGTCAATAAAGAGGATTTCTCTCCATCTCCTTCTCACTGGAGTCACTGGACTTACTGAGGTAGCCAGTCTGAACTGCTTTGTTTACAGTTATACATGTCACTGTTAATAAACTGATTTTGCTTGGAGTGTGTGCCTCAGTTTGCCTTTATTGAATTTACTCACGACACCAGTGATGGTTTATTGTCCTGAACGTTGTTACATGCATCAGTACATTAGGAGACAGCTGCCATCACCTACATATAGTTCTATGTGGGTGAAGATTTATCTGAGAGGGACTCCTCACACACTCCCATACTTCTTTAATTTAAATATAACCACATGTTAAAATCTATGGAATGGACAAGAAGTATTATAGGAAAATACATAGTGGAAAGATCAGTTAGCCATAGAGATCACTGTAGAGGGATCTGAGTTGGCTCAGAAAGGATGGGTAAGAGAGACAACTTATACTTACTTTAACTGATGCGAAGTGAAGTAAGCTGAACCAGAAGAACTCTGTAAACAATAACAGCAATATTGTACAATGATCAACTGTGAATGACTTAACTATGCTCAGCAATACAATGATCCAAGACAATTCCAAAGGACTCTTGATGAAAAATACTTTTCATGTCTAGAGAAAGAACTGAGTCTGACTGCAGATCAAAGCATGCTATTTTTTAACTTTCTTTTTTTATGGGTTTTTTTTTTGGTCTGTGTCTTGTTTCCTGTGACTAATATGGAAATATTTGGCCTAACAATTAACACCAAGAAAACACAGGTTCTCCACCAGCCAGCACTACACCACCCATATGTGGAACTATTGGTTATAGCAAATGGAGAAATAGTGAATGCTATGGATAAGTTCACTTACCTTAGCCGTATACTTTCCAGGGAGGTACAAATGGATATCAAGGTTGACATACACATTGCCAGAGCTAACTCAAGGTTTGGGAGGCTCTGAAAGAAATTGTGGGAGAGAAGAGGTATTAGACTGCCTACCAAACTGAAGGTCTAAAGAGCTGTTGTGCTGACCTCATTGTTGTATGCCTGTTAAACATGAACAGTATACCAGCGACATGCCAGGAAACGAAATTCCTTCCATTTGAGTTGTTTTAGGAAGACTGAATATTACCAGGCAAGATATGACTTTTGCAGAGAACTTATACAAGATAAGTGCTCGCATGGAGGTCAGAGGAAGTGATGTAAGGACACTCCGAAGGTCTCTCTGATCAACTTTGGAATTCATATGAGACATAGGAGACACTGACAAAAGACCACTCGGCATGAATTAGATGTCTGCATCAAAGAAAGCATTGTGCCCTATGAGCAAAGCAGGATTGCTGTAGCTCAACAGAAACACGAGATATGCAAATTCAGACATCTCCATTCCAAATGTTTGCATAGACTATTTGTGTCCAACCTGTGGTAGAGCCTTCCGAACTAGTGTTGGTCTGATCGGCCACAGTTGAACACACTGTACCTTGACCCCAACCTAGTGATGACATTTCGGTCTTCTTCAAGAACAAAGAGTAACAGCCAACCAACCAACCAACCAACCAACCAACCAACCAACTAACCAATATAGAAATAGGTTTCGCATGATTGCATAATACTATACTGTAATGATACTATATTGTATAACTTATATCAAATTGCTTACCGTTCCAGGGAAGGGAGAGGTGAAGGGGAGAGAGAGAAAATTTGGAATTCAAAAATTTAAAAATATAAATGCTAAAAATTGTCTTTACATGTAATTGGGAATTTTTTTTAAAAAAGAGACAACTTATAGGGCAAAGAGTACTACATTTGGCATCAGATCACAAAGGTTTGAGTCATGAAATTCTGTCTCTGCTAATTATTAGCTATGTGAATTTGGGCAAGTTAGTTAACCACTCAGCTTCAGTTTCCTCATCTGTAAAATGGGTATAATTATACTTACGCAGTCTCCTTCTCAAAGCAGTTAGGCAGACAGGGCTTTGAAAGCCTCTGAGGTGTCATGAACACAAAGCCCAAAGAGAGAGGAGTGTCCTGTTCTTCAGATGCTTATGTTTGTGGAAAATACTGCGTTGCTTAGATCAAACACTGTAAAAGATCTCCTCATTGAGATCCATGGCCACCTGGAAGAGAGAAGCCTGACTATCCACAGGAGACAAATCAAATGGATGAAGCATGAATCACCCCAATCATGAATCACAGAATCTCGGAGCTGGAAGGGATCTCAGAAGCTATGATAATCTTGTCCATACGGAAATCCCTCGACAACATTCTCATGCTTTGTAAACCTTCAAGAAGAATATTCTCGTCATCCCCTTGGATGAGGACCACAAGTGAGCATGGTAAACTTTATCTTCTGAGGCAGCCTATTTACCACGATGAAGTGTTTCCTTGAATCAAACAGAAATATCTCTTTAGGCCATTTCCAAACATTGATCCTGATTATGCCCTTTAGAGCTAAACAGAAGAAATTTAATTCATGTTCTATGGAACATGAATTTTCAATTGCCTTTCTCTATATCTTTTCTCGTCCAGGTTAAATGTCCCCATTGGAATGTAGTGGCCTACAGTTGGAAAAAACCAAACCCAAACTCCTTTTTGTTATCCTCAGCCTTTCTTGCCAGGGCAGTTAGGTGGTGCAGCGGATAGAGAACTGTGCCTGGAGTCAGGAAGACTCATCTTCCTAAGTTCAAATCTGGCCCCAGACATGGGTTAGGCATGTGACACTATGCAAGTCACTTAACCCTGTTTGCCTCAGTTTTCTCAACTGTAAAATGAGCTGATGAAGGAAATGGCAAACCCCTCTAGTATCTTTGCCAAGAAAACCCCAAATAGGGTCACGAAGAGTCAGATATGACTGAATTGCAGCAGCCTTTCTTGTTAGCCTCGGTGAATTCGGAGCTTTAACATTCCTTCCCCTTTAATGCTACCTTCCATGTATTCTATATTTATCTGGTATGGACAAATTTCTTTGTATCTTGTCAGCTCCTTGAGGGAAGGCCCGGGTTTTGTTTTTGTTTTTTGTTTTTACTATGTATCCCAAGAGCTTAGCATAGTGCCTGGCTTGCTTAATAAATGCATGTTGATAGATAAATTCTTAGAATCTCAGAATTTTAGAGTTGGAAGGGATTTCAGTGGACATCTAGTTCCACCTATGCCTGAAAGGAATTGCCGCCATTATATGCCCAACCAGTTGACCCAGCAGCCACGTCTGACAGCATAACAATGATAATAGCTAGCATTTACATAGCGCTTTAAGGTTTTCAAAGTGCTTTTATATGTATTATCTCGTTTCATTCTCACATAACCTTGAGAGGGAAGTGATATTATTTTCCCATTTTACGCATGAGGAAATGGAGGCAGATAGGATATAAATTATAAATAATTATAATAGCATTTACATAGCTTTTTAGGCTATCTAAGTTTTATTTTCCTTATTTTATTTATTTTACCAACAACCATGTGAGGTAGGTGTTATTACTGTTCTCGTTTTAGAGATGAGGAAACCCAGGCCGAGAAGTTAAATGACGTGGTTAGGGCCATATAACTAGTAAGTGTCCGAGGCTAGATTTGAATCCAGGTCTCTATTCTGCCAAGTCCAACACTCTGAAGTCTAGCCAAAGTATCGCCTCTGCTCTATCTCCTAGACACTTTTTGCAACGTATACAACATTCTGTGCTCGTAGTCCCTTCCTGTTGAAGGAAGGTAAGAAGGTGAATTTTCTCATCTCTTCAACAGGGCCAATATTGATCATTATCATTATATAGATAATCAGTTTCATTTTATGGAGAAGGAAATGGCCAACCACTGTAGTGTCTCCGCCAAGAAAACCCCCAATGGGGTCCCGAAGAGTTGGACATGAATGAAGTGATATTATTTTAGTGGATAAGGACTTTTGAATTGAGGTTTCTACCTTGGGGATGGGATGAGATGGAGTTGGGCACGGGAGACAAACCTCAGGAAGGAGAGAGGTCTGAGTGCAATCCAGTCTAAATTTACTACCTTCTTGCCACCCTGTGACCCGCTTCCTGCTCAGGACTCAGACTGTAGAAAGAAAAGCCTGCTGTGTGGAAGAGTTACAGGAGAAAGTTCTAGAAATTGTTGGACTAGGAACATTTCCTACTCACTCCAGCAGGAGCTGGATGGTTTCCTCCTGGAGGTCCTGGAAGCCCTCCACTAAGACCTTTTTTTCTTTTCACTTTCTTTTAGAAAAGTGAAAAAAAGTTAAGAACTAAAGCTAAAGTCCAAATGGATTAAGGGCAATAACCAGATTTAAGTCTATTTAAATCATCACTTCCCTAGTCCCTTAAGGGATTAGTATAACTAGCTGCTCTCTTCTCCATTTCCTGAAGGGATTAGGGTATTGATCAAAGACCGGAGGTCTCTGATTACTTTCTTTCAGTTTGAGTAATGGGGGTGGGAAGAGCCCCTGAGGGGAGTGGTCAAAGAAGCTTTGAGTGGTTTTTAAGAAACTGATTCACAAAAGGGCAGTCCCAAAAGTTAAGTGACTATTTTTCTGGATTGAGGAAGCAAAAGATTAACTTTTACCCAACCTTGAGTGGTGCAATGATATTTTATCATTGTAATATTTTCTTGTGCTCAAAAATCTTATAAATATTACTTCAAACTGTTTTATATTGTGGAAAGATTGCCAAGGGCAGGAGAATGCTCTGCCAGTTTAGATATTTCTCTCTCTAAACTAGAAAATGCTTTGATTAGAATAAATGTTAAATTAATTAAAAATATTTCTGGCAGGCTTGTGCCTAAAATGCAGATTATAGTATTAATGTGTTTTCTTTGACAATTGTTTTTTCATAGCATGGTACCATTCCGTTATCTTTATGTACTATAGTGTACCTTTGAACTGGAAGGGACCCTAGAGGTCATCGAGCCCAATCTCCTTATTTATAGATTAGAAAACTGAGACCCAGAGAGATTAAGTCATTTCCTCAGCGTCATACAGTTACTAAATGTCTGAGGCAGGATTCAATGGTAGGCTTTTCTGACTCTATGTCCAGCACTCTGTCTACTATAACACACTTGATAGGCACCTACCTTGTTTCCAATTCTTTGCTACTACAAAAAGTGTTGCAAAGATGATTTGGTGCATTTGGGATTTTTGTGTCTTTGATCTTTGAAGTATATGACCCACTCTTTGAGAATCTCTGAGTCTGAGGTCGGGAAGGCTATTTGAGAGAGTCAAGAAGTAACCTGTTTGATTTGGAGGTTGAGAGACAGGTCTCAAAACGGTGATGAAGGGAGCATAGAGCCCCTTTGCAGTGCCCCCCAGCTCTGCCCCCTCAACTCACACTTAGAAGTTGGATCCTCCAGGCACAAAGACCAAAGTTCAAGGTACTCTGTGGAGCTTCTTTCCTGAAACTATAGCTCATCATTAGGAATTGCATCATCCTAAAAGATCCCATCAGCCTTGATCCTCATGCTTCATCAGTACCTTCCGCCCTTACCCCTCTGAGTAGAGAGCAGAGAGGAGCTCCCCTCCAAACCTCTATTTAAGGGAAGTCCCCCTCCGCCTGCCTCCGCCATCTCTTCATTTCCCTCTAGCTCGCACTTTGGGTTTCTCTATTTATAACCTCCTCCCCCACCAAAAAAAAACTAGGTACCTTCCTTTCCTTACCCCCTCTCACTTTTCAGCCTCCATTAGATCATAAGCTCCTTGAAGTTAGAGAGCCTCTTTCTTAGTATAGTGTTTAGTATAGTGCCTGGAACACAGTAGGTACTTAATAAATGTTTATTGACAGACTGACTATAGTTTTGGCCTTGAGCTAAGTGTGTTCTCTGGCTGACCAATGTAGAGGTAAATGTGTTTGGGGTTCATGGACTTTTAAGAGTGTGGACCTATAGCACGGTGAAACTGAGGAAGTCATTCTCTAGGAGATCCAATCTGCAAGTGCCAGCTGGGGCTGGGAATAGTTTGGAGACCTCCTTGGAAGTCTTCAGGCAGAAGCTGGACAGTGTCTTGTCCGGGAAGCTGTAGTGGGAATTCCTTTTGTGTATGCGTTGTACTGATGCTGAGGTTCCTTCAAGTTTTCAAATTCTGTGATAGTCCAAAGGAGTCCCACAGGCCAATGGAATGAAACTTAGGGACTGGAGTGATTCTGGTTAGGCACTACGGTGAGTGTGAGAGTAAAGGAATGTGTTTAGATGTTAGGTAGGAAGGTGATTTTAGTGACTGTGAAGCTGCTTCTCGATTCCTTCAAATAGCCTTCAGATCATCAACCTAAAGATCCTCCAAGAGAGGGATACCTATCCCAGGGAGGTATACACCCCAGGGAGGTCAAGTCAGAAAGAGAGATGTACCAAAATATTACTATGGTAGAAAAGAACTGGGTACAAAGTATGTGAGAGAACTGAGGGAATCAAGAATGGAGTCAGAGAACCCTGAGATCTGGTGTGACAGACTATTTATGAAGGTAAAATGGTGACCAGGTTGCTAATCTTCCCTCCCCCAAATTACTCTCTCCCTCTGCCTCTCCCTAGAATCTTTTAATAGAGAGCAGTGAATTGTGAGTCCCTGCGTTCCTATGGTTTCTGTTTCTGGAATATTACCTGGGATGGGCAGGACAGGCTGATAGGGTGGTCTTTTTCCAACATTTACAAATAGCACTAGGAAATAATGTTTGACCCTCAGCTTAGGTAAAATCTTTATTTTTAAAAATTTACTTAAAATAATAGACTTAACTACTTGGGCATAGGTTGACTTAGTAGACTGGAAAACCTCAGGCTGGTGATGGGTTTCTCAGCACTTCTACTTAGAGCAATTTAATTTTTAAAAATCTCCCAAATACTGAATGTTTAAGGGAACTCCTGCTGACCTTCTATGTCCGAACCTAATGTGTCTGATTTCTTCCCTGCTAGTTCTTTCTCATTACAGGACAAGGAGATGTTCTGAAAAAACTTCAGGTAAAAGAAAAAGAACAGTTAACCTTGCACCTGGTTTCCTCAGAGCACCAGTAAAATTCTCTCTTGGATCAATGCTGTGCTGAAACACTTGTTAAAGTTGCATCGATTCTGTTCACAGTCAGATGCTCCAGTCAAAAAAGTTTGTCTGCCAACACTGCTTTATTAGCTATGAAATGATTTTTTTTCATGAATTATTGAGCAACTCAAAGTTTAATAAAGCCAGAGGCGTAAAAATGTTAGAAATGGGTAGAGTTGCCTGCCTCTCTCCTGGGGAAGGACTTTTTTCAGCTCAGGTCTATGGGACCATGAAGTGGCTGAGGTAGCTAATTTCCACTAGGTCTCTGTGGTAGAAATGAAAAAAAAAAAGGCCCCTTATTCTAAGAGACGAAGAATGCCCATCATCTTACCTATCTCTCTCTTTCCACTGCCAACACATATACATTAAGGTTACAGAAAATAATTTCTTTGGCAAGTGCCATTTTCCTAGTTTGTTTCAGCCCTGCGCTGGGAACAGGGGATAGATAACACGGAGAGGAAAAGGCAAGGGAAGGATGTGGAAAAGTTAACACCTAAACACCAGCCAGATCCTTCTACAAACAACCACCAGATGTCTGCATACAGTCCTCTGCTAATTGTAAGTTGTATTGATGCTCTACAGGGGCTCAGCAGCAGGCAGGGTGGAATGGCAGAAAGTATGCTGATAAAGACAAAGGAAGTAATAGTTTCAGTGGCACCGTGTCTACCCACTGTGTAGACCCACCGCTCTGGACCTATAGTCAGAGAGACTCAAGTTCAAATCTGGTCTCAGACACTTACTAACTGTGTGAACCTAGGCAAATCATGGGACTTCTGTTTGCCTCAATTTCCTCATCTGCAAATTGGGGAGAATAATAGCACCGCCTTCCCAAGATTTTTATGAGGATAAAATGAAATCACATTTGCAAAGTGCTTTGAAATCTATAAATTGAGATATTGTTGTTATTAATCTGGGCACTCTCTTACTAGAAAGCTGCCCAAGCTTGGGCAAATTGCTTTGTTCATCGAACAGATATTTGTTAAGTGCTTGCTATCAGCCAGGTACTGTGCCAGGCCTTGGGGAACAAAAAACAAAATGAAAAGAATTTCTACTTTTTATTTTTCCTTTAAGATTGTGTCTTCCTGTCTTGGAGGCAGCTAAGTAGCTCAGTAGATAGCTAGCTAGGCACGGAGTCAGAAAGACTTGAGTTCAAATTGGGCCTCAGACACTTCCTAGCTGTATGACCCTGGGTAAGTCATTTAACCTGGTTTGCCTCAGTTTCCTCACCTGTAAAATGAGCTGGAGGAGGAAATGGCAAACCCCTGTAGTGTTTTTGCCAAGAAAACCCCAGATGGGGTCACAAAAAGTCAGACATGACTGATTAACAAGAACAACTCCCCATCTCACCCAGCCTGGATGTGGGGATCCCACTACTCATCTGTTCTGTTTCCAACCTGGGTCTATTTTTCCTTCCTTAGGGAAACTGGCAAATTCCTGTTCCTAAAGGCTCACAGTGTGGATACCATGCTTGCTATCACGCCCATCTAGTCTTTGAGGAGTTTACATTCAACTTCTTGCTAACATTCAGTTTCTTTATCAATAAAATGGGGGACTTGGACTGGGCAGAGGTATGTGGGTAAATGTTTAAAAACTGCTTCTCTGAAAAAAAAGTATGACATACTTCTAAGTTGAATCTGAATAATCAATATTTTCTCCATCACTTTCTTAAGTCAAGACAATCAAGAAAAAAACAAATCAAGCCCTGATTTGTAGTGTTTTCTAATTTCCAGGGTGCAAATGTTCACACTTAAAAGTTAACAATCAGCTTTCCGTAGCTAGTTCTAGCTGGCTCCAGCACACCCCTGGGATTAGGCATTTAGTTACCACAGTTCTTTCCCTTCCCTAGTTCTTTTAGTTCTAACATTCTATGTCTTATGAGATTAAAAAAATTTTTTTGGTGGTTTTTTTTTTGTTTTTATAGCCCCTTCCTTTTTGAATCAATCCTTCCCTCGACCTATCTAGTGGCATACGCTTTGTAACAAAGACTCTAAAAAGAGAAAAAAAGGCAGTTCAGCAAAACTAATTAATACATCAATTGTGTTTGACAGCATATGTGACATCACACACTCATGGAGATGTAGTCGTCTACTTCTATAAAAGGGAGAAGAGATATAAAGAGCCAATGTTCTTCTAAGACCTTTTCCATGATAACATTTTGTGATTTTTCTGAAAGGAAAATAGGGTTTGGTCATTAGACTTTAACAAGCTTGCCAGAAGAAAGGACATATCATATACAAGACTGGACAAACCATTTAATTTCTGTCTCAGTTTTCTCATCCGTAAAATGGTGATAATAATAGCACCTCCCCCCGCCCCCCAGGGTTGTTGCAAGGATTAAATGAGTTAATGTTTATAAAGTGCTTTGCAAACCTTAAAACTCTATCCAAATACTAGCTATTGTGCATACAAAAAAAAGATTCAATATTATCCACAAAGTAACATATAAATAATTAAAAGTCAGTACAGTGCAAAACCAATACATAAGGGCTGGAGAGGATTCAGAGGGGGAAAGTGCTCAGATTGTTTGGAGTGAGTCAGAGAAGGCTTCCTAGAACAGGTGAATTTAGAGCAAGTGAAGGAAGGCAGAAGGGTTGCGGAAAGCATTCCGGGTGAGAGAAACAGCAGAGACAAAGGTCTAGAGCTAGGGTGGTTCTTAACTTTTTTTGTGTCGCAGTCTGGTGATGCCTGTGGATCCCTTCTCAGAATAAATACATAAAATAAAATACATAGGATTACAAAGGAATCCAATTATATTGAAATGTGAAGAATAAAAGGAAAAAAGAAATTTATGTGATAACTTTGTTGTATATTTAAAAGGAATAGCAAGTTGTATATAAGAGATTTGCAGTTTCATATGTAGTTATCTTTTTTATTATACTATGTTATGGAAATGTTTGTTTTATTTCATATTTTTAAAATAATATAATAATAATAGACATATGATTATCAAAATTAAAAAGAGTTCACAGACCACTACGCCCAAAGGGCTATAAAACCACACATACCCTTTGACATAGCAATACCACTACTAGGTTTGGATTCCAAAAGTGATAAAAAACAAAAAGGACCTATGTGTGCAAAAAGTATTTATAGCAGCTCTTTTCTGGGGGTAAACAATTGGAAATTGAGGGGATGCACATAGATTGAGGAATGGCTGAATAAGTTGTGGCATGTAATTGTGATGGTATACTATCGTACATAAGAAATGATGAGAAGGCAGACTTCAGAAAAGCCTGGAAAGACTTATATGAACTGATGCTGACTGAAGTGAGCAGAACCAGGAAAACATTATACACAGTAATAGCCACAGTGTGCAATTACTGACTTTGATAGACTTGGCTCTTCTCAGCAATGTAAGGACCTAAAATAATTCCAAAAGACTCATGATGGAAAATGCCATCCACATACAGAAAAAGAAATATGGAGTCTGAATGCAGATCAAAGTAGATTATTTTCTTGTTTTGTTTGTTTTTGTTTTGTTTTGTTTTATTTTATTTTATGTTTTTGTTTCTCGTGGTTACTCCCATTTGTTTTAATTCTTTTATATGACATGACTAATGTGAAAATATGTTTAATAGGAATGTATATATAGATCCTATATTGGATTGCATGCTGTCTTGGGGAGGGGGAAGAGAGGAAGGGAGAGAAAATTTAAAACTTAAGGAAGTGAATGTTGATAACTAAAAATAAATAAATCAACTCATTAAAAAAAAAGAAATGATGAGCAGGATGCTCTCAGAAAAACCTAGAAAGACTAACATGAGTTGATACAAAGTGAAGTGTGATGGGTACAAAGTCACAGCAATATTGTGAGATGATCAGCTGTGAGTGACTTAGATATTCTCAACAATACAACGATCCATGACAACTCTGAAGGACTTAGGATGAAAAATGCTATCTATCCCCAGAGAAAGAATTGGTGGTGTCTGAATACAGATTGAAGCAATTTTTTTTACTTTATTTTTCTTGAGGCTTTTTTAATCTATGTTTTCTTTCACATCATGACTATTATGGATATGATTTGCATGACTACACATATATAACCTATATGGAATTGCTTGCCTTCTCAATGAGTGGGAGTGGGGAGGAAGGAAGGGAGAGAATTTGGCACTCAAAGTTTTAAAAACAAATGTTAAAAATTGTTGTTTACATGTAACTGGGAAAAATGAAATACTGCCAAAAAAAGTTCATAGACCCCACATTAAGAAGCCTTGGTCTAGAGTAAAGAATAAACAAAGCACCCATGGGTGTCAGCAAGCAGATTAGTTTAACTGGAGGGAAATATCTCTTGTATAGAAGAAAGAGTGCTGAATTTGGAGGCAAAAAACCTAGATTCTAGTCCTGGTTCTGCCAAATATTCATGTGACCTTGGGTTAATATTTTCAAACCTCAATTTCTTCATCTGCATAATGGATATGATACTTGTGCTATAATACTGGAGTGTTGTAAGGCTCACATGAAATAATGTTGTTATTATTATTATAGCTAGCATTTACAGAGTGCTTGCTGTGTGCCAGGCTCTGTGCTAGGTCCTCACAACAACCCTGGTTGCTATTATTGTTATCTCCATTTTGCAGAGGAGGAAACTGAGGCAAACAGAGGTCAAGTGACTTGCCCAGGGTCACACAGCTAGTAAGTGGCTGAGGTGGGATTTCAACTTAGGTCTACTTGACTCCTATCCATTGTGCCATCCAGCTGCTCCTAGGACTCTACGAACTATAAGGTAGTATTTTAAAAGCCAGAGTTGTTTACTAGCATTTTGGGGCAAGCAATATGCAATGACATCTAGGGAAAGGAGTTCTAAATCTGCCCTCAAATCAGTCATCAGGAAATGGAGAAGACCCCCACAATGCCATTTTTTAAAAGGGATGAACCTTGGAAACTAACTCCTAAGGGGGGAGTTGTTGGGATGTGACAGGGCTAGGAAAAATGAAATACTGGGAGGGAACTAGGCAGAGCAGAGTTAAAAACTCAATGGGTGTATGATTTTGCACCCTCTAAATTTCAGTGCTCTTGGGTTGAGCCCTGACAGCACTACCCTAGTTACAACTGGGATACAACAATTTTCAAAATATTTTCACTGAGTCTCTGGGAGCCATGGAAAGGACTCAGAGACCTGTCAGTAGAGTGCTCGGTCTCAGCCGTGATGGCAGGTGGTGTGGACCTGGGGTTGTCCTTCCCCTACTCTATTCTAGAGTGACCTTTCTTGTCCTCAACTTCCCCAACCCCTACCAATCCTATCAATAGAACAGTTTCACCCTTTCACCTTCATTCTTCTCTCCTCTCTGTCACCTTCCTTTTCTTGTAGCTGCAGCCCAGAGGGGTGTGGTAGTGATAGCGGGAGGCAGGTGGTACTGTCTACAAAATGCTCTGAGGCCCCATGTGGCTTGTGGCTTAAAGACTGCCACGTGAGAGGGATGGAGCTAATAGAGCTGGCCACGTGAGGAGAGCACCATCTGTGTGGTGGTCGCCTCTTTTTTTTTGCAGCTGCCAGAGCACAGTTGGGCTGGTTTGACAGAGGATTAACAAACAGCGTCTGGATGATGCTGGGAAAATTTCCATCTGTAGTGGTACGTTTTCCGGGACGGCTGTTTCAAGTAAAATGTCAGGTTGGATCAAATGCCCGGTCAACAAAAGAATGGGTTCATTATGGGGGCCATTGCGTTGCTCAGCCTGAACGGTTTCGGGGCTCAGGTGCTTAGAGCTCACTGAAGTGATGATTTTACAGTGAAGTTGTTTAAAAAATCACCATTGAAACATTTATGAGTGAACTTTACACAATAATTGAATAATAGAAGCAAGTGGTGTGACAGCAGCAGACCTGCCAGACTCAGGTAGAATGAAAGGCATTAGAACAGGAGCTCTGGGCATTTTTTGACCCCCCACATCCCCTGCAGTATAACTTCCTATATCCACTACTCGACGTGAAAAAATAAATTCTAGTGCTTATCATGCATCTGCATGGAAGAAATTTTTGTTGTTATTCAGTCGTATCTGGGCCGTGTCCAACTCTCTGTGACCCAATTTGGGGTTTGCTTGGCAGAGATACTACAGTGGTTTGCTTTTTTCTTCTCCAACTCATTTTACATATAAGGAAACTGAGGTGAACAGGGTTAAGTGACTTGCCCAGGGTCATGTAGCTAGTAAGTGGCTGGGGCTAGGTTTGAATTGAAAATGAGCTTTCCTGACTCTATGGATTGTGCCACCTATCTGCCTGCACAGAAAAAAATAAAACGTTAATTAATTTCAATAGAATAATATAGTTATTTACCAAATATTTTATATATTCTCTTGATAAGCTTTTTGTATGCCCTGGAGACAGGCATGCATCAATCAGATTAAGAACTCCTAACTTAGTTAAACCTTCAAGGGACCCTAAAGGTCATCCATTTTTAGACTGGTGGTTTGGGTTCCAATCCTGACTCAGAAGCTTAAGAGATCTGGGTGACTGACTCTGGACAAGTTATTTAATCTTTCTGAGCCTTAGCTTCCTCATGTGTAAAATGGGAATGATGTTATTATTGGCCTTACCTACCTCACAGAGTCGTAAGGAAAGAAGTCTGTAAACCTTAAAGGACTATATAAATACAACCTAGACAGCCATAGGCCGTTAGGGCTGACAGTACCTAAGAGATTGTCTAGGGTAGGGGTGGGGAACCGGCAGCCTCAAGGCCACATGTGGCCCTCTAGGTCCTCAAGTACGACCCTTTGACTGAACCCAAACTTCATAGAACAAATCCCCTTAATAAAAAGATTTGTTCTGTAAAACTTGGATTCAGGGACCCAAAAACCTAAATTCTAGGCCAAAACCCTTACTTTATAAATGAGGAAGTGGGCTGAGAGAAGAAAGTGACTTGTGCAAAGTCAAGAAACAAGAATCAGGACTTCCTCCAAGAAGCCCAGTGAAAAATCTTTGAAAGTTTCTTCTTATCATTAACATGACTTTTTATCAGAATCATAACTGAGGTGGGACTATCGGGGCTTTGCCGCAAGGTGCTGAAATTTAGAGGTCTTTTTCTGCTACACTACAACATCTCTCCTTTGTCTTATGTATGAACTGAATTTTTGTCACTCAAATCACATTTTAAATGATGTTTAAATGAATCTTGTTATGAATTGATTTGTAAAGTAAAAATCACTCCCTAATTGGCCTTCTCTGAAAGTCTGTATTTTCCTGTATTTTGTTTGATTAAAGTGAGGTTCAAGGTGAAGTCAAGATCAGCAGTCTCTTAGGTGTAACAATGAAAACAGAGGTGAATTCTAAGTTTGTTGGCTCCAGTCCGACTGAGACTTAGCTTCATTTGAAGACATAAGGAAAGGATGAATGATGTGTACTCATACCCAATAGTTGGCACCAGGTCTTCATGTACATTGCTATCACTATTCACAACAAAATGCTTAAGTGCACCATCCCGGTGAAGGCTGGGATGAATACATTACCAACTCAGAAATGCATTTAAAATATAAACAAAGTAACATTTTGCTGACAAGCTTTTTCATATTTTAAAAACTAAGGAAGTTAAAAGGACTTACAAATGAAAGAACGGGAAAGGGAAGGTTGCTGTTATTTCTTAACAAATGTTCATTACAATATTTGCTGTTGTCTCTTAATTACAATATGTGGAGGACGACTTTATAAACATGAGGCAGAGATTATCCAAGGTGATTGGAGTCTTTTTGAGTTCCTGAATTACTTTATTGGAGCAGTCGTTTCTCCTTCATCGTGACGCTAGTTATGAAACAATTGAGAATTTGTTTTTTTCAAATGAACTTTAGGCATAATTTCATTGTTGCTGCTGCTGGTCAGTCATGTTGGACTCTTTGTGACCCCATTTGGAGTTTTCTTGACAAATATACTGGAGCAGTTTGCCATTTCCTTCTCCAGCTCATTTTATAGATGAGGAAACTGAGGCAGACAGGGTTAAGTGACTTATCCAGTAGCACACAGCTTGTAAGTATCTGAGGTCAGCTTTGAACTCAGAAAGATGAGTCTTCCTGACTCTAGGCCTGGCACTCTCTATATAATTTTAGGAGATGGAATAATAATAGTAATCTTTGACTTTTTAAAGGTTTCACAACTTACAGCTTTCTCATATATCATCTTGTTTGATTTCCAAATTAGTTGTCCCTTCTCAGTCCTCCCCATCTTTGACCCCTCTGCAGACACCATTGACCACCCTCTTCTCCTTTATACCCTCTTTCTCTGTAGCTTCTAGATACCACATTCCCTGGGTATTTCCTTCTTCTCTGACTTCTCCTCCTTCTTAGTCTCTTTCACAGTCTTATTTTCTTCGGACACCATAAGGTGGATATTTATCATCATGAGATTCTGTCCTTAGGTCCCTTTTCTTCTCTCACTCTCCTTTAGAAATCTCATTCATTCCTGTGGCTTCAAATATTGCCTCCATGTAAGTGACTCCCAAGAATTTAACTCCAGTCCTGACTTTTCTTCCAATTTCCAGACCCGCATTGCCAAATCCTTATTGGATACACCTACCTAGATGTTCTGGCAACACTAGAATTGAACATGATTAAAACAGAATTCATCATTCATCAAACTGGCTCCTCCTTCTGACTTGCAATGAAGCCGCCATTCACCCAATCACAGATGCCTGGGGTTATTTTTTAACTTTTCTTTCTCCTTTATCTCCCATATTATATTATGAAGGCAGAATTCATGATTTCAAAGAAAATCGTATATATGCCTGAATGGTTCAGAACCGCAGGATAGAAGGAATTCTCTAAGTAGAAGGCAGAAGAATTAAAGCATTTATTCAAGTTCCAAAGTAGCAGACCCACGAACCAGTGTCCCCAATTCGATATCCTGGCCAAAAGCGTCCAGGCCCAATACGTCCACCTCACAAGAGTAAACAGGAGGTTACAGAAAAACATAATGACATTAAACCAAATCATATTCGTGCTTCCCCCTCCGCTAAGAAGATTACCCACTGGCCTCAAGCCCCTGCTCAACACTCTCCGGGTCCGCACTAGGGTCAGCCCTGCATCTCCAAGCTGTGTTCTCTCCTTTTATACAGTTTCAAGACATCATCAAGTGTCATCTGAGCAACCAGAACTTAAGCTACTATGATTGGCTCTGGTCTTAGTGCCTCCCCTTAGGACCCTGGGAGCTTCATGCCCACACCTAGTAATTAGGGGTTTGGGTCAAACTTAGGAGCAGAGATCTAATCAGACCTTCTTAGCTGGCCCCACTCCCTTAGTCGGCCCCACCTAGGGCCCCACCTTAAGCCTATTCAAATGGGCAGGAAAGAGCTTCTCATGTACTGATTGCCTTAACACATATCCAATAGTTTTCGCATCTTGGTGATTATGACCTCTGCAATGTCTTGTGAATGAGTCACTGTCTTTCTATGCTGATGGCCATCATTCTAGTTACAAGGCCTAATTACCTCCAACTACTGCAAAAGCCAGTTCTCCTAGCCTGCAGTCTCTTTTCCTTCTAATCTATTCTTGTCACCACTACGAAATTAATCTTCCTTGTGCAGTTGTAACCAATGGCTCAGAAACTGTATTTTGCCTTTGTAATAGACTGGGTTCAATCTTAGGGGATGCCACTCAGATCATATTTCTTTGGCTCATTTTGTCCTCACCTAGAATTTCCTCTGGGGAACTCAGAATTTAGCTTGTCTGTAGGGGTTCACGGATACGTGTAAAGGGTCCCTACTTCCCATGAAAGAACAATGCCTTACTTGCTATTTCCTTGGCCTTACTTTCACCCTGCAGACTTAATTCAGAAAACATGGATTCACAGTAGGCCATAAGTAGTATAATAAAACCCAAAGGACTCACAGGAACCCATAACAAGACACCATTCTTTCCTCTAGTGAGCTCTTTCTCTAAACCAGAGACCTGTACAGGCTTTCGATCTTAAAATACGACCCTAAACATTTGCTTGGATTTCCCTTGTAATAATTAAAATGATAATAAGTAGCTTTTGTATAGTAGTTTAAGATTTACAAAACACTTTACAAATAATAATGATGATAATAAGAGCTAGTATTAATATAGCGCTTCAAGGTTTACAAAAGCACTTTACAAATATCCCATTTTGTCCTCACTACATCCCTGGAAGCTTTGTTGGTGTTGTTTAATTGCTTCAGTCATATCTAACTCTTTGTGGATTTATTTGGGGTTTTCTGGGCAAAGATAACAGAGTGGTTTGTCATTCATTCTCCAGCTCATTTGACAGATGAGGAAACTGAGGCTAACAAGGTTAAGTGACTTGCCCAGGGTCATACAACTAGTGTCTGAGACCATATCTGAACTCAGGTCTTTCTGACTCCAGACCCAGTTTGGTATCCACTCTACCACCTAGATGCCATATTGGGAGGTAGGTACTAGTATGATCCTAATTTGACAGATGAGGAAACTGACGCTAACAGGGTTAAGTGACTTACCCAGGGTCCCACAGCTAGTAAGTATCTGAGACCAGATGGGAACTCAGGTCTTCCTGATTTAAAGTCCAGTGCTCTACTGTATAACCTAGCTATCCCCTGGAAGGGGAATGAGTTTGGGGTTGCTAGAGAGGGAAACCCCCCCAGCATGGCAATGAGTTAAACTCCAAGGACCTATATGGTCCTCTAGCCTTGTGGTAGTTCTCTAAGATCTTTGGGTTCCCCTTGGAAAGAAAACCAACTTGGGTTGCCAGAGAGGTAACTCTCCTTCATTCACCCCAGGACCTTTACAGGACTCTAGCATAGGCAGCTTGGTGGCACCGTGGTTAGAGAACTGGGCCTGGGGTCAGGAAGATCTGCACTTAAATGTAGCCTCAGATACTTATAGCTTTATGCTCCTTGTTGTGCAAGTCACTTAAATGCTGTCTGCCTCAGTTTCCACATCTGTAAAATAGGGATAATAATTGCACCTGCCTCCCAGGGTTGTTGTGAAGGTCAGATGAGATAATATTTGTCAAATACTTAGCACAGTCCTGGCACATAGGAGGCACTTAATAAATGCTTATTCCTTTCCCTTGAGAATTAGAGAAGTTTCAGGTTAATTTGAATGACCTGGGGCATGGCAGGAGTTGAAAGGAAAGATTTAAAAAAGTGCATACATTTACCCATTATCTTAGAAAAACTCAATGGGAAGTGGATCATGTTGAGGGCATGTAGCCAGCACCATGGGCCAGGGAAGAGGTAAAAGGAATTAACTCACTCTAATCAAGCTATGGGGGGAGATAGGTGATACAGTGGATAGAATACTGGGCCTGAAGTTGGAAAGACCTGAATTCAAATCCAGCCTCAGACACTTACTAGTTTTGTGACCCTGGGCCAGACATTTAACACTGTTAGCTTCAGTTTCCTCACCTGTAAATGAGCTGGAGAAGGAAATAGGAAACCGCTCCAGTATCTTTGCCAAGAGAACCCCCAATGGGGTCACAAAGAGTTGGACACAATTGAAAAATGACTGAACAATCAAGCTATGAGTAAAAAAGGTTGAAGACTCTTCCACCAGAGGCTGTGAGTAAGCAAGGTCTTGAGAGTAATCTGAAAGATCCTTTTGTGTGTCACCTGAGTGTTTTGTAGGTCCAATCTATGCTGAGGCCCGTTGGCCTGGTTTGGTCTTACTTTGAAAGGGCACTAATATTTCCTGTTGGAAGAAGAAATGATTAGCAGCCTCAGCAGATGGCAGCAGCAGCTTTGTTGGCAGAGAGCAAGGCTTGGGAGTAGAGTGTATGATGATTGGCAAAGGAGAATAGAGTGTCAGTGGTAAAGAAGTTTCAGACCAAGCTAAGACATCTATGAGAGGTGGAACTGAGATAAAGTGAGGCACAGGGTTTTTTTTTTTTTTTTTTGCCAAGTGATAAAACCATGAGAATTGTTCCAGCAAGGATTCCATGCTTCCTTACATCAGATTGCGGCTTTCCCTGGGAAGTTCCTTTCCCCATCAGTGTGGGAGTCTGTGGAAGACTGTATCCATTTTGGTAGAGGAGGAGCTCTGAGAATCATTTGATTGCTTCAATCATTGTTTTGAAATAGTCTCTGTTTGCTTTGCTTTTCTGCTCTAAGGAAACACTTTGCTATTTGATTGATGGTGCCTGCTAGGTCTGTTGGTAGAGAATGCATTGGGTGGGGGCTTGGGCTGGAGCCGAATGGAATACACATTATATACATAAATAGAATCATAAAATGTTAGAGCTGTCAGTGATGTTAGAGATGATTACCTGCATTTTACATGCACTTAATAAATAAATAGGAGAAAGGCAAAGAGAGGCTCTGCATGGGTATTAGGAGGGATTGCTATCATAAGCAGAATCCAGAATCTTATGGAATTTTAAAAGAACTTCAATCTTTCCTTAGGGTATATCCTTATCTATAAATTGATGAGTGTCAGATGCGAGGGTCTCTTTCAGTTCTAAGTCTGTGATCCTATGAGAGAGTCTCTTCCTACCTCCCATGTGATAATAATAGTCAGACAAGGGTAGTTTACATTTGCCACACAGGGTCCAATCCATTCTTTGATTGGTTCTCCCTCTGGAGAGATCCCCATGTACTTTAATCACCAGAGGAAGAGCCATTTTGGGGCTATTGAATTAAAACCAAGGCTCAGATAGAGCTTACATACCTATCAGCTGATTGTATGTGACTCTCTTTGGTAGAGAGCCCCAAGGCTCCTACAGATATAGGGCTGGTTGCCTATCAGATCACCACTGCCCCATGGGAAACAACAGGCTTGTTGCTATTTAACATTTTTCTCATTCTGTCCTGGGGATTTCCTTGTACAGGTCATGCTAATTGTGTCCTTCCTCATTTCAGAGTCAATAAACATTTATTAAGCACCTACTATATACCAGGCACTGTCCTAAGTGCTGGGAATACAAAGAAAGATCTAAAACAGTCCCTGTCCTCAAGAAGTTTACAATCTAATGGGGGAAGACAATATACCAGGAAACTGAAAATTGGGGTTGGGGGGAGTGGCAGGGTTAGGGAGGTTACCTGGTAGGTGGCAAGATGGAGTCCTGCAGCAGGGTGAGAAATAGTCTGAGAAGATGCATCATTCTTGCAGAGGGCTGAGTTTCTGCAGATCACGAAGTCCAGAAAAATAATCTTCATTGAGTACTTACTGGATATATACGAATAGCATGAGGAATCTTGTAAAGGTCCTTGGGAATTCTCTTGTAAAGGACCCAGATGAATTCTCTCCTCATGGTGTCCAATAGTTAGTCTAACTGTTCCCCCATGCTGCAAGTATATGTATATTTCCTTCTTGGTCAGGCTCTAGGTATAGGCTAAGGAGAGACACCCTTTTCCTTTCCTTTCTTTTCTTTTTTTTGAATAAGTTTTTACTGATGTGTTCTATTTTTTACATTACCATAATTTTCCCCCAGGATCCCTTCTTTTCCTCCTCTCAGAGAGCCATCCCATATAACAAATAGTATTTTTTTTTGTAAAAAAGAAAATAAAAAAGAAATAAAAAGAAGTGAAAAAACTCCAGCATCACTGATCTATGAAAAAGCTTAAAAATATGAGTAAAACCATCAGCTCTTGTGAAACTCTTGCCTCTGCAAAGGGGTCTCGAGGTGGGAGAGAAAGACATGCATTTGCTTCTATGTCCCTGGAAGGAAACATGTCCTTGGTTGGGTCTCACTACTATATGATTGTCAGTGGAGAGGAGAGAGTTGGGTGCCTGGTTATTGGGAGCAGCAGCCTCTGATGAAAACTGTCTTTAAACTATTCTGGCTAGATTCACAGAAATATAGAATGTTAGAGCTAGAAGGAACCTTGGACATCATCCATTCCAGCCCTCTCATTTTTCAGCTGAGATCCAGAGATGTGGACTTGTATCTGACACTGTGGTTATGTCTGGGCCACTCAAACTGCATCTGAAGATGATGGGGGTGGAAGCTTAAACAGGTGCTATCTTACAGAAGAAGCCTCATTACTAGGGGCTCCCCTGATAGCATGGTTCCATAGAAAGAATATTGGACATGGATCAGAGGATTGGGGTTCAAACCCCAGCTCTGCCACCTGTGTGAAGTTGGGTAAATTATTTAACTTCTCTGAACCTCGGTTTCCTCCTTGTAAAATGAAGGAGTTAGGCGAGATGTCCTTGAAGGTTCCCTCCAGCTCTGAAAATTTTGTTTAGTTGTTTCATTCACATCCAATTCTTCCTGACCCCATTTGGGTTTTTTTTTTTTTTTTTGGCAAAGATACTGGAGTGGTTTGCCATTTCCTTTTCCATCTCATTTTACAGATGAGAAATGGAGGCAAACAGGGTTAAGTGACTTGCCCAGGGTCACACAGCTTATAAGTATCTGAGGACACATTTGGTCTCAGTTCCTCCTGACTCCAGGCCTAGAACTCTAACCACTGAGTCAGTGCTGCTGATCTTCCTCCTCCCAGCCAATGGGAAAGTACCAAGTGTAGTCACAGCACTCAAGATACCAATAAGGAGGGGAGCACTGACACATATAGTTCTTTTGCTTTCTCAGGGATATTTTCCTGAGGGAGAGAGACACACAGAGACATGTCTATATCAGGGGAGTCCTCTATGGATTCAGTAAATGCAGCCACAACTTTCCTGAACCCCAGAAAGCTCACCTAAGTCTGAGTTTCTGTCTGAAAACAACTGGAACCGCCTCAAAACTCCTCTATAATGGCTAGACCAGTGGAAAGGTTCACTTTTCCTTCTTAATCACCAGCTGCAGTATGCCACAGTTTGCCCACGCCTTCCATAAAGGCAGAACAATGCAGTTCACCTCCTAGGGACTTGGTGCTGTCCCTTGCCATAGTGCTGACAACTGAAATTCTCATCTTCCCTTTGGCCAAGGTATTGACAATAGTTATGACAATATCCTTCCTGCCCCCCCTCCCTGAATGACACTCCTCCCCAATAGAAAATTATAAGGGAAGAAATTCTAATCTTCATACACAGTATGCCACATACTCTTCCATAGAATAGAGGTCAAAATTCAATGGAGCACATCCTTAGTTTGTATAGTTCACAACCCAGGTGGGAAGAGAGAGAGAGCTATGAGGAAACACAAGGGATTTTGAATTTTTGTTCACTAATTAATTTTTAAAATCTGCATTTAAATCAAGGCCTCCAGTTCTGTGATTTCAGTATGAAACAAAGTGAATTCTGCAGCCATCCAGCCTCGCCTGGCTTCCTCTTCCAAATGCAGCAGAGCCAGAAATTCTGATGGGGACCAGACAGCTGCTGCTTTATGCTGCTAAAATCTCTTTGGAGCCTTTGGAGCAAATCTCCAGCAAAGGAGAAAAGAAACAAAATAAACATGCAAAGGGAAAAAAACCTAAACCAAATCCACAGCCTAGAAAACAGGGACTGACTTGCTTAGATTTTGATGGGAAAGTTTTTTGCTTTCATGCAGTCGTGGTAGTCATTGCCAGTTTCCCCCCACCCCAGAGGTTATGAAGAGGAGACATTCTGCGCTGAAGAGCTTAGCAAAAGAACATGATGAAGGATCACCAAGGGAATGGGATTACAGGAAAGAACAGTTTGCTGAATCAATGGTTTCTCTGGGAGAGCTTCAGGTTGGGCCTTAAGAATTGTTTTTCTTGTTAGCAAAAGTCTCTGTTTTTTCCATTGATAAAAGCTCCATGAAAAAAGAAAAAAGGATTTTCTGCCTTCAAAAGCTATACCCAAAATAACTCCCCATTGTGGATAGTTCATGGTCAGTGCACAGTTTATCCAGGAAGATATTACCGTACTGCTTTTAGGCTGCTCAAATGCACAAACTGTTTCTAGGGAGGGAAGAAGAGAGGGAGGAAGGAAGAAAGGGAATGGGGAGAGCAGGAGGGAGACAGAGAGATACATAGACAGACACAGAAATACACAGAAAGACACATGCACAGAGACAGGCACAGAAGGACACATAGACACATTTGGGGAAAAGAGAGACACACATACAGGGAAAGAGATAGAGACAGAGACACAGAGAGAGACAGGAACAGGTGGAGATAGAAACAGAAAGATGATGATGAGAGAGAGAGAGAGACACACACACACACACACAGAGAGAGAGACAGAGAGAGACAGAGAGAGAGAGAGAGAGAGACAGAGAGAGAGAGAGAGAGAGAGACAGAGAGAGAGAGCGAGAGAGCACTGCATTTGGGTATTTTGGACAAGATGTATTTCTAAAAGATCTCTTTTGGGGGGTTTGAAGCAGTGAAAGGATGTTTAGTTCTGGGAAGTTATACATGGGACTCTTTAATTCAGTAATTTCACACAAAATCAAAGTTTGCTCTATGGATGGAAGTTGCAGAGAGAGAGGTTTAAGGCTAGATGAAGAGGAAACACTTTTTAATCCTTAGAGCTGTTTCAAAGTGGACTGGCCTGGTTTGTGAGGCAGTGCACTCTCCCTATCTTGAAGGTCTTCAAACTGAGGCTGGATGACTACTTGTTGGGGCTGTTGCTTAAAGGGGTTTCTGGGTCAGGTATGTGTGGGACCAGATGACTTCTGGATTCCTTATATTCTGTAATTCTGTGATTTTAGGCAGGGTCAAAATATAGCCCCAAGCTCTACTTTTCATGTGACTTCCTTGGAACTAGAAAGCTTTAAGTCTGAATCCAATGTTGTGGCTTTGAATAGAGGTGAAAGAAGCCTATTTCATTTTTGGATAACTGTAATAATAAAAAAAACTTGCATTTTTTACAGCAAAGTGCTTTACATAGGTTATCTCATTTGGTCCTCACAACAGTTCTGGAAGGGAGGTGCTATTGCCCTCAATGGCTTATAAATGAGAGAAGTTAAGTGGTTTGTCCTAGATCACATAGCTAGGAAGAATCTCTTTCTGACTCCAAGTCCAGCCCTCTATGCTCTATACTGCCTAGCAATAATGATTAGAAGTTAATTCCTAACATCAAGCCTAAATATGCCCCCCTGCAATTTCCACCCAGTGGTCCTGGTTCTGCTTCCTGGGACCAAGAAGAACAAGATTTATCTAAACTCTTCCAAACAACAGCCTTTCAAATATTTAAAGATAGCTATAATATCCCAGCTTGATGTCCTCTCCTCCAGGCTAAACATCCCAGTTCCTTCAGCTGATGTTCATATGGAAGGGCCTCAAGGCTCTTCACCACTCTAATCACCCTTCTTTCCAGCTGATCTATGTCCTTCCTGAGTACAATGCTCTAAGAATTGGTCTGACCAGCACACGGCATAGCAGAACTGTCACCTTAGTTCTAGACAATATGCCTCTTTCATGCAACCTGAGATCGCATTAGCTTTGTGGGCTATGAAATCACCTTATTTACTTATTTTGAGCTTTAGTGGCACTAACCTTCCCCCTACCCAGAACTTTCCTCAGAGAAATGGCTATCTCATCATGTCACTATTATCTGATATTTATGACGTTGATTTTTTTTGCCCCATGCTGTCCATTTTGGGAGGTTACTTTCTCTCAAATCAAGCACTGTTCCTCCACCTCACGTATCCTGCCACCACCCCCAGATACCCCTTGCTATAGCCTGCTTCTCCCAACTCTACTGGACATCCTGGGGGATGGCCTAACCTCTCACCTAGATGGCTGCACCTGCCTTCTCTGCTGCCAATGTGCACTCTCACCCACCTGACCTTGATGTAGTTATGGCAGATTTTAAAGCTGTGATTCAGAAATCCAAACCCTATTCTTACTCACCATTTTCTTAACCAGCTGCTGTCTTCTAAAATGTGTCTTTCTCTTTGGAAGGTCTTACCTTCAATCTGGAACAGTGATTAAAGCACCACCTGGGCTCCTAAGGGTTTTAGTTTCTTGCCCAAATCTTCAGATTCCTTGACAATTCTTTCTGGCAACTCTCAACTTGGGCTTATATCAATTACCTGAAATGGGCATTAGTCATTAGGTTTGATGAATCTTGGTAGGTTCTGTGTCACATTCTGAATACATGCCTTGGGAGGACAATGTTACTGTTGTCAGTTTGAAAAATCGTTGCTTCACTGGCCCTTAGGAGGAAGTCACCAACCCCTTCTATTATTCTTTCTCTCATCCTCTGGATCAGAGCATGATCTCTCCCTTGATGGCATCTGTAGAGTCACATCTTCATTTCCTGGGGGATTAGGGGCTCCTTCCTTTTTCTCTTTAGAATGTCCATCTCCCTTCTCTTCAGAAAGAGACAGGTGTCTTTTCCTTAGCTGCCAGTGTTCTGTGATGTTCCTTCCCTTTCTCTTCTGGGTCACATTTTTCTGCTCTCCTCTTCCCTAACCTCCTGACACAGGTCAGGATTCCTCCTCTGCCTCTTCAGATCCTTTCCCCATTTTTCAGAGTCAACAGAATATTTAAATAGGTTGTATTGGTACTGTTGTAATTTCCCACAGCATCGTTTAGTCTTTAAACTTTCTTCTAATTTGGTATGCATTTTGACCTTTGTTCTAGTTACTTGATGAGCTGACCAAACACACATGGGTGGTTCTGAACCAGACATTTCTTGACTTTGGGGCAGCTAGGTGGTGCACTGGGTAAAGCACTGAGCATGGAGTCAGGAAAACCTGAGTTCAAATCCAGTCTCACCCATCTCCAAGCTGTCTGACCCTGGGAAAGTCACTTAACCTCTAATTGTAAATTATGATAATAATAGCATCCACCTCACAGGGTTGTTGTGAGGCTCAAATTTTACACACACACACATATATACATACACACACACACACATATATATATATATACATATATACACACATATATACATACACACATAGATAGATAGATAGATAATATTTCTCCCAGTTACATGTAAGAACAATTTTTTAACATTTGGGTTTTTTTTTTAAAGTTTTGAGTTCCAAATTCTATTCCCACCACCTCCCCTCAAATGAGATATTTCTAAAACACACATATTTCTAAAGCACAGTACCTGGAACACAGTAGGAATTTAATAAATTTAATAAATGCTTATTCCTTTCTCAACTTCCATAGGAGTAAAAAGTGAAATATAATAATAAAAAAGCCAATATGATCTTAGCCTGAACTGAGTGATACAGTGGTCAAAATGAAGGAGGTGAAAGTCTCCACTGTACTCTTATCTCAGCAGGCACATTTAAAGTCCTATGTTCAGTCCTGGGAGTTATATTTTAGGAAAGACAGTAACCAACTGCAAAGCATCCAAGGAGCATCATGAGGATGCTGAGGAGTCTGCAGGACACGCCATATAAGAATTGGCTACCTAATCTTATTCTTCTCTAGGCTACATTGTGAACTTCTCTACCATGGCCCACTGCTTCAAAGCTTCCCTCTAATCCTGGAAATCACACTTTGGAAGTACCTTCTACCCTTGCAGCCTTGCCTCTCCCTTTGATTGGATGGCTTCTTCCAGAACCCACGTTTCAGGAGGATGTCTCACTCTTCTCTAGGCTGCCCTCCAACATGCTCTACTATGTCTCCACTGCATGCCCCTCCCCCATGCTCATATCTCCTCTCTTTTCCAGCTTCCTTTTATATGTTATCTTTCTCAACTCATCTTCATTCTAGTGCCTTCCCTATTTTAATTATTTCCTTTTTATCCTGTATGTAGCTTTGTTTGCTTGGTGATTCCCCTATTAGGTTGTGAGCTCCTTGTGGGCAAGGACTATGTTTTTCCCTCTTTTTGCCTGGCACGTAGCACTTGATAAATGTTTATTGACTGAGTGACCATTAGAATTTATATTCCTAGCAATTAGCACAGTGTATGGCACATAGTAAATACCAAAAAATAAATGCTTGTTGACTGACTGAAGGAACTTGAGCATTTAACCTGCTGAAGAGAAGCCTTTGTTGGGGGCAGGGAATGACATGATAGTTGTCTTCAAATATTCCAAAGGCTGGCATATTGAAGAGGGATTAGACTTGTTCTGCTCAGAAGAACTTGGAACAATGCTTGGAAGTTGCAGATAGGCAGTTTTCAGCTCTATATGTGGCCAAACTTCCCAAACTTCTAGAGTTACCCTCAAATTGACTGGGCTGCTTTAGGAAGTGGGGAATTCCTCTGCCCTGTCTAGAGTTCTTCAAACAAAGGCTAACTTTATGACTATTTGTTGGATATTGTAGAGATATTAATAATAATAATAGCTAGCATTAACATAATACTTTAATGTTTATAAACTCCAAATTGACTGGGCTGCTTTAGGAAGTAGGGAGTTCCTTCACCCTGTCTAGAGGTTTTCAAACAAAGGCTAACTTTATCCGAGGCTGGATTTGAACTCAGGTCTTCCTGACTCTAGGCCCGGTGCTCTATCCACTGTGCCACCTTGCTACCCCAGTGAACTGTCCGGTATTAATAGTCTGTGATCAACAACTGACCAATAATGCAGCTGACACCATCATGACTACTGAAGAAAAGATGGATGACCAGGTTCAGGGAGTGATCTCTGCACTTTCCTGTTAACTCCCTCTTCAGCCTGAGCCATGACTGTAAGGACAAGCTCAATGAGGCAGCAGCAATAAATGAGTCAAAAGTCGGAGAGGAAAACAGAAAGGCCAAGCAAGAGCGTCCTTTCAAAACAAAGCCCAAGTTTATATTTATACTTACTCCTTCCCCAAATAGAATTCCACATCAAAACCAAAGCAGGAGCAATAAGCCAGAGAGAATCACAGAAAGGCACCCAAGCAGAAACAAAAGCTTTTTCCTTACAAAAGCAAAGGTGAAGCTTGCAATTTCTTTCCCCCATAATGCATCTAAGCATCCTTTTCTCCACCCCAACCCTCATCCCTCTTCCCTACCCCAAAGACCCTCTGATTCTGATCAAAACTGGGGGAGGGGACGTACAGCTCCTTTACTACTTACTGAATATTGACTTTAAGTCCTAAAGTTGTTCTGATATATTTGGCAGTGACCTACTTCCTTCTCTGGATTCCAATGTCCCTTTATTTTTTTTTAACAGTAGCTATAATTCTTATCATATTTCCAAGGTCTTTCTTCCTCTTTTCTTTTTCAGTCTACCTGAGTCCCAGATAAACAGAAGTGAGTCCTTAGAATGTTGCCCCATGGGTTGAGGAGAGAGTCAAAGCGTGGTCATCAGAGCCCCCACTAAGCCAACTAAGTATGTTAGCAGACATGTTAGCCTTGGACCTGAGATGGTTCTTGCCCAGGTCAACCTTATTCAGCCAGCTAGTTAATAAATCTTAATTAAGCGCCTACTATGTGCCAGGTTCTGTGTTAAGCACAGAAGGAGGCAAAAGACAAGCTTTGCCCTCAAGAAGCTTACAATCTAATAGGGGAGACAACAAGCAAACAGATATTTACAAATGATATATAGAATAAATAAGAAATAATTAACAAAGATTTAAGAATAAGAGGGGCTGGGAAAGGATTTTAGTTGAGACTTAAAGGAAACCAGGGAAGCCAGAAGGCAGAGATGAGGAGGGAGAGCATTCCAGGCATGGAGAAGAGCCAGAGAAAATGCCCAGAGCAGAGAAATGGAGTATCTTGTTCATGGAACAGCAAAGAGGCCAATGTCCTTAGATCTTGAATATGTGTGTGTAGGAGTGGGGGTGTTTGAGGTGTAAAAGCTTCGGAAATGTAGGAGGTGGCTAAGTTATGAAGGGGTATGAATGCCAGAGGATTTTGTGTTTGATCCTAGAGGAGACAGGAAGGTTCCTTGCGTAGGGTAGTGACAAGGTCAGACCTGGGCTTTGGGAAAAATCAATGCGGTGGCTGAATAGAGGATGAATTGGAGACTTGAGGGAGGCAGATCCACCAGGAAGTTTATGGAAATGTCCAGGAGTAAGGTAATAAGGGCCTGCACCAGAGTGGTGGCGGTCAGAGGAAAATTTAACCCATTGGCTATGGAAGTATTAGTTTCAGAGAAGAATTATGATATGGAGGAGAGAGAAGTTTGGGATCCTGGGTGGCAGTAATGTCTTAGCCACAAACTAGTTGTATATAATCTTAGGCAAGTCTCTTTTAGGTGCTAAACTTCAATAGATGTGGGATGGTGTCTAATTCTTCTGTGTGTCCTTCATATCCCCTACCCTTAGGAAGTATTCATTAAATATGAGTTGAATGAAACAATAAATGAAGGTAATCTCTCTCTTTGGGCCTTAGTTTCTCACCCCTGGAAAAATGAGAGAATTTTACTAGAGTAGGGGTTCTTAACTTTTTTTATGTTGTGGACACCTTTGGCGGTGTCCTTAAACCTATAGAACTCTTCTAAGAATGCTTTTTTTTTTTAATAATTGAAGGAAATGCTAAATTTCAGTTAGGGATGATTGAAAATGAAGATGTATTTTTTTTCCTTATTCAAATTTATGGATCCCTTGAAATCTATCAATAGCCTCCTAAGGGGTCCATGAACCTGGGGTTAAGAACCCTGCACTAAATGATCTCTGGTCCTGCTCTTGTATTCTATGCATCACGTTTGAAGTAAACATTTTTTATCAATTACCACCTGATGCCTTAGGTGATCCTAAAAGGTAGCAAAGTATTTCAGGACTTATGTTAAAATGTTGGTCAGATCCCCCAGTGATGACCTAATGTTATTTTTGACTTGAAAAGAAAAAAAGAACCCAGAGTGGCTAGAATATAAACTGATGCAGTGAAGGGAGGTTCAGCTTTCCTAAGTAGCTACTCTTGAGTACAACTTCATCGAAGGCTTTCTGAGAGACCAAGCAAATACATTACTTTCTCTAGTAAAGAAAGATGTAGAGAAAGGTCCCTGCTACTAACTTTGATTACAAAATAAAAGCTCAGAACACCCAAAGCTTTAAATAAAAATCAGTTTCCTTTAGTCAAGACTTGCTTTTGTGCTCTTCAAAAAAATATGAAACCAGCACAGATATAGTCACGAAAATACATTTCTGTGCAAGCTTTCTTGATTCTAGCTCCACAATAGGAACAGCTAGCGTTTATATGGTGCTTTAAGGGTTTGCAAAGCACTTTACATGTTATTTTGTTGGATCCTCACAATAACTCTAGGAGATTATTATCCCATTTTTGGAGATGAGGACTTGCCCCAGGATTATATAAGTAATTAAGCATTTGAGGCAGGATTTGAAGTCATGCTCTGACCCTGGGTCACCTAGCTGCCTAACAACATCTCTCTTCTCCTTCCTCTTCTCTCCACTTTTGTGATTCCCATTCTAGTTCAGATCTATATTACCTCTAGCCTGGGCTATTGCAGTCAATTCCTAAGAGAGCTTCCTGCCTCAAGTCTCTCCCTTCTCTGTTCCATTCTCCACACAGCTATCAAGATCATAATCCTAAAAACATGTCTGACCATGTTACTCCCCTACTTATTAAACTGACACTGTTTCCTATTACATGGAGGATAAAAACACAAACTCCTCCATTTGGTATTTAAAACGATCTATAATCTGTCTTATGTTTCAGCGAGACTGGCCTGACTGATCTTCTTCACATGCGACATTCCATTTTCCATGTCTTGGCCTTTTCATAACCTTTTGCTCATCTCCAGATAGCTGTCCCTCCTTGTTTCCCTGCCCAGAATCCCTCGTTTCCTTCAAAGCTCAACTAAAGTTCCACCAATTACATGAAATCGTTCGTGATCTCTCCAGCAGCCAGGCAGTAGCCCCACTGAAATACCCCTGTGTTTACTTCTTATGCATGTATCTTACATGTATCTTCCCATAGAACATAAACTCCTTGAGACCGGGGACTACTTTGGTTTTATCTTTGTACAGCCAGAACCTAGGACCCAAGATTGACGCAATAGAAAGTTAATAAATGCTTATCAATTGATTCATTTTATGCATATTTGTTACGTTCTTGTTATTGTTGGTGTTCACTTGTGTCTGATTCTTGATGACCTCATTTGGGGCTCTCTTGGCAGAGACACTGTGGAGTGGTTTGCCTTTTCCTTCTCCAGCTCATTTTACAGATGAAGAAACTTAGGCAAACAGGATTGAGTGACTTGCCTAGGGTCACATAGCTGGATTGCAACTCAGGTTTTCCCGACTCCAGGTCCAGAGCTCTATTCCCTATGCCACTTAATCATCAAAATAAGAGATTCACAGCTAGGTGGCACAGTGGATAAAGCAGTGGGCTAGGAGTCATCTGTAAAATGAGAATCACAACGGCATCTATCTCCCAGGGTTGTTGTTGAGGATAAAAATGTAATGTACTTGTGAAGTATTTCAGGACACTTAAAGAATGATGTAAATGATTACGATTATAGAATGTTGGAACCAGAAGGAACCTTCCTTAGAGGTTATGTAGTCATCCAGGGTAGTCCATGTGTTGGCAACCAAAAATGGGCTCCTTAGCACTTAGTCAACAAGTGCCCTTGACTGGTTTGGCTTTTTGCCCTGAACCGAATGCTGTTTGTATGTTGGACTGGAGTAAGCTTGTCGGCCCCTTCACCTTGCTTCCCTTGCTTAAGCTGATGGAAAGAACCTGTGCTTTCCCGGTCAACCCCTTCACCTTGCTTAAGCAGATTGAAAGAACCTGTGCTTTCCCTGGCGTACCTTACACCCCCGCAGAAGCTGGATGGTTAAAAGCAGCTCCCGTTGGAGCCAGAGGCTGCTATAGCTACAGCCACAGCTGAAGCAGGAGCTGCCAGTAGCAGAGCTGACCTACGGGAGGAAGCTGAACAAAGACTTCAGGCCAGTGGGTAATCTTTTTACCATAGAGGGGGAAGCATGATTTTGCTTTATGCAATCATGCTTCTCTGTAGCCTCCTGGTTACTCTTTCAAGGCGTACTTATTGGGCCTGGAAGCTTTTGATCAATATATCAAAATGGGGTTGCTGGTTCATGGGTTGGTTACTGTGGAGCCTAAATATATGTTTTGATTCTTCTACCTTCTACTTTGAGAGTTTCTTATATCCGGCGGTTCCGAACCTTTCAGACATGTTTATGATCCTCTTTGAGATTATAAACTCTGCCCTCCTAATACAGTCCACTATTCCATTTACTATGATCTCAGAGGTGCAGTGACTGTCTCCAGGTCAAACAGTACCTAGTGGGACAGGGAGTCAAATGGGAAGCTCTCCAAATCTAGTGCCTTTTCCACCACATCAAGCTGTCTTTAGTATTTACTGAATAAACTTCAAATTACACTTTCCAAGAACATGCTATTTTCCCTTATCAAAAATGAAAGAGTTGAGTCCCTGAAATCCACTCCATCATTCCTTGCTATTACTTTCTGTATCTTTTATAGTAACTTTGGGGCTGGGATTTATTGGTCCCTGAACTTTGCATATTTCACTATATAAATGATCACTGAGGAGAAAAATGAAATTTGTGGTGATCATTTTCTATAGAAACTAAAAGTCACATGGAAAGTTTCCTAATCGGTGGCGGGGGCAATGTTGATGGTGGTGGTAATGGTGCAGAATGTTAAACTATATTAAAAACCAATTTTAAAAACCTGGGAACTTTTTTGTCTTCAAAATTTTTGAGAAGTTTACATAAATGGAGGTTGGGCGAATGAAAAGCAAAGCTTAATAAATATTTTATTCTGTACCCAAAAGAAAGGTATTTTTAAACCACTGATGCTTTATATGAGAAAAATTTCTACCCTGCCAAGAGGAAATATTTCAGAGAGAATAATTTAGGGAGTCCAGGGACCTGAGGAACTATCAGAAGAGGCAAAACGGAGTTGTCTAGTGTCCACAAAACCCTTCATGGTTTTGGAGAGAAAAACAGAAACAGCAAAAACATTTTATGAGTAGAATTAATTTTAATATTCCAAGTTTTACCTCAGTACATTTTGCCTTAAAAAACCCTTGCCTTGTTCATATTTAATGTTTTGTAGAGTTAGTCTAGCAGCAAAGATTTCTTAAGCATATACTATTTCTAAAACTCTTAAGAGAAAAAAATAATTATTGAGCCACAAACCAAGTATTAGCATTTTCATAAGGTTTCACAAGCCTCCTCCCCACCTTTCCACTAAATTGTGAGTTCCTTGAGGACAGGGACTGGGTGGTTTTTGTCTTTCTATCCATAGAACCTATCACAGAGTCATGCATAGCAACCATTTAAACATTTGTGGAATTAAATCCAATGTGGAATCAGGAAATATTTGGTAATTTAAGAAAATTGCTCAGCTCCCCCAAGGTAAAAAGCTGTTTGTTCCTATCTTCTCAGGATGAGAATGGGGAATGAATATAACCAGCCTGAATACTGAGAGTACCTAGTGGTTGCAATGGCTCTTCCTCTTTCTGGAGTTTTGACACCCTGCTATTGCTAGATTTTACAATCCCTCTTCACCTCCCAGACATGCTTCCTTCCCTCAAAAAGGGCTCCATGGAGAAGTATTTTAAGATTGATTTTGTTCTGAGGCATTCTTCTTTGAAAATTTTGCAACACTGTGGGAGATAACAGAGAAGATGCCTCAGGGTGTTGCAGAATCAGATCTAGAGTTTCCTGATTGTTGGTAAGATGGAGTAATAGTCAGACTTGGCCCTTCAGCTCACTTATTTCCACATCTGCAAAAGCCAAGTGGAACTCTTTGAGCAGAGGACCACTGTGATAGGCCAGCTCTGGCTGCTGCTTCAGGTTAGAGATTGGAACGAAATGAGATGCTCGTGGGACATTTAGCAGTTAATAAAAAGAAGTTTATTTAGGCATAGCTGGGAAGGCTATTCAGTGAGGACACAGCCTCGATTCAGCTGAATGAAGCCTTCTCCCTCTGTTGCCCATGATGTTCTGCAGATCAGAAGCCAGAGGGAACAGCTGGCTCATTTATACTATTATCAGGAGGCTAACCCCAAACCTTCCTCCCTTGAGTCATTTAAATCTCAAGGACGTGTTTAATTCCATTTAAGGAAAAGCTAGCTTAGTCTGCCACGTGGTAGAGCCTTATGAAAAGCTAGCCCAAGACTACATGGCAGGGCCCTAGGAAATTTTGCTCCTCTCATAATCACAGAATCACAGAATTTAGAGAGTTGGAAGGGACCTCAGAAGCCATCTGGTCCAACCCATATGTTTGAAGACCTCTAAGGAGGGGAACTTGACACCTCTTGAGGTATCCCATTCCATTTTTGGACACCTCTAATTATTTGGAATTCTTTTCTGACATCAAGCCTAAATTGGCATCTCTGTAACTTTTACCCACTGCTCCTACTTCTGCCCTACAAGGCCAGACTATATCTAATTCTTTCTGCATGTGATAGCCCTTCATACCAGTATCAAAAATGAAAAAGATGAATTAACAACCAATGAAGAAGAAATGAAAGAAATTATTAGGAACTATTTTGTCCAATTACGTGCCCATCAAACTGATAATCTGAATAAAATGGATGAATATCTGCAAGAATATACAGTACCTAGATTAACAGAACAAAAGATAGAGGTCTTAAATGACCCAATCTTAGAAAAAAGAATTTGAATAAGCCGTAAGTGAAGTCCTGAAGGAAAAAAATCCCCAGGACCAGACGGATTTACAATGGAATTTTAGCAAACATTTAAAGGAAAATTTAAATTCTAATATTACATAAACCCTTTGAAAAAATAGGAAAAAGAGTCCTACCAATTCTTTTTCTATGATACAAATATGGTCTTGTTACTTAAACAAGAGAAACTTAAAACAGAGAAAGAAAACTTTAGACCAATATCTCTAATGAATGTTGATGCAAAAAAATTAAATAAAATATCAGCAAGGAGATGTCAGTAGCATATCACAAATTTTATACTCTATGGCCAGGTTGGATTTATACCAGGAATGCAGGACTGGCTCTATATTAGGAAAACTATAATCATAACTGCCTGTATTAATAACAAGAACAACATAAGATTATATCATTAGAGGCAGAAAGAACTTGTGATGAGATATGTTCCCTATTACTATTAAAACACCAGAAAGCACAGGTATAAATTGATCTTTCCTTAACATCATACGTAAGATCTATCTAGAACCAATAGCCAGCATAATGGGAATAAATTTTGTTGTTGTTTAGTCATTTTTTAGTTATTTCCAATTCTTCATGATCCCATCTGGAGTTTTCCTGGCAAAGACACTGGAAAGGTTTGACATTTTCTTCTTCAGTTCACTTTACAGATGAGGAAACTGAGGTAAACAGGGTTAAGAGACTTGCCCAGGGTCACAAAGCTAATAAGTGTCTGAGACTGGATTTAAACTCAGGAAGATGAGTCTTCCTGACTCCAGGCCTGGTACGCTATGCACTATGGTGCCACCTAGCTGCTCTGGGAATAAACTAGAGGCCTTTTAGATAAGTTTAGGGGTACAGAAAGGCTGTCCATCTATTCTCATTATTATTTAACATAGTACTAGAAATAATAGCTATAGCAATAAGATAAGAAAAAAGAAATTGAGGGAGTAAACATAGGCAGAGGAAACAAAATTATCACTTTTCCCAGATGATATGATGATTTATTTAATAGAACCTTAGTCAACCAAAAAACTAATTAAAATAATTAACTTCAGCAAAATTGCAGGATATAAAATAGGCCCACACAAATCATTAGCATTTCTGTATATTACCAACAAGATCTAGCAGAAAGATATGGAAAGAGAAATTCCATTTAAAATTACTACAGAAAATATAAAGTCTTGGACGTCTACATGCCAACACACACATAGGAAGTATATGAGCACAATTATGTAGCTCTATAAAAACAAGGATGGATCTAAATAATCGGAGAAATATCAATTGCTTATGAGTTAACATAATAAAAATGACAATGCTACCTAAATTAATTTACTTAATTACCAAGCCAAACGATTACTTTGTAGAGAAAAATAATAGCCAAATTCATTTGAAGGAACAAAAGGTAAAAAATCTAATGGGAATTAATGGGAAAAAATTAGGGAGTCTTGCAGTACCAGATCTCAAACTACATTGCAAAGCTATAATCATCAAAACAACTTGGTATTGTCTAAGAAATAGAGAGGTTGATTGATGGAACAGATTAAATATATAATATGTTGAAACAAATTAGCACAGTAGCCTAGTGCTAGATAAACCCAAAGATAACACTTATAAGGGCAAGAACTTGCTATTTGACAAAAACTTCTGGGAAAACTGGAAAGCAATCTGGCAGAAATTAGGTGTAGACCAACGATTACACTGTATTACAAAGACAAGTTCCAAATGGGGACATGACTTAGGCATAATGGATGACATCATAAGTAAATTAGAGGAGCAAAGAAAAATTACCCATCAGATCTGTGAATAGAGAAAGAGTTCATGACCAAACATGAGACTGAAGCATCACAGTAGGTAAAATGGACAATTTTGATTGCATAAAATTAAAACGAGTTAAAATGAGAAGAGAATCAGGTAAATAAGAAAAAAAATTGCAGCATATTTCTCTGACAAAGATCTCATCTCTAAGATATATAGGGAACTGATTCAAATTTCTAAGAATAAGAACCATTCCCCACTTGATAAATGGTCAAAGGATATGAATAGCCATATAAATCAAAAGCTATATAAAAATCCTCCAGATCACTAATGATTGAAGAAATGCAAATTAGAACTCTGACATTCTATCTCATAGCCATCAGATTGGCAAAGCTGACCAAAAAGGAAAGTGATAGATGTGGAACAGCTGTAGGAAAACAGGTACATTAATGAACCGTTGGTGGAACTGTGAAATGGTCCAGCCATTCTGGAAAGCAATTTGGAACTGTCTCAAAAGTTATTAAACTGTGTATACTCTTTGACCCAAAAGTGCCTCTACTAAATTTATATCCTTAAAGAGTTCAAAGAAAGAGTAAAAGGACATATTTGTATAAAACTATAGCAGCTCTCTCTCTTTTTTGGTGGCGAAGAATTAGAAACTAAGAGGGTGCCCCATCAACCAGCTGATGCAATTAGTGAACAAGCTGTGGTATATGGATGTGATAGAATACTATTATACTGTAAGAAATGATGAAGGGGATGGTTTCAGAGAAAGCTGGGAAGACTTGAATGAACTGATACATAGTGAAGTGAATAGAACCAGGACAACAATCTACACAATAACAACAATATTGTAAAGACAATCAACTTTGAACGTTTTAGGAACTCTGATTAACACGATGACCAGCCAGGATTCCAGAGGACTCACGATGAAACATGCTACATACTTCTGGATAGAGAGGTGACAGCCTCAGAGTGCAGATTGAGATATATTCCTTTTGGACATGGCCAAAGTAGGGATTTGTTTTGTTTGACTAGATACGATTGTAAACAAGGGATTTGTTTTTTTCTTGCTTTCCCAGTGGGGGAGGTGGGAGGGAAGGAAGGCAGATCTTTATTTAAAAAAAAGTTTAAAAACATGACAGCCCTTCAAATGCTTGAACACAGCCATCATCTCCCTGCTGAGTCCTCTTGTTCTTCGGGCTAAATTTGCTCAGTTCCTTTAAACTACATATGACATGACTATTCACCATCCTGGTTGCCCCCTTCTGGTTGTCTCAACAATCTGGCTGGCAGCTGTTGTGGGGGGGTGAAAGACCAACACAACCCCGACAACAAACATGCTACCAGCATGCTGCAAAAGCACAGGTTCTTTTGATCTGCTTAACTAAGGAAAGCTATGTGAAGGGGTTGACAAGCTTACTTTAATTCAGCATACAAATATCATTCACTTAGTTCAGGGGAAAAAGCCAGCACCCTGAACTTCAGACCAAATACAAACAAATGCCAAACATCAACAGACAGACCTTGTCTGACTCAAATCCCAATACATATTTACCAGAGTTCAACAAAGTCTCAGCATCTGGGTTACAAGCTGGAGGGCCCTTAGCTACAGCTGCTCGGAGTCTCTGCATCAACACCATCTCGAGTGAGAGCCCTCACAAATGGCTCTGTCTTCTCTTCTTATAGGGCTTCAGGCGTCATCAAATGTCATCTGAATGACCAGACTTAGGCTGCTATTATTGGCTCTTGAGTTAGCCCCTCCCCTTAGGACTCTGGGAGGTTCTAGGTTAACACCTAATAGGGGTTAGAGCCTGGGGCTTAGCACTTAGTAAGACTCAATGAAATACACTGAATTACTCAAAGTAAACAAAAGCCAAACTGTTCAAGGGCACTTGTTGAACTAAGTGCTAAGAACCCATTTTGCTTACCAACACACTGATCTAGGCACTCAGTGAATATTTATTGAAGGAATTAATACATATTTCTTTTTTTTCTTATGATTGCCTGTCATAGAAATTCAGCCAGCATTAAGGTTTGTGGAAGTTGGCCTGGCATCGAAGGCGCTCTACAATCTGACTCTGACTTACCTTCTGGCTTATTTCACATTCCTCACCTTAGCACTTTCTATGTTCCAGCCAAACTGGACTAACTGCTTTCCAAATGTGACCTGCCACCTCCCACCACTGTGCATTTGTGCAAGTCCTCCAGATCCTGGGAAGGCACGCCTTCCTCTTTTCTGCTTGCTAAAATCCTTCTCTTTCTTTAAGTCTCAACCAAGATGGTTCCTTCTCCAATATCCAATCCCTCATAACTCCAGGTGAAAGTGTTCTCTCCCTCCTAAAGTATGCCTAGAGTACTTTCTTTCATTTCTCTTTTCTCCCTTTTACAATCTCACTTGTATTACAATTGTCCGAGTTCATGTCATCCTACCTTCTGTAAAATGTAAACTCTTTGGGGAGATGGCTTATATAATTTAAAAAAAGATCTGTATATCCCAGCACCTAGTATGCCAGTATGGGCAGCTAGATGGCACAGTAGATGGAGCATTAACTTTGGAGCTAGGGGGTCCTGAATTCAAATGTGACCTCAGATGCTTCTAGCTGTGTGATCTTGGACAAGTCACTTAACCCTGTTTGCCTCAGTTTCCTCATTTATCAAATGAGCTGAAGAAGAAAATGGCAGACCACTCCAGTTGCAGGAGGTCACAGGCCATTCATATCTTCCCATCCTGTAAGATGTTTCTCTATTCCCTCCCATAATCTATGTCTTTTGACAATGCGCGATTATCAGTGGAGCATTCAGGCTGTTCAGCAGCTATTCCTCACTCCCATTACATCACTAGCCCATCTGCATTTCTGACCTTGCACGTATTAGGCACTCGATCAACATCTGTTGAATTAAATTGAATTGTGCATCAATGGAAGACTTGCAATTATTAACTCTACATCAGTAAACACAAACATTATGGAGAATTTCGTATTGCCAGAGCTGTTACTCAGTTTGATTCTCCCATTTGGATTCAGGAGGCTGTGGAATAGAGAAAAAAATCCTCCCTCCCTGACCTATTTCAGAAGTAATACGAGGGTAATCTGTGATTCAATGCTTTAGGCCATCTATGAGTTTCAAAGTGGACTTAACAACTTCATATGTCATACCCTCAAACTGCTGTCAAGCAGGAGAGACTCAACCAGAAACGATTGCCGGGATAAAGCTGCAGGCTTTAAGGAACATGAAGGCAAAGAATACTGTGTCTGCCCAGTGACACTGACTTCTTGCTGATTTATTACCCTGGAATTTATTTTTTTTCCCTAGCACTACTGAAGCTTTAGTTACAGCATGTTGGTCACATGGGATAAATCACACGTTATTCACACCTAATTAAAGACGCATCTTTCTAAAATAAGTCACTAGCAGTAGATCCTGGGAAAATGAAGCCAACCACCCCCACCTGCTTGCTCACTCGACCTTCCCCAAAGTTAAAATGTGTAATTAGCTCAGTCACGTAATTAAGTTAACAAGTATTCTAAATGAATTCACATTTCCACTACATGGAAAATTGTTTGCACTTGAAATTCATAAAGTTCAAATATGGAATCTCAGGAATTGGGTTGTAAGAAGCTGAGAATTTTTTGGGAGGGTATTCTTTTGTTTCTTTGCAGCACTAAATTTAGTAATGGAATAATAAAGTATGAATGTCCCCACCAACCACCCCATTCTTCCACAGACTGGCTTCATTGGATCCACGTATTCAAGCCCATACTCAAGAGGGTACAGTGGTTCCCTCTTGCCATCGTAATAGAAAGTAAAAACTCCCCAGTTTGAGATTTTAACATACAATCTGCCTGTAGCCTACCTTTCCAAACTTATTCAATTCAATTCCAAAAGCATTTATTAAGTGCTTACTATGTGCCCAGCACTCTGCAAGGGACTGTTGGATATACGGACAATGATGAAAACAGCCCTAGCTCTCAAGTAACTTACTGGGAGCTTGAGGTGGGCAGATGCAACATGTACACAGATAAATAAATTCTACCTACCCAACAGGGGCAGGCGCTGTTTCCAGTATGTGAAATTAGTCTGGAAATATATATATATTCATGTCATGTCCCTCTTTTCTTGCATTCTGTTTTCTAGCCAAATTGGTCTCCTTACTATTTCCATATTTCTATACATGAAATTTCCTATTTGTGGGCCCTGACATAGGCTGTATTTAACCCTGTCTAGGAGACCCTCCCTCCTTACTCTTGCCTCTTGGATCCCCTTGCTTCCTTCAGGGCTTGGCTCAGGCGCAAAGCCTTTCCTCATCTCCCCTCCTATCCCAATTGTAGCCTCTATCTTCACCACAAATTACTGTGTATATACTTTTTGCTTATATATGTACACTATGCATATGCTAGTATATGTATATACTATTTACTTATACTCATACAGGTCATCTACCTCCAGTAGAATGGAAGCTTCTTGGAGGGAGGAACTGTTTTTGTTTTTGTCTGTAGGCTTACTCCATTGGCAGCTAGGGAGCGCCGTAGTGCACAGAGCACCTGCCCTGGACTCAGGAATACCTCTGTTTAAATGTGGCTCCATGTGTGTGACCTTGAGAAAGTCACTTAACCCTTGTCAGCCTCAGTTTCCTCAATTGTAAAATGAGGATAATAACAGCACCTACCTCACAGATCAAATGAGATAATATTTGTAAAGTGCTTACCATAGTGCCTGGTACTTGGGCACTACAGAGATGATGATGGTGGTGGTGATGGTGATGATGATGATGTTGGTGATACAGTATTCCTGTTAGCCACTAAGGTTTCTAGTGATGTTGGAGTCCTCAGAGAGAACCTGAGTTATTCCTATTTAGATATCCCAGCCTGTTGTCAAACAAGCAGAAAATGGGAGAAAATGATGTTGTCTTATACTTTTTGAGGAGATACAATGGTTAGATTTTTGTATCAAATGGTTTTTTTCCAAAATCTGAATGAACTATTTTAAGTTTCTTATAGCTTAAGCCAGGGTTCTAGCCTTAGCTATATCTAGCATGGGGTCACTGGGGTTTTGCCCCAGGGTACCAATGTAGGGTTAGAGAGATGCTTTCTTCCTATGGAAGTCCTCCATATTTCTCAGTCCTTTGCCAGCCCCCTGTCAATTGTCAATATTTTGCCTCCCACCTTGAAAGGACTGCCACTTCCCCCAAGGGTACTATCACCCTCATGACCCTCTCCTGGAGATTTCTTTCTCCCACTGCTGTGCTAACATCTGACTGAGCTGGACTGTCTTTGTCACACTTCTGAGCTTGGGAACCCAACCGGACATGACACCCAGGTTCAGTGTCAACAGTGGCACTTATAGGCTTCCCTGACTGAGGCCTCAGGATATCTGTCTCTATTACTTCCCAACTCCTACAAAACCAACATTTCCCCAGGTGCAATAATTTCTAGGTATACCTGTGCTTCTTGGATGTTGACTGTATCATCTGTAAATTAAGGGGATTGGACTAGATGACCTCTACCTCCCTTTGAATTGTTTTACCATTTGGAGATCCTTCTGTTTTCAGTTCAGGTACTTCAGATGCTTGTTACACTGGGAATAGAGCCATAAATATGCAAAAGACAAATTTACATAAGCGCAGAAGAAGCTCTAATCGGCATCCTAAGTTTTGTTCCTGGGCTTCTGCCAGAAAGTTTCAGAAGGTCCTCCTACCCTATCCTTTTGTGGCCATGATCTTGACCCTTGTTAATTAGGGAGGAAACAACCCTTTCTGAGGAGTGACCTTGCAATGCAGAAGTTGTTGAGGCAATGTTTAGACCAATGTCCTGATGAAGTGAGCAGGAACTTCTTGAGAAGAAGAACCTCCAGGAGCTTTGGAGGTTATGACAAAGGCTGAAGGCAGAAGTGGAGGCTGTGGTTACAAGGACCACTCTTAGACTGGACCAAGGGAAAGATTTGCTTAAATGGCATTGATTTTTTTTTACTAAAAACAAAGCTCCTTTTAGGTCGTGCCCTATGATGGCATGTTGTGGCTCTTCCACTCTCCTGTACCAAAAGAATGAATCATAGTGTCTGGGAAGTGATTTCTGCAGAACAAGATGAATCTCTGTGTCTTTTGCCCTGGGCTGCGGAGAACAAAATATTAAAGTATTAGGATGGATGTAGGACCTCTTTCCCTTCCACGGACCACTCACTTGGTAGAGCTCCCCAACATGTGCTCAGTAGGACTTTTCCCCAACTGGGACATGACCTGCATGGACCAATGATTATTGATGGATCAATGATCATCTGGACAGAGGCTCTTTGTCCCCTTGTGTTATAGCTCTGGGGGAGGCTGGGCTCTGTGACTTCTGCTTTGTTTCTGAGATTCAAGATACTGGGTTCATTTCCATTTAATCTTTCCTGACACTTTGCAAAAGTTCTCATTTTCCAGTATCCAGGAGATTTTCTGTGATCTGCAGGGGGAAAAATTGGCTTCTAGAAAATCTCCTGCCAAGAGGAGGGAACCATGGTCAGGAAGCATGCAATAAATTAGGAAAGCTTTCTATCTACTGCAGCAAGTGGGGAGGAGCTCATTGCTTCTTGGTTCTATTGTATCAAGAAAGGAATGAGGCCAAGAATCCAACATGTCTGATTTGGCTGCCCCTCCCTTGTGAGGGCATATTCGTGGAGGGTCTCCTCTCTCTATCTTTGCCTGATCCACACTTCCTTTGCCCTCCTCTCCACTACTCAAAGCAGGACAGGGGTAGTTTCTGCTGCCCATTCTGCTTTTCATTTCCTCTCTCTGCCACTGAACAGCAGAAATTACTCCGGAGGTTAGCACCCTGTCTTTTGAAACGGCATGTCTAACTGAAGAAGATTGAAGCAGCCTCAGAATGCTCACCTAGACAATTACTTTCCTTTCTAAGCTCTTGGTTATTTCTTCCCACTGGAGTCTGTTGTTCTATCTTTGCATCTAGTGTAAGCTAAGTAAGTAATAATAATTTGGGGTTTGAGGGTGTAATCCTAACAGTTCAAGTTGTATTATTCTCCTTTCCCGGTTGAGAGGCGGTATGGTGGAGTGGATAAAGAGCCAGCCTCGGAGTCAGAAAGACCTGTGTTCAAGTCTTCCCTCTAATGCAGATGGGCTATGTGACCTTGAGCAAGCCATTTAACTTTGTCATGTCTCCAGGGAACTATGACCATAAACTGCAACGTAATCACAAGTCTGGTTTAAAAAAGCCAGCAGAAGAAACTAAGGCCCAGAGAGATAATGTGTCTTGTTCAAAATTATACAGCTAATAAATGGTTCAATCAGGATTTAGATCTGGGGTTTTAGATTCCAAGCCTGGCACCCTTTCCACTACAGTAGGGCCCTTCAGATTGGCTATACTGCATGCCAGGAGTACTATCTTTCCCAGGGCACCATTGGTTATCTTCAGGGGTCTTTGAGAAGAGTTTTGTTTATAAAAGGACTTTTTTCAGGACTTAATGGAAATGATCAATTTTTGTGAATCTTAGTCATTTAGTATAACCTTTAAATGGCTGAGACTCTGCTACACAACATACCTGATAAATGGTCATTTAGCCTCTATTTGAAGACTTCCAGTGATGGGGAGCTCACCACTTCCTGGGGCAGGTCTCTCTAGTTCTGGATATACTGACTTGTGTGACAAGAGGCCTTTACTTCTCTGAGACTCAAAAGTGGAGATAAACAAGAGCTACAATATCTAGAAAGGCAGTATGGTATAATGGATAGATAGCTAACCTGGAAATCAGAAAGATCAGGGTTCAAGTGCCCCATACAATATCTACTGGCTCTGTAATGTCTTTTGTTTAGTTGTGCCCAACTGTTTGGGACCTCATTTGGAATTTTCTTGGCGAAGATACTGGAGTGGTTTGCCATTTCCTTCACCAGCTTATTTTACAGATGAGGAAACTGAGGCAAACTGGGTTAAGTGACTTGCCCAGAAGGGTGTCTGAGGCTGGATTTGAACTCAGAAACTTGAGTTTTCCCGACTTCAGGCCTGCCATCCTATCCACTGTGGCACCAAGCTGAGTGTTTTACTGGGATCTGACCACCGCACATGCTACAGCTTCTTGGAGGCACAAGGAAGAGTTCAATACTCGATAAAATTGTCTTGGGCAGATAGGCTAAACCAGGTCGAGAGTAACTAGTAGGCTTCAAACCCATTGGTGAGTTAGGGGGATTTCTACCCCAAGCATGTGAAGACTTTCCCTGGCAGAATTGGCAGATTGGAACAATTTGTTCTGTTGGCCATGAAGGTGGCTGAGGCAGGTGCTGTGGAGCTCTTAGAGCTTGGTCAGACATGGAAGATGCCAAGGTCATCTACTGCATCCCAGGCTGTTGCTGGTCATCCTGACTTTTGTCTTGCCAGTGGACTTCAGTGACTGTGACTTTGTGCAACTCTGCCTCACTTAAATCCAATTCACACACAAGTCAAGACATCACCCCACAATGTTACTGGTCCTCTTTGAAAATGAAGGAAGAGCAACAAAAATAACTGACTCTGTAACCCTGTGGCAAACCAGTCATCCTCTTGCTGTCCCAGGCAGCTAACCCACTACAAATTGAAGAGGAGATGCAAATCTATAGTGGTTGAGGGGAGTTTCCTCAATGTGAGTTTCTGACACCCATGAAATCACCAGTTCTGACAAAAAAAAATCTGTCTTATGGGATTGTTGTGACAAAAATGCTTTTAAAACTTAAATGCTTAGCTAAACTAAATGTAAGCTATTATTATTACACTGAGCCCCAAATCTGTCAATCAATCAGTCACCGAGAACTTATTAAGTGATTACTATGTATCAAGTACTATGAGAGGCATTGCGGATAGCTTTTATTTCTTCCTCTGAAAACTGCCTGTTCAAATCCTTTGACCATTTATCAATTGGGAAATGACTTGTATTCTTGTAAATTTGACTCAGTTCTCTATATATTTTAGAAAGGAGGCCTTTATCCAAGACACTAGCTGTAAAAATTCTTTCCCAGTTTTCTGCTTCCCTCCTAATCTTGGCTGCATTGGCTTTGTTTGTGCAAAACCTTTTCAATTTAATGTAATCAAAATTATCCATTTTGCATTTCATAATGTTCTCTATCTCTTGTTTGGTCATAAATTCCTCCATTCTCCATAAATCTGACAGAGAAACTATTCCTTGCTCCTTTAATTTGTTTATAGTATCAGCCTTTATATCTAGATCGTGTACCCATTTGGACTTTATTCTGGTATATGGTGTTGATGCTTTTTTAAACAAGAGAAACTTGGTAAAAATTCCCTGATTTGAATGATTAATGTAGCCTAAGACTATAGTCATCACCAAGTATTGCTTTTGCCTTTCCATATATCAGGCACTGAGGATATGGAGGAAAGGTAAACACAATCTCTGCTCTCAAGGAGCTCATACCCCAAGGCAAAGGCAACAAGCAAACAACTATGTACATACAAGATATATACAGGGTAAAGTGGAGGTGATCTCTGAAGGAAGGGACTAGTGGGAATCAGGAAAGGCTTCTCTTAGAAGATAGGATTTTAGCTTCGAATTTAAGGAAGTGAGGAAGTCGGGAAGCAGAGATAAGGAGGGAAAGTATTCTCCCTCATGGGGGGGATGGGGGATAACTAGTAAAAATGTAGTCTATCTAGAGATAGAGTCTTGTGACAGGAACAGCGAGGAGACCAGTTTCACTGGATCATAGAATACATGGAGGGGAATTAAATGTAAGAAGACCGAAAAGGTAGGAAGGAGTCAGGTTGTGAAAAGCTTTAAAAGCCAAACAAAGGATTTAATAATCGATCTTAGAGGTAATATTGAGTTGCTGTAGTTTAGCGAGTGGGTGTGTGTATGTGTTCCTCATAGTCAGACCTGCACTTTAGGAAGATTACTTTGACATCTGAGTGGTGGATGGACTGGAGAGGGAAAAGACTTGAGGCAGAGAGACCAAACAGCAGGCTATTGAAATAGTCCAGGAATGGGATGATGGGAACCTCTACCAGTGTAGTGGCGGTGTTAGAGAGAATATTGTGAAGGAATTGACAGAATGAGGTAACAGATTGACTATGTAAGAAAGAATGAGGTATTGTGGATAGCTAATTTGGGAGTCTGGATGACTGGGAAGATGGTGGTACCCTCAATAGTAATAGGAGAGTTTGGAAGGGTGGGGAAATTTGAAGGAACGGTAATGATTTCAGTTTTGGACAAGTTGAGTTTAAGATGTGTATGGGACATTCAGTTTGAGACATCCAATAGGAGGCTGGAGGTGTGAGATAGAGGTCAATGAACAGGTTAGGGGAGAAATCGATCTGAGAATTAGATGTAGAGGTAATCGAGTTCATGGAAGCTGACAAAGATTACCAAATGAAATAGTATAGAGAGAGAAGAGAAGAGGGTCCAGGGCAGAGCCTTCGGGAATGAAATAATATAGAGGGAGAAAATACGAGGGTTCAGGGCAGAGCCTTCAAGAGTGCCTAAGGTTAGCTGGACTGTTCTGGATTAAGACTCAGAAAAGGAGTCTGTCTAAAAAGGAACCATATAATTTATAGAAGAACCAGGAAAGAGCAATGCCAGAAAACCTAGAGAGAAGAGAGTGATTGACAGAGAGGTCAAGAAAGATGAGCCCTGGCAATTTATAGCTCTAGTAACTTTGGTGAGAGCCATTTTAGTTGAAAGATGAGGTTGAAAGCCAGACTTCAGAGAGTTTAGGAGAGAGTGAGAGGAGAGGAAGTAGATGTATGGTTCTCCCAAGGAGTTTAGTGCAAAGGGGAGAGAGACATGAGATGATAGTTAACAGCTATGGATGGATCAAATGAGAGTTCTTTTGAAGGTGGGGGGGTACATGGGTGAGTCTGTAGGTCAAAGGCAAGCAGCCAGTAAAGGAGCGAATGATGATGAGAGAGAGAGACAGAGAGAGAAGGAGAGAGAGAGCGCGAGAGAGTGACAGACAGAGACAGAGAGAGATAGAGAGAAAGACAGAGAGAGAGAGAGAGAGAGAGAGAGACAGAGAGAGATGGGAGACAGAGGGAGGAGAGAGAGATAGGGAGGGACGGAAGGGGAGAGAGACAGAGACAGAGACAGGAGAGAGAGAGGGAGAGGGAGAGAGGGAGAGGAGATGGTAGTGCGACACTCTGCTGCAGAAGATGGGATGGAATGGTATCACTTTTGCATGTAGAGGAGTAAGCCTTTGCAAGAAGGGCCACCTCTTCATGTGAGACAGGTGTGAAGGAGGAGATAATGATAGAAAGCATTTGAGTGATACAAGATGAGGAATAGTTTAAAAAAATCTGTGCCTTAACAGGTTTTAAAAACTCATTTAGAGTTTTTGTTATCCTGAACTTCATAAACACCCTTCCATATACAAAGAATAGAAAAAGAGGATTGCACATGAAACTATGAATCTCCATTTCATATGACATGCTTTTAAAAAGTGTGTAATTCAGCATTTTAGTTTTAAAGTTGTCTTGCTTACATTTCCTTCTAGACTTGTTTCTGTACTCTTCCATTCATTTAGCAATTACATCAATGTCTCTTTTTTCTTTCTTTTTCTGCTTTTTTGTGGTATCCTGGCAGTATGCTGGTAAATATTTAACAACCAGTTCTTTGGGAGAAAATGTATGCATGACACAATTTTAAGTTTAATTTACATTAATAGTTTATCCTTTCTTCATCCTTTCTTAAGCCTAGACAATCAACAAAAACAATAAATCAAACCCTATTTTCTAAAATGCAAATACACTGAAAACTTAATAATCGCCTTTTGTGAGCTGTTTGAGCTGGCTCCAGCATATCTCTGTTTACCCCTCCCTTTTCTCCCAAATCCCTCTCCCAATTAAAAAAATATATATAATAAACATAATTAAACAAAACAAATCCATTTATTGACTATATCCAAAAATATAAATCCTATTTTGCATTATGAATTAATCCCTTTTCTCTATCGGGGAGTGGGTAACATGCTTCAGCCCCTGTCCTCTGGAGGAGTGGCTGGTGTTATGTTTTAATGTCAACTCCTATTGAGAATGCAGTCCACTAAAATTCCTGGGGCTTTTTCACAAGACCCCGTGTAAAGCCATGTCTTGATTTGTGAAGTTGATTTTTTTAACCTAAATCCCCACTTGGAGGAGTAAGTGAGGGGACTTTTTTTTCTCTGCTATCTCTGGGAAACAAAGGGTTGTATAAGGAAGAGTTGCCACCAGCTTACCTTTCACTCAAGTAGTATGGGAATGATGAGGATATTTCAGGTAGTACTCAGCTTAACCTTTATTTTGGATGTGTTATCTTTTGGGAGAATTAGCCAGGAGTCCTGGGAAATGGCCATCTAGCAGTCATACTCATTCTCTATCTGGGAAAACAGAGCAAAAATTAGCAGCCCTTTAAGGAAGCAACTGATGACTTATAAACAAACAAACAAATGGGGAAGTAAAACAACCAGCCAGTTCAGGGACATTTTTCTAATTAGCAGCCTCACACCCGTTGCTTGTTGCAATTACCCTTCCAACCCCACATTTGCTTGGCCTCATTCACCAGGTAATGGAACCAGGGGAGAGCTCTATTACTCCAGGAGCGGGAGACTTATATTGCTTTGCCTTCTCTGCTTTCCCTGCATTGCTGATTCTCTATTCTGCTTTCCTGGTGAGAGGCATAAACATCCAGCCATTTGACAGTTTTCATTCATCGGCTGAGTTCTGGGCCTTTGAATGGACAGATATGGAGTGACTGACGGGCAATCAGTGTAAGCACATTTAGAGGTTGAACACTGCCATTCTGGGAGAGGCCAGGAAGCAAGCACGCATGGGGGTACTGATTGGAATTAATGCTGTGGAACTGACCGCCTGCACCTTTATGGTACTAATGTGCATTTAGAGATACAGATTTTAATTATTACACTATGGCTTATTTGTCTCATGAAATACATTGGGGATGAAATATTAAAAGACCAAATATTCTTTTATTAGAAAAGATATTTTTTCCCCTTCTTTCCAACTATTACTCATCCCTACCATTAAAATGCATTTGATTCCATCAAAGATCCTGGGACGAAGTATTGCTGTACCACCTTCTGGGGGACAAGTGAAGCAGAGACATCTCAGCAGATGCTGATGGGGGAAGAGTCTATTTATAGAACCGGAGAGACCATCTCACTTGCAGACTTAGACACAACAGTTGTGTTTCAGAATACGACAGATTAAAGTTATTCTTCCTCCCACTGCAAATAAAGCCGCCGCCGCCACCATCAACAAAAACACCCCAAACTCTCATAAAAAGGTTCTGAGACAAGATTAGATTTAAAACTAAGAATAATACTTGTTTTGGCAACTAGAGAAAGGCATTTTAGTAAAGTTAACTGTAGAGCAAAGACTACTTTCCCATTAGTTTGTGGCCAGAGTCAGAATCATAGGATCAAAGGAAGGACCTCAGAGGTCGTGCAATCCAACCGGAAGCCCCTGTTATAGACCCAACAAGTGGCCAGCCAGCCTTTGCTTCAAGACCACCCGGAGAGGGAGAGGGGATCCATCACCTCCCAAGGCAGTTAGATCAGCTGCAGTCAACATGGCATTCTTAGGATTTAGTGGTGAAAGGAACCTTAGGTTATGGGTCATCGAGTCCAACTTCTTCTGAGGAAACTCAGGCCCAGAAACTTAAAATAACTTGCCCAGGGGCTCATAGCGATGCCTCAAGATTTACAAAATGCTTTCTATGAATCATTTTATTTTATCCTCACAGCCATGTGAGGTAAGCAGAAGTATTATTAGGTCCACTTCACAGATGAGAAAACTGAGGCTGCAGTTAGGCTGCTTGATTTGCCCACAGCCATACTACAGTATGCCACACTAAGTGTGCGTGACATAGGTTATAAATAGTAAGGATGAAACTTGAACTGAGGTCTCAGGATCCAGACCCAGTGTTCTTGCCCTTGCCAACCCACATCCGAAGGTTCACTGTACAGTTAGATGATGCGGTGCATACAGTATAGTCCTTGGAGTCAGGAAGACCTGAATTTGAATCCTATTGCAGACACTTAGCTAGCTGTGTAACCCTGGGTGAGCGACTCTCCATGCTTCAGTTTCCCCATCTGTGTAAGGAGGACAGTAATTATACTGACCTCCCAGGGTTGTCGTGAGGACCAAATGAGATTTCATACCGAAAGTGCTTCGCCAACCTTTTCTTGGCAAAGATACTGAAGTGGTTTGTCATTTCCTTGTTCAGCTCATTTCACAGATGAGGAAACTGAGGCAAACAGGGTTAAGTGACTTGCCCAGGGTCACACAGTAAGTGTCTGAGGCCGGATTTGAACTCAGGAAGTTGAGTCTTGACTCCAGGCCTGATACTGTCTCTGCTGCACCACCTAGCTGCCCCTAAGGCAGTATATAAATGCTAGCTATCGTTATTATTTATTACTATTATTACATCGGCCAGCGTATTTTTCACAATTCCCTAGTCAGTTCTCTTAAAAATGTGCTGCACTGGTCCTGAGCCGAGCCTTGGCAAAGAACACTCTAGCTTTATCATTGATCCTGGAAAACCAGCTCCAAGAGCGTACCTTCTTAAACTCGCCTTTTTGCATTATCACCTTTGTGGATGGAGGAAAACTTTTTCTAGCCATGATTTCCATTTTTCTGTTGCCCCAGCGGAAAAAAAATACCCCAATGGAAAGAGGCGAAGACACAAAGACTAAGATGGCGGTCGGGCCTGTGGTGTGCGATGTCATCATTGGAAAGGCGGTGGAGTGGAATAGAAAAAGACCCTGGGCTTGGGGTTTGGTGACTTAGATAAGAATCTCATCTCAAATATTCATTAATGGTGTGACGGTGGGCAAATCACTCACCTTCTCTGATTCTCATACGTGTATGAGAAGTCAATGTCTGATTGTGTGTGTGTGTGTGCATGTGTGTGTGCGCGTGTGTGCGTGCATGTGTGTGTGTGTGTGTGATCATGGACAAATCATGTATCCTTTTGGAACCCCAGGCAGCTTCTCAAGACTATACAATATAAATGAGTGGCTGATCTCCAGCAAATGAAGGAAATGTCCTCGATGGAAGTTTCTTTCATCAGTTAAATCACTGTCTTCATCATAGTATGCCCCGCCCCTCCCCCCCCATTGTCTGACTGGGTTGGGAAGAAAGCACTTGAAAATCTTAAAGCACTATGTAAATAATAAGAGTAGATAGCTTTTATATAGCACTTTGTGGTGTGTAAAGCGCTTTATAAATATCTTGGTTTCTCCTCAAAACAATCCTAGGAGGGAAGTGCTGTTATAAGAGGTAGGTGCTGTCATTGTTTTCATATTATAGATAGGGAAACTGAGGCAACAAAGGTTAAGTAAGTTGCCCAGGGTCACATAGCTGGTAAGTATCTGAGGTCAAATTTGAACTCAGATCTTTCTTGCTCCAGGCTCAGAGTTCTAACCACTGTACTATCCAGCTGCCTTGATAACTCATATTGAATATGAGTTAAACATATAAATGTGTTATTAGTACAACAGAACTTTGTCTAGTGGAAATTAAAGCACCCACATTATAGTTTATGTTTCCTTTGGAGTAAGCGATGTCATAAGGCTAACCCTGGAATGTTCCTTCAGCCATTCTCTAACCCTTCCCTGGACCACAGGAATTTTCATACGTCTGCCAGCCTTTTGACTCCACACTGGCAATTTCCGGAACTTTTCTGCTCTGTTGCTAGCTGAATGTGTGCAGAGTGCTCATGGAACTGGCCTGTCATACCAGACCCTACTAGTGGGTCCTCACCTCTAATAAATGTGTCTCTAGCACAGTAGATCGTGGACTCTTAGTCAATTTTGGATCTTTGGATCTTGTCAGGTAGAGCGCCAAGCTGTTGGCTGCTGTCCCTCTCCTTACTAGGCTCCCCTTCCCACCTGGAAGATTCCCAGTGAGGAAGAAAGGCAGCCACCAGGGTGGAGATGGGGTGTTCCATAGACCTCAACCCCACACTCACATGTCCGTCCTTCATTTTGAAGAAGTCCAATGACATCATGGGTGATATGTGAATTGGCTTTAAGTGAGACAGAATTGCACAAAGTTGTCAGCCTCACTCTCTCTTCCAGAGTCATCAAAGTCCAGTGGCAAGACAAAAGTCAAAGATGATTGGTGATGGCTTGGGATACAGTGGATGACCTTGGTGTCTTCAATGTCTGACTAAGCTCTGCTTCAGCCACCTTCATGGCTGTTGAATCAAATTGTTCTCATCTCCCCATTCCTCCAGGGGAAGTCTTCACACTCATATACACATCAATGTTAATATCCATCTTTTCCCTACCATCTTTTGTCATTAACAAGATTTAAGAGAAATAAAAATCAGCTCTTTTCTTCAATTAAATGTTGGGGAGCCCTGGTGAATAATGTGCATGTGTATGTTTGTATTATATTCATTGTCCTGCATACAGAAAGACAAAGCATATTGGTTCATGGCCAGCAGGCCATATGCCTTATCTTTCCATGACTGGTGTTGGATTTCTACCAAACAATCCACATCCTCTTTCTGAGCTCTTCTTGTGACCAACAGTGTGCTTCCCAAACTTGTTGGCTGAGAGCGAGGATATGGTCCTGGCCAGGAAATAGAACAAAATTAAATGGCCTACATGGGCATCAGACTCATGACCTCTTTAGCACCCAATTCTAAACTATTCATTGAGCCAATTAGCCATTGACATCAGGTAAGATGGAAGGCCAGCAGGTTATAGTAGAGAGGCTGTTGGATTTGGAATCTGGTAACTTGGATTCAATTCCTGGCTCTAATGCTTAATAGCTGTGTGACCTTGGACTTTCTCTATTTGCAAAATGAGCATCATAATACACTACCTCCCTTATAGAGTGTTGTGTAAATTTTCTTTTAAATAATATTTGATTTTTCCCAATTACATATAAAGACAATTTTAAAATATTCTTTTAAAATTTTTTTGAGTTCCAAATTTTCTCCCTCCCTCACCTCCCCCATCCCTGAGACAGTAAGCAGTTTGATATATTATACATGGGCAATCATGCAAAACATATTTTCACATTAGTCATGTTGTGAAAAAAGACACAGACCAAAAAAAACCCATGAAAAAATAAAGTGGAAAAAACTGTGCTTCAATCTGCATTCAGACCCCATTAAGTCTTTCTCTGGACATGGATAGCATTTTTCATCATAAGCCCTTTAGAACTGTCTTGGATCATTGCATTGTTGAGAATAGCTAGGTCATTCATAGCTGATCATTGTACAATGTTGCTGTTACTGTGAACAATTAACTCCTGGTCCTGCTCACTTCACTTTGCATCAGTTTGTGTAAGTCTTTCAAGGTCCTTCTGAAATCAGCCTACTTGTCATTTCTTATTTTCAATTAGTATTCCATTATAATCATATGGCACAACTTGTTCAGCCATTCCCCAATTGATGAGCATCCCTTCACTTTCAATTCTTTGCCACCACAAAAAGTGTTGCTATAAATATTTTTGTACAAATAGATCTTTTTCCCTTTTTAAAAATCTCTTTGGGAAGCAGACCTAGTAGTGATATGGCTAAATCAAAGGGTATACACAGTTTTATAGCCCTTTGGGGATCTTTCCAAATTGGTTGGATCAGTTCACTACTCCACCAATAGTGCATTAGTTCCCAATTTTCCCACATTTTATCCAACATTTTTCATTTTCCTTTTCTGTTGTATTAGCCAATCTGATGGGTATAAGGTGGTACCTCAGAGTTGTTTTAATTTGCATTTCTCTAATTACTAGTAATTTAGAGCATTTTTTTCATATGACTATAGATAACTTTGATTTCTACATCTGAAAACTGCATGTTTATAGCCTTTGACCATTTGTTAACTAGGGAATGACTTGTATTCTTATAAATTTGACTCATTTCTCTATGTACTTGAGAAATAAGGTTTTTATCAGAGATACTTGCTGTAAACCCCCCTCCCAACTTTCTGCTATCCTTCTAATTTTGGCAGCATTGATTTTGTTTGTGCAAAACTTTTTAAATTAACTATAATCAAAATTATTCATCTTAAATCTCGTAATGCTCTCTGTCTCCTGTTTGGTAATAAATTCTTCCCTTCTCAATAGATCTGACAGGTAAACCATTCCCTGATCTCCTAATTTGCTTATGGTATTACACTTTATGTCTAAATCATGTACCCATTTTGACCTTATCTTGGTATATGGTATAGGATGTTGGTCTATACCTAGTTTCTGTCATACTGTTTTCCAGTTTTCCCAGTAGTTTTTATTAAATAGTGAGTTGTTGTCCCAAAAGCTAGGGTCTTTGGGTTTATCAAACATTAGATTACTATGATGATTTACTACTGTGTCTTATGTGGCTAATCTATTCCATTGACCTACCAATTCTATTTCTTACCCAGTACCAGATAGTTTTGATGATTACTGCTTTATAATACAGTTTGAGATCTGGCACAGCTAAGCCACCTTCCTTCACAGTTTTTTCATTAATTACTTTGATATTCTTGATCTTTTGATGAATTTTGTTATTATTTTTTCTGGTTCTTTAATTTTTTTGGTAGTTTGATTGGTATGGCAGTTTCGTAAACCTTAATGATCGATGTAGAAGCATTATTAGAAATAATCTAATCCTATCTACAAATGAGGAAACTGAGTCCCAGAGACAGGAAGTTGTATGTCCAAGTAGTAGTGTTGGGATTTGAAGATGTCCGTTGCCTTCAAACCAGGCATTCTTTCCCTCATACCACTCATAATAGATTGCCAACTTGAAAATTCCTTACCTTTAATATTTCAGGTCCTATCACACGAATGGAATCCATATTCTAGCAATCTGAAATTTCGTGTTTGGGTTTTATCCCTGATGATGTTGAGCGCTACCATACTGCCCTTGATACTGATTATAATACAATCTACTGAAGGGGGAAGTTGTTTAGAAGGTGAGATCATTTTGGCTGATAGCACGGTTATTGCTGTGCAAGAAGTTACCTTTCAATAAACACAGAGGTTCTTAAGGGAACCAGCAAATCTACTACCTTAAACCACAACAACAACTCAATCTTCCACTAAACATTTAAATCACACACACACACACACACACACACACACACAAATTAAAAACAAAACAAAACAAAACAAACTGCTTGACCTCGGGATGGAGATAGATGAGATAATTTTTTTTGTTGTTCTCAGTGGGTCTGGATTTCAGGCAATATGTCCTGGCAATAAAATCCCATTTCCTTTCAAGCTGAATACCCTATTCTTTTGCCCTTGAGCAGAAGGAAATAGCACTGAAAACTCTTTTTGCTGAAAAATGAGTAGATTCAGAAAAGGGAAGTGAAAGGAATGTGTCCCATTCCCCAGAGCTGATGCTCCTACTCTCAACCCCCTCATTTTGTCCTGCGTAACAGCCTCTTCATCTCCTTTTTTAGATATTACTTTAGTCATCAAAATACAGAGAACAAAGGCCTAAATTATCAGTTTTAGCAATTTCAACCTACACATCTCAGTTTAAACCTTGAGAAGACCTATGCACCAATTGGTGAGATGTTACCGACAGAATTGGGCTGAACAAGCACACTACCTCCATTTGGGAGAGAATCAATCATGATTAAAAAAAGGCTTTGCTGGCTACCTGTGGCTGTCTCTGGCTAGTCAAAGCAGGACTGACTTCAGTGTAACTCAAATGATCTAAAATGGAATGGGGGCAATAGGACACAAAGCAGAAAAATATTGAAGGTCCAGCAGGATATCCAAAAATCAATACCCTTTGAGCAAGTCACTGAATTTTGAATTGGGTTTTAGGTGTGAGCTACAGATGATAATCACATTTGGTTCTTGGACCTATGGTATCACTCAGACCTTTTTAGGGGGTCTGTGAGGTTAAAATAATTTTCATAATGATATTAAAGCATTATTTTCCCAGTAAGATATTCTTCCCTTTTCCAACTATATAGGCCAGATTCTCTTCATACACTTCAATCAAAAGAACATACCACAAAAGATTGAATGCAGAAGCAGATATGAAAATCTAGTTGTAAAAAAATGCCACTTTCTTCACTAATTTTCTTTGTTTCGGGAAATAGAGTTTTTTTCATAAAAAGATGCCATTTAGGTTAACATGTAGTTGATTTATTATTGCTATTTTAAAATTAATATTTAATTTTTTAGTTTTAAAATTATTTAAAATTAAAATCAATTTCAATTTCTAATACAAAAAATATTGATAAATATAACCCACTGAAACAGAATTGTGCTTCGGGGTCCTCAATAGTTTTTGAGAGTGTAAAGGAGTCCTGAAACCAAAAAGCTTAAGGACCACTGACCTAAAAACATCTGGTTTCTGAAAGACTCTGTGCTTCTCTCCTAGAGATACAAAGATAATCAACATAGTTCCTGCTTTCATAGAACTTAGAGTCTAGTAAGTTGTATGTGACATAGGTAAATAGACTAAAATGACATGTCAATATTTTAAGAATCCATTATTTTATTGCCATAGAAAATGCAGATCACAGCCCTTCCTTGTTTTAAGAGATGATCTTCCAATTTGCTGTGACCAAAAAAAAAATCCAACCAAAGGAAGTCAACTTTATGATAATGAATCTCTTAGTGTTTAATTAGGCTGGTCCTTGGGAGAAAGACATATTCAGTCATCAGGACTATACCTATGGCCTCTGCTGGCCAAATCTCTAAGAACTCAGGGTTACTTCCTTGCCATGACTGGACATCAGAGGAGGACCTTAGTCGAGTAAATGATACTTTAAAGGTCATGATTTCATCAATGTGGTTATTCCTTCCATCTCTCTCTATGTATATATCTATATATCTGTGTGTATACATACATATGTGTGTTTATATATGTGTATGCATGTATATATGTATACACACACACGTGTGTGTGTGTGTGTGTGTGTGTGTGTGTGTATCTTAACCCTCCATGAATTAGAAGATGGTCTTTGAGAACTGTAATTTTAGAAAAACTCTTTGCTCTGTGGCCAACTTCCAACTAGTCTCCCTAAATTTAATGTGCTGGTCCTTACAGGAGACATATGTGTACATAAATATATTTAACCACTAGGTGGCACTGCTATCCCTAACCTAAGTGTGTAACTATAAGAACCAGGCACTGGGCAGTCCATCACTGACAATGGTGGTTGTGTTCTCCACCCAACACCAGATGGAGCTCTGGGGAAGTGCCACACTATCATTTTCAAAATGTGTGTCTGGATGGCAGCTATTCATCTTGTTAGTCTAAGGAAATGATTACCTACAGGGTTCAAGAGCATGTTAGTGAGCCTCAAGTTTTGGTTAGACATGCCATGACCTATGTGAAAGTAATACTTGCAATTGGATGCACAGACGCAAGTCTCAAATCTTCTGAGTTGTCCCTGAGATTCCTTATGGCAAAGACTAATACAGTTTATTAAGTCAAAAAAAAGTTTAAGGATCACTAGTTTAATGGATGTGGTCAGTGTGGATTGATCCATTTGGAATAGTCCTTTGTCCTCCATATCCCACCAAGGAAATTCCTCACTTCTCCCTAGCTGTGCTCTATCTCCTCAAGTCCTTGTTACACAAGTCACGCAGATACATAGACTGGATATAGCTTTTACTCATAGACATCGAGTCGACAACAACAAAAAAGAATCAAGTCAATATATTTAAATAGCAGCAAAAATTTGTGCCCTCAACTTCTCTTGAATCCATGCTGCATACAACCAACTTCGAGCCATGCTTAGGATCGAGGAGTTTTATGAAAGACACAGTCGAATAGCCACTTTGGCTCCTGGATGCTCCCCTCACCTACAAGTCTAAGCAAAGGGGGTTCAAATGATAAAACACAGTTTCCAAAATGTCTTCCACTCATGGCCTCCAGGGTGGTGGAAGTCAAATTAGTGAAGGACTTGGGCACTCAGGACAACTTAATTTCTCATGGCATAGGGAAATCAGCGTTGGGGGGAAAACCCAGTGTTGACAGTTCTTGCTTCCAATTTTCTTCCGGAAGCCTGCTTTCCTTCTCTGGCCTTGCTGCTCAATTCATGAACTTTCTTGGTCACAAAGGCACTACAGTCTCATCAGATCATTGGCACCAGGGTGAGAAACAACTCTCTCTGTCCTGATTGTCATTTTGCCTTTTCTTACCTCTCTTCCTACTCTGACCTTGAAGAACCTCAAGGAACTTTCAATTTGATTCAGTTCAGTTCAATTTAATTCAACAAACATTTATTAAGCACCCACCATGTATCTAGTCCCCTCGTCTTTTGTATCTGTATCATTTCCTCCTTGATTTATCTCTATATATCAATATCTGCCTATATGTTTTTGTGACTTATGTCTTTATGTCACTTTTGTGATTATGGGTGAGCTTCTTTCAGAAGTGTCATTATAAAATCTCTGGCCTCCAAACCCTTCTTTCTGCTCACACAGCAACTGTCTTAGTTTATACCTCCTCACCACTCACCTGCATTTATTGCAACGCCTCCTAATTGGACTCCCTATCTTCTCCAGTATGTCTTCTATAGACCTGCCAACATGATTTCTCTTGGATACAGATCTGACCATACCACTCTCCTGCTCTATAAACCCCAGAAGCCCCCTATTGCCTCTAGGACAAGCCATAAATAAACCAGAAAGGGCTCTAAGTGCTTCATATCTGGACTCCCGCCTATCTTTCCCAACTTGTTATACATTATTCCTCTTCCTTCACTCTATGGTCCAGACAAACTGACTTTGTTTCTCACTGATAACAACAACTACCTAATATTTATTTTATGATTATTATGTATATATACACACATGCATATGTATGCATATATACATGCATACAAGATATATGTACATATTCATGCCTCTCTATGTCTACATACATGTATGTATGTGTGTATCCGTATATCTGTATCTATCTATATACACACACTTACACACACATATTCTTTGTCTCCCCTGATAGAATGTAAACTCCCTGAGTACTGAGATTGTTTCATTTTTTTGTCTTTGTATCCCTGGTATAGGTGCTAAGGGGTGCCATGGGGCACAGAGCACTGGGCCTGGAATCGAGGAGACTTGAGTTCAAATCCAGCCTCAGATTTTAGTTTTATGACCTTCAACAAATCTCTTACTTCTATTTGCCTCACTTTCCTGAACTGTAAAGTGGGATACTAATAGCACATACCTTCCATGGTTATTGTGTGATCAAATGAAATAATCTTTGTAGAATGCCTGGCATTTAATAAATACTTATTCTCTTTCCAGTGCCTAGCACATAACGGACGCTTGACAAAAATGCTTGTTGGTTGAAGAGGAGGGGTCAACCTGAGACCATTCTTTTCTCCATAGCCACAGCAAGAAAGATTTGCTCCACATATATAGTAACTGTAATGCGTATCAGAACACGAGGAAAAATCAAAGAGATGTATCAAGGTCTGAAGAAGGAATGACCGACCAGGGCTTCCAGTACCAGTGTGGTCCTGGGAAGAGTAGAAAAGATATTGGATTTGAGGTACCTGTGGATTATGGTGGAGGAGGAGAATGTCGATTTTCAATTTTATATCATATTTTGAAAATGGCTTCCTGCAGAGTTTATAGAGAAATATTTGTCCAAACCACCTCAAAAAGAAAGAAGGAATATAGAGGGAATCAGGCTCATGGCTGCTATTGTTTCTTTTCAAAGTGACATTGAATACGGTCTGAGTAAATATTGATGATTTCTCTTGAAATGTGACAGTCTCTTGACACTGTAATTAATTTTACTGTAGGCTGAATTCAGAATGCCTTTAGTAATATATAAGTAGGTGTGCCAGATGTTTATGGGGCTTTCAAAGATATGCCCAAGGCTTAAGCGAAAAGTTTCATCAGATTGCTGAGGAGAAATGAAATCGCAAGCCTGATTTTGCTGGTAGGATTTCTTTGGGAAGGAAGGAGTTTTCGAGATTGATAGTCATTGCAACATATCAGCACACATCGTATATTTTATGTCCCGTAACACTCTTCTGTAGTGCCAATCTCAAAATAGCTAAGCTTGCTTTTCAGGAAACGCAGACATTAAGCAACAACTTTAAGAAAAAGGGCTAAATTTAATCTTGATCTTGGTTTGGGCTTGGAGCAGAAAGCTGAAGACACTTCCTAATGCCTGTGATAGGCGAAGGTAGAAAGACGAAGGTGCCACCCAGGGTAACAACTTGGAATGCCAGAAAACAGCACAGATTTTCTTTCCTGCAGTGGGGGGCATGGGGAGCTCTGGGAGATGAGGCAGCAAGCTTGAGATCTCCTATATCCCAAGAACATTAGCGACAAACCCCCTTGGGGATTTATGCAGTTCTCTAGACTCCTAATAGTACCCTAAAGTTTCAAACACTTTTCTAAATAAAACTTGCACTTGAGGTTGCTGAGGGACAACACCTTCCCCATAGGACCCACATAGTCTGTGTATCTAACATAATTACAGGTGGTCCAGGTTTGCTTCCCTACATTGTGGTTCAGTTCCTTTTCCAGATCCTGCGTCGTATGTTGACTTTTGTTCTTTCCAGAAGACTGGCTATTGATGTCCAAGACCTCTCACTGCTTCAATCTCTGGCATCATGTGGTTTTTCTGATTGGTACCAAGAGGGCAAGAGGTAGAGGGTGCCTTCTGTGCTTCATGGCTTGGCTCCTTGTGACTCTTCTGGTTCCGGAACTTGCTTCTCTTTTCTCCAAGAAGCTTGGTTTGGGGCCTCTAAGGGGACTCTTCCTCTGTTTCTCAAGGCCATGTTGTTTCCCTTCAGTGAACTCCTTGGCCACTCTGGCCACTGATCTTGCTTGGGTCAGGTGGCTCCCTTCTCTACTAGGTCCACATGATGGGGAGGTTCCCATTGTTGTTCAGTTGTTTCTAACTCTTCCTGACTCCATTTGGGATTTTATTGGCAAAGATACTAGACTGCTTTGCCATTTCTTTCTCCAGCTCATTTGACAGATGAGGAACTGAGGCAAACAAAGTTAAGTGATTTGCCCAGGGTCACAAAGCTAATAAGTGTCTGAGGCTGGATTTGAACTCAGGAAGATGAGTCTTCCTGTTTCCCCAGCTCTGTGCTCTATCAACTGCCTCACCTAGCCACATGGCTGCCATTAGTGAGTCCCAGGGGAGGTAGGCATCTTTGAGTTCTGGTTCTGTTGGTGATGTTTCCACTGTCTACGTTTAGCTCTTCCATTTCTATATGTCTAATCTAAAGGGTGCTGCTCAGAACTATATCAGACCTGACCCAATGAAAACATTCTCAATATTATGACCTAGTTATTCGTCATCAGTGAGGGGAATGTGGGTCAACAAGTACCTAGGCTAAGGCTCCTCCCCATTCCCATCAAGGAGATGTCCTTAACCATCTCAATGTAATCGGTATGCTCCTAGGTGTACCATAGGGAGAAGTAATCCTGTCCATAAACAAAGGCCTCGTCCCTGAACTTTGTGAAGTGGCTCAGGCTTGTTCCTGTTAAAACCACTCTACGTTAGTTTTAAAAAGACAGGTTTTTTTTTTAATGGAAGTGGACCTTTTGGGATCATTGAAAACGCTACACAGTTTTCCAAATGGCATCTGCTACAATATCCTCCTCTTAGTTGATTCTGGGTCCAGCTTATGGTCAATTGGCAACACCTATCCAAGTATATTATCTACTAGCTTGGCAGGCTATCTATCCAACTGGTTGTCATAATCTGAGCAATATACATTGTCCATCCAAGCAGTTAAATAGCTTTTGTGAATGAACACTGGACAAAAGTCCAAAAAAGAGGCAGAATCATAGCTTGAGAGCTGGAAGGAACTTTGAACCCATCTGACCCAACTCCCTTATTTTAAAGATAAAGAAATTGAGACACCTGGAGGTTAAATAACTTGTCCAAAGTCACACAGGCAGAGAATATCTGTTGTGAGATTTAAATCTGATTCTGGAGCTGCTGATTTTTCACTGATGGCACTTCCTAATATTTCCTAAGTACTATAACTGTGGTTCCGGTTGGGATTTGGGGGAGTCTTTTTTTCCTCCCCTCCCCAAACCCTCCTCAGTTTATTTCTATAATAGGCTCTGTGGAAATTTCAGAATTAGAAAGCAAATTTCTGTTCCTCCCTGTGATCCCACGTCTCACCTACACTGCTACTCTCAGAATAATGCCAAAACTGTTAGGAGGTGTTCAGGTCAAGTATCACCAAATTCTTCAACACAAGCTCTGCCTTAAAGTCGGGTCTTTATTGTAACAGAAAAGTAGGGTGATGCTAGGCTTGAAGTCAGGAAATCTGAGTTCAAATCCTGCCCCTGCTGTTTATTTTCTTTGTGACCTTGGGCATGTCACCGAGCCTCTCTTTCTTTATCTAGAAAATGGGTTGTTGGGAGTTCCTCTGTGTGCTGTAGATTTGCAGGGGTTCTTCACCTCTTTTGTGTCATGGCTTCCTTCTGAAATCCAGTTTAGCCTTTGGACTCCTTCTTGGAGTGACGTTTTTAAGTGCACTAAAAAGTATGCAATAATAGCGAACACTCATATGTGTTTATATATGCATACACACGTGTAAATATGCATACATTTGTATGCACATAAATATACATACATGTGTAAATATATACATAATATATGTATATACACATAAATATACATACATGCACAAGCATACATGTACTACGTGCCAGGCACTGTGCCAAGTGCTTTTTACAAATGCTCCCTCCTTTGACCTCACAACAGCCCCAGAAGGTCGGTGCTATTATTACTGCCACTTGGCAAATGAGGAAACTGAGGCAAATAGCAGTTAAGTGACTTGCCCAGGACCACACAGCTATTAAACGTCTGAGGCCAAATTTTAATTGAGGTCTTCCTGACTCCAGGCCCTGCGTGCTATTCACTTTACGATCTAGCTGCCCCATAATAATAGCTAATAACTAACACTTCTAAAGCACCTAGTATGTGCCAGGCACTGTGCTAAATGATTTACAATCATTGTCTCATTTGATCCTTACAACGACCCTGGGAGGTAAATGCTGCTGTTATCTCATTTTGCAGATGGGGAACCTGAGGCGAAGTTTACATGACTTGCCCACGGTCACACAGCTAGGAAGTTATCTGAAGCTGGATTTGAACTCAGGCCTTCCTGACCCCAGGCCTGGCACCATAAGCACTATGCCACCTGGCCGCCCCATCCCCCGCCCCTATCGGATTTTAAATCAATTATATTCAAACACAATTCTTGAAATATATTTTTAAATCAAGGTCATAGACCTCAGATGAAGATGACTTACATGCTCTGCCTTAGAGTATTACATCATGCCCATAATTAATATTGTGTGGCAGTCACACAAAACTTTCAGAATTTGTCAAGTGACATATACTGAGTCCTGCTTTGATGTCTTCTGGTGATGTAGAGATGACTCTGGCTTCTCCAAAGTTGTGCCAGCAGAATTCAAGCCCTAGTAAGGGCTATTGGACTGGAATGGTTTTGAGTGTAGGCCCAGACCCCATGGAATCACAGGACGACAGATTACCAAGGCCATTTTTATTCCAACCTCTTCATTTTACAGATGGGACTCAAGACTCAGGTCCATGGAGTTAAGTGACTATTCCAAGGTCACGCAGGTAGTAAATAACAAAATTGGGTTTCCAATCCAGTTCATCTGGCTTCAGATGCAGCTCTCCTTCTGTTGTGCCATATTGCCTCAATAGATAAACAATAAATCTGTTTTCCAAAGACCAGGGTAGCTAAGTATGGACAGGCTCATTAGCACAGGGTTGGCTGCCAAGGGGATGATCACTCTTTTGGCCACAATAACTGATGAAATCATCTGCTAAGGTACAAAAAGGCTGTGAGTTGCCTCAGTGGGGTGGGGAATGCCATTCACATCAAGAAAATCATGGTTCCTTGTGATATGGGAGATGATGACACTGACATATATTGAATGACCTCCTTGTCTTTGATGCTTTTCTTCTGAAGGTCCTGGAAAATGACTGCCGTTCTTGCTTTTCCAAATCACACTTCCCTCCACCATCGATGTCCTTTCAGCTACATACTTCTTTTCCTGATGGGCGGACAATTCTGAAGGTATTGGTCAATCTATAGGCCTTATCCTGCTTCCACAGTACCGTTCAGAGAGGTAGCAAGGCACATTCCTGCGATGCTTATTCCTGAGAAGGATGATGGAAAACCTTGCTAATTGGCTTCTTTTCTGTCTAGATTCTTTCCTGGGGAGGCTTGATCATCACGATGATGCTTGAGGGCCAATTTAATAGTCACTTCTATACTGTATGCAGGTAATTAGAATAAATTACAGGGATATAATTCTTTACAGATCAAAACACTTTATACACATGATCTCATTTGAATCTCACAGCAACTTTGTGTGGTTGATACCAGAGGTAAGATTCTTCCAGCTTTATAGATGAGAACACAGAGGATCTAAGAAGTGAAGTCGCACTCAAGGTGAATTGGTATTGAACTGGTAAATAGATGAGTTTGTAACTCAAATCCAAGTCTTTGGACTCTGAGCCCAGGTCCCTTTCTACTGTACTACATTGCCTTCCTACACCCTTGATAATACTTGTTCTTGTTCAGTCATTTCAGTCATGTTTGACTCTTCGTGACCCCATTTGGGTCACAATACTTGGCAAAGATACTAGATTTGTTTGCCATTTCCTTCTCCAGATCATTTTACAGATGAGGAAACTGAGGCAAACAGGGTCAAGTGACTTGCCCAGGATCATACAGCCAGTAAGTTTCTGAGGCCAGAGTTAAACTCAGGAAGATGAGTCTTCCTGACTCTAGGACTAACACTGTGCCACCTAGCTAAAGAGGTAAGCTTTATTAATCTAAGAAATTCACTCATGTGGAACAGACAATTCCCTAATGATGCTGAATACCATATTTATGCATTTATAATCACCATTATAATGGTATTTTTGCCTTGAAAAGAAATGCACTCTTTGTAATTAAACCTGCCTATCATTTCATCACCAACAATCTTTGGGTGAAGCTACATGTTTGCCAATCATAGAAAACCACTGTTTCAGAAGAGTTACAATGGCAGGTGACCCACCGAGCAATGGAAAGACAGAAAGTGGGTGTAAGTAGGTTGTAGCTTATAACTATAGCACCTTAATATTTTGAAAATACTACCAGTTCAATTCAATCCAATTCAACAAGTGTGTATTAAGGGTCTTCTTTGTGGAAGGAATTGTCCTAGGCGCTCGGGATACAGAGACAACCAAAAGCAGTTCCCTCGCTTAAAAAGCTTACATGGTCTTAAAAAAACCAAACCAACTATACTCAATAATATAATAATGCACAACCGGTTGTCAGTATGTCTTTGCAAAATGTTGGCAAAATTATAGACATCCATTAATATAATTTTAGTAATTTTCACTGGGAATTTGTTTCATACCAATATTCATTCATTCATTCGTTCAAATAATTGATGTTGAGTGACTAAATATGTGAATAATGCCTTTTGTGAATAACTGGGCAAAATTGGGAAGTTCAAAAATAAAATAAAATTAGTGTTAAAAGAGAAGGGGGATGGTTTATATTCTGGTTGCCCTGTTCCCCAGTCAGCCCTCCCCTCTATCACTCCCCTCCCCTCTCATCCCCTTTTCCCTTCCTTTCTTGTAGGGCAAGATAAATTTCTACACCCCATTGCCTGTGTATCTTATTTTTTAGTTGCATATAAAATTTTTTTTGTTTTTGAACATCTGATTTTAAAACTTTGAGTTCCAAATTCTCTCCCCTCTTCCCTTCCCACCCACCCTCCCTAAGAAGTCGATCAATTCAACCTAGGCCACATGTGTATCATTATGTATAACCCTTCCACAATACTCATGTTGTGAAAGGCTAACTACATTTTGCTCCTTCCCAACCCATCCTGCTTTATTGAATTTTCTCCCTTGACCCTGTCCCCTTTCCAAAGTGTTTGTTTTGATTACCTCCACGCCCATCTTGGAGTGGGGGGGAGGGTAGAAATGGGGAGAAAATTTGTAATTCAAAATGTTGTGAAAATCAATGCTGAAAACCAAATATGTTAAATAAATAAATTGCATTTAAAAAAAAAAAGAGAAGGGGGAGACGATGATTTGGGAATGTTGCATATGTAACCACACATTCTACTGCTGGTCCAAGGGGATTGTGGCACCCACCTTGTCTCTGCAAAGAGTCCTCTAGCTTTGTACCCACATGTGAGAACCAGGTTCAGCCATGGAGGTGCCTCGCCTGCACAGGAAGGCGAAAGGTTCTTTTTGGTGAACTTTCTGGCTCTTTATTCCTTACTTTAGAACCTTGGGGAAAATGACTTAAAACTTAGGTTGGGTTCATTCATGTCTTGGGTCTCCCCAGAGATGAGTAGAGGTACTCCATAGGACAATGGTGATCAGGTATGAGACATGTAATTTATTTCCTCCAAATAAAAAAAATGCTTAATTTTTTTTCAAAGATTCAAAAGCACTTGTTGACAAGGATTTAAACATGAAGTTATGTTACAACTATACTCTTCTAGGAGATTGATGCTTGGAAGATCGAAGAACAAAATATTTTGTAGGGGTGATGAGCAGATAAGATCTCTGCTTGGTTAACTCTGTTCAGGGAAAGAAACTAAAGGCAGCAGAGGCAGCTGGGGGTCCAGGCTCAAGTGTTTTGCTGAGTCCCTGCTCTAGCTGTCACATGTTAGTAGTGGCTATTTTCTGTTGGGGTGAGAGAGAGTGTCTTTCCTCCTACCATGGGAAATCCTAGGGAGAAAGCCATATACCACATATTCTGAAGAAGTAAAAGAGGTTCCTGGGAGGCAGAACCATTCCTTTTAATGTTTTCCTGGCTTAGTGGTTAATCCTCTCTGATGTTGCTTAACTAGCTGTGTGACCTTGGGCAAGTCACTTAACCACCACTTGCCTCAATTTCCCCATATGTAAAATGAAGATAATAATAGCACCCACCTCAGGGTTGTTGTAGGGATAAAATGAGATAACGTTTGTAAAATGCTTAGCACAGTGTCTGGCACCTAGGTGCTATAGAAATGTTAGCTACGATGATGATGATGATGATGACGATGATGATGATGATACAGCTTTGACGTAGCTCTCTTTAACTTTTCTCCCTCCTCCAGTCATCATGGAGTGAGGGGTGGACCAAGCTGCATCATTCCAAAGCTCTAAACTCTTTAATGCTGAGCCAGAACACCAGAAGTGGCCCAGAGCCCTAATGATCTGGATGGTGGGGGTGGCTCCCACTTGTTTACTCATATACTGTCAGACAGACTTGATGCGTTAGTTTTTTCTTTCTCTTAATTTCTGTTACAAGGGATGGCTCACTGGGGTAGAGGAGGAGGCAGGAATATGTTTGGAAATAAATGTTACATAAACACAAAACATATCAATAAGAAAAGATAAAGGGAAGGGGGAAGATGAGAGAAAGGGAAGGGAATAAGCATTTATATAGCCTCCATTATGTGCCAGGCATCGTGCTAAGCACTTTACAAATATTACCTCATTTGGCTAATAACCGAGATTTTCACAATGAAACCAACATCCACGCACCAAATGCCACATATAGAAGAAATCTGTGTCGCCTCCCACAGCTGGAAGTCAGCCTTTGTCCTGCTGCACAATGAGGGTGGCATCAGCTGCAGTGTGAACTCTCCTGCTGGAGAGAATTCAGGGGAAGTGGGAGGTTGGGCCACTTGGCCAGGCATAATAAAAACATACATACACCTACAAAAAATAGGAATGTTTTGACTCCTTTGTCATACTGGATGCCTTGCTGCTTACTTTGAACTGGGGCAAACTTATCCTGGATTTCAACTGGCACAAGACCCCTTCGATTTTGTCAGGCTTCATGCTTTGGACCCCTGCTTCTGTCTCAGAATCAGCTTTACTGCCTTTAGCTGACCTGAATTCTCAGGAGGTGCTTGTGGCTTATTAGCATGAAGATTCTGCTTTTGATCTGTACAAGAACTTTCTGGCTGATTGCTCTCTCCTCCTCTTTCCCCTCCCGCAACTACCCAAACCAGGAAGGCTTCAATCAATACCATGGGACCTACTCAGTCAATATCCATGTCAGATCCTGATTCTGATGGGTGGGGGTGGGGCTGGGGTACTATAAAAATATAATGATAAGGATTTTTTTGGTCTAATGATCCTAATGTCCAGTGTAGTGTGTGGTATATTACCAAATTAAAAAAAGAAAGTTCCTACCGATGATTTGTACATATCCCCAGTATGTAGCAGTAATCTCATGCTGGGGAAAGAGGAATAGAATCTGGATCAGGATCCAAGTGAACATGAACCAAAGGTCAGACTATATCAGGATGCTGTGACCCCTTCTCTCCTCCCATCCCCCAGCACTGAAATACTGGGGTCTGCAATAAGTGGGAAATTGGATGCTTCCTGCCAGGATTCCAACTGGGAGATCAGTGCAGGATCGGGAGGCAGCTGACTATCTGACTTAACCAAAGCTTTGTCCTTCTGATAGTGATACTCATTCTCTGGGCAATGGAGGTTATCAAGGAAACCCCCTGATCTACTGAACTGGGACCATCCCTTGGTGTATGTGTGGTGATGGGCCTGTGCCTTGGCCTCTTACTAAAGTATATGTGTGACCAGAGGCATTTGGTTAGTTCCTGTGTGTTCTTATGACTGGGAGCTATATCTACTGACTTGTAGATTTAAAGAGGAGTGATTCCACCTATGTCTCTCCCTCTTTTTATCTGTCAAGCATGGCTGAACTCCGCCATCTTTCCCTCAAATGTCCAACAAAGGGGAGGAGGGAAATATCTCTCTCTCTCTCTCTCTCTCTCTCTCTCTCTCTCTCTCTCTCTCTCTCTCTCTCTCTCTCTCTCTCTCTCTCTCTCTCTCTCTCTCTCTCTCTCTCTCTCTCTCTCTCTCTTTCTCTCCCTACTACTTCCCCCAAAACAGCTATGATGGCTGTTTATTAAAAGGAGAGAGAGGGCTTACTAGCCTAAGTGAATCTGAGACTGTATCTCAAGTCTAGCTGCCTCTTGTACAAGAGCAGAAAAGAACAGGTAACTGAACAATATAACAGGACGACTGTTTCCAGGTTTGGTGGCTACTTTGCATGCTTGAGAGCTCCAGAGTCAAAGAGAGAGGTAGGTGTCATTGCTCAGCAGGAGGTACTTTCTGCAGCTATACCCTTCTCAGAGAGGAGCACCACTGCCAACAGGATGAACCATGCATGTCTGGTTGGCTAGGCAACCTTGAATGAGTTGCCTCTCAAACAATGATGACTGAGGTGAAAGTATAACCTGTTTAGCCATCTCTGAAGTCTCCTTGGAGTCTTTAGTTCATGGGAGAATACGATAGGAGTTATGAATCACTTAAATATTTGCTAGTGCACAATTATTAGACTTTTGTGTTTTAAGGTCTTCTTTCGTGTAAATAGCTGGCCTATACCTGATATCTACTGGACAGTCTACCACCACCATGCCAGGAAACTGAATTGCTTCTATTTGAATTGTCTTAGGAAGATTCTAAAGATCACTTGGCAGTATAAGGTACCAGAAACTGAGGTCCTTTCTCAAGATGAATTGCCAAGCATTCAGACTCTACTGCAGAAAGCACAACTCCAATGGGCTGGCCAAGTTGTTCAAATGCCAAATGTACATTTGCCTAAAAGCCTATTTTACAGAAACTCACACAAGGCAATTGCTCACATGGAGGCCAGAAGAAGTGATACAAGAACACTCTCAAGGTCTCTCTGAAGAACTTTGGAGTCAATTGTGAGACATGAGAGACACTGGCACAGGACCAGTCAGCATGGCATGCTCACTTCAAAGAGGGTGCTGTGGGGGTGGAGCCAAGATGACAGCTGGAAAGCAGGGACTTGCTTAAGATCCCTCCCAGGTCCCTCCAAACACCTATAAAAATGGCTCTGAACAAATTCTAGAGCTGCAGAACCCACAAAATAGCAAAGGGAAGTAGGGCTCCAGCCCAGGACAGCCTGGATGGTCACTGGGAAGGGTCTATAGCACGGAGCTGGGAGTGCAGTGTAGCACAGCCCAGCATGGGCTGCGCCAGGACCAACCAGACCAGGAGCCAGGCAGAACAGGCATAGTGCCCTGAATCAGTGACCTGTGGCAGTTACCAGACTTCTCAACCCACAAACACCAAAGACAACAGAGAAGGTTAGTGGGAAAAGCTGCTGGGACAGAATGAAAGGAGTTTGTGGTCAGCCACTGCCCTGGGGGCGGTGGAGGTGGTGCAGCTCTGAGGCTGCTTACAGAGCTACAGCTGCAGTTGCCTCTGGCCCCAGGCCCACCTGGTGGGAGGAATTAAGTGGTGGAATAAAGAGGGAGTACAAAGCCTGCTTTGCCCTGCCTGGATCTGGGCCGAGGTCCTGGTTGGCAGTTCCTGGGGGAGAGGGAGCACTGGTGTGGCAGAGCTTGCTGAGTAGAAGAAGCTTTGAAAATAGCAATGCAGCTCGTCAAGCTTGGGACAAAGTACTCTCTAGTCTACAAGCAGTTGTACCCCAACACAAAGCTGAAGGGTCAACTAGTTGGCTGGGAACATGAAAAGGTAGCAAAAACGGTCTCAGATTCGGATTCAGACTTTGGAATCTTTTTTTGGTGACAAACAAGACCATAATATACAGCCAGAAGAAGTCAACAAAGTCAAAGAGCCTACATCAAAAGCCTCCAAGAAAAATATAAATTGGTCTCAGGCCATGGAAGAGCTCAAAAAGAATTTGCAAAAGCAAGTTAGAGAAGGAGAGGAAAAACTGGGAAGAGAAATGAGAGTGATGTGAGAAAACCATGAAAAACAAGTCAATGACTTGCTAAAGGAGATCCAAAAAAATACTGAAAAATATACTGAAGAAAACGACACCTTAAAAATAGACTAACTCAAATGGCAAAAGAGCTCCAAAAAGCCAATGAGGAGAAGAATGCCTTGAAATGCAGAATTAGTCAAATGGAAAAGGAAGTCCAAAAGACCACTGAAGAAAATACCACCTTAAAAATTAGATTGGAGCAAGTGGAAGCTAGTGACTTTATGAGAAATCAAGATATCATAAAACAGAACCAAAGGAATGAAAAAATGGAAAACAATGTGAAATATCTCATTGGAAAAACCACTGACCTGGAAAATAGATCCAGGAGAGAGAATTTAAAAATTATTGGACTACCTGAAAGCCATGATCAAAAAAGAGCCTGGATATCATCTTTCAAGAAATTATCAAGGAGAACTTCCCTGATATTCTAGAGCCAGAGGGTAAAATAGAAATTGAAAGAATCCACAGATCACCTCCTCAAAAAGATCCCCAAAAGAAAACTCCTAGGAATATTGTCACCAAATTCCAGAGCTCCCAGATCAAGGAGAAAATACTGCAAGCAGTCAGAAACAGTTTGAATATTGTGGAAACACAATCAGGATAACATAAGATCTAGCAGCTTCTACATTAAGGGATAAAAGGGCTTGGAATATGATATTTCAGAAGTCAATGGAGCTAGGATTAAAACAGAGAATCACCTACCCTGCAAAACTGAGTATCATGCTCCAAGGCAAAATATGGATTTTCAATAAAATAGAGGACTTTAAAGCTTTTTCAGTGAAAAGACTAGAGCTGAATAGAAAATTTGACTTTGAAACGCAAGAATCAAGAGAAGCATGAAGAGGTAAACAAGAAAGAGAAATCATAAGGGACTTACTAAAGTTGAACTGTTTTGTTTACATTCCTACATGGAAAGATGATGTGTGTAATTCATGAGACCTCAGTATTAAGGTAGCTGAAGGGATTATACATACTTCCATACATACATACACATATACATATACATATATATGTATATAGACAGAGGGCACAGGGTGAGCTGAATGTGAAGGGATGATATCTAAAAAAATAAAATCAAATTAAGGGATGAGAAAGGAATATATTGAGAGAGGGAGAAAGGGAGAGATAGAATGGGGTAAATTATCTCACATAAAAGTGGCAAGAAAAAGCAGTTCTGTTGGAAAGGAAGAGGGGGCAGGTGAGGGGGAATGAGTGAATCTTGCTCTCATCGGATTCAACCTGAGAAGGGAATAATATACACACTCAATTGGGTATCTTACCCCACAGGAAAGAAGGAGGAAGGGGATTAAAAGGGGGGATGACAGAAGGGAGGGCAGATAGGGGGAGGAGGTAATCAAAAATCAAAAAGGGACAGGGTTAAGAGAGAAAATTGAATAAAGGGGGACAGGATAGGAGGGAGTGAAATATAGTTAGTCTTTTACAACATGAGTATTGCAGAAGGGTTTTACATGATGATACATGTGTGGCCTATGTTGAATTGCTTACCTTCTTATGGAGGGTCAGTGGGGAGGGAAGAGGGGAGAGAATTTGGAACTCAAAATTTTAAAAGCAGATGTTCAAAAAAAAGTTGTTTTTGCATGCAACTGAGAAATAAGACATACAGGTAATGGGGCATAGAAATCTATCTTGCCCTACAAGAAAGTAAGGAGAAAGGGGATGGGGGGAGGAGTGGGGTGACAGAAGGGAGGGCTGACTGGGGAATGGGGCAATCAGAATATAGGCCATCTTGGAGCGGGGGGGAGGGTAGAAATGGGGAGAAAATTTATAACTCAAAATCTTGTGGAAATCAACGCTGAAAACTAAACATATTAAATAAATAAATAAATAATAAGGGGTGCTGTGCACTATGAGCAAAGCAGAATTAAAGTAGCTCAAAAGAATCATGAGATGTGCAAATTTAGAGTCGTCTCTACTCTAAATGTCCATGTGGACTATTTGTGCCCGACCTGTGGTAGAGCCTTCCTGGCTCATATAGGTCTGATCAGCCACAGTCAGACATACTGTACCTGGACCCCAACATAGTGATGTCATTTGGGTCCTTTTTAAGAATGAAGGACAACAACCAACCAATCCATCTACTACTTTGTACATTGGGTAACTTCTTTAGCATGTGCCTCATCAATCCTTTTGGGGGAGATCTTAAACATCCTACTCTTGATAATAAATCATCTCTGGCCACACTACAGTATTGCCTGCTCTTTCACTTATTCTTTTCAGCTCTACTGGTTGAGGTGGGGGGAATACTTCTTGCTCTCCATTGCTACTTCCAGGTTCTCCCCTTTCCTCCTTCATTCAGTAACCTCTCTTCCTTTTCAGTCCATGCTGTTTATATCTACTACCCAATCAAAATCCTGGTAGCTGTTACCTACAGGCCACCCCCTCCCCCGTGGGGTCACAAAGAGTTGAGCATGACTGAAATGACTCAATAACAACAATACCCCCTAATTGTTCAAGCGATCCCATTCCATCCCATCTTCTCCAACAGATCGCTCCTCCGTCATCTCCACACTTTCACTTATTTTTGATCTCTCACTTTATTGTCTCTTTTCCTACTTCTTACAAATGTGTCCATGACTCCCTTATTCTGAAAAAAACCCCTCCCTTGATCCTTCCAACCCTGCTAACTATTGTCCTATATAGCTTTTGCCCTTTGTAGCTAACCTCCTCAAAAAGGCCATCGTCAATAGGTTCCTCCATTTTTTGTCATCTCACTCTTATTAAACTCCTTACAGTTCGACTTCTGACCTTACCATTCCACCGAAACCGCTCTTTCCAAAGTTACCAACGTTCTCTTAGTTGTCAAATCCAATGGTCTTTTCTCCACCCTCATTCTCCTTGACTTCTTTGCAGCCTTTGACACTCGATCGCTCACTCTTTCTTGATACTCCTTCTCTCTAGGTTTTTGGGACATCGCTGTCTCCTGGTTTTCCTTCCACCTATCCTTCTCTGTCTCTGTCTCTTTTTGCTGGATCCTCTAGATCATGCCCTCTAACTACAAGTATCCCTCATGGTTCAGTTCTGGGCCCTCTTTTCTTCTTCTTCTATACTACTTTACTTGCTGAGCTCATCAGCTCCCATGGATTTAATTATCATCTCCATACTAATGATTCTCAGATCTATCTAACATGTTCTAGTCTCTCTGCTGACCTCCGATCTCACCTCTCCAAACTGCCTTTCAGAAATCTTGAACCAATGTCTAGTAGATACTCAATATGTCCAAAAGAGAACTCATTATCATTTCCCCTAAATCCTTCCCCATTCCTACCTTCCCTATTTCTGTAGAGGGCAACACCATCCTCCCAGTCCTTCAGGTACCAATCTAGGAGTTATTCTGGACTCCTCGCTATCTATAACCACCATATCCAAGGTGTTGCCAAAGCCTGCTGATTTCACTTTTGTGACATCTCCCAAACACACCTCCCTCTCTCCTCTGACACTCTTTGCAGAGGTAGAAGACTGTAGAGGTGGACTATTGCATATTACAGTCAGACACAGATAATGTGTCGGTTGGTCTTACTGAATTGCTTTAAAAAATTCCATGCCGTTCCAATTAAATTACCAGAAAATTGTTTTACTGAATTAAAAAAATAACAAAATTCTTCTGGAAGAACAAAAAGTCAAGAATATCAAAGAGACTAATGAAAAAATGTAAAGGAAGAACGTTTAGCAGTACCAGATCTTAAACTATATCATAAGGCAGTAATTATCAAAACTATCTAGTGCTGGCTAAGGAATAGAAAGTTAGATCAATGAAACAGAATGAACATACAATTTACAGCAGCAAAATAGTAATCTCGTATTTGACAAGTGTAAAGACTTAAGATATTGGGATAAGAATTCATTATTTCATAAATACAGTTGAGAAAACTAGAAAGCAGTATGGCAGAAATTGGGCATAGAACAATGTCTTACACCATTTACCAAGATAAGGTCAAAATGGATACATGATCTAGATATAAAGAGAGATATCACAAGAAAATTTGAAGAACATGGAACATGTTACTCATCAGACTTATGGATATGTGAGCAATTTATGAATAAATAAGAGATAAAGAGCAGAGTGAGGTATAAAATGTACGATTTTGATTATATTGAATTAAAAAGGTTTTATACAAATAAAACGAATGTAGCCAAGATCAGAAGGAAAGCAGAAAATTGGGGGAAAAATTGTTTATAGACATATAAATATAGATGTATAAATTCTCAAAGATCTCATATCTCGAATATATAACTTTGTAAACTTTATAAGAATATGAATTATTCCCCAATTGATAAATGGTCAAAGGATAAGAATAGGCAGTTTTCAGGTGAAGACATCAAAACAATTTATAGCCATATGAAAAAATGCTCTAAGTCATTATTGATTAGAGAAATGCAAATTAAAACAACCTTGAGATATCATTTTACACCTATCAGATTGGCTAAAATGATTGAAAGGGAAAGCAATAAATGTTGGCAGGGATGTGGAAAAAGCAGGACACTAATTCACTGTTGGTGGAATTGCAAACAGATCCAAACATTTTGGAGAACAATCTAAATTATGCCCAAAGAGTTATTAAACTGCCTATACCCTTTGATCCAGCAATACCACTACTAGATCTGTTTCCCAAGATTAGGGAAAAAGGAAAAGAACCTACATGTTCTGAAATATTTATAGCAGCTCTCTTTGTGGTGGCTAAGAACTGGAAATTGCAGGGATGTCCGTCAATTGGGGAATGGCTGAACAAGTTGGTAGTATATGATTGTGATGGAATACTTCTGTGCTATAAAAAATTATGAGCTCAATGATCTCAGAAAAATGTGAATAGACTTGCATGAAATAATGAAAAATGGAATGAGAAGAACTAAGAGAATGTTGTATACAGTAAAAGCAATGTTGTTTTAAGAACAACTTTGAGTGAATAAATCATTTTGGTTATTATAAATACCCAAATTAACTACAAGTACATATGAAGGAAGACATTATCTGCATCTAGAGAAAGAATTGATAAATAGAAGTATGTATAGAATGTTTTTGCATATACACACATATTTGTGTCTAATGGTGGCCATCTCTAGGGTGGGGAGGAGAAGGGAAGAAAAAAAGGAAAAAATGTATGTGATAACTTTCTTATGTATTTAAAAGGAATAGCAAGTTGTATATAATAGATTTATAATTTCATGTGCAATCATCTTTTTAAAAATTACACTATGTTATGGAAGTGCTTGTTTTATTCCATAAATTAAAAACAAAATAAATTAATAAATTAAAAAATTCTTTAACATTCTTAACTCTTAAAATTTTTTTTAACTCTGTTATGAGGGATTGCTTTAAAGAGGAGGGATACATTCAGAAACGAAGATGTTGTAAAAGAAAGATATTAATAAAAAATTAAAAGATATTAAGTTTTAAAAATAAAGTTAAAGATTCCCAGCGATGGTTCCAGAGAAGAGATAATGACATGTACTTCTTTTTTTTTAATTAAAGAATTATTTATTTTTAGTTTTCAACATTCATTTCCACAAGATTTCAAGTTCCAAATTTTCTCCTCATCTCTCCCCTCCCCTCCACCCCAAGATGGCATGCATTCTGATTACCGCTTCCCCCAGTCTGCCGTACCTTCTATCACCCTACCCCCCTCTCTTAATCTCCTTCCTTACTATCCCTTAATATGAAACATACTTCTTGGCAGAGAGGTAGGGGACTCCTCTGATAGAATGTTGTACACATTGCCCAGCCTGGTCTCTAGTGCAGATCTTCATCCCCTCATGCCTTGATTATTCCTATGGGCAGGTCTGCCTGCCTAAGGTCTCTCCCTGCTCCAGTCTACTCTCCATTCAGTCACTCAAGTGATTTCCCTAAAATGCAGATCTCATCATGTTACTCCTCTACTCAAAAAACTCTTGCAGCTCCCTATTGTTTCTAGGACCAAATACAAAATGCTCTGCTTGGCATTCAAAACCCTTCATAACTTAGTCTCCTCTTACCTTTCTAGTTTTCTTATACCTTACTCCTCTTCATGTGCTTTTCATTCCAGTGACTTGGCCTACTGGCTATTCCATGAACAAGATACTCCATCTCTTGGCTCTGGGCATTGGCTGTCCCTCATGCCTGGAATGTTCTCCCCATTCTGCTCTGACTACTGACCTTTCTGGCTTCTTTAAATCCCAATTAAAATCCCACCTTCTACATGAAGCCTTGCCTAACCACTCTTATTTCCAGTGCTTTCCTTCTGTTAATTATTTCCTATTTATTCTGTCTATGGTTTGCTTGTATGTTGTCTCCTCTACTAGATTGTAAGCTCCCTTAGGACAGGGACTGTCTTTTGCTTTCTTTTTGTTAGCACAGTGCCTGGCATGTATCGGGTGCTTAATAAACGTTTATTGAATTGAATTCAGTGTTTATGGCTTGTACATGATGTTCCTGGAATAATTCCAGGTAAAGGAGAAATGAATCATAAAGCATAAGAGGAGTCTGATCCCTTTGCTTTGGAGTCCAACTCTCCCTGGGTCTGAACTCAGGCCAGATGAACCCACTGATGGGGCACCTTTATGGACATAAGTCACTCGTACACATGTGATGAGTCTTACATCTGTTCCCACCCTGTATCCCCATCTGTATCTTCTTAGCAGCACCTGTAAGGCTGTGGGCTTTCCCAGCTCCAGCAAAATTACGGAAACATAAAACAAACAGATCCCATCCAAAAGCCAGACTAATTTGAAAAACAAAACTCTCAAAATTTTAAAGTGAAAATGTAATAAACTTAAGCAACCTCCCCCGATGTCGGCTTGTGTCAGCAAACAAGAAAACGAAAATTGTGTAGCATCTTACAAGGTAAGCTGCCTCCTCCAACATTGTATGCTTCTCACTATGTGAGTTATTTTGTAGCATTGTTAGTTTTGGATTAAAAGTGATTTGAACAAATGAATTTTTAAAAAACATCAGGTTTATGTTTTGTACTTTAGTAGTAGGCTTTGAAAATTTTTTTAAAAAAAGATTTCATAGTGGTTTTCCTTGTTTAAAGTGAAGGATTTCCTGATGTGTAATTATGACTAAGCTTGGCTCTGGAGGTGAGTTGGGAAAATGTACTTGCCTGCCTTCTTTGCAGAATTAGAGGGCTATGGAGGTGGACTATCATAAAACAGTCAGACACAGATAACGTGTTGGTTGGCCTTACTGAACTGCTCTAAAAATTTTTTTTAGATTCTAAAATCTTTGTATACTTCTTAACTCTTTGTTACAAAGTATGGCTATAATGGAAAGGGAGAGATATATTCAGAAATGAAGATGATGTAAAAAAAGATATTAATGAAAAATTAAAAGATGTTAAGTTAAAAATAAAGTTAAGGATTCCCAGTGATGGTGGTTTCAGAGAAGAGACAATGAAACATAATTCACGGCAGAGAAGTAGCGTAGAATGTTGTATTCATCATCCGGCCTGGTCTCTGCATTGGAAGCTGAAGCTTCATTCTTTTTCTTTGTCACAAAAGAAGGTTTAATCTGGTTATAGAGAGAAGGAGGTGGGAAGTAACTGTGATATAAAGACAAAGGGCATCAATAAACCTATTTTAAAGTGAAAAAAAACCTTAGTGTTCAGGTTTGAGAACCAGTGGTTTAATGGAAAGAACATTGGCTGGTGAGCCAGGAGATATGGATTTCAGGCCTACCTTTGCCACTACCTAGCCTTGTTACCTTGGGTTTATCTTCTCTGTAAAATGAGAGGTTTGAACTACAGTTATTCCTTCCACATTGAAGGGGTTAGAGGTACAGGGCCCCCATGATCTGGAAAATCCTGGTAAAATTTCTCAGCCCTCCCTTCATATCAGAGAAGTCTGAATTTTTTCTTTTTCTTTTATGGGGTGTTTACATTACCTCATTGTAAAATTTGGGTTAAGTATTTGGTCATAGGCTTTGTATTGTCTGCTGGCCTTTGCTTGTCATCTGCGGCTTTGGCAAAACATCCCCCAAATTCCTATTTAATTTCTTACGCTGACCCATGATATATCAAAACTGGCAACGGGGAAATTAGCGATATGAAAGGGTAACTGTAGAAAGATGTTCTCTAAGGTCTCTTTGGGCTTTAACATCCTATAATCACATTATTCTAAGATTCCAAAAGGGCAAATGTTTATTACAGCAGTGGTATCAAACTCAGATAGAAACTGGGGGAATGTAAGGATCCCTTTGAGCTACATATTGACTTAGAAAATCACATATTAACATTACTTTTTGTTTTGTTTTATTTCATTTGTTTTATATCTCTCAATTTTTTTGTTTTTGTTTGTTTGTTTAATATTTCCCAACTCCATCTTAATCTAGTTTGGGGAATGTTATAGATGGCGATTCTGTCCTGCTGGCTGTGTGTTTGACACCTCTGTGTTAGAGAAGCTTCCTAATAACCAAGCTGGGGGGAGGAGGCGGGGGGGGAGGGGTGGGGGTGGGGGGGTGGGAGGTGGGGGGTGGTGGGGGGTGGGGGGGTGGGGAGGAATCTCTCAGTGCAATGTTGTGTGATTAATGCCACATCTCTGGGCAGAACTAGAGACCACTTGGGGGCTTTGAATTGATCTTGGTTTCAGTGGGATTCTGCCCAAGACCCTTGTAGGTGAAGCCTGCCAAACCCCTTTGTCCTGCGTAGTCATGGCTTGTGATTTGACTTCAGTGATCCCTGCCTATGCTAATCAAGTCTTTAGCCATAGACCTGTAGAAACTCAGAACCTTGGCCTGTCCTACCATGAAGTTCAAAAAGCAAATGTGCAAAGCCATTGTGTTGGGTAGCAGACTCAGGATTTATGACAACCTTAACAGGCCTGAACAATGGGATAAATTTAATAAATTTCCTAAAGAGATAAATTTTAAATTCTACATTGGGGTTCAAAAAACTCATGTGGAAATAGGGAATGGAGGAGATGTGTTTAGATATCAGTTTCTGTAAAAGATCTGCAGATTTTAGTGCAGTATAGGCTCAATGAGTCAAGACTGTGACATTGGAGCTGAGACAGCTAATACATTTTTTTTTTAAAGAATAGGTCTCCCTGGTTGTCATGGGAGCCCTGACCTGCTGTGTTTCTGACTTGGGCTAGTTCATCCATCCTTAGGTTCCCGGGGACCCTCCATATTGATGGTAGCTTTAGTGTGGGCCCCCAATCTGCTTAGCTCACTGCAATTTAGAACTCCTGAGTTCAAGAAATCCTCTAGCCTCAACCTCCGCAGTAGCTACCATTACAGGCATGTGCTGCCACTCTAGCCAATGAATACAATCTTACATTGCTTTAATAGAAGCATAGTTTCCAGAATAATGAAGCTTATTCTGGAGAATATTCTACCCCATATCCTATCAGTTACTAAGCACTTATTAAGTTCTAATTAGGTGCTATACAGGGCAGCTGGGTGATGTAGTGGATAGAGTACCAGCTAGAGACCCATTTTCCTGAATTCAAATCCAGCCTCAGATACTTACTGGCTGTGTGACCCTGGGGAAGTCTTTTAACTCTGTTTGCCTCAGTTTCCCCATCTGTAAAATAAGCTAGAGAAGGAAATGGCAAACCACTCCAGTATTTTTGCCAAGAAAACCCCAAATGGGGTCATGAAGAGTCATACACAACTGAAATGACTGAATAACATGTGCCATACACTGTGATAAATGATGGAAATACAAAAACAAAAATGAAACAGCTGCTGTTTTCAAGGAGTTTGCATTCTATCAAGGGAGACAACATGTCCATATAGAAAAAATATCATAGATACATATACAAACACTAAGCAATTTTTGGGTGGGGTGAAGGCATTAGGACAGGAGTTCTTAACCTTTTTGGGTCATGGACCCCTTTGGTAGTGTCTATGGGAGAGGTCTATGGACCTCTCCTGAGTAATATTTTTAAATTTTTAAAGTAGGATTAGAAAGAAAACCAATTAATTGAAATATAGTTATCAAAACATTTTTAAAACATCACTGATCCCAGATAATAAACCTCTAAAGTGGGAAGCTGGGAGAATTATTCTAGTGTTTCACATTCAGTTCTAAGTGCCATGTTTTAGGAAGCTGGATCTTGTCCAGAAGAGGGACACCAGGATGATGAGAGGACATCTCCACTTAGAAGTGCCATCAGAAACTCAAATGTAATATTTCCCAAGTGGAACTTATCCTATTTCTACCAAAGCCTCCAGACTTCACTATTTCTTTCTCTGGCACCTTCATTCTCATGTTGGAAACCATGCATTATCTTTGGTTGAAAAATGAATGAAAGAGTATTTATGAAAAGCTTACTTTGTGCCAAACACTGTGTTTAGTGCCGGGGGTATAGATACAAAAGTAAAGACAGTTCCTTTCCTCAAGGAACTCATATTCTAATAGGGGGAGGCAACAAGGATCACAAGCACGTAGGAGTTAGGGAGGGATATTTTGGTTTGAAAGTTACAGTAATGGTGGAGTGGTGCCATTGGGAAATAGATGAACACACTTTCATTAGCAGTGACGGAGTTGATTTGTCAAGAACTAGAATGACTGGGGAGGGTCCATGTGTGGTAGTGGGGCAGCTGACAAAAAATATCATTACAGGGGCAGCTAGGTGGAGCAATGAATAGAGCACAGGCCCTGGAGTCAGGAGGACCTGAGTTCAAATCTGCCCTCAGACACTTGACACTTAGTAGCTGTGCGACCTTGGGCAAGACTCAGCTGCTATTGCTACTGGCTCCTGTTGCCCATTGGACCCCATGGCTTTAATATATTTCCTGGTCTCATGGTAGCCTGGGTATTCTCCCCTCCGAATGTGTGTTTACCTAAGATCAGGAAAGGATAGAGCCAATAAAGGTACAGAGAGGTGCTACATGTTCACGACAATATGGTAGCCAGGTGGGAGACAGGACAGCTGCTGCCTGTCCTTACTCAACAGTTTGTAGCCATTCTTACCTCACCAATTGCCAGAAAGAAAAATGTAAAAGGGTCTAGAGAGGGGCCTGTTGATTCTTTTTTAATTCAAATTCAGTTCTACCTCTGTCCTTCCTAAATCACAGGCCTTTCTTTTCAGCTAATCCCAAAACTCCTCATCAGAGAGCCAGTTCCCCAGTAACTCTAGGCTGAAAGTAGGCCCACCAAGCCTCCACATGTTGGAAGAGAACTAGGGAGGTTATACCGTGCAAGCTCTGTATGACCTACCAGAAATGGCAAATCTGAGTATGCTTTCAATATTAAGCCTTCATTGGCTAGTCCCCAATTACATATGTATAATACATGTACAATATATATACATAATATACACATAGATACATGTATGTTGTCTCCCCCATTAGAATATAAATTCCTTGAGGGCAAGAATTGTCTTCCTTTTGTCTAAATAAAATGATAAATGCTTATTGAAATGGTGTTTGAGCATTTAACCTTGAAACTCACACCATTTTAGTTGGGCCTATGGCTATTCTACCACAGGTCTGTCATTTCAAAATCCTTAAATTCACTTCCTGTAAAATTTCACATGGAGACACTTTTAAAGCCTCTAATGGGAGGGATCTAATGGTAAAAGTGATGTAAATGTGGACTGATTTTTACCCTTGATCTTTCCTTCCTGTATAAACAGAGATAATGCTACCCACCCATCATTTAGTTGGAGGAGAGTTTTGATTAGTTGTTCCTCAGTGGTACGGAGTTATATGTTGAGGCATTCTACTTCCTGGCTTCCCCCATCTTGCAGCCAGAAATAAAGGCTTTCCAGCTGATTAGCCAGAGTTTGGGGTATATTTCCTGATCACAAAATAGAATTTTTCCTCTGTGTGAATCTAATTGACTCTTGGAACTCTGGATCTTGACCTCATTACCACCATATTCTTTCACTGAGTTAAAACATATAGATCTTCATTAAGATTTCATTTGAAGGGTCAATAGTTCTAACAAAAACCATGAACTTTCGGGTTTCAGGTAGTCTTCTGTGCATTGTGTAACGTTTATCTGAGCTTTCTTATTCACAATGTTCTGAAAAATGTGAGCTTAGTTAATGTAACCTTTCCATATTCGTTTTTAAAATTACTCATTCACTTCAGATCTTACCACCCATTGTAGATGAGTTTCTAAATCACAGAACCATAGGATCTCCCAGTTGTAAGACCATCTAGTCCAACCTATGGTTGGATAAGAATTATCCCTATTAAATATCTGAAGAGTGGTCTATCAGACTACTCCACTCTGGGCTGTTTCTAATTGTTAAGAACTTTTTCCTGACAACAGAACTTTAATTACCTCTTTGTGATTTCTACCCATTCTTCTCAGTTCTTCCCTCTGGGGCCAAGGAGAACAAGTCTAATTCCTCTTATGTTCAATAGCCTTTCAAATACTTGAACACATGTATTCTATCCTTCCACAAGTCTTCTCTGGGCTTGGTAACAGCTATAATCTGTGTTGCTTCCTCATGACCTTGGAGGGGATTTCGACACTGTACAGAAGATATAAGGTTGCTGATGTAAGAGGGAAGCAGGAGAGATGAGAATAGAATAATGTGGCAGGAGAGGCAGTCTTTTGCTCCACAGGGTTTCTGGGACTAAATATAAGATTATTTTTGGTTGTAAAGTCTGTGTCGTCGGCTCTTTTTATTTTTTCTTCCTTTGTCTTCAGTAAAGAAAAAAAATTCATTTACTCAGGAGAAAGCTTATCTAATAACTAACCCTGCCTTCCGTTATACAGTTTCCACTAATCCTATTATATAACCAAGTGGTCCTACTGAAGTTTGTACAGTGGGTCATTGGCTTGAGTGTGTGTGTTCCGTGTATCCCTGGTGACCCTTCGCTCCCCCGCTCCCCAACCTCATTGTCCTTAGACACAGAAACTTTTCTGAATTAACTTTTTGGTCTTTGAGCTTAATGAACTGGAGAAAAGACATATGTTTGGGAGGTGCTGATAGAACTTGGAGCTAGGGTAAAAGTAATGAATGTTTCCTTCTATCCTTTGCCATCTCCTGAATGACCCTGGATATAACTATCCTTATGGGATTGAGAGAAGATTTGTTCTTTGGCCTCTCTCCTGAAGAATTTTTTATGACCCCCTTTGAAAACCATTTTTATAATGTAAATCTTCACACACACTCTCCCCAAACTGAGAAATTATCAGGCAAGTTTCTCTTCTCCGTATTAGAGATTATTTGAAGCATTGATCTCCTGGCCAACCTTGATAAATCACTGGCATCTGATCACTCTCCAAGGAATGGATTTACAACTAGACAACTCCGTGATATATTCTGTGCTGGAAGGGAACAAGGCTGGTTGGTCACATACAGTTCTAAGGGAAAATGTGAGAGTGGGATTTATAAACCTAATGAAAGCTGCAGACCTTCAAGTTCAAAGTCATAAATTGGCTCCTGGAGTCCTGATTGCTGGGAGGAGTGGCAAATCAAAGCCATTTAGGTTAGAGTTCATTTCTCCTGAATCAGGTTGATACAATGCTTTAAAAATTGAACAGTTTCATTCAATATTAACTTGACTTACAATAGCAATGCCCAAATCAAATCTGAATTAAGAGACTGAATATAAATCTAATTCATCAAAGACTGAATCTAGCCACCAAATGCCAGGCCCTCAGCATTACTTTCTGTATCATGATTGAGATGGAGAATGTGAAGGTCGTTTGGCTAATGAATCCAGTATGGGATAAAGGGCAAAACTGGAACTATATTGGGTCTGAATTCCATTATGGAAAAAAAAAAACTGGATTGGAACAAAGGCAGAAGACAGACTTCATCAGTGTCATTAACAAAGTGTTACAATAAATTAAAAAATAAAAACCTCTAAACCAGTCATTGCTATGATAATAAAAACCACTTTATAATTACATAAGGCTTCATGATTACAGCACATTTTCATAGATTATTTCATTTGAGCCTCATAGCCCACCCTGTGCAAGGAAGTACAAATATTTTTATGTCCGTTTTACAGATGAGGACACTGAGGCACAGTGAAGTTAAGTTCGGTGAACACTTATTAAGGGAATAGAAGGAAATAAATATTTATAGAGCACCTACTATGTGCCAGATGGTGTGCTAAGCGCTTTACACATATTATCACATTTGATCCCTACAGCAGCTCCATGAAGTAGGATCTATTATTATCCCCATTGTACAGTTGAGAAAACTGAGGTAACCAGAGGTTAAACGACTTGCCCAGGGTCACACAGTTAGTATGTCTGAGGCTGGATTTGAGCTCAGGTCTTCCTGATCCCAGGCCCAGCAATCTGTTTGATTAACATTGATAGAAGGAGTTTCCTCCCCAGGAGTTCCCCAACACTGATGTGTGTGGCTTTAAAATATATGTGTGTGTATGTATGCATTTTGATAACTATTTTTCAAAATAATTGGCCTTCTTTGTAATTTTATTTATTTTAAAAACATTATTCTTGGGGCAGCTAGGTGGCACAGTGAGTAGTAGAGCACCAGTCCTGGAGTCAGGAGGACCTGAGTTCAAATCCAGCCTCAGACACTTGACACTTACTGTGTGACCTTGGGCAAGTCACTTAACCCCAATTACCCTGCCTTCCTCCCTCCAAAAAAAACCAAAACAAAACAAAAAACAAAAAAAAAAACATTATGCTTTGAAGAGGTCCATAGGGTCCAGACTGCCAAAAGGGTTCATGACACAAAAATGGTTAATAACTCCTAGGTTTGGGGAAATAGAGAATGCCCCATGGAGGAGTGGCATCTGATTTGGTACCTTGAGTGAAAGTAGAGATTTCAATATATGGAGTTGGGAAGGCTGAGTCCATTCTAGGCCAGGGGCTGCTGTGAGCAAAGACTCAGAGATAGAAAGGTGAGGACAAGAACAGAGAAGGGAAGATGAAGCAAGTTGGCCAGAAGTTAACTTCATATACACAAAGGAGAATAAGGAGGAGCTGTGTTTGGAACACAATTGCAGAGGATTTTGAATGCTCGCATCAAGAATAAATACTTTATTTGGTGGGAAATCTTTAGTCACCAAAGATTTTTAGGTTGAAAAGTGACATGATCTTAGGGGCATAATAGGAACATTAATGAGGCACCAGCACAGAAGTTGGTCTATGTGTCCTCCATGTCTGCAATGTTCTGCCCCCTCAACCCTGCCTGACTCTGACTTCCTCTGGCTTCCTTTCTACAGGTGGTTTTTCCTGGTTTCCCCATTCCTAGTATTTTCCCCTCCCATATTCTCTCTGTCTCTCTGTATCTCTCTCTCTCTCTCTCTCTCTCTCTCTCTCTCTCTCTCTCTCTCTCTCTTTCTCTCTCCTCACTCTCTTTTCTCTTTGTGTCTTTCTTTCTTATACACACACATATATGTATATATGGATCTTCCTCTATATATGTATGTGTGTTTACATATTATATATACATATAATTATATATAATATGTATATAATATATATTATATATACATATATTACACATACATGTACATATATATATATGAAATATGTATACATATATATAAAACCATGCCAATAATTATTAACATAGCTGTTTGGTCAACAGTTGACACTGGCATAGCATATTTAGTCAACATTGACTAAAAGTCAATTCTCCATCTATCTAGAACTATATCTATGTATCTAAGTACAGTGTTTTTCACAGCTATAGATAGGTCTACAGATAAATATATGGATAGTTATTTTACATGTTTTTTCCCCATTAGATGGTGAGCTCCTTGAGGGCAGAGACCAATGTTTTTTGTCTTTCTTTCTGTTCCCGGCACTTACCGCAGAGTAAATGCTCAATAAATGTTTATCGACTGACTGAATGACTGAAATAAACAGAAACAGGAGGCAGGAAGACAAGAAAGTATTATAGGAGATTTTGAGGAAGATGATTGAGTGAGAGGTTGTTTAGAAGACTAGCTTACTCTATCACCTCCAAGTAGGTAAATATGAACCAAGTAAAAGAATGATAAATAAAATGGTGGGAAAGAAGAAAATGTGCTTATGAGGAAATCATCACAAAAAAATCAAGGAAATGGAGAAAATGAGCAAGCAAAGTTCCTAATACAATAAACACCTTCCCCTAACAGACCTGTGATTTCACTGGTATTGGAACTCCTGCTGATGCAGATCAGCTCCTTTTCTGGGACCTCTTAGAGAGCTTCTTGTCCCAGGGTATCAAGACGTTAAGTGACTTGTCACTGTGTGACCAGGGTCTTTGAAACTGGACTTGAATCCAAGTCTTTTTGACTCCAAGACTAGTTTTCCTATCCACTATGCTACACTATCTCTCGGGGGGTGGGGTGAGGTGGGAAATATAAACTGGGAAAATTCTCCAAAAGAAAAAATTCTTTAAAAACTACAACTATGCTAGACAGTATAAAGTTAGAATATTGCTGTGGTGTAGGAACAGCCGAGTTGTGGACTTAGAAAAATATGGAAAGACTCAGACTAATGAAGGAAGAGGGTACCCACCCTCACAGAAACAGTAGACAAATAAGTATAGTATGGACTTACATAGATATATTTGAATGCATATATCTATATATGAGTATGACTAAAGATATCTAAGTATATGTATGTAGATATGCATGTATATGTCTGTGTATATATGTACATGTATGTACATATATGTGTATATATGTATGTGTGTATATCGTATTACTGCTTTCAGGCATGTAAAATATACCTTACATCTTTGCAAAAATTTTTCAAAAATTTACATTAATTAATGCAATTTTCATTGCGCTTAATTGTAGCCTTCTTGCTTCTTGGTGGAGGGAGGAAGGGGGAAGAAAGAACAAAGTAAACAGTGCACAGCAAAGAACAAAAGAAAACTTTACAAGGAAGCAAAGAAAAGAAGGATGGTTCTGAACATGATGTGTAATATATATTGAATAGGCTTTCTTGAAATGAAAATTTATTGCTTCATATTTTGAATCCTCTCTTATGTTTTGCTGTGCACATGGCAATGCTTTTATTTCTTTTCTTATTTTGTATTTAAGTTTTAATATTTAAGTTTATAATATGTTTTTTTTTATTTTTTTATTGTGTATTTAAGTTTTAGTATTTAAGTTTAAAATAAATTAATAATTAAAAAACCCTTACAACTACAACCCTAGAAAAAAGGATGGAACAATCAATCCAAAGAGAGTGGCTGAAAAGTCAATGAAAAAGATTAAAGGAAAAAATAAAGAGTGAAATTAGAGCTTGTAAGAAAGGAGATTCAACAGTTTAGAACCAAAGCTAGAAAATCTCAAAGCAGTGCATACCCTGAAACAAGGAATGGGGAGTCAGATGAAATTTTAAAAATACAATTATTTAATAAAATGTATTAGAGCAAAGTCAAAAGAAGGCAAAATTGGAAGAGCACAGAAAGTTGCAATAATAAAATATAATTCACCTAGAAGACAGGGCTCAATAAGAATCATTGGTCTCCCAGAAAAAATATGATGAAATAAAAAGCCTGAATAACATATTTCAGGAAATCATAAGAATCAATTCCCTAGGAGTGTTTCTTGAAATTGAGGCTCTACAGGTGAAAGTCATTCAAGCATAGAAGTGAGGAGAATGAGAAGGGCTGTTATGAACCACATCGTTTTTTGGGGATAGGCAAGGGAACGTTAAAAAAAAATAAAGAAGATGATTATAGTACAGAAGTCAGGCTAAAGTAAAGAGAAAATTGGGCTTGGCTCCAGGGGAAGCAGGCAGGTAGGATAGTGTCTGATTGGAAGGACTGATTGTAAAGGTGTGATGGTAGGGAGCAGTGGGAAGAGCGGAAGACCCAGGGATTTGGATCTGGGCTAGATAGGAAAGGGAAAGAGAGGAACCTTGGGCCTGATTGTTTCAAGCAATACAAATGTTATATCTAGTGATGATTTACTACTTCAAATGGAAAAAAATAAATATTTTAACAAGATTCGGTGAAGGGAAAAAAAATAACAATCATAATTCTGAATGTGAATGGGATGAACTCATCTACAAAATGGAAGAGTGTGGCAGAATGGATTAGAAAACAAATTCAACAATTTACTAATGGAAGAAGCACACTTAAAATATAAATATACAGAGTTACAATGCAGGGTTAAAGTAGAATTGATTATACATCAGCTAAACCCAAAAAAGCAGGAGTGGTAGTCATGAGTTTAGACAAAGCCATAGTGAAAATAGGTATTGTTAAGAGAGACGAACATGGAAATTTCAATGTGCTTAAAGGCATCAAAGATAATAAAACAATATCAGTATAAGCACACATATGGTGAATGATATTTCATGTAAAGAAAAAGCTAAACAAAATATATAAAATATATTTATATAAAATATAAAGCCCTACATAGCAAGACAATAATTGCAGCATTTATTAAATGCTTATTATCTATCAGACACTAGGCTAAGAGTTGGGAATACAAAGACAAAAATAGAACAATACTTTACTTCAATGGGCTTATATTCTAATGGGAAGACTATATGTATAAGTATATATATATAATATATGCAAATGAAGGTAAGGTAGCTTTGGGGAAAATTATGTTAGCATCTGGGGGAGGGGATCAGGAAAAGCTTTCTGTAGAAGGTGATGACTGAGCTAAGAATTGAAGGAAATCAGAGACTCAATGGAAGAAAGAAATTCCAGACATGGAGGACACATACCAGTGAAAAGATATAGAAATGAGAGGTGGAGTGTTATGTGTGAGGAACAGCAAGTAAGCCAATATGGTTGGATTGCAGAATGTGTGGAGGAGAATAATGTGTAAGTAGATTGTAGAGGTTGGAAGGGCCCAGGTTGTTAAGAATTTTAAATTTCCAACATGTATACTTGTATTTGATTCCAGAGGTAATAGTGAGTCCCTGGATTTGATTGAACATGGGAGTAACATGATGAGAAATGTGCTCCAAGGAAACCAGTTTGGCTGGTGTGTGGAGGATAGATTGGACTGAGGAGAGACTTGAGGAAGAAAGCTATATAAGAAAACATTGCAATTATCCAGGAAATAGGTTGTAAGAGTCTGAACTAGCATGGTGGCTGTGTGACTGACTAGAAGGGAAGGAACATTTTTGGCAGATGTTATAGAGATAGAACAACAAAATTGATTGGATATGGGAGCTGAGCGAGAGTGATGACAGCAAGGTTTTGAACCTGCGTGACTAGGAGGATTAAAATGTCTTCAAGAATAACATGGAAATTTAGAAGAGAAGTATTTTTTTGGGGGGGAAGATAATAAATTCTATTTTTTGAAATGCTGAGTTTGATTTACCTATGAGGAATCCAGTTTGAAATGACCAATAGGCAGTTGATGATATTGGACTGAAACAGGAGAGAGATTGGACGTATAACTTTGGATATATGCTGGATATATGATCTTGGGGTCTTATGCAAAGAAATGATAATTAAACCCCTGGGAGCATATATAGTGAGAGGATATAAAGAGAAAATATATGAGTTCCTAGGAAAAAGACTTGGAGTATACTCAAGTAAGAAGATGTGGCATGGATGAAGATCCAGCAAAGGAGACTGAGAAGGAGCAGTCAGGTAAGGGGAGAGCCAGTAGAGAGCAATGTCATGAAAAGCCAGGAAAAGACTACTCCATGAAAAGAGAGTGGTCATTAGAATAAAATGCTGCATAAAGGTCAAGAAGAACAATGATGGAAAGAGGTCTTTAGATTTGGCAATTAAGAAATTGGTGATAACTTTGGAGAGAGGAGTTGCTGTTAAGTGATGAGGTAGGAAGCCAGATTGCACTAGATTAAGGGGGGATTGAAAAGAGAAGAAGTGGAGGCATTGAGTGTAGATGGCTTTTCTAAGGATTTGGCTAAGAAAGAAAGGAAAGATATAGAATAATAGTAAGTGTGGTGGGATAAAGTAAGGATTGTTTAAGATGGGAGGAGACTTGGACAAGTTTGGGGGCAGCAGGGAAGGAAGCACAGAAGGAGAGACTGAAGATGAAAGAGAGATGTGGGATGATAGAGGGAACAATCTGTTGGAGGAGAAAAGAGGGGATAGGATAAAGGGTCTATGTAGAAGGGCTGTTTTTGGTGAGAAGAGTAATAAAAGAACAAAGGAGGAAATGGTGGGGGAAGATATCGAGGCCTTGAGACGAAGAATACAGCCATCTTTTTAATACTGTTATTTTGCCAGTGTGGCATATGACTGTGAGATATGGAAAACAATGGTTTTTGAAGAATTGAAAACTTATATGACAGATACATGGTAGGTGTGAATAGTCTATAACATATAATCAATGAGGAACTTCAAAGAAGAACAGGGATAACACATAATCAAGGAGATATAGGATAGGAATAGAAAATGTGCTGGTAAAGAGATGATGATGAAGGATCACAAATGGATAGCCAGAATGCTCTACTGATATTCTTGTGATACCAAGAGGAATTGAGGAAGGTCTCTAGAACATTGGGTAAATCCTTTATGAAGACCTTATAGGAGGGCATGGATATTGGTTACACAAGATGGTCAGGCATGGATGGGTTGTAATCTGCATTTTTGGAGGGAGCATTCCAAAAGATGAGATCCCAGATCTATTTGAGCATTTATTTATTTATTTATTTATTTGTTTATCTATCCATCTATGAAACTTCATGGGAATTTATTGTTTTCAGGTAGATAAAATATAGCCTATTTGAGCATTTAAACACATTATATCTTTGTGAAAATTTATCACATACTAGGAAGGAGCTCATACCTAAAAGCAGAAAAATTAAATAAATCTTTCATACGCTATGATGAATAAAACTGATCAATCAGGAAAATATGAATAAAGTACACAAATGGATTAAAAATAAATGTATTCTAAGAATGAAAGGTTTAAAGAACAAATGACAGAAAAATGATTATATCAAAGAAAAATATTATGAGACAACATGTTGAAATTCATGGTGTGCTGCTAAAGCAATTTGTTAAAATAGAATTTATGCCTCTGAACTCTTATATTAGCAAAAGGAAGAAAAGATGAATTGTTTGAGCATCTACATTTTACAAATACCTACAAAATCAAAAGAGCTACTGATTACCAAACAGGCACAAAAGTAGATATTTTTGGGGAAAGAAAAGCTCCACAAAACTGCTGAGAGAATAAACAAAATAACATAGTTAAACTTTTGGCTCATTCGACTTTTTTAAAAAAAATAAATTGTTCCAATTAAAAATAGTAAAGGAGATTTAAGAATGAATGGGGAGAAAATACAATTATTAGAGCTATTATATCTAATTATATGCCACAAAGCTGGAAACTTAAATGACATGGATTAATAAATAAATATTTACAAAAATAAGAAATGACCAGATCAACAAGAGAGAATACAGAATCTAAAAATCTCAATTTCAGAAAGAAAAATCGAGCAAGGCACAAATGAACCTTCAAAGAAAAACAACCCTAATATAACCCTGATGAATTTATAAGTGAATGCTATCAAAAACCTAAATTGTAATTAATTCCTTTGCTAAATAAATGGTTTGCAAAAACAGAAAGATGAAACCTTACCAACTACTTCTAGTCCAATATAATATTGATATCCCAAATAAGGAAAGATAAAGTAGATAAAAATAAGTACAGACCAATATCACTAACGAAAAATAATGTAAAAATCTCAAATGTTAGCCAAAGAGCTACAACAATATAGTGAAACAATTATTCAAAATGAACAGGGTTAGGATTGCACCAAGAATGCAAAAGTGGTTCAACTTTAGGAAATCTATGACAAAAATCTTTAGAGATCTGGGATTCATTTACATAGCAATAATGATCCAGGCCATTAGAAGATCTTCTATGAGAACATGAAAGGAAGCTATAAAGAGAAGAAAGCATATAACTGGGCCTTGGTGAAATGTTCAAAGAGTAGGAAGAAGATGAAAAGCCTGTAGAAGAGACGGAAAAGAAACTGTTAGAGCTAGGGGTAGAATCATGAATATGCAGTATTACAAAAGCCAAGGGCAGAGAGAGAATCAGCAAAGAGGGGTTGGTGTATTTAGTGTTAAATGTTGGACAAAGAGGATAAGGACAGAAAAAAAGATCTGGTAAAAGGGAGTCATTAGAGAGAGCTATTTCAATAGGGGGATGGAGATGCAAGTCGAATTGAAATGACTTGAAAAATGTCACCTTGTGTTCAGTAAACTCCAATGGCTCCCTATTACCTCTAGGATCAAATATAAACTCCTTTGTTTGACATTTAAAGCTCACCATAAACTGGCTCTTTTTTCTTTCTAGTCTTTTTTTCATATTATTCATCTCTATTCACAATCCAAGCACATTAATTTGCTCGCTGTTTCTCTCTGATGATGTCCTAATTCCAGTTTCTAAGCCGTTGTACCCACTGTCTCCTTGCCTGGAATATTCTCTTTTCACTTCTGCCTTTTAGAATCTCAGGGGAGGGGAAGGTTTCCCTGCCTCCCCATGGTGCCTCACAATGTTCCTTTCCATCTACTCTATATGCATCTTTTATGTACCTATTTCTGTGTCTGTTGTCTCTTCCCCTAGAATACAAGCTTCTCGAGGGCAGAGACATTTCAGCTTTTTCTTTGTATTTCTAGTATTTATTTAGTTTAGTGCCTGGCACAAAACTTCTTAAAGGTAGGAATTGTTTAATTCTTTGTATTTATATCCCTAACACCTAACACAGGGCCTGGCCCATAGATGATGGATTGATTGATGTTAAGTGCCTGATAAATGCTTGTTGATCAACTGAATGGATTTTGGAGAAGTAGAAGTAACAAGCATAGATTATGCTAGAGGTAGGACGGTAGCTTGATGGGTTGTCAGGGTCATAGAAAGCTGTCTTTGGCTAGGACAGACCTGAGTGTATTTGTAGATTGAGAGAGAGAGAGAGAGAGACAGAGAGAGAGAGAGACAGACAGACAGACAGACACAGAGAGAGAGAGAGAGAGAGAGAGAGAGAGAAGATGATTGATGAGGCAGAATCATGGAAGAGACATGAGGGAATGGGATTGAGGTTACAAGTGGAGGGATTGACTTTGGCAAGGACAGCTTTCTCTTCCTCTGAAACAAAAGGGAAGGAAAAGAGAACAGGTGAGGACATTAAAAGACTAAAGGAGTAGAAGGAAGTTAAGGCGGTTCATATTAATGGCCCCAGTGTCCTCCAAAGTAGAAGGTGGGGTCATGTGCATAATAAAGGGTAAGGGAGTAGAGTTGGGAACTTGAGAGGGTTTGGAATAATTGCTGTGGGGGATATTCTAGAAACCAGTAAGAGAAAAACAAAGGGTTCCCTCATATATTCAGAGAAAGGGAAGACTTCTATGAACTGATGTAGAGTGAAGTGAGCAGACCCAGGAGAACAGTTTATGTAAGTAAGGCAGCATTGTAAAGACAAACAACTTTGAAAGACTTAAGAGCTCTGATCAATGCAATGGCCAACCATGATTCCAGAGGACTGAGGATGTACTATGCTACCCACATCCTGACAGAAAGTCGATGAACAGATGCAGAATGTTGAGATGTACACATCTGAATATGGACAATGTGGGAATTCATTTTGCTTAACTATGCATATTTGTTACAAGGGTCTTGTCTTTTTCTATGTTGAGGGTGGTGGAAGGGAGAAAATAAGTGCTTAGTAATTGAAAAATAAAGATTTTTAAAAAATCACACAAAAGGATCCCTGTGTAGTAGTGAAGGTTAAGTGACTTGCCCAATGTCATCTGTGACATAAGAAGTAGACTTGGGACTTGAATCCAGGTCTCCTAACTCTGAGTCCAGTCATTTGTACTGTATCACATGACTGCACGCCCTCATGTCTCTATGTGGCGATAAAATTTTAGGTCTTTCAAAGGACATAATATTACTTTAACCACAGCAACAGTACAATTCCTGATGGTGTTTTTTTAAAAAGCTCTCTTCAGAGGTAGTAATGTGAAATTACAAAGAGTCACAAGCAACCTGGGGTTATCTGTTGGTTTCCTTGTTCCAGGAAATAGAAAAATCAAAATGACCCTGGCCTAATTTATCAACAAGAAGGAGGGAAACTGTCTTTGAAGTCAATGAACTAGACTCAGTTGTGGTTAACTAGCTCAGGGACCTCAACCTTTTTTTCTTGTACAATGAAGGAGTGGAGATTTAGAAGTTTTGACACAACAGCTCAAACCCTTTAGAAGAAACTGGAAATAAACAGAGGGGTTGGAATATGTGTGTGTGAGGTGGGGTAAGGTGGGAGAATGGGTAGAAATATTTCCTAAAGAGCAGGTAAACATCTCAATTACAGAAAAGAAATATCACTGTAATTGTTCTGAAAATTTTCCACCAGTCATTCTCAAGCTTGAGAGATTCTCTGCCTTAGGGAAGAGAGGCAACTAGGGGGAGCTAATGGTCTCCCTATTAGGAGTTTTAAACTACATGCTATATTAGTTTCTATAAATATTTGGCATGTGAGTAGTGAGTAGGGAATAACGATCAAGTCAGAATTACTTATTTGTTACTTTGTAAATGGTGAATCTAGTATTGTTTGTCTTCAGACACACTAGGTACCAGTGATTGCTTCTTGTGTGACAGCTATTGAAATGGCCATAAGAAAAACTGGCGTTGGGTAGGAATAGTCCTCCAGAGCCTTCCTGCGTGGCCTCGAGCATCAGTTCCTTCCAGCTGGTCTTCAGAACTTCTGCCTGCCGGAACTGGTTCCCCCAGGGTCCTATAGATTTAGAGTTGAGAGAGAGCTCACAGGCTATCTGGTCCAAACCTTTCATTTTACAGATAAGGAAACTGAGGCCCCATGAGATTAAGAGAAATTGACCAAGGTTATGTAAGCAATAATCAGAGTTAGGATTTGAACCCATGTGCACTGATTGTAGTTAGTGCTTTTTCTATTGTAACACACTTTCTGACTTTGACCAGACTTCTTTCTTCCTTTTCATTTTAGAGCAATTTCTCATAAATACTGCCAGGGAGGACCAAGATCATCTTCAAACTATATTCCAAAGCTATCTATCTATCTATCTATCTACCTATCATCTATCTATCATCTATCTATCTATCTGTCTATCATCTATCATCTATCTATCTACCTATCATCTATCTATCTATCTATTTATCTATCTACCTACCTACCTATCATCTATCATCTATCTTTATTTCTATCTACCTACCTACCTACCTTTCTATCTATTTATCGCTTGTATGCAAGTGTGATGCACATTATCTCATCAGAACATGAGCTCCATGAGCAAACACCGTGTTTGTGTATTTCTTCCTATATCCTTTGCTTATTGCTTATTGACTGGTTAATTTCTCCTCTCATCCTCTCTGGTTAACTTCCTTAATGTCCTTTGACTAATCAACCAGTTGACCAGATCACAATTGTTCATTGAATGTCTATAATCAGAACAGGGCAACCTGGGCTTTCCCCCAGGGCATTGAAATATAGAGGAAACTGATGATACTTTTTATACTTTCAACAGGTAGATACAACTGACCTTAGCACACAGCTAACAACAATAATTAATTTTAAAATAGGGAGCTATCATGTGGCATACTTCCTCTCTCAAGTGATTGAGCTTTGTGTCCCATGGTTTGGGGTCTCTCCCTGAGGTCCCCCCATCTTATATCTAGTATTTCTCATGATATATTTTGTGGCGTTTGCCCCAGGGCACTGAAATTAATAGTTACAGTTCTGTTACAAGGCATCCAGCCATGTTAGGGACCCTGAAGGATACAAAAAAGTATGAGATCTGTAATCCTTACCTTCAGTTTGATGTCATCTTGGCAAGAAGTCATGCCATACCCCAGGAATGTATGCTTGGTACTGTGATGTTTATTTTTATCAATGGCTTGGGTAAAGGCATAAATGGAATGCTCATCACACTTGCATACAATAGAAAGCTGAAAGACAGAGAGGATCAAAAAGAGATATTGACAGGATAGAACATTGGGTTGAATTGAATAAAATGAAATTCAATAGGGATAAATGTAAAGTCATACACCTGGGCTCAAAAAATCAACTTCACAAGTAAAAGGTGGGGGAAGTATAGTTAGACCGCAGTTTGAGCAATATCTGATAAAAAGATGTAGTCAATAGACAATGAGCTCAATATATCAACCATTGAGGTGTCAGTCATTGTGCTGAAATTAAAATGCAGAGCCCCTTGAATCAGGAGGTAATAATCTCTCTGTATGAATTCTCCTGGAATACTGTGTTCCGTTCTGAGGACCACCTGAATTTAAATCTGGCCTCAGATGCTTACTAGCTGTATGATTCTGGGCAAGTCACTTAACCCCATCCGCCTCAGTTTCCTCATCTGTAAAATGAACTGCAGAAGGAAATGGCAAACCAGTCCAGTATCTTTGCTAAGAAAACCACAAATGTGGTCCGAAGACTCAGAAGTTTCTGAAACAACTAAACAACAACAACAAAAGCTGAGTGCCACAGTTTGATGGACATTGATACATTGAAGAGCACCCAACAGAGAATAACCAGAATGATAAAGGGTCTTAACTCCACGTCATATGATGATTGGCTCAAGGAACCGGGGATATTTAGGTTGGATAAAAGAAGATTCAGGGGCAATATGATACCTTTCTTCAAGCACCCGAAAGGCTATTATATGGAAGATGAAGTAGAATGAAGAAGGCTGAAATGAGAGCAGTGGGTAGAAATTGCAAATAGGCAAATTTAGGCCTGATGTCAGAATAAAAACTCCCTAACAATTATAGCTACCCATAACTGAAATGGGCTCCTTCAATAGCAATAGGCTTTCTTTCATTGGAAGTCTTTAAGTAGAGCTCGTATGACCACTTGTGTTTGGGATTTCTTTTGGGGAATGTGTGGGACTAGATAGCTGCTGGGGACCCTTCCAACTCTCAAATTCTGTGACTTTCTCTGAGTTCATAGTCCGTTTGGAGAAACAAGAATAACCCTTCCTCCCACCCCCACCCCCACCCCGAACTAGAGGGTAAAATAAGAAAACCAAAATGCTAACTCCTGAGAGGTGTAGACAAGAAGTGCTGTTCAGGGAAAAGTAGTATTCAATGATTACATCCCTGCTGCTTATGAGTCACCTACCTATTCCTGAGATCATGGCCATAATTTCCACCCAACCAACCTCTGAGTCACAATGAGGGAACAGTCAACAGTCAGTCAACAAGGATTTATTAAGTGCTTACCATCACTAGGCACTGTGCTAAGCGCTGGAATTATACATACAAGTAAAAAGAAAGACAATTCTGGCCCACCAGGAGCTTATATTCTAATGGGGAAGATAGTACATTAATAGGAAGCTGAAAGGGATGAGTGCGAAAGAAGGTACCCAAGTGGAGGCAAAGTGGAAAAATTCAGAGTCAGAGCCGAGTAGGGAGAGAAGTGAGATCTGTTCTAGGCACTTCCTCGAATGGAGGTTCTGGGTAGGAACTCACCAGTGAGAGGAGGGGGCTGACACTGGGAGAGAGACATCTCCTGGGTGAAAAGGCAGCTAGAAATATGTTGGAATACTCTGCAGAAGGAACCCAAAAAGGGGTAACTTTTTCCCCTAGAGATATTTAGTTGCAAAATAAGTGAAATAGCCAATTCCTTCGCTTCATGAGTTAGCATTGAAGGAATGTATGATAAGAAGGATGTGGGTTGGCCATGTGGCGAGTATGAAGTAGAACACATGGACAGTCTGAATGTTAAAGCTGGTATACATAAAACTGAAAGAAAATGAAGAAGAAGCTCTCCAGCCTGTTGGATAAGTCCCCTGGGGAGAATTTACGGAAGAACGTGGATAAGAATCAAATAGGAGGAGAAAGCAGGTATTGATTGAGATGTGCACTGATATTGAACAGATTCCTGGATATACTGAAGTTCTGAAAAAAATTGCTTAGAGGCCCAGAGTTTACATTTATTCTACAGCTCCATGGTGGCCCAGTGGATAGAACACTGAGCTTGGAGTCAGGAAGACCTGACTTCAAATCTGACCTAAGACATTTCTTATCTGTGTGACCCTGGGCAAGTTATTGTGAGGATCACATGAGATAATATTTGTAAAGCCTTTAGCATCGTGCCTGGTATATAGTAGTTGATTAATAAATGCTTATTTCTTTCCATTTCCTCCTTGGGATGACCTCTGTAGAGTCCCATTTCACACATACTCTCTAGAATGTAACCTCCAATTCATTCCCTGATACAATTGACAAAAAATGGAGAATGTCTTCACCTTATATAAAAGGACAACTCCCATGACTCTTTCTTCACTTCCATTCCATACTTTTTGTGATCAATGCTATTTATTATTATTAATAGTAAAATATTATTAATAATAAATGAAATAATAAAATAAAATAATAATAAGAATCTAGGATTTGTATAGTGCTTTAGGGTTTACAAACATCTTACCTTGTCTCCACAACAATCCTGGGAGGTAACTGAAGCAGCCATAGGTTAAGTGACTTGCTGGGGTCATGCAGCTAAGTGTCTGAGGCTAAATGGGAACTCAGATCTCCCTGACTCCAGGTTCAGCCCTCTATCCACCTTGCTGTCTTTAATACATTAAATTTCAAGGTCATCTATATTTTCTTGGTCCAAATCACCGTTGCCTTGCTTTTAGATTGTAACCTTCTATAGAGCAGGGACCATGTCTTTGTAGCATGATATATCACCACCAAACACAGCTAACTCCTCAGTGGATGTTGGAATGTTATGGTCTTCAGAGATGGAAAAAGCAGGTAAAAAGGAGGAAAGAAAGGTAATGGGACTGGAGCTTTCTCCCAAAGGCCCGGGAGAGGTGGCATACTATAAAAGAAATTGAACTAGATTTAGAATCTGAGGACCTGGATTCAATTCAATTAATCGAACATTAATGAAGCTCTAATTATACTCAAGGCACTGAACCAATGGGTATAAACACAAAAATGAGATGGTTCCTATTCTCAAGGAATTTATATTCTTAGAGAAGGTGGGGAGTTACAACATGTATACAGATGGAGAAATACAAGTTAATTTGATCAGAAAGAGTGAGTGAGCACCACTGATGTGGTTCAGGGGTACAAGGACCCCAAAGTATTGAGGTACCAGGGTGGAGCCATGTGGAAAGAATCTGCAGACTCAAGACATCTTTAAGTCAAATGGCAAAGCTTTAAGCTGTAAGAGTGTGCAGAGTTCTTTAGGAAACTTGCAGCTTAATGGGGGTGATGCTAAAGCTTATATAGAGAAAGTTCAGTGAATGGTATGCCAAGTATGCTAATTAGGTGGTGGTGGGGGGGTGGAATCAAGGTGTGGTCAGCTCTTAAAGGAACATATGGTTTCTGTACTTTGGGTGTAGTGTCATTCACTACTGGAAACCCTGGGCAGGGGTGAGAGGGCTGGTTCTAAGGGGTGTGTTTTCTGGTCTACTATGTCAGTAAGTCAACTAGTGGTCATGGTCACCCTGTTTGTACAAGATAGCTTAGGGAGTTGACATCTATAGCTTGACCTCTGGATTGTGTATGGTAACTGTGGGAATCAGTACATACAGGATAGTTCTGTCTGTACAGGGAAATTCTACAGAGGTCAGCTTGTTCTTATAACAAGGTGGGATAGCTTGCCTCACAGGGGCCCACTTATAAATTATTGCCAAAGATAGGGTCTTTGGGCTGGGGAGAGATATGGCCCTAGGCCTAAGCACCCCATCACTACCATCTGAGGCAGATAAGAAAGGCTTCCTGGAGGAGGTGGTACTTGAACTGAACCTAGACAGAAGATAAGGATTTTAGGAGGTAAAGGATGAAGAGGGAATGCCTTTCAGGCATGGAGAATGACCTGTGAGAGGCAATGGAATGTTGAGTTTGAGGAATATAGCCTAGTTTGGCTGGAACATAGAGTACATGAGGGAGAGTTATATGAAACAAGGCTTTCAAGGGGGGTTGGAATCAGAGTATGGAGTGTTTGAAATGGCAGGCTAGAGAAAATAGGAACCCCCTGGAAATTGTTCAGCAGGAGAATGTTGCAATCAGACCCATGCCTTAGGAAGATTATTTCAGTAACTATGTGGAGGATGGATTGGAGAAAGGAGAGATGGAAGCAGGGAGTCTGATTAGAAGGCTCTCATTCAGGAGTCTAGGAAAAAGGTGATGAGGGTCTAATCTAGAGTGGTGACTAAATGAGTGGAGAGAAGGTGGGTAGATGTGAGAGACATGGGAATAGGACGTAAAAGACTTAGAAATGGATTGGTTATGGGAATGAGAGAGAAGCAATAGTAGAGGATGTCTCTAGGTTCATAAGCATGGAGGACCAGAAGAATGGTGGTCCCCTCAACAGGAACAGGGAAATTAGAGGAGGGGCAAAATGTTTTGGACAAATTGAGTTTGGGGTGTTGATGGGCTATCCAAGTGGAGATAGGAAGCTAGCAATGGAAGACCAGAGTTTGAGAGATTAAGGCTTGATTATATCTATTTAGGAGTCACTGGCATAGAGGTGATAATTGAAGCCCCTGGAACAGATGAGATCACCAAGGGAGGTTTCCAAATGAGGCTCTCCTACTTATTTGACCTTGGGCAAGTCACTCCTTTTAGTTTCCTCAACTGTAAAATAAGAGGGTTGAACATGGTTTATTTCTAGTGTAACTTCCCCGTTCTAAATCCCATTACATCTAGAGTGCACAAAATGCTGCACAGGCAGCTAGATTGGCACGGTGAAGGAAGTGCCAGGCCTGGAGTCAGAAAGATCTGAGTTCGAATCCAGCCACAGACACTTAGTAGCTAGCTGTGTGATGCTTGGCAAGTCACTTAACCCTATTTGCCTCATTTTCCTCATCTGTAAAATGAACTGGAGAAGGAAATGGCAAACCACTCCATTATCTTTGCCAAGAAAACCCCAGATGTGGTCACGAGGAGTTGGACATGACTGAAATGACTGAAAAACAATAACAATATGAGGGAGTTATTAATTTGTGAGTCAGCATGGAATCTGGATACAGAAGATTTGAGTTCAAATCCCATTTTTACCTATGTGATATCAGGCAAGCCAACTCCTTTCCCTGGGCATCTTCATCTGTATTCAGAGGGAGTTTGGACTAAATGAGCCACAAGGTCCCTTCTGGCTCTAAATCTATGATAATTTTACACTTTTGAAAAAACCTGTTATAGGAAAGTGGTAAATATTTAAGCAACAGTTGGTGTGCCTGCAATTAAAAGTTCTACTGATGAATTTAATGTGGTAAAAGGGCAGCAGAGGACAATTTGGCTCCAAATGGAGTGTTAAGACGGTGGTAATAGAAACAATCTGTTCAAGAACAGGTCTTAGAGGGCATGGAAAACAAAAATAAAAGACAGCGAGTGGAATGGATAAATAATGCAGAGGGGCAATAAGAATCACATAAAAGTGGTAGAGAAAATAGCAAGAGGAATAAATCCTGAAGGATGGGTGTCATTGTCTGAAGAGAAAAGAAGAGAGATAGATAAAAGATGCAGATAAAAGCACGTTGGCTTAGGCGTCCAGAGACCTGAGTTCTAAGACCGTCTCTGTCACTGACCTACTATGTGTCCATGGGCAAATCACTTCACTTTTGGAATCTCAGTATGATCCTTGGTAAAATGAAAGGATTGAACCAAATGATGGGGGAGGTTACTTCTGGCCCTCAAATCTATGACTATAAATTAGATTTTCTCAAAAAAGCAAGTGACGTCATGGAAAGGACAATCATTGGGGGAGGCAAAAGAGTTAAAAAAAGAGAGGAGAACATGGCCTAGAGAGCTAGCACATGAGTCTGTCACTTGGTGAATTGAAGCATTCTTCACCAAAAATGTCATTGGTTCTTATATGGAAGAGGAAAGGGAATAAGTGTACATATAGCACCTACTATGTGTCAGGCACTGTGCTAAGGACTTTTTACAAATATTATCTCATTTGATCCTCATAATCCTTCTGTAAGGTACATGGCACGATTACGCCCATTTTATAGTTAAGGAAACCAAGGCAAATGGAAGTTAAGTGACCTTCCCAGAGGTCTGAGGCTAGATTTGTCCTCTGTAAGTATAAGTATTAATCTTCACACAGTCATTGTAATTTTAACAAAGCATACTTAGAAAATGTTGCACATGAAAATGGGAAGTAGGATACTAGAATTGGGAAGACTCTTAGTGGTCCTCTAGTCGAACCTGTACCTGAAACATGAAGACCAAGTACATCATCCCATACAACTCACCCTCTGCTTGGGAACTTCCAGAGTCTGTTACTGCAGAGCTCTTCCTTTTGGGAAGCTCTTTTTTCTAAGTCATTCTCTGCTTCTCTGTAACTTTTACTCTCATTCCCCTTATCTCTTCACCCTAGGAACAAGCAGAATAAGTATAATTCCTTTTCTGGGAAAGATAGCTGACACGGTAGATGGTAGTCTCAGAATGCCTAAAAAATCTCAGTAAGTTAGAATGATGAGTCAAATCTAATACAATGGAATTAAATAGAAAAAAAATACAAAGACCTACACTTGGGTTAAAAAAATCAATGTTCAGAAGAACAAGATTGGGGAGGCATGGCTAGATAGTAGTTCCCACAAAAAAATTTGGGAATTTTAGTACACTTCAAGTTCAATATAAGTCAGCACTTGACATAGCCAAAAAACTGAATCTGATCTTAGGTGGTATTAGTGTCCAGAACAAGGGAAGTAGAAAGCCTACTCTACTTTATCCTGGTAAGACTATGTCTGGAGTATGGTGTTCACTTGTGGGTACCGTGTTTTAGGGAGGATAGTGATAAGTTGGAGCACATTCAACGGAAGGTACTCAGATGATAAAGGGCCTCAAGATAATGCCATATGAGGATCAGTAAGGAAAGAATTAAGGATGCTTAGTCTGGAGCAGAAATGACTTGGAACAAGAAGAAACTGTTTTTAGGTAATTGAAGAGTTGTCATATGGAGGAGAGATTGGGCTCATTCTTTTTGGCCTCAGAAGGAAGACCTAGGAGCAAAGGATGAGGGAAGCTATGGAAAGGCAGATTTAGGCTTGGTGTGAGCATAGTGCCCCTCTAGGTTACCCGACTAATTCTCCCTTACAGGTTGAGTTCCATGGGGGACCGTTATTTTGGATTCAATGTACTCTGGGTCTACATTCTTAAAACTGTAAGTCCCCATCAGTGTACTTATTTGCCTTTAATAATCTGCCAGTAGGCAATAAGCTCAAAGCCAAGGAATTTATTGAGCTGGTATCTTAAGAACAATAGTAGCAAATTACTTCTCCCCAAACACAGGGCACACCGGTCCACAACTACACATAGTGTTAGTGGAGAAGAGTGGGAACATACTTAGAGTACACTGGTAGAGAAGCACTAATCTAGGGAGCACATTGGCCCTGACAACTCATTCTATCATTGTAGGACCCAGATGTCCTTTCTCTTCTGTGGTGTCTTCTAACTGCTACTACTGGGTACAACCCCTTTGCTGGGCAAAGAGTTCTGATGGGGTCCATGGGCTTATTTTCTGCTGAGAAAGGGTCCTTCTTGTTGAGCAGAACACTGCAAGATGCAATATTGATGGAGTAGAAAGAAATCCCCACTTCACATTCTTGCCTTCTCGTAGAGATACAAGGGAAAATGCAAAGAGTGATCCCTTCTCAAGAGCTGGGTTCTTTCTCCATCCCTGTTCCCCTCTCCACCCCGCTTCTAAATGTCACACTCATTAGAACAATCTCTTGTCTCAACTGATTCTGTAGATGTAGCTTGGTTTTCAAAGGGCAAACAGGAATGTGGCTAATTCTTGGTCAGTCATTCAGGTGTTCAATCATTCAGTTGTGTCCAACGCTTTGTGTCTCCATGGACCACAGCATGCCAATACTGTCCATGGGGTTTTCTTGGCAAAGATACTGGAGTAGTTTGCCATTTCCTTCTCTAGGGGATCAAGGCAAACAGAGCTTAAATGACTTGGCCAGGGTCAGGCAGGGTCAGTAAGTATCTGAGGTCACATTTGAACTCAGGTCTTCCTGATTACAGGCCCAGCACTTTATCCACAGAGACACCTAGCTGCCTCAACAGTGGGTAGCTCCCCTTTAATTCCACCGATTTTGATCAGAAAACTTCCACATTTCATAAATAGGTAACAATGTGAACATGTCTTTGGGCTATCTATATTTTTAAGAAATTCCCCTTTAATTCCATGGATTTTGATCAGAAAACTTCCACATTTCATAATCAGGTAACAGTATAGACATGTATTTGTGCATTCTTTAAGAACATGGCACCTTGTTGTCTCTGTTACTTGTCCTAATCTTCTGTGATTTCAAGTGGGTGGGAGGATTGATTGATCAGCATATCCTGATCACTCCCCTTTCCCACCAATATACAAGGAAAAAATTCCTGGTGATTAGAGATATTCATTTTTAGAATGGGTTGCCTTGGGAGGTAGTAGGTTTACTTTACTTGAGGTTTTTGAGTAGAGGCTAGACAATCCCTTGACAGGAATGTTGAAATCCTATTTGAGTTCATGTTACGCTAAATGATCTCTGAGGTCCCTTCCAATTTTGAGATTCTGTGATAAGTAAGCTTTTGAAAAATTCGAAGACAGCCATCATGTCTCACTTAAGTATTTTCTTCCCCAGGCAAAGCACCTTAGTTCCTTCCATTAACCCTCCTTTGACATGGTTTGGAGTCCCTCCACCATGCTGATTACTATCCTCTGCATCCACTTCCATTTGTCAATGTCCTCCATCGATGACACAGCCAGAACTAACCCACTACTCTGTCTGTGGTCTGAACAGGGTTTGTTTAGGGTCACAACAGTAGATTCATCACTTACCTACTTCTGGACACCAGAGTTCTATTAATGCTGCTTGAGACCGAATTAGTTTTAGGGGCTGCCAAGTCATGCTCTGAGCTTACAGTCTACCCGAATGCCCAGGGCTTTTCTTTAAGATGGAAAAATTATCAAGCTGCAGCAAAAATCTTGAAGTGTTGAAGGAATTTCCAAAAGACTTTGGCTACTTTTAGGGATCATTAGCCAAACAAACATAACATCATTACAGGAAAAATAGAGATATGGCCAGGATTTAGAGGCATTGAACTGCAATTGTAGAGAGAATTAGAAAAAGTCCTAAATTTAGTTAATCCGATTATCCAATCAGGAGTGCTTCCAAGAGGCAGTTATTCACAATCTCTATTTTGAAGAACATGGCGTTTTTCAAAGATAGGTCTGTCATGGTATACCAGGAGAAAGCCTTGGTTCTTAGAGCCTTAAAATTTGAAAATAGCATTTATAAGGAGTTTTTTTTTAGAGAATTAAAATTGCATATACGGCCAAAATTACTTACCTTGAAACTCCAAGCAAAGCTTACAGACCTTCTTATCCAGTTCTGTTTATTCATTATTTAGTAAGAAAAGTTCCTCTAATCTAAATTTCTTAAAAATATATTTTATTTTATTTTGAGTTCCAAATTTTCTCACTACCTACCTACACCCCTTCTCTTACCCATCAAGAAGGCAAGAAATTCAATACTCATTACATATATGAAGTCATACAAAACATATTTCTGCATTAGTTATGTTCTGGAAAGAAAAGACAAAGAAAGTTAAAAAAAAGTTTCAATCTGCCCTCTGAGCCAATGAGTTCCGTTTCTGGAGGTGAATAGTATTTTTATCATGAGTTCTTTGAAACTGTGGATCATTGTGTCAGTCAGAGTTACTAAGTCTTTCACAGTTGAACCTAAATATTTAGTGATTTGTAGGATGTTAGAGCTGAAAGGAACCCTGACAACACCTAGTTCCACCTTCTTTATTTTGCAGACAAGGAGACCAAGGCCAAGAGTTGAAGTGCCCAAGGTCACACAGCTAGTTAGTGGTAGAGCCATGAATGGGATCCAGTGTTCTTTCTTGACTCTGGTCCAGTGAGTGTGATGATTATTATCATTATTAATACTAATAATAGTTCTTTACATAGGGTTTCAAGGTTTGCAAGACACTTAACATACATGATCTTCTTTGGCTCTTACAACAACCTTGCGTTGCTTTTTTATTCCCATTTTATAGATGAGAAAATTGAGGCTTAGAGGTGTTACATTTTCTCTACTCTGCTACATAGAGGGATGAAAATGTCCAATGATTTCTGTAATTTACCAGATTTGGTGAAATTTTGCTATGGAAATGAAAAGGCTATACATTTTAACTTTGTTGTTGTTTGTTGTTCAGTAGTGGGAACGGGGACATGATGGAGACTGCACATTCCTCTCATGTTTTCCAAGACTCTTTTCCTTTAGCAACCAAAAGCAGGGCTGGCCTCTTACTTCTTACCTCTTCAAGCTGGAAACCAGAAGTACCTGAAGCAGTTTGAAGAGTCTTGAAGAAGTCTGGTTCTTCAAGAGACTCAAAGGAGACCAGCCCTGAAGGGTCTTGAAGGGGGACTAGTGAAGGCTAGAGCTCTCCTGCCTTTTGCCAACTCCACCTTGTCCCTCACTGTAGGGCAGGAACTTCATCTCCACCAATAAGGAGAGTCCTATACCAATGGGCCTTGGGACAGAGGTTTGGACAGTTTGCATAAAAGACCATTTTACAGAGAACTCACACAAGGCAAGCACTCACATGAAGGTCAGAAGAAGCAATGCAAAGACTCTCTCAAGGTCTCTCTGAAGAACTTTGGAAACAATTGGATGCCATGGGAGACACTGGCAAAGGACCACCCAGCAGGGCATACTTACATTAAAGAAGACTGTGCCGTGTGAATGAAGCAAAATTGTAGTAGCTCAAAAGAAGCACAAGATGTAAAAATTTAGAGACGTCTCCACTTCAAATATTCATGTGGACTATTTGTGCCCAATTTGTGGTAGAGTCTTCTGAGCTCCTATCAGTCTGATCAGCCACAGTTGAATACACTGTACATTGACTGCGACGTAGTGATGTCATTTTGGTCCTCTTTGAGAACAAAGGATAACCAACCAACCAACCAACCAACCAACACTGGAAAGTAATAAAATACAAGTCTTATAGTGGTAGTAATGTTTCAGTTTTACAGATGAAGGAATTGAGGTTTATAGCAGCTAAAGTAGATGGCCCAAATTTACACAATAGATAAAACAAGAAAGCTGGGATAGGATCCCAGGTTCTTGGATTCCAAGTCCAGAGTTATTTCCACCTTTTTGATTTTGCACAGACAAAAGAAAGCATCTTTTTGTGCTTGTCTGAATGGCTTGTCTGAAGAGACGTGGCTTCTATTTTCTCCAAGATAATGGTCAGAAATAGGAGAGGAGAGCTTAAGTAAAAACAACTCTGCCTGGAAGAGCTGAGACCAGTCCAAGGAACTCTTGGGTACCTTGTGCATAAATATTTATGGTGATGGAGTGAGAAAAAATGGACCAAATCTGTGCTTTCGAGGGATATCTAAATCAGCTCTTGAAAAAAATGACAAGAATAAGTGCCATCAGATGAAAGAGTTTGTTTCCCTGGTGATAAGACCCCAAACTAGACAGGGGCTGTAATGACTACAAATGGACCCTAATAACAGTCAGTAGCCCAGATAATGAACTAAGGCTGGCATCCTATTAGAAACAGGGCCAATACATGGTCAAGGAAGTGAAGTTACTGATGGCAGAAAGAGCTCTTGGCATCGGACCAGAGGATGCAGGGAAAGAGATGGATGCCTGGGGAGGCATTGACTGTTTCAAAGAGTTTGGTATATTGCTTTAGGTTAGTAGTCTTAAACACAATTCATCTGGGGTCTGCTTCTCAGCCTAAGGATCCTTCTTTGCTCAGGCTGTCAACTGGACCCTTGGGGAGTGAATGCCAGAGACACTCTTGCATGCCTTGGATTGTCAGGCATTAGGCATCAGGCCGGTCTACAGCTGCAAAGTATTCAATGTCCCAGAGTCATAGATTTTGATCTGGAAAGGATTGTAGAGGTCATCGAGTCCAGCCCCTCATTTTACAGATGAGAAAACTGAGTCCCAGAAAAGGTAAACAATTTGCCTACAAAGATAGCAAATAAAAGAAATAGGATTTGAACCAATGGATATCTTACTCCAACTTCAGTCCCCTTTCTATCGTATCACGTTGTCTCTATTCTTCTAATGCTGGGGTTGTCTAATGCATAGGACCCTGGTTTGGGGTTGGGGACCTGGATTTGAATATGAGATCTGGTGTTTATTAGCTTTGTGACTTTGGACAAGTGACTTCACCTCTCTGAGCCTCAGTTTCCTTATCCACAAAATGGAGATAAATAGTAATAATGATACCAGCCACTCACAAGATTCTGCCCAGGAACCACTGAGGTGGCTCACAGAAAGAAATTAATTCGTAAACTATAAAGTACAGTATGAATGTCAGCTACTTTATCATCACTTCACCATCCATGAAGGATATGTGATTCTGTAGGTGTGAGAACTCCAACCAACACTGATTATATCCTAAGGGGATTGTAACTTACCTGATAAGTCTTGGAGAATTGCCTAAGGCAGAGCAATGAGGTGTCTTGGCTACTTGGATAGGAGCTAGTACGTGTCAGAAGTAGGATTTGAACCCAGGTTTTCCTTATTCCAAGAAAAACATTTTATTCATTTTCCCATACTGGTGCTCTGCTGAGCCATAAAAAGTCAAGATAAACTGGTCAGAACTGTGTAGAACAGGATTATTAATCTTGTTGATTCATGGATTTCTACGTCTGTCTTGTGAAGCCAATGGAACCCTTGCCAGAATGTTTCTAAGTGAATAAATAAAATAATGTTCAGTTGTGTCTGATTCTTTGTGACCCCATTTGTGCGGTTTCCTTGGCAAAGATACAGGAGTAGTTTGCCATTTCCTTCTCCAGCACATTTTATAGGTGAGGAAACTGAGGCAAACAGGGTTAAGCAACTCGTCCAGGGTCACACAGCTGGTAAGTATCTGAGGCTGGGTTTGAACTCCGGTCTTCCTGACTCCAGGCCCTGTGCTCTATCTTCTGCACCACCTTGCTGCTGGCTGGCAGAAATACTGTGAGCAGCAGCATTTCTGAGGAAATCCGGAAAGGAAGGGGCCTTAGAAGGCACAATGCAAAGAATTTGCAAATAAAAAGCAGGAAGCCGGTATGCTTGATGTGAGGAAATGAGTTGAACAGTTAACACTGAAGACTGATTTCAAAATGTCAGAGTCACAGAGCCTGCTAAGGTTCACTGGAGTCATAGCCATGGGACTCTCATTTCCTTCTAAGGTCGTCCAATCTAGCTCTGAATGGCCCAAATGATAAATGAAACTCCAACCAATGTCCTTGAATGCCCTCCCACTGTTTGGTGGTGCAGTTTCATAGGATTATAGACTTAGAGATGGAAGGGACCAGAGAATTCATTGTATCCAATCCCCTCACTGTATAAATAAGGAAGCTGAGGGTGAGAGAGATGAAATGGGCTGCCCATTACAGGCAGCATGTAGGACAGCCAGAATTTGAACCCAGGTCCACCTGAATGAGAGACAGCATGATATAGTGGCTAAGACCCTGGACTGGGGACCAGGAAGGCCTGAGTTTAAATCCTACTTCAGACACTGTTTGACCTTGAACAAATCACTGAACCTGCTGGTGACTCAGTTTCTTTATCTGTAAAATGAGGAGGTTGGACGTGAAGACCTCCAAGTCTCCTTCCACCTCTAAATCTATAATCTAAATCTAGGAGTCTTGCCAGTCAGTTCAACAAGCATTCATTGAGCACCCACTCTGCACCAACACTGTGCTATATGCTGTGGATTCAAGGACAAAAACAAAACAGACTTTGCCCTCAAGGAGATTATATTCTATTGTGGGGAAACAAGTGCATGGTTAGATAGATGTGTACAAAACATGGAAAGTAAATGCATAGTAACTTGGAGAGGAGTGATTAGGAAAGGCTTCCTGGAGGAAGAGGCGGCACCTGAGCTGTGCTAGGAATCCTAAGAGGTACAGATAAAAAGGGAGAGTATTCCAGGAATGGAGGACACCATGCTACCTTCGAAGACCCTCACATTTCTGTGACTGACACCACTTTCTGAGTTATGTCCCCTGCTCAAATTTGTTCTCTGTTCCTGATGCACTTGAATACCCATCTCTTTGGATTTCAGAGCTCTTGGAGCATTTCAACTCTCCCTCCTTTCCCTACTGTCTCCCAGGAAATGAAAATGGATGTTGAAACTGCCTCCCGCTCTGACACCCACTCTGCAGCCCAGAGCCAGTCTTCCAAAACCAGGCAGGAAGTTAGGCATCGGTGTGTGCCCGGTGCCTCTCTGGTGGAGGAGCTCAAACCCCTAGCTTGCTCCAAGTTACATGGGAGAGAAAGCTGGTCAGGAAACTCCTTCCAATCATTTATCAGCCATCTGTCTTTCCCTGAAAGGCAGCCAGGGCTAAGTCAAACCAGCCATGTGCTGCTGCAGCTGGGTTGGAGAGGAGTCTGGGGTGGGGGAGACTTTTTTTGGAGGGAGGGGAGGCTGGGTAAATGCAGCTGCTTTGACAGGTTACCTGCCACCTTGAGGTCTCAAAGTCTTCTCCAGGATGGCATTATTTAAGTAAACTCCTCAGTTCATCAGGTGACATTTGGCCAAATCACCAGACTCCAGGTAATGGCAGCTTTCAGGGATGCCGTTATTTAATTTTAGTTTAAATGAAAAAAGAATGTTTATTCATAGAACAAACTGGAAAGGAGAGACCTTAGAGGTCAGCTTGTGGTACCGTGAGGAAGGGGGGTGGATTCTGGAATGAGAGCACAAGTGTGCAAATCATAACTCGGTTACTGCCTGTGTGGAAAGTCCCCTCACCCCTTTGGGTCTCAGTTTCCTTGTCAGTAAAATGAAAGGGTTAGGACTAGATGGCCTCTAAGATTTCTTCTAGCTTTAAATCTATGATCTTGTGATCTCATCCAACCCTTTCATCTTACAGATGGAGAAACTGAGTCCCTTAAAGGTGAAGGAACTTGTTCAAGGAATTTAAGTGGTAAATTGTGGAGTTGGGATATGAACTCACACCTGCATGATACCTGTCCTCTGGAATTGACTTTTTCCCATCCCCACAAGAAACCTAGGGCTTTCTGTGATTTTGGAGTCCTCAAGGCAGATATTAAACATTTTTCTTTTAAGGCTACAAAAAATGGATGAACTCCAGGAAAAGCATGAAAATGTGCTTTCAGGCAGGTAGAAGAAAAAGCAAGCAAACGGGGTGCTCACTAGAACAATCGAGGTGCAAAATGTTTTTATATTTATCAGCAGAAGTGCTTCTTTCTCTTCCTCCATGTTCCACAAAGAGTCCCCAAACTCACATTTACATACTTAGTATGAAGAAATCCTACTGTATTTGAATTTTTCCTGGCATACAGCATATAAGCGACCAAAAAGGAAAGTGTGAGGAAGTCAGGCATCCTTGGGTAAATCTTCTGGATTCATACTTCTCTTCCTCCTCTAATTTATATAAGACTAAAAATTGCAAGTGATCTCTGAGGTCCTATTCAGCTCCAAATCCCACGAATCTAAGTTAAACTAGATGTTTGACATTGGGCAAGTTATACAGGATGTATGACCTCTTTGGGCTTCAGTTTGGTCTGGATTGAATAGTCAATCTCCCAAGTCACGTTGTTTATTTTTTTTTAATGTTATTTTTTTATTTTGGGAGGCAATCAGGGTTAAGTGACTTGCTCAGGGTCACACATCTCATAAAGGTCAGAGGTAAGATTTGAAGTCAGGTCCTCCTGATTCTAAGGTTGGTAGCTGCCCCTCTAAAGGTCACTTTAAGCCATCATTGTTTATGATTCTATTGTAAACATGTATACATCCTTCTTTACTCCCACCCCTCCCACCACTGGATACAGGAGTCAGAACCTCAGATGTTGTGTGTATGTGTATAGGGGGTGCCAGGGACAATTCATACAGTTGCTGATCTGGAAGGAAGTGAGAAAATAATTTTCACTGATCTCTTAGGACCTCTTATCCTGGAGAGGAGTTAGAATCCCTCTTGCCCAAGGGAGAAAGAGTGAGGACCTGATGGTAGGGAAGCACAAGATGAGGAAGTATATGTGGGGGAGGGGGTGGTGGTGGTAGAGAGATTGTCTCAGGTGGAGACTTTGCTGCTGAAAGTTCAATTTCTTTATAGAGCGCCTTATTGACATAGGTAATTCTCCTGGTCTCCGTGGAAATGGCATCGAACAAGAAACGTCTTCTAAGATGAGTTTCTATTATTCCAAAATGTAGACAAAGATAATGAGTAGTAAAATGAAATTTTTCTGTTTTTTTTTCAAATCAAAATAGTCTGTACTGAGAGGAAAGAAATAACCAGAGATTTAGCACCTTTGAGATTCCCTAGTATGCATTTAATACATTTTAACAGCTAATTTCTATGCCTCAAATAATATGGCAAATCTAGTTTAATGTAGGTTGGGCTTTGGGGAGGGGAAGTATCAAGCTGTGAAACATGGTGGTATATAATGGATAAAGTGCCTGACTTGGAAACAGGAAAACCTGGCTCTAGAATCCAGTCCCAGCCGCTTACTAATTCTGGGCATCATTTACACTCATTGGGCCTGAGTTTCTCTATCTGTTTGTAAAATGAGGAAGCTGGACTCAATATCCTCTAGACATGTCCTCCAAGTTTCCATGATCCTATGACCCTTGAACTATTAAATGGTTCATTTTTGGTGTAGAGGAAGAGCACTGGACTTGGAATCAGGAGACAGAGGCTCATTTGCTGCTTTGCTACTCATTAATAATATCATTACAGGGACAGCTAGGTGGAGCAGTGAATAGAGCACAGGCCCTGGAGTCAGGAGAACCTGAGTTCAAATCTGGCCTCAGACACTTGACACTTACTAGATGTGTGACCTTGGGCAAGTCATTTAACCCCAATTGCCTCACTTCTCACCCCCACCCAAAAGACTATCATTACAGAGGCAGCTAAGCAGTTCAGTGTGTAAGAGTGCCTGACCTGGAGTCAGGAAGAACTGAGTTCAAATCCTGCCTCAGACACTCACTAGCATTTGAGCAAAACACACTAACTCCATCTTGTGACTCAATTCTGGATCCAGCGCAGTTCCCTTTCTATTCAATGTCTTATGAGAAAATATTATTTAATTATGGGAATTGTGAGAAAACTTTATTGCATAGCCCTGCATGGCTGGGAAACTGGATCATCTCTATGTGCTATTTAGAGATCCTTAACTAAGGACCTACATTATGCTGACCAGAAGCTCAGTCAGATCTGAAGACTGATGTAAGGAGTTTTCTCACAATTGTATATCTCGAGAAAACCACATCTTATCTGAAAAGTGGCCTTATAGCAGTCAGCTATTGTTTCCATGTTCCTTTGATTGAATGCAGACCCTTGCCGGGAGAGGGACACTTTCTGATTTCAGGAAATTGCACCTGCTTGCTCTCCCCCTCTTAACCTGGAAAATTCCTAATCTTTCTTCCAGTTAGAAAACAGATTACTTAATTTTGTACCCTGGTTAATGGTTTTCTTTTAATTAATTGGTCTTATTTGATTAATCTTTTTTTAAAAAAATACACAACAATCTGTCTCACTCTGTATTCAAGGTCTTTGGACTGACTAGGGGGTCCATTGACATATTTATTATACCTGTTTTGCTAATAAATCATATAGCTTGTATCATTTCCCCAGTTATTATGAATTATCTGCCACACTGTGTGACCATGGGCAGGTCACTTAACTTCTGTTTGCCCGCTTCCTCATCTGTAAAGTGGGGATAATAACTAATAGCACCTATTTCCCAGAGCCATTGTGAGGATCAAACATGACAGTGTTTTCAAAGTGCTTCACAAACCTTAAAGTGCTACATAAATGTGGTTTATTATTGTTTCAACTGCCATTATGAGTATTATTATTAATAATTTCCCAAGAGGAGTTGCATCCTGAGCATCCAATGCATTGGTAGCATTGTCCACTGCAGTCTCATTTTCCCTATCTGTATTATGCTCGCTATGTATGTGAGTATAATAACCCAGAGTTGTTATGAGTCAGCAAATCAATAAACATTTATTAAGCACCTACTATGTGCCAGGCATGCAGTTAAGTGCTAGAGATACAGAAAGAGACAAAAGATAGTCCCTGCCCTCAAGGAGCTCACAATCTAATGGGGCAGACAATAAACAAACAAACACATATGTACATACAAGCTACGTACAGGATAAATGGGTCAGCTGGGTGGCTCTAGGCACCGGCCCTGGCATCTGGAGGACCTGAGTTCAAATCCAGCACCAGACACTTATGAGCTGGGTGATCCTTGGCAAGTCACTTAACTCTATTTGCCTCAGTTTCCTCATCTGTAAAATGAGCTGGAGAAGGAAATGGCAAACTATTCCAGTATCTCTGCCAGGGAATGGCAAACTACTCCAATATCTCTTCCAAGAAAACCCCAAATGAGGTCATGAAGAGTTCTGACTGAACTGAATGTGACTGAAAATGATTGCACACAGGGGATAAAAAGGAAATAAGTACAAGAGGGAAGGCACTAGAATTAAGAGGGATTGGGAAGGGATTCCTTTAGAAGATGGAAGTTTAGTTGGGATTTAAAGGAAGCCAAGGAGGAAAACACTATGTTAGTAGAGTGAGAGTTACATGTGAATCGTTGTTTATTTCAGCTTTTCTCTGGTTGTGCAGCCAAGCCATTTAACTCTCAGTTTTCTTCGCTGGAAAATCAGATTTGCCCAACTTGCCTCCCAGGCATGTTCTGTGGCCCAGGGAAGCAGGCGTTCTGTAGGAGAATGACCATAATTCTGAACTACAGGGTTAAATCCTACTTCATATACTAGCTGGGTGATCGTGTCAAATGGGGATAGCAATACACCACCTACTTAACAGCTGTTGTGAGCAAAGCACTATAGAGATATGGGGTATTGCTATTACTAGAGATAATACAGACTTATTAGAGATAATCTAGTTTATCTAGATGAGACACTCCCAAGAGGTAAGAAGTTATCTAGGTGGATAGCACATAGAATGCTAAACTGGCAGTGTGGGAGAACTGAGTTCAAATTCACTTACTTAGCTGGGTGACTTCTGGGCAAGTAACCTTTTCTGTCTTAGTTTCAGTTTCCTCATCTGTAAATGGGGTCTATAAAGGTACTGCCCATCCTAGAGGGTTGTTGTGAGAGGATCCAATGGAATAACAAATGGACAGTGCTTTGCAAACTTTGAACTTCGATATATCTATATGCTTGCTATTATTATTAAATAGGAAAATTTGAAAAAATAAAGTCTTAATTCAAACACAAAGTTATTGTTATTTTACAAGAGGAGAGAACCGGGAAGTAAAATGAAAAACACTAACAGACAGTGTGGCTGCCCCCTCCCCCCACGCCACCCCACAGCAGCATGGGATCAAACACCTGGGTGTTTGATAAGAGGACAAAGGAGACCATTTCTGCCTTTTGCCCAACAGTATGCTTATTTGCCAAACTGTATTTCCTTAGCTCTTGACTCTTGACAGTCTGGGGGGAAATTTAAAGCTTTGGATAAATATGGGAAATACAGATTCGGGCATTTAGAGCTTGAGAAAAGTCCACTTGAAAAAATGAAAGTTCTGTACAGCGCAAATCCATCCATCTGATCCTAAATCCCATTTCAGGTGGTTCTAATAGAACTTAGAATATGCTTAATTACTGAATTTTAGTTTGAATTAAGAAAAGAGAGGCTCCTAAGGGAATTAGGCAAACAGCATGTGCTGAGATCTAAAGAATAAACTTCTAGGACGGCTCCCAAGCCATTCCCTGATGAGAGTGCTAATTCTGTGAGCAGGAACAAGAACAGAGTGAGGAAAAGAGAAGAAAAAAGGCTTGTTACCCAGGAAGGGGCAGTGTTGTATAGTGAAAAGAGCCCTGGACAACATTAATTTCATATATATGTATATATGTAGATATATGTGTGTATAACACACACACATATATATACATACATGTATACGTGTGTGTATACATATATATACATATATATATACCTCTCTCTGTCTCTCTGTCTCTCTCCCCGCCCCTGTATGTGTGTGTGTGTGTGTGTGTGTGTGTGTGTGTAGCTTTATTTATACCATCTCATTTAAGTCTCCCAACAATCCTAGGAGATAGATCATATGGGTATTACTATCCCTATTTTACAGATAGGGAAACTGAAGTACACAAAGGTTAAATGGTGTGCTCGTGGTTACAGTCACACAACTGACAAGAGTAGATACTGTGACACGGTGGAAAAAGCCCTGGCTTGGGAGTTCAGAAAATCTGGGTTCAAGACCCACTTCTGATGCTTTTTATGTGTGTATCCTTGGACAAATCACTTTATTTCTCTGGGTCTCAGCTAACTCAACTTTAAAATGAAGGAATTGGATTAGATGACATCTGAGGTTCCTTCCAGCTCTATATCTTGAGTATAAAAGGCAGGATTCAAACCCAGAGCATAAGCTACTTGAGGCAGGAACTCTTGTCATTTTGCTTTTGTATTCCCTAGCACCTAGCTTAGTGTCTGGCAGTTTTTTAGTTTTTTGGACCTAATTTGTGATTGGTTTCACAGGGATAACAAACTCTATAAATGGATAAATGAAAGAAAAAGGATTTATTAATAACATGCTATTTGCAAGGCACTGAGCATACAAGTAGAAAAAGAAGGACCTCACATTCTAATATGGGGAGATACACGTAGGAGGTTTCTGGATCTTGACAGTTAGAAAGGTCCTGTAGTCCTTAGGGTGGAGCTGCCAAGAAGATGGGAATGTATCCTCTTTGTGTTTCCATTGATAAAAATTATGTCTGTTTCTGAAGTTGAATCATTTGACAATGCCAAGGACTTTGGTGTCAAGATTTTTCTTTTCTGAAGGGAGACAAAGCAGATTTTTATCGATTAAAAAAGAAAAAAAAGCCTTTATAAATGTCTACTAAAAACAAAAAAAAAAATCTTTCTTTTATGAGTTTTCAGTAGCTGTGCTTGCTGAGTGCAGAAGCAGAAGCCAGTTTGCATCTGCCCGGGTGTTTTCCCCAGGATGACGGACTGGGGTGGACGCATGGCAATTCCTGGGGCTCTTGGGCTTGCCTGTCCGTAGTGTGGCAGTTGATTAATGGTTAGTGTTGGTGGTGCTGAGGAAAGCAAGCCCCATTTCCACAGAGATTACTCTCTTTACTGTTTGATGGCTATGGTGCCAGACTGGTATTCTTATTCTCGGAACTCTTGGGATCAGGGTCCTGGGCTTCCCCACAGGGGTCTGAGAGGAGGTATTGCTTTGGCTTGTTTTTTACATACTACCCAGCTGCTTGGAAACTCCCTCTATCAATGCAGATTATCTTACAGTCCTACAGCATTGCCTATTATGCTAAGAAGTTATAACTTGCCCAAGGTTTCATGGCCAGCATTTGTCAGGGGCAGGCTCACCAACTCCTATTCAACAGCTGCCTCTTGCTGGGACATAGTAATAAATGTTTGTTGATTGATTCCTGTCTCCAATTCCCATACCCTATCCAACCCAACCCTATCCATACCCAACACCATGTTGCCTCTGAGTTTGCTATATAATTGAGACTCAATTTCTTCATCTGTATAACTTTAATGCTTCAAGGATCCATTGATGAGGGCACTCTTCCCACCGATTCAAATGACAATCCTACAATAATTTTGTGGAGGGTCTATGGGAGTCTCTGTGGCTGACCAGCATGGCTGACCTCCTTGAACTGGGCTAATCTTCAGGAACTCTGGGTCATCCCTACACCCAGATAAGGCATTAGAATAGGATTGTAGTGGAGTTTTGTCCATAAATACTTGCACTGCCTATCTGCCAGATAGGCATTTATGAAGAAAGCATTTTGTAAGCCATAAAGCACCATAGAAGCACAAGCTATTGTTAGTTGGCTGGTTTCCCTCTCTGCAAGAGCTCACCTCAAGTTGAATGGTCATTTGTGAAATGACCGCAAGAAGTAAGGCAATGTGGTACAATGCAAAGAGCAATGCCTTGGAGTCGGGGGACCTAGATTCATATCCTGTCCCTTCACTTACTATCTGAGTAATCTGGGGCAAATCAGTTAACTTCTCTGGGACTCAGTTTCCTCATCTGAGAGGGATTTTGACTCAATGACCCCAAAGGTCCCTTCCAGTTCTTAATCTGTGATCCTATCTCTCTGTTCCTGGGGTACAATTGGCTTGGGGTGGGTTGGGGTTAGGGCACGGGGAGGTAGGATGGCCAGAAGTAGGGAGCTTGATGCTTGATGTCCTCAGCAATCAAGGGGAAGAAGAAATTCAAGGTGGATTTTTTAAAATAAACTCAGCATCGCTGTTCCTTTTTCTTTCTTCTTTTGTATAAAAAAGATCAATCTCATGTCTAATTCATTTGAAAATTCTCCACTTCTGTCTTTTTGGTAAAAATAGAAATCTCTAAGGATTACAGGTTCCTGCTGAATTTTATGAGCAACTTTTCAAAGTTCAGTAGCTGCCTTCTTTTAATCTTCTCTTAAGTGAATTAAGTGCTATAGTGAGGTTCTACATTGGAAGTCCCAGTGACCCTTTTGGCCAGTCTGCACATCATAAAACATTTGAACAACACAAGAAGACAGGTTGCCAGGAAGTGTCCCAGATATTGTTCATCCTTCAGACCTTACCCTGGGATCCTGGTCAGTTCCTCTCTCACAGTAATCCTTAACCTTTTTGTGTGATGGACTCTTGGTAGCCAGATGAAGCCTATGGACCCCTTCTCAGAATATTTTTAAATGCATAAAATAGATAGAATTGCAAAGGAAAGCACTTATACTGAAACACAGTTATCAACATTTTAAAATAAATATATTCCTAGCCCCCAGTTTAAGAATAAATAATAGTAATAATATCTATTTAGATAGTGCTCAAAACATTTTACATACATCACTTCCTTTTATCTTTACAACAACCTTGTGATGTAGGTTCCACAGGGATTTGTATAATATAATATTATTAGTATATATTATGTTATATATATTATATATTACACAATATAATATTCCTCATAGATTGGTTAGATTCTACAAGTATCATTATCACTGCTTTACGGATGAGTAAACTGAGGCTCCAAGAGATTAAATGATTTTTCCATACAAATGAGACTAGGTGATGCAGCAAATAGATCACTGGACCAGGAGTCAGAAAGACCTGTGTTCAAATCCTGTCTTAGATACTTACTATCTGTGTGATCCTGGTCAAGTCACTTAATTTCTGTCTGCCTCAGTTTCCTCAACTAGATAATGGGGATAATAATAGTACCTACCTCCCAGGGTTGTCGTGAGGATGAAATGAGATATTATCTGTAAAGTACTTAGCAGTGCCCGGCATATAGTAGGCACTTAATAAATGTTTATTCACTTCCTCTTCTGTCCCTGTGCCTATATAGCTACTGACAGAGCCCATCCCATTCAAACTCATCTTTTTGTCCAGTCCCATGTCCAGTACTCTATCCACTATACCATGTTATCTCACTTTTGGTCCCTGTGTACACGTGTGTGTATGTATATATGTATATGCACATGTGTATGTATATATGTATGTGTACATGTGTATGTATATGTGTGTGTATACAAACTTAGATATGGAGCATTAGATGAAAGAATTTAGACTATGTTTTGCCATGATGCCAAAAAGATCCTCTTAGATTTGAAAAGAGAAAGGTAACCTTTACTCATGATGCAGTAGAACTGAGGCACATAGACAAATAAAAAATGAACACATGGGTCAACTGATAAGTGGGAAAGGAGCCAGAGCAAGGAGAAATGGACTCTGCATAAATGTTTGGAAGTTATGGAAGCCAAGTGATTTTGTGCAAGAACTATGAATAATAATTTGGGGAGGAGAGGAAGGAGGCTCTCACTATTCCTTTTTCAATAGGGCAGAAAAATTCTCTCCTGTTCTTTATCATCTTAAGAAACTTGTTTTGTGTTTGAATCCTTATTATATCATCTTCATACACTTGTTCTATGTTTTAATGCTTGCAGGGGAACTAGAGATATGGAAGGCTAAAAGGTCAGATTGGAACTTAGGTCTTTGTGAAGGTGGCAAGGTGGCACAGTGAATAAAGTGCTGGGCTTGGAGTCAGGAAGACCTGAGTTTAAATCTGGCCTCAGATACTAGCTATGTGACCCTCAGCAAGTCACTTAATCCTGTTTGCCTCAGTTTCCTCATATGTAAAATGAGTTGGAGAAGGAAATGGCAATCCAATCCAGTATCCTTGCCAAGAAAACCCTAAATAGGATCGCAAAGAGTTGTACAGGACTGAAATGTCTGAACGAACAAACAAAAAAATCTTCCTATATCCATGTCCAACACTCTATTCATGGTGCCACTTAACTACCTCCTTTGCTTGGCATTCAATGGTGCCACTTCAGTCTGGTGCCACTCTCCATTTCCAGTCATTTCTCGTATGTCCCTCCATGCACCCTATACTACAGCCAAACTGTATCATCTTTCTTCTTGTTGGCAAGTCCCATTCCTACCCATCCTTCATTAAAGCCTTATTAAGATGCCCCCTTCTGTAATCCCCACGATCAGTAAAAACACCCCCCCCCAGACCTCACATCACACTATGTTTCAGACCTTTCTAACATACTTTTGGTGTAGTTTTGTCTACTGTAGTTGTCTGCATCGGTGCCCCTTCTCCCTATTGCCTGTGACCTCCATGAGAGCAAAGACCATGTCTTATCTTACCTTTGTATCCCCTCTAACCACCATCGCAGTGTTTTGTACACACAAAGATAGGTGTCCAATAACTGTTTGCTGAATGAATAAACGGGCTGCATTGGATGATCTTGTAGGAAAGCTTGTAGCTATAACATGTCATGGTTTTGTAATAACAAACCTTAACTTTATGGTGGCAAATTGACTAGGCTTCTCAAAGATGGTAAAATTCCTGGATGTTGTTAGAATCCTAGAAGCTTGAGCAGCACTGGGAGGAACACGAAAGAAGACCCTAGGAGGAGAAGAGAGACTTGGGGAAATTTCCCTTTGAGTGGAGCTTGAACTTGTATCATCGATGAAGACATAAACTTGAGAAAGCCCCATTAGTCTCCCTATATCCCTGGTTCACTTCTGGGAGTTATCACAAAATGGCAGTGACTACTCATCTTTGTTGTCCAACCTTAATGCCTAATTAATTAAGTATTAGAGACAATTAAACATCAGCAAATGCTTGTTGACTTGAATTAATGACACTAGTATGCAGAGATTTTTTCCTACCCATCCAATGAGCATTGCTTCTTCTTACCATGATCTCCTTATGGTGAAGGAGATTCTCAACTTGGGCAGAAGAGCCAGCTGTGGGTTACACCCCAAGACTAGGAATATGGTTACCCAAATCAAAACCAAACAGTTGACAGTGACTGATATCAAAAAGAACATCCAATCCTGATAAAAGCTTTAAATCTTATTATGTGTGTATACATATACCTACATATACGTATGTGTGTATGTATAGACATATATATGTGTGTATATGTGTGCACATATATTATATGTTTAACATATATATGTAATTGTACTGTCACAACAACCCTGTGAGGTGTTATAAGTTCCCCAGATGAGGAAACTGAAAGCCAGAGAGGTTAAATGCTTTATCATGCTTGACCATACCTCATGTAAATGCTGGAAGCAGGATTTGACACTACCTCCAAGTTCAGTGTATGTTTTAACTATATGATGCTGACATGATATCATTAAGGATGAGGATGAAGATGATGATGATGATGATGATAATGGTGATGGTGATAATGATGGTGGTGGTGAGGATGAGGATGAGGATGATGATGGTGGTGGTAATGATGATGATATCAGGGGTGTGCTGGAGCCAGCTCCAATCAGGTCACAAGAGCTGATTGTTAAATTCTCAGTGTCAGCATTTCTACCTTGGAAATTGGCAAATGCAATGAATCAGGGCTTGATTTATTGTTTTGTTGATTGTCTAGACTTGAAAACATGATGGAGAAAATGTGTGATATACATTTTTAGAGACCCGTTTTTTAAACATTTATGAGCACATTTCTGTGCTCCCACTCCAGATGATAACTCACAATATTTTAAGTTTACAAAGTGCCTCAATTCATCAGTAGGAAGCAACCAGTCTCTATGATAAAACATGGAAAAAAACCCACTCAAATACCAACCAATTGGCAACCATAGTAATAGTGCACATTTCTATGGTGCTTTTAAGTGTATGCTCTACTTTCCTTCCACTAACCTTTGAGGTAGATAGGTCAAATGTTATCATTTCCATGTTACAGATAAGAAATTTTTAGCTTAGAAAACTGAAATGACTTGTTTAAGGTCATACAACTAATAAGTGTCAGACATTGTATTTGAAGTAGCCTCTGACACAGAATTGAAAGAGGTAGAATTGCTCTAAGCTGATAGGGAGGAGGAAGAAGAAGAGGAGGAACATATCCCAGGTAGAAAGAAAGAATCGAGACTCAGAGGCAGAAAGGCATGTGGTGTGTTTGGGAAATATCATTCAGATCGGCTGGAACACAGGTTTAGCAAAAAGAAAAATAAACATGGCTCAAACATCCCTTTTTAAATATATAATCAGTGTCAATAGTAACAGCCTCTTGGTGCTAACCAGCTCTAAGCTTCAACCCTTGCTGTCAGTCAGGTACCCAGGGGACTTTTGTCCCTGTTTGTTAACTGATTATTCCTGTGAAATGCTGATGGTGTTTTACTTATATTTCCTGCCCTTGTCATATATTTAGCATTATGTATCTCCAAATGCTAGTACTTGGCCTTTTCTTTCATTCTTTTCCATCCTAAGTGCAAAGAGTGGAGTCCCTTATCTGGTCTGGGGTCAAGTATGAGCCACAGGGATGTAGGAATTCAAGGATTCAGGGAATGTATTGCAAAGAGCGTAGCAATTAATGCCCTGAGGTTCCCAGGGCCCTGGGACTCCAGCCCAACAGACTCTGTCAGCCACATTGGTTTTGAACATGAACTTAATGGGGCCAATGCTCTATAGGAAATGAGCTAAACCCTACCCCAGATTAAGGTAGTAAAAGGGGAAGATTATGCCCTTGAGATGTTGGTGTACTGTGTTCTGACTCTACCTTTGAAGTAAATAGCACTTTATAAAGGCTAATCTAATGTTAAATGATTAAAGGGAAGTAGGGGTATTTGTCATTGGTCACCTAAATAGGATGAAATGAAGTTTGTGGGGGTTCAATATGATGGCAGAAAAAAGATGACCCTAAATTTATCAGTTTAACCCTAACCCTAATCCTCAGAGAGGGGAGCTAATGCTATCATAGGAAAACACCAGAGAATAAATTTGGATAATTAGTCAATGAACATTTATTGAGGGCCTATTATATGCCAGACTCTGTGCTAAGTGCTGAGGGTACAAAGAATGGCAACAAACAAACAAACATAAAGCCAGTCCCTGCTTTCACAGAGCTCACAGTCTAACAGAAGAGTTCACAGTCTAATTTGGGGAGAGAAAACTTAGGAGGAGTTGAGGAAAAATTAAATGGGGAGAAAGAAAAGGATTCAGGTTGAAGGAGGAGAAGGATTCCAGCGGAAGGAGGAGGAAGAGCAGAAGAGCTCAAGAAGAAGAAGACAAGGTTAAGAAACTCCCAAGTTGTAGAGGTAAGAGGTTAGTAAAGAAGAGAAAGGAGATCTAATGAAGCTGTCAAGGTGTGAATCAGATGAGAAGGTGAGTGATCAATCTGAAGTTAAAGCCAGTTCTCCATGAGAGCTGCTAGCAAAGGGGAGAAAGAACAGAGGATCTCACTACCAGCAAATATGGAGGGTGAATTTACAGCGATATGGAGTTGTGATGTTTGTGTTTCTGCAATAGACAAGTTACTACCATCTAGGCCCAAAATGAAAGGAGGTCTCCCTCCTAGAATAAAAGGTAAATGGATTCAAGTAACATCTCTCTACTCTCCAGGTTATCTGAGAGAATGTAATGTTCCTTCAAAATACAGATAGAGACTATAACAAAATGATTACATAGAAGAAAAATGATCTAAGGAGGCAGAAGAAAATCTTGACTTTTCCAGGACATTGTAGGGTGAGAGAATGTCACCCAAAAGAAAACTGGAAGGACTATTAAATACTAACAGACATGAGGCTCTTTCCAAAAAGGAAGGAGATGGATACTCTTAAGAGGAAGTAGCCGCTTGTTCTCCAAGGAATAACAATGTGTATCCTCAAATGTTAGCAGGTGAGAAATATCCAGTAAGAGTAAAAGGAATATGGGACAAGCAGTGGTGGTTGATGAGTCTCTGTTGAGGAGAACCAAAGCAGCTGTCTCTCAACCTGATAACAATAAGGAGGTCTGCTCTCTTCTCAAGATATATATCCAATGTGGGACAGAGAAAACCTCAATCAGTTGCGGCTTTGGTCATTTTTCAGTTGTGCCCAGCTCTTCGTGTCCCCATTTAGGGTTTTCTTGGCAAAGATACTAGAGTGGTTTGCTATTTCCTTCTCAAGCTCATTTTACAGATGAGGAAACTGAGGCAAACAGGGTCTTGCCCAGGGTCACACAGTTTAGTGTCTGAGACTGGATTTGAACTTAGGAAGATGAGTCTTCCTGACTCCAGACCCAGGGCTCTACCTACTGCGGCACCTTGCTGCCCCTCAAGACTTGTCACTACTTCCTGGCAGTGTCCCTGAATCTGGCAATTCAAATGGATGCACTTGATAAACTAGAAGGCATCTAGAAAACATTGCTAGAGATTATAGAGTTTTGTAGTGTAATAGGGGATGGACCATTGTGAGCCTAGTCCTCAGAAGTATACATAGCATATTTTAGCTGTGTGAGTAATAAAGGATTCTTGTTCTTCCTTTCAGAGCATGTCCAGATGCCAACTCATTGAATATCTACATGGGGATTGAATCAAGCAGAATATGCTGAGCATTTTCCTAACATCTGGGCTTTCATTTGGCCAGTCCCTTATTATACGAGTGAGAAAATGAACACCTTAGAGGTTCAAGTAGGGTCTTCATCACTGTTATGAAATAAAGGCAAGGGTTTCAAAAGAGAAAAATAGAGTTGAGAAGTGAATAGGTGAGCAAGAAGATGGTATCTTAAAATGGGTCTTGGTTTTCTACTTAAATGACAGGAATGACAAGCTCCTGATCAGGAATGGATGGAGTATATCTAACACAAGCTGTTAAAAAATATATTTTCCTAGAGAACTGTGAATCTATTCAAAGGGGCTTTAAACCAGAAATGAAAGGAGATGCAGAAATCTGCCTATGTACGTCCACCAAACTAGAAACTAGAGCGAATAGCTACAATGTAGGAAGGAAAATCACAGTAGAAATATTCAGAACTTCCCAGGAGATCTAAACAAGAAATGTGCCAGGAATCAAAAGACGTGGCCTCAAACATCTATATAGACATACGAAGTATGGGTAATAAGCAAGATGAACTAGAGAGCCTAATGCAAGGAGGCAAATTTGACTCCAGGGGAGTAACTCGTGTAGATATGACCTGGCAACTGCTTCTGTAGGTGCTGCAGCCCCTGCCTCCTCAGCAGCCACAGATACTGAAGAAGCAGAAAAGAAAAGTCATGTCACCAAAGCCCTTGGCGCTGTCAAATAATTCAACATCAGAATGGGATAGAATTTTAGCAGTGGAAATAATATTAAAGAAGATGCATTACCATTCATTTTGCTGTTGCATGTTAAGGACTAGGGACCTTTCCCTATGACTTGCATCTGAAACCCTTCTATTGGTTGTCTTCCCCTTTTAGAATGAGAATTTCTTGAAAGCAGAGGTTTTTTTTACTTGTATCGCCGTAATTAGCTGAATGTTCTACATTTAGTAATAAATGCTTTTTCATTCATTCATTGATATTTGGTAGGATGATTTGGTAGATATACCTTAATTGAAAAAAAGCAGAGTAGGTAAAAGGGGCAGGGACAAAGTAGCATTTAATACTGAAACGATGTAACTATGTATTCTGTTGAACAGAGGAATCAAACAGGAGGCCTGGGTGGCAAGTTCCCCAACAGTGTTGGTGGTGGTGGTGGGAGACAACCAGATTAAATCATAGTTGGGAAATGTTTAACAAAATTAATTAAAATATAATACAGCATAGATAATGGTGATTTGTGGTCTTCTAAGTCAATAAAATAGGTAATACCTGCATGGATCCATTTCTATTTGAGTTTGACATTATTCCTCTTGAGGAGTTTGACATTACTCCTTTAGAGGTCTGTATATTTCAGAGAAGGAGACAATTTTAACTGGTAGAGGGTGTTCTTCACTGGAATCTCCTTATATTAATGAAAGCACAGATCCAGTAAAAAAAACCAGATTTTAAGAAATACCCATTTGAGATCATCTAGAAACCAGAAGAGGAAAACAAGATGGAGAATAGTTGAAGGATATAAATATATAACAGTAGCATGATGATGATACAATGTATTTTCACCATTCCTCTTTGGCAGTGTGGTTCAATGCCTGAGTTTTAATTCAGAATAACAACACTGACCAGCATTGAATTATATTAAAAATAAATGTGGTGTATCATAGCACAAATATTCTTCATTGTTGTTTTCTTTCTATAATACGTCCCTCATACCACCTCCCCCCCTCATTAAGCAAATTAAAACAAACAGAAGAATAAAGCCCTCATTCCCACATTAGCCATGACCAAAAATGTATTCCTCTTTTGTCACCCTAAGTTAAACCACCTCTCTTTCAGAATGTGAGAAGCATTTTTCATCTTTGTTCTTTCTGATTTTTGTTTTTGTGAGGCAGTTGGCATTAAGTGACTTGTCCAGGGTTACATAGCTAGTAAGTGTCAAGTATCTGAGGCCAATTTGAACTCAGGTCCCCCTGACTCCAGGGCCAGTGCTCTATCTCCTAGCTACCCCATATTCATTCTTTTGGACTCATTGTTTATCATTGTGTTGACCAGAGTTCTAAAGTTTTTCAAAGTTGTTTTTCTTTACAATGTTATTGATATATAAATTTTTTTTCCTGGTTTTGTTCATTTCACTCTTAATCAGTTCATAGAGGTCTTCGCAATTTCCTCTGAAACTATCCATTTTCATAATTTATTACAGCATAATACTCCATTGCATTCATATACTACAATTTGTTATCCATTTTCCAAGAAGCAGATCCCTTTCCTTAGTTTCTAATTTTTGACTACCACTGAAAGAGCTGCTATAAGTATTTTTCTATCACGTATCTATCTATCTATCTATCTATCTATCTATCCAATTTCTTTTTCCCCTTTTACTTCTTTGAAGTACAGATAACCCATTGTCAAATATGCAAATGACCAGTAAGCAAAATTTGAAATAGCAAAGAAACATTTCGTAAGGAACCATGTGGCCATTTACAGGTGGCAATGAAACAGAGAGTAGATAAAGGGGAAAAACAGAAAGTGGAGTAAATTTACCATTGTTCCAGAGGTTTCTTTGAGGAACCTTAATTCAGTCACTCCCTGCTATAGATTCTTATAATAAACTAAGCTGCGATCCAGGGAAAGAAAAAGGTTCCAGCCACTATGAGGCTTAGAATCTCTCTTCTAGAAATGTCCTTTATCTGCCGCTGCTGCTGCTGTCACTGTTATTGCTTCTTTCTCTCCAACTCTTTTCCCTTGAGTCTCCCTCCAGAGAAAAATAAAAGCTGCCTCTGTATTGGATCCAAGGATAGCTTGTTTTCTTCCTGAGTTGGGGAAAAATACCATTCAACTTTTGGGGTCTTTAGTAACTTGGGCTTCATCATAAGGCAGCTAGTGTTGACTTGACAAAAAGAATGTTACGCTGATGTGCACCCTAGATTTTTGGAGATGAGATTTCACTTCCAAATTTTAGTAATGTTGGAGAGTAGATAGGGTCTTATTGACTAAAATTCCCCAGGGGAAGTCAACCCAGGAGAAGCTCTTAAAAAGAAATTTTGAAGAGAAACATTTCCGATGAGGAAGAAATGGAAGGAGTCGTTCATCTGGATGAACAGAGAATTTACCAACAAACTCAAATTTTGGAAAAGATATGTAGAAGATGAAAGCAAGGTCAAGTGACAGAGGGTGTATATATAGCCATGACATAGCCTTGTAAAAATAGTGTCAAGACAGTTTCAAAGGACCCAGAGTGAAAACTGATGAACTCTGAGGGTGTAGATTGAAAAATGCTTTTCTCACTTTCTTTTTTTCTTGTTTTTTTACTATGTGTATTTTCTTTTGTAACATGACTAATATGTTTTGAATGACTTCACATGTATAATCAATATCCTATTGCTTGCCTTCTCAAGGGGTGGGGGAGGAGTAAAAGAGAGAGAGAGAATTTGGAATTCAAAAATTTTTAAAATGAATGTTAAAAATTTTTAACACATAATTGGGAAATATTTAAGGAAATAAATAAAGCTATATTTTAAAAAAGAATGGTGCTAAGAGTATTTAAGCTCAGAATAAACTGAGGCTGGTAAAGAAGGCTAAGGACAACAAAAATAAATTTTGTCAGGGTTAAGCTTTCCACTCTCCACTCCACTCCAAGTCAAAAATACAGATTTTATGTGATCCTGACTGTGGTTCCTTGGTTCAGGCCCATAATTCATGGAAATCCGGCCCTGGAAATTCCAATCTAGGCTGCTCTTGAGAGCTGGGCTTTCATGAGAAATGTAGTTCCCTTGTATGATCCAGCAATATTATTCTTCTGGCTATTCCTCACACATGACGCCATCTCCTGACTCTGTCCTTCTTGGTCTGTTTCCAATATCTAGAATGTTCTTTCTTTTTTAAAAATTTCTTTTTAAAAAAAACCCCACTATTTTAATAGGCTAAGATCCACTTTCTCATCCTTCCACTCCAACCCCTCAGCCCACCAATTGAGAATACACACACACACAAAAAAAAAAACCAAAACAAACATATGTGTAGTCAATCAAAATAAATTTCTACTTTGGCCATGTACAAACAAACAAACAAACTTATTCTGTGCTCTGAGTCCTTCATCTCTCTCTATTAGGAGGTAGATAACTTTTTAACCCAATACTCCTCTGGATCCTGGTTGGTCATTATGCTGATAAGATTTTGGCACAATAGCATTCCATCACAGTTATATACCATAATACACAGTGTTCCTAAAATCTGGACACACAGGCAAAAATGCATATTTTCAAGAAATGAAATGAATGAAATTTTCAACAATATTTTATTTAATTGGAATATTAACAAACAACACCTTCAATATGATTTCCATCATTTGTGATGCAAAGGTTGATGGGCTTTGCAAGATTCATGTTAACTTGATGCAATAACTCCACATTGCTGTCAATTTTAACACATTCACTCCTTATATGTTCAATCAAGTGTGTTGCATCTGTGATTTTCATTGAGTACACCTTCTCCTTTAGCATACCCCAGAAAAAGAAGTCGAGGTGGCTAAGGTCTGTTAATACTCCAAATATTTCAAAATATGCATTTTCCTATGTATCCAGACTTTAGGGACACCCTGTATATTCCCCCATTCCCTCAATATATGGGCACCCTTTAATATTCTCATTCTTTGACACTTCAAAAAGAGCTATATTTTTGTACATACTTAGAGGTTTTTTTTCTTTAGAACTAATGCCTCCCTTAATATACCCTTCCTTTGATTCTCCCTATGCCCTTCTCTATTTTCTCTCCTATTTCCCTGTTGAGTAAAATGTATTTCTATACCCAACTGTGTGTGTATGAATTCTTCGTTCTTTTCAAGTGTTCAGATGAGTGTGAGGTTTAAGTTTCAGCAGGTTCGCCCTATTCTCCTCTTCCTTGTCTGTATGGATGTCTACTTATGCACAAATGCTCTTCTTTCTCACCTTCACTTCCTGGTTTCCCTAGCCTCCTTCAAGACAGCTCAAATCCCACCCTCTGTGAGGGTCCTTTCCTGGTTGCTTTCACCAAAGTTCTCTTGGAGGGAAGGGTGCCTTCCCTTCAAAATCATTTTTCATATATACTGTATATTTCTTGGATGTACATACTTATTTGCACATTGTCTCCTTTGTTTAGAATGTGAGTTGCTTCGGGATAGGAACTTTTTCCTTAACTTATATTGCCAGTGCTTAGCACACAGTAAGTGCTTAATAAATACTTGTTTACTGACCTACTGTCTGACTCCCTCAGATGGAAGAATTTCAAGAGCTAAACTGCTCTGGCTCTACCATTGACTTCAAGGCTCAAGGCTCCCATGATGCTCTGCACCATTAGGCCCCACTATCTTCCTGTATGTTTCTTTGAAGGAATCTAGGAATGTCAAGTTACATATGTGTTAAGCCCTTAGCTCTCTGCTTCTGAAGAACAGTGCCTGTAGAATTTGTAGGCCCTACTATCAATCAACCAATAAGTATTAATTTAGTGCCTATAATGCGTAAAGCACTATGCCAGATACTGGGGATAGAGATACAGTGTCTGCCAGTGTCTTTAATAGGCTGGATGTGCTCCCATTTCATGCCCAAACTCCTGAGTTGTCGAAGAGAGGCATCTGTTTTATGTAGGCGAGGCTGGTTTCTTTGAATGGGCAAGAAGGCTGTCTTTTTTATTTGACTTATCCAGAGGATTAGGGTTTGAACCATTGTTGTGTCTTCTTGGCACACCTGAGGTATAAAAAGTTTAGTCTATGGCTCCTTATGCTTGCCATAACTCCCCACTGCATCGCAAGTCAAATATCTCTTTTTAACTCGGTACTGTTGTTATGGTAAAGGTGAAAGTGAAAGAGATAGTTATCTACCTGAATCGGTGATCGTATCCTTTTAAAATTTTTAATTGTTAAATAAGTTTCTTTATATTGAGTTTTATGTAGTCCCAGAACATTTCACTGCATTCCAATCCCAAGTGTAAATCGCCAGACTCAAATGAACTATGTCTGGATTAGAACAGATGTTTACTGAGTTGGGACACATTAGAGTCATGGTACCCACCCTTGACACTGTGAACTGTCCAGGGGGCATCCCCAAACCAGATCGAACCCCTCTCACCCTGAGAAAGGCTGGGATTGGTCGATCAGGAGAAAGACATTTTGGGCCCACTCTGAACTTAACCTACCATAATGCTTTGCATGCTCTGACATAACAGACATACTTCACTTTGCTCTCTGAGTGAACCTAAGTCCTCCTGCTTAATTTTGCTGATTGGGAACATTCTTCTGCTGAGAACATGGCCTACCAGATATTTCCCTTATCTTTTTGTGGCCCTCCCTTGTTAGAGGCACAATCTTGACAGACCTTATTTTATGACATCCTATGTTTACAGTTGGCAGAAACCCTAGGGCCAAACCATTTGATTTTATGAAACTATTATTTTGGCTAACTGGTGTCCTGAGTTGGGGGCAGAGGGGGAGTGAGTAGCTTGCTCTATGGACATATAATCAGTGCAACCTGACCCCAAGGTAGTTCATTTCAAATGACTCCTATGTATGGATGCATACACATTGCCAGCTTTGAAAGAAATAAACATGCACAAGCAGCCTAATTTTGTTTGTTTTTCTCAGAACAAACCCTTTTAAAGGTTGACAACACTTATGAATTTCTAAGGGCCCTCCAGACTCACTCTGACCCAGTATGAATATAGATACCCTTTCTCAGTTCACAGAAGTCTAGACACTGGCAGTGGCTATAGAGGTATATGCTTCAAGTGTCCTTCATGAAATGATTGCAGTATTATTGTCATTTGGGATCCACGTGTCCATGCGAGCACAGAAAGACATGTAATTTTTTCTAATTACATGTGAAAACAATTTTTTTACATTCATTTTTGAAAATTCTGAGTTTCAAATTCTCTCTCCCCTCACTCTCCATCAAGGTGGCAAGCAACCTAATATAGGTTAAATGTGTGCAGTCATGCAAAATGTATTTCCATATTAGTCATGTGGTAAAAAACAGACCAAAAAACAAACAAACAACACAAAGCAAGTAAAAAAGTATGCTTTTAATCTTCATTAAGACTCCATCAGTCCTTTCTCTGGAGGTGGATAGCATTTTTCATCATAAATCCTTTGGAATTGTCTTGGGTCATTGTATTGTTAAGAATAGCTAAGTTGATCATCACACAAAATTGCCGTAACTGTGTACATGGTTCTTGCTCCTGGGTCTGCTCACTTCACTTTGCATCAGTTCATATAAGTTTTTCCAGGTTTTTCTGAAATTATCCTGCTAGCCATTTCTTATAGCACAATGGCACTCCATCCCAATCATATACCATTCCTTGTCCAGCCATTTCCCAATTGATGGATATCCTCTCAATTTCCAATTCTTTGCCACAACAAAAAGAACTGATATAAATATTTTTTGCACATATATGTCCTTTTCCTTTTTAAAAATTTCTTTAGGATATAGACCTAGTAGTAGTATTGCTGGATCAAAGGGTATGCATGGTTTTATAGTCCTTTAGTATCATCCCAAATTGCTCTCCAAAATGGTTGGGTCAGTTCACAATTCCATCAATAGTGCATTAGTAGGACACTCTATCTTTGATCCTTACTGTCATTTCTGTATGGGGTCTTAAGAGGCCCAGGAAAGGTTGGTGGGATTACATTCCTCTGTAAGTGGAGCAGCCCCAGTCCCTGACCCTTTGATTCATTTCTCAGTGCCAGGCTGTTGGAATTAATCTTTGAATAAACCAATTCTAAGCTTTCTCTTGAATGCAATTAGCCTTTAAATATCTATCTAGTCAATAATTATAGCAAAAGCCAGTTCTTATTAAAGTGTCATAGATCTAGTGCTGGAAGGGCTATTAGAGGCAAATGAATTTACCATCTCTCATTTTACAGATAAGGAAACTGAGATCCACTTAACTAGAGGTTAAGTGTCCAGGATCACATGGCTAGTAAGTGTCTAAAGTGGGATTATGAACTCTGGTCTTTCTGACTCCACATCATTTGCCCTCCTCTACACACATACCTACATTACCCACCCCACTACAATCCAAACCTACATTACCTCACTAAGGCTGCATCATCAGTCAGTGTTTTGTCCTGAAATGGACCATATCAACTTTTTTGCTGCTCTGGGAGGAGTGGCTCTACTTACTGGTCCATTCTCCAGCAGGCTTGACTTGATTGTCTTTGTAGAGATATTGTTCAGCTGAATCATCTTCTCTTTTGATTACTATGACTCTCTACCTGAGGAGCAGTCCTGTGGAGCTGATTTTTATTACCTTCTACCATCTCTTTGTATATCACTATTGTGTCTAGGATCACAAAAACTCTAAATAAAAACAATGTTTAAAATTCATTTTTAAAACTTTGAGTTCCAAATTCTCTCCCTTCCTCCCTTCCCACCCCCACCCACGTTAAGAAGGCAAGCAATTTGATATAGGTTATACAAGTATAGTCATGCAAAACATTTCCATACTAGTCATGTTGTGAAAGAAAACAGACTGAAAAAAACACTTTAAGAAAAATAAAGTATGCTTCAATCTGTATTCAGACACCATCAGTTCCTTCTCTGGGGATGGAGAGCATTTTTCATCCTAAGCCTTCAGAGTTGTCATGGATCGTTGTATTGCTGAGATAAGCTAAGTCATTCACAGCTGATCATCTTACAATATTGCTGTTATTTTGTACACAGTACAATTCACTTTGTATCAGCTCAAGTTTTTCTGAAAGCATCCTGCTCATCATTTCTTATAGCACAATAGTATTCCATCACAAGCACATAGCACAATTCGTTCAGTCACTTCCCAATTGATGGGTGTCTCTTCAATTTCCAATTCTTTGCCACCAGAAAAGAGCTGCTATAAATATTTTTGCACATATAGATCCTTTTCCTTTTTGTTTTTTATTCTATTTTGGGATACAGACTTAGTAGTGGTATTACTAGGTCAAAGGGTATGCATGGTTTGATGGACCTTTGAGCATAGTTCCAAATTGTTCTCCAAAATGGTTGGATCAGTTCACAACTCCACCAGTGCATTAAAGTCTCATTTTTCCCACATTCCCTCCAATATTCATCATTTTCCTTTTCTGTCCTATTAGCCAATCTATTAGGTATGAGGTGGTACTTCAGAATTGTTTTAATTTTATATTTCTACAATTAATAGTGAGTTAGAGAATTTTTTCATATGGCTATAGATACCTTTGATTACTTCATCTGAAAATTGTTCATAGCTTTTGATCATTTAGCAATTAGGGAATGGCTCTTATCTTATTTTTACAGATTTGACTCAGTTCTTTATATGTTTGAGAAATGAGGCCTTTATCAGAGAAACTTGCTTCAAAATTTTTTTCATGGTTACTATTGCTAACTGTATTTCCCTCCATACCATTTCTGCTTATTCTGCTCTCTCTTTTCATCCTGTCCCTCCTCAAAAGTCAAATTTTCTATTCAGCTCTGGTCTGTTCATCAAGAATGCTTGAATGTCCTCTATTTCATTGAATGCCCATTTTTTCCCCTGACTAATTATACTCAGTTTTGCTGGGTAGGTAATTCTTGGTTGTAATCCTAGCTCCTTTACCCTCTGGAATATCATATTCCAAGCCTTCAGATCCTTTAATGTAGAAGCTGCTAAATCTTGTGTTATCCTGACTGTGGCTCCACTATACTTGAATTATTTCTTTCTGGCTCCTTGCAATATTTTCTCCTCAATATCAGGGAAGTTTTCTTTTATAATTTCTTGAAAGGTGATGACAAGGCTCTTTTTTGATCATGGCTCTCAGGTTGTCCAATAATTTTAAAATTTTCTCTCCTGAATCTATCATCCAGGTCAGATGTTTTTCCAATGAGATATTTCACATTGTTTTCTATTTTCTTGTTTTGGTTTTGTTTCATTATTTCTTGATTTCTCATAAAGTCATTAGCTTCCATTTGCTCCATTCTAATTTTTAAGGAATTATTTTCTTCAGTGAGCTTTTGTACCTCCTTTTCCATTTGGTCAATTCTACTTTTTAAGGTATTCTTCTCCTCACTGGTTTTTTGGACTTCTTTTACCATTTGGCCTAGTCTGTTTTTTAAGGTGTTATTTTCTTCAGTACTTTTTTGTGCCTCCTTTACCAAGCTGTTGGCTTGTTTTTCAAGATTTTCTTGTATCACTCTCATTTCTCTTCCCAACTTTTCCTCTACCTCTCTTACTTGATTTTCAAAATCCTTTTTGAGCTCTTCCCTGGCTTGAGATCAATTCACATTTTTTCTTAGAGGCTTTGGATGTAGGAGCTTTGACTTTATCTTCTTCTGAGTATGTGTTTTGATCTTCCATGTCACTATAGTAACTTTCTATGGCCACAATTTTTCCTGTTGTTTGCTCATTTTCTCATCCTATTAGTTGACTTTTAACTCTTTGTTAACTGCTTCTAGGGTAGAGGGTGCACTGTCCCAGGCTTCAGGGATTTTGTGCAGCTGTTTTCAGAGATACTTCTAGGGATCTTTTCAGTTTTTCCAAGGTGGTATGATCTAAGGAGAGGTGTTTACTACTCTCCTGGCCTGTGCTCTGTTCTGTGAGCCACCATAAGCACTCTTTTATGTCCTAGAATGTGATGAGGGTCCCTGTTCTACTCCTGCCTGAAAGCTTTGCTCTGGAATTGAGACCCAAATCTGAATGTGGACAAAGCAAAAAAAAGTCCCCACCCCCAGTGCTAGCAAAAAGACCCCTGTAATCTCCTTCTGACCAGTTGTTCAACTCCTTTACCATCTGTGGTCAGAGAGCTCTGGAAACAGCCACTGATGCTGCTGATTCAGTGGCTTCCAAGGTCTGCTCCTGGTTTGCTGGGGCTGGGTCTGTGCTGGCACAATCTGTGCTGGACTGTCCTCCACTCTCACCCAGGTGTGAAAAACCTTTCCTCCTGTCCTTCTAAGTTGTCTTTGCCTGGAGAATTATTTCACCCCATCCTTTTGTAGGTTTTCCTGCTCCAGGAATTGTTTTATGGCATTATTTAAAGGTGTTCAGAGGGGTTTGGAGGAGAGCTCAGGTGAGTTTCTACCTTTTCTCTGCCACCTTGGCTCCACCCTCAAGAACCAAATCTTTGTACACTTGGCTCAACTCTAGTACCCCCTCTTTCAAGAGGCCTTTCCTGATTACCATGGTGATCATTCCTAATCCCTCTCTCTTCTCTTACACATACATATAACACTTTTTTATTTTGCATATATCCCGTGTTAAAAATAATTGGGATCTGTGAACATACTTCATGCTACCAGTAGAATGTAAGCTCCTTGAGGACAATGGCTCTCTCACTTTTGTGTTTGTATCATCAGCATCTAGCCTAATATTTGACATACAATAGGTGCTTAATAAATTCTTTGTTGACTGGTTGATTGATCATATGGTCTACTATATTATTCTGTAAGCAGTGTCCCTTTGATTTCTGCTCTCTGAAGCAAGTGTGCCAACCTTAACAGAAAATCAGTGGCCTTTTTATCCTCCTGATATAAGGTCCTGAGGGACATAGCTGCCCTTTGGAGATTAGCACCACCAGATTAACTACCCACCATAGTGTAAGCAGAATGGCCTTTGTTTTCTTTGAGTGACTCAGTTTATCTCATTGAGCCTTGCTGGGTGCTGGGCCCCAGGCCCAGAGCCCTGTTAGGTATGGAAACTTGGTGGGGTAGGGCTAACTCCAGGGAGGGCCTATGTTGGATTAAAGTAAGCTTGTCAACCCCTTCACCTTGCTTGCCTTGGTTAAGCAGATCGAAAGAACCTGCGCTTTCCCAGTCAACCCCTTCACCTTGCTTCCCTTGGTTAAGCAGATTGAAAGAACCTATGCTTTCCTGGCATGCCGGCAGAAGCTGTGGGCTGGTGTTACACCCATACAGAAGCTGCTAGCCGGATTATTAAAAACAGCTTCCATTGGAGCCAGCTACAGCCAAAGCTGAAGCAGGAGCTGCCAGCAGCAGAGCTGACCTACGTGTGGATCGAGGAGTGCTGAGCAAGGACTTGAGGCCAGTGGGTAATCTTTTTACCATAGAGGGGAAGCATGTATATGATTTTGCTTTACACCATCATGCTTCTCTGTGGCCTCCTGGTTACTCTTGTGAGGCGGACTTATTGGGCCTGGAGGATTTTGATCCAAATATCAAAATGGGGATGCTGGTTTGTGGGTCTGTTACTCTGGAGCTTAAATACATGCTTTAATTCTTCTGCCTCCTACCCTGAGAATTCCTTCTATCCTGCGGTTCCGAACCTTTCAGACATGTATATGATTCTCTTTGAAATTATAAATTCTGCCTTCATAATACACATAGCACCCAGCACAGTACCTGTAAGTAAGCCATATCTACCTCTAATAAATAATAAATATAATAAATAAATAGTAAGGCCATATCTGTCTGTAATCTATATGTGTATACAATTATTTATGTATCCAGATCTACTTATCTATACCTCATCATTTACCTATCTGCGTATCTACCTCTATCTCTCTGGGTATCATCTGTCTGTCCATCCTTATTTCTCTATTGTCTTCCTGTCTGTTTATTTATCTACTTATCTATTTGTTGCTCAGTTGTTGTCAGTAATGTTCAGCTCTTCATGAGCCCATTTGGAGTTTTCTTGGTAAAGATACTGGAGTTGTTTGCCATTTCCTTCTCCAGTCCATTTTACAGATGAGGAAACTGAGGCAAACAGGATTAAGTCACTTGCTCAGTGTCATACAGCTAGTAAGTATCTGAGCTCAGATTTGAACTCAAGATTAGTCTTCTGACCCCGGTACTCTCTGCACTATGGCACCACCTAGTGGCCACATATATCTAGACAAACATTCTACAACTATTCAAGTCCTGGGCTATTAGGGCATAGCATTTTCAAGGAACATTCAAGGTCAAAAGCAGGTGAATGAATGCATTAAGGATAAAAGAGCATTTATTAGACACTTACTAAACGAAAAGTACTGGGGATACAAATAGAAAATTGAAAGCAATTTTGGCTCTCAAGACATTTACATTCTAATGGGGGATTCATATAGGAATCTACATAGGGATCTCCTCTAACTTCCCATCAGCCTCCAGTATTTCTTGGCGCCAGCGTCTTACCACTCTTACACTACCTCGCTGGTATCTAGCATCTCTAACCAGAATTCAAATGGTTCCCTTCTTGCTAGGAGGGAGCCCCCCACCCTGAAAATGGCCATGATTTTCTCTACTGAGTTGCTTCTACCTGTACTGTTGACTGAAGGCTTCTTCACAGGACTTGCCCCAACACTGTGTCGCTGGATGCTAAGAGGGATGTTGGCACTGAGTCCCTATCTAAAGAGGGTTTCTCTCCCCTCAGTAGGCCTGTTGTATAAATCAAAGTCCATCTTCCTCTCACCATGAGAGATTTTAACTTAATTGCTAACTCCTGTTCAAGTGTGTGTGTGTGTGTGTGTGTGTGTGTGTGTGTGTTCATGCGTGCATGTGTGTGCAGTGAGCGGAGGGGAGAGAGAGAATGAGAGACACAGAGAGAGAGAGAGAGAGAGAGAGGAGAGGAGAGAGGAAGTGAGAGAATGAGAGAGAAGAAGGAGGAGAAGGAGGAGGAAGAGAAAGCAAGGGGGATGGAGGGGGATAGGAAAAAGGGTAAGGAAAGGTGGTAGTAATTATTTTTAACCAATTTTCAAATACTTCCACTGCCAACTATCTCTTTGGGGATCTGAGAATGTCCCATCCTATTAGGCAGCTTACACAGCGCAACAGTGTACCATCTTCATTCCTATATGCCTTAATCTATACTTGACATCTTCCCCTCCCCCAGTACTAGCCTCATGTAAAGTACCTTTAGTATTGCTCGCATCACATTCAATAAATACTCTGCTCTTCAATAGACCTTGATGAGGGCCTAGCCCCATTACTGAGTGCCAGTTTTCCAATAATTGAATAGACACGGTGACTATTCACCCCAGGCCACAGGCTTACCATGTCACTTCGGAACAAAATTATGTGATGGTGCTTCAGTGCAATTATGTCTCACTTTGACACAAATAGTGGCACAATAATTCCTCGAATCAACTTGCCCAGCTTGCTAGTTAGTTATGTATTGAAAAGAGCTGCTGCCGCACCATACATACCCTAAACCTTGGGGAAAAAAAAACTTCAATGCTTGTAATATATGTTATGTAATATGTGGTATGAGTGTACTGGTGTAAGAAATTTATACCTTAAAATATTAATATTAAATAAACCCTCCTTGTAATAAGAGAAAAGAATAGAAAAGAAAAGAAAATTCAACAGGTCCATACAATACATTAGCTTGACTCAAAACTTCATAAACATCCATAAATGATTCAGATCAAAGAGCCCCACAAAAAATTGCAGTCCACATGTCATTCAACTCTGTATTCACAAGGATTACTGAGTTCTGTGGAAGTGTTGGAAAGATAATTGCGTCTCACTTAGCTCCAGTGACTATCCCTTAGAAACCGAGAACTCTTCATTTTAAAGGACCAGATTTTCATTAGTATCTTTCATTTTTACATTGTCCCTTATATCCCTCCTCCTGCTGCATCCCATATAACCATCCTTTGTAACAAGGACTTTTTCTAAGAGGAAGAAGAGGAAAAAAATCAGCAAATCTAATCAACCCAGACATTATATGAAATCTGACATTATATGTAATGTTTCATAACACAAGACCCTCCCCTCCCCCCACTCCCACACCTCTGCAAAAGAGAGGGTACAGGAGGCTGTTTTCTCATCTCTTTCTTGGGCGAGCATGCTCTTTATACTTTCACAAGATTCGGTTTCGATTTTTTGGTTTGTTACTCTTTGCATTTACATTGTTCCGGCTGCCTCGTATATTGTTTTCCTGGCTCTGAAACATCGGGTACTTTGAAGGTCATCTAAGCTCAGTTCTCCCCAGGTTGACGAATCAGATAAGGAACAAGCATTTAAAAAAAGAAAGCATTTAATCAGAAACGAAACAATAGTAAAGGAAAAGGAAGGCGCTCTCAGCGCATGCTCTGGTGATTTAGAGCCTCATTCCGAGTGAGGCTGGCCTTCAGTGGGGCTGGACAAAGGGTGAGGAAGAGCTGGCCATGTATCAATTCCCCATTTTATGCATCTCTGCTGTCTCAGGTGAATAATGATAATAGCTCGTATTTATATGGTGCTTTAAGGTTTGTAAAGCATTTTACATGTATTATTCTATTTGATGAAGTAATAAAAAATGATAATTTCAATTCCATTCAATAAACATTTATTAAGCACCTACTATGTGCCAGGCACTGTGGTAAAAAATGTCAATTGAAGCAAAAGGATGACCTGACCCCAATCCACACCTCCTTCCCCTTAGTTTGTTAAATAGACAAGAAAAATAGATTGAGATGCTCCTGTCCCTTCTTGTGCTGGGTACCACTATGACCCACATCCCCTCATCAATTTTCTCCTTTTTCTCTAAAGCCTCCATTGCCTTCCTGATGCAATAATTCTCCACCTCTGATACACATTCTCATGAAAATTCAAACCACCACTTAGTGCCATCCTTCTGAAACACAGTCCTTTCTGTGAGACACGTCCCTACTTAATAAATAAAAGAAGGCAATTAGAACTCATTAACAGAGCTTATGGAAAAGGACAACATCCATCAATTAATAAACCTTCCCTTCAGAATGCTTCAGTAAATTACACCAGATAGGTTTCACCAACAGGTACTACCTCTCACAGTCCATCAATGTGCAGTTTCTCCTCCAGTTACCCACAGCTCTCAGTAGGTGTCTCCCCAGGTGTGACTAACTTTGCCAGAGGGAACAGGCCTCTGTGTATAGATGAACATTCCAGTTATCTTGCCCTGGCAGAAGACATAGTCATCCCTGTTTACAATTCAAGAGCAGTATCAGGAAAAGTTACCTCCACTCCAAAGCATCCCCCTGGTACTGCATTTCCCACTAATCTCTGGCCTCACAAAAATTTGTCCAGGAGCCAGGAACCACTATTTCAAAATGAGTCTCTGCTACCAACAGCAGGCTGGGACATGGTTACCCCCAAATCTTGATGTTCTCTTCCCCCTCAGGCCTTTCGAAGGCATGTCTCCTACTCAAGAAAGCAACTTCTCTCGGATCTAAAAGCTTGAGAAAGCAATATTCTTTCTTTTCATTTATCACTAAAGTTCCAAAAGTCTTCCTGGAAGGGAATAAGCACTGATAGAACACCTACCATGTGCCAGGCATGGTGCTAAGTTCTCTTTTTTTTTAACAGATAATATCTCATTTGATCCTCATAACAACCCTGGGAGGTAGGAGCTATTCCTATCCCCATTTTATAGTCCAGACAATTGAGGCAAGCAGAGTTGATGTGACTTGTCCAGGGTCACATGGCTAGTAAGTGTCTAAAGCTAGATTTGAATTCATATCTTTCTGACTACAGTCCCAGCACTCTATCCATTGTACCACCAGCTGCCCCTAAAGGAACTGGGGTGGATTACTCAATTGACCTTGTCTGCTTTCTGATATATCTAGCGTAGAGAAGGGTGGCTAGAGGAAGCTGTGTTCCCACTGATGTTGCTATATACTAGAAGAGTGGATGAAAGTATAGCTGGAACCAGGGTGGGGTGCTAGAGATTTGCCATGGTGCAGGATATTTATAGGGCACTGACAACTCATACTCCACTACATAAGGAGGCAGCAGCAGTGGCTGTGACATTTGTTGAAGTGACAGGGCAGAGCCTGGTGACAAGATGTTGAGAGCAATGTCTGGGAGCAGGATCCCCTGGGGGAGTGGTATGACTGTAGCTCTGCCTCCAAACAGAGAGGATGTGGGGGCAGGGGGCTATCTGAACCCAAGCTCTGATGGGGGCAGGGTGGGGGACAGGTGGAGAGAGGCCAGGCTCCAGACCCCAGCCCTCAGGGCCAATACCGACAACCTGGTTCCTGACAAATGGGACTGGGAGGGAAGGAAGAATAAATGAGGCTAGTGTTCCATCACACCCTACTCCATGTAAAGCTGAAACAGACCCATGTTGCTTCTGGAGGAGGCTGCTGGCTGCCTTCCCTAGAGCAAGTAAACTTGGAGCCAGAGTATTTCTGGGAAATACCAAGGGGTCTCATTTCTCATTTATCTGCTCATCCTGAGTCACAGGATCAGAGACCAATCCTGGGAAAAGTGGGTAACCTTGAATGAACCTTGATTATATCACAAAAAAAGCCAAATACATATATGTATAAAGTTATATATATAATTATATATGTTTATAGAGTTATGACATGAGATATATCTATGTATAACTAATATAGCTTTGTATGTATTTTACATGTAGTAAGGCTGTCCCTCCACGTGTAGCATTGGAGTATCATTATGTGACTCAAAGAGAGACAGAATGGACATCTCTAGCCTCTTCTCTGCCCCACCCCCTCTTCTTCAAGGGAGACTTGGATTTCTGCCAGGAGGGAAAGCAGGAAGCTGAGGCTGGAAGCTTAGCCTCTCTGCTCTCTTTAGAGAGAGGGGGTACCAAATTAGAATTCTGTCTATCTCCTGCCTTAAATCCTGTTAGTCTGGGGGATATAGTTTTCAGGTTCCAGCTAAATTTCTAATCACTGTTTCTTAATGGGGAAGGAGGACCCAAGCTTTATATCCAAGGCTTAACTCCCTTCCCTTCAGATGCCAGTCACAGTGAATATAAATAGAAAGTAACAGAGCAACCCATTTATTCAAGTTGCTAGCAAACCAAAAATCGGAGAAGGTGTACATGGGAGAATGTATATCAGACAATACAGAGGGAAGGAGCTCTCCCATTGGGAGTGAGGTAACTCAGCTCAACCAAGACAGAGAATCCCAGCTTTCACTCAATGGGGAAATTCCCTGAAGTCTCTAGATTAGCAAACTGAGGAAAGGGACATGATGGAGACTGCTAGCTCGTCTCATGTAGACTTCTTCCAAGAGCCTCATTCTCCCTTCAACAACCTGAGGCAGGGTTGGCATCTTCCATTTTCTTTCTCAAAGCTGGAAGTCAGAATATCCTGAAGGGACTGAAGAGTCAGGTGAAAGTGATGAGAGAATCTCTCTTCTCTCCCACTTCTCACCAACTCCAACCTTGCTCATGCCGGTGTGAGACATTGATCTACACCAATGAGGAGAGGACCCCATACCAATGGGCTTTGGGACTTGGAATATATATAGTGTGTATGTGTATGTGTGTATATACACATGTACATACACAAATATATCCATATCTGTATATACATATGCATATACACACATATATACAATTCTCTATATATATAATTATATATAATTAATATGTGTATATGTGTGTGTGTGTGTGTGTGTGTGTGTGTGTGTATGTGTATTCCAGGGCAGCTAGGTGGTACAGTGGATAGAGTGCTGGCCTTGGAGTCAGGAGGACCTGAGTTCAAATCCAGCCTCAGACACTTACTAGCTGTGTGTCACTTAACCCTGTTTGCCTCAGTTTCCCCACCTGTAAAATGAGCTGGGGAAGGAAATGGCAAACCTCTCCAGTGTCTTTGCCAAGAAAACCCCAAAGTGGTGTCATGAAGAGTCAGACACAACAAATATATGTATGTATGTATGTATGTTATCTGCACAGAGATAACGACTGAATGCATAAAAGCTGTTGAAGTCAACATGTGAGAGAGTATTAAAAAGACAAGAAAGCCCCAAGATAGCATACAGCCTTGAACCCATAGTTAGAGAACATGATATGCATGATGATCCAGCAAAGGAGACTGAGAAAATGTAGTGAGAGAGACAGAAAGAGAAGAGAAGAGAAGAGAAGAGAAGAGAAGAGAAGAGAAGAGAAGAGAAGAGAAGAGAAGAGAAGAGAAGAGAAGAGAAGAGAAGAGAAAGAGGAAGAGGAAGACAGAGACAGAGACAGAGACATCTTCATCAATGGAGGAAGGAAGCTTCTTGCTGAGTATTCCTTACACTCATGGTGTCGTAAGCCTGGATTAATAATAATAATAACAATGCCGTCTATCTACATAGCGCAGCACGAATAACGAAACTCATAATCACCAAGTGAGATAGATCATGTGTCATCCCCCATTCACAGATGAGTTCAAATGAATCTAAAAGAGGCTAAGCGATTTCTTAGTAAGTTCCTAAATTGCGATTTGAACTCAGGTCTTCTGGCTCCACTGTACCAAATGAGCCATTAACACCCAGTAACAATGAGTACAGATTCGTTTATCAGATTAGCCAACTGTCACCAAGGAAAACAGAAAAAGACCCCTTACAAATGACACATCAATTTTGATTGAGGGGCAGGAAGAGTCTGACATTTGGGAAGCCAGGTGGTAACTTGGGGGTGGGTATAGACAGAGGGTCCCTAGGCTAGTCCTGCCCCCTCAGGCAAGTAGTCGATCAAAAGGCATTTATTGAGTACCTACTGGTGCTCAGTCCTCTACAGTTTGTGCTCTGAGACCCGAGGTCAGGGAGATCAGACATGCTTCTCCTTTGGCCTCTTGGGTCTGGTGTCTGTGACAGCTGTGAGCCTGTTGATTGTGAATCTTTATCAATCATTTCTCAACTCCTTTGCAGAGTAGGATGCTGTGGAGTTGCCAAAATATGAGAACAGCGTGCAGCTGCCAAGAATGTTCAGTGGAGAATCGGGCCTGCTTCGAGAGACAAGGAGCGGGGCCTCTCACATAGTGAGCAGAGAAGTGACAAAGCAATCTGGCCCTCGTTTGAAGGATCGTTCTCAATCGATGGGAGTGATAGCACTCAGGCATTAACAGTGGCATAATTTAAAATCACATTCCTTAAAGCTTTGCCTGCCGAATGAAGAATAAACTCTTTCACTCAGGGTCGCGGGGAGGTAGGAAGGGAATAAGCATTTCTATAGTGCCTACTATGTGCCAGGCACCGTACTAAGTGCCTTTACAAAAATCATCTCACTTTACAGATGAGGAGACCGAGGCCAACAGGGGTTAGGTGACTTGCCCAGGGTCACACAGCTAGTAAGTGTCTGAAGCTGGATTTGAATTCAGGTCTTCCTGACTCCAGGACCAGTGCTCTATCCACTGAGCCATCTAGCTGCCTCTGAGAATGCTGTGACTCAAGAGGTATAGAATCAAAGTGTAATGGAGGGACTGGCCAATGAGGACCCAAGTTGTTGAGTGTGTATTCATTTGCCCTTCCTGAGAGCTTATCCAGTATATGCACAACATTCCCTTCTGAACATGGAGGGTTTGAGCAGATGGGACCAGATGAATCAAAGAATGTTACAACTGAAAGGAAATTCAGAAGTCGTGTAGTCTAAGCGCCTCGTTTTACCGATAAGGAAACTGAACCCCAGAGAGATGAGCAGAATTACAGCCTTAGTGGAGCTGGGTAGACCTAGGTCTTCTGGCTCCAAGTGTCCAGCTCTCATGGCTTTTCCATTCTGATTTGACTCCAATCTACCTTTCCACCAGCTTAGGCAGCTAGGGGTACAATGGATAGGGTGTTAGGCCTGCTCAAGAAGATTGGAACTCAGATTCCACCTCAGACACTTACTAGTCCTTTAACCCATGACACTTAACCTTTGCCTGACTCAGTTTCCTCATGTGTAAAATGGGGATAATTGTAGCATCTAGTTGTTTTAAGCACCTGGCATATAGTAGGTGCTTAATAAATGCTTATTTCCTTCTTTCTCATACCATACGTTTTCCCCCCAGATCCTTAATATTCCATCCAAACTTCCCAGAACTTGTCTTACCCTTTTCTGGCTCTAGGTTTTTGTTTAGCACACCCTCTATGCGAAACTATTCTACTCTCTGACCCTCCCACAGAAACCCCATCATCTCTGCTCCTTAAAATCCTTCCTATCTTTCAAAGCCCAGCTCAGTGTGCCACCTCTTCCATGAAGCCCTCCCTGATTCCAGTAATCAGAAGGGGCATCCCTTCTGAGAAGCATCACTTGCAACATTTTATTCCTATTCAACATAACAAATGAAATTTAGCAAACATATTAAATGTCTGGGCAAGACACTGTCCTAGGTACTGAGCACTGCACCAGTCTCTGTCTAGAACTTATGTTCTAATATGAATTATAGTCATTTACATTTTTGTCTTAACTCTCCCTGGACAGTGTAAGCTCCTCGAGGGCAGGGGTCTTCATCTTTGTTTCCCTCTCAGTGTCTGACCCTAAAAGGATGTTTAATTTAATTGAACAGTTGATCAATTAATTGCTTGCTTGCTTACACTTCATTAGTGTTTACTTAGACTCTGGTGAGTTCTGCTTGCTAATCAGTGGCCCCTGGGTGCTCTGTAATAGGTAGATAGAATAAACACAAAATTGCTTGATCCTTCCAAAAGAGTTGCTGAGCTAGTGAAGGGGAGGAACATATATGTGTATGTACATACACACATCCAAAATATGTAAAATCCCTTATAAAGGAACAAATGCAAATTAATACAGGGGGTACTATTTACCTAAGTACCGAGGGCAGTGATTGGAACCAGGTGGGCTTAGTCAGAGAAGGGCTGTAGGAGAAGGTAAGACAGGTCTTCTTTGGGGAAGATAAATGCAAGACTTTGCAAAGAGAAGAGGTAGGAAAAAAGCATCACATGCTGGAGAGAATGTGGGCAACCAGCCAGTCCACATAGCACATAGTAGGTGCTCAAAACAATTGGCTGATTGAATGAACTGGCCAGCACATGGTGGGGGTGTGCCAAATAATCAGGGGAAAACAGACTCCTTGACTGACTGGAGCCCAGATCTTAGCAACCAGATCTCCTCACCCCTCAGGGATGAAAGAATGGAAACAAACAGCAAAAGCATTTAGCACGTTGTTAAACAATGAAAAACTGTCGCATTTGGAATAATAACACAACCAGGCATCTCATTAGAAGATCTAATGGGAACAGGAACAAAATGCTCATGGACAATTTCCTTTCTCTTCTCTCTAATTAGTAGCATGTTGTTAACATATGGAATAGGATATCAAAACTCCTTTTTCATAACTGTTTACCTACCACGTTCTACCTCATCACTAGGAATCAGTGACCCTGTGTGGATTGTGCTTATGTTCATTGCTTAGGAGGCATTTTATTCTGTTCTGTGATGTTGCAGCAAATGATGTTAATGTGATCAAAGGCTGCATTAGTAATTACAGTAATGATACTAATATCTAGCATTTATATAGCATTTTAAGGTTTACAAAGCAATTTATGCATGTTATCTCATTTGATTTGATCCTCAGAACTACCCTGTAAGGTAGGTACTATTATTATCCATGTTTTACAGGTGTGGAAACTGAGGCAAGAGATGTGAAGTGACTTATCCAAGAATCCACATTTAGTAAGTGTCTTAATAGAAGTAAAGCACCCAGAACAGGGAAGGTGATAGTCCCAATGAATTCTGCCCAGGTACAGTCTTGCGTTCATTTAGGAATTACATTGCAATATGGAGTGCATCCAGAGAGCTTAGGATCATCCCCATATTTTCACTTATCTTCAATTGCTCCTGGTCCACTGTCCCCTTCCCTACTGCCTATAAACCCACCCATCCTCAAAAATCCTCCACTTCATCTGACCGTCCCTGCTATCTTCCCATATCTCTCCTGCCTTCTGCGACTAATCTTGAAAAGGTCACTTACAGTGAGTGCCTCCATTTTCTCTCTTCTCACCCTCGTCTTAGCTCTTTACAATCTGTGTTCTGACCTCATCATTCCATTGAAACTGCTTTCTCCAAAGTTACTAACAATTTCCTAATTGCCAAATCTCAATTTGCCAAATCTCAAAGCTATCTTTTCTCAGTCCTCTTCTTTCTTGACCTCTCTGTAGTCTTTGACACTACTGATCACCCTCTTCTCCTTAATACTCTCTTTTCTCTAGGTTTTTGGGAACCCACTCTCTCCTGGTTCTCCTCCTACCTATCTGGCTGCTCCTTCTCAGTTCCCTTAGCTGGATCTTCATCAACTTCATGGCCAAAAAAGGTTTCCTCACGGCTCTGTCTCAAGCCCTCCTCTCCCTCTATACTATTTCCATTTGTGATCTCATCAGCTCCTGGATTCATTTATTACTTTTTCTGCTGGTAATTCTGAGATTTACTTATCTAACCATAACCTCACTGCTGACCTCCAGTTTTGTATCTCTAAGTGCCTAATAGACATCTCAAACTAGACTTTCCTGTAGGCATCTTAAACTCAACATGTCCAAAACTGAAATCATGATCTTTTTCCTCCTAAAATACTCTACACTTTCAAATTTCCCAATTATTGTCAATGGTACTGCTATTCTCAAAGTCCCCTAGACTCTCAGCCTAGGTGTCATATCCTCAACTCCTCATTCTTTCTTAATCCCCATATCCAATCTGAGACCTATTGAATTTACCTTGGTAACATCTTTGTAACTTGGGCACCTAGGTGGTATAGCAGATAGAATGCTGAGCCTGGAGTCAGAAAGATTCGTCTCATGAGTTCAAATCTGAACTCAGATGCTAGCTGTGTGACCCTGGGCAAGTTGCTCAGCCTTATTTGCCTCAGAAGAAACAAATGGTAAATGACTCCAGTATCTTTGCCAAGAAAACTCCAAATGGCCTTTTGTACAAAAATATTTATAGAGCTCATTTTGTGGTAGCTAAGAAATGGAAATCCATTGAAACCTACTATGTGCCAGGCACTGTGCAAAGCACTGGGGATACAAAGAAAGGTAAAAAAAAACCAGTTTCTTCCCTTGAGGAATTCATAATCTAATGGAGAAGATAGCATAAAATTAATTATGTACAAACAAAGCTTCCTATGAAAGTTAGGATTTTAGCTGGAACTTGGAAGCCAGAGAAGCCAAGAGGTGGAGATGAAGGTCATCATTTCACAGCATTTCAGGCATGGAGGATGGCCAGTGAAAATTCCTAGAGTTAAAGTGTCTTTTTTGATTAATAGCAAGGAAGCAATTGAGGAATGGCTAAACAAGCTGTGGTATATGATTGTAATGGAATATCATTGTCCTAGAAGAAATGACAAGCAGGATGATTTCAGAAAAACCTGGAAAGACTAAACTGATGCAAAATGAAGTAAACAGAACCAGGAGAACGGTGTGCACAATGATAGCAATATTGTTCAGTGAAGAACCGTGAATGACTTAGCTTTTCTCAGCAACACAATGATCCAAGACAATTCCAAAGGACTAATGATGAAGCATACTATCTGCCTCCAGAGAAAGAACTGATATTGATTGAATACAAACTGAAGCATGTTATTGTTCACTTTCTTTCTTTCATTCTTTTTCTTTTATTTGTCTTCTTGTACAGAATGACTAATATGGAAATGTTTTACTTAACTGCGTATGTATAACCTATATCTGATTGCTTACTGTCTTCTCAGGGAGGGGGGAAGGAAGGAATGCAAGGATAGAATTTGGAACTCAAAACTTTAAATAAAAATGTTTAAAAATTGAGGAAAAAAGAAAGGAAAATTCCAAATGGGGTCATGAACAGTCTATCATGACTGAAATGACTAAACAATAACATCTCTTGAGTATGCCTCATTTCTCTCCCACCCCCACCCCCAGCACAGGCCCTCAATCACCTCATTCCTGGACAATTCCAATAGTGTACTAGTTGGTCCACTTACCACAGCTCCATTCCCATCCATTCTTCACTCAACTATAAAAGTGATATTCCTAGAGTGCAGGTCTCATCATGTCACACCCCCCACTCCCTCCCCATAAACGCTCATAAATTCTAGTGGTGCCCTATGACCTCCAGAATCAAATATAAAATCCTCTATTTGCTGTTCAAAATCCTCTCTAGCTTGCTCCCTCTATCTTTCTAGTCTTCTTGCACCTTACATGCCATTCCCCATAACCTCTTCTGTCCAGTAACATTGGCTTCCTTGCTGTTACTCAAACAAGACACTTTAACTCTAGCAGTTTTTACTGGCCATTCCCCATGCCTGAAATACTGTGAAATGATGACCCACAACTCCACCTCTTGGGTTCTCTGGCTTCCAAGTTTCAGCTAAAATCCTACCTTTTATAGGAATATTTATTTGTACATAGTTATTTTTATGTTATCTTTCCCTTTAGATTGTGAATTCCTCAAGGGCATAAAGTTTTTTTTTACCTTTCTTTATATCGCCAGTGCTTAGCACAGTGCCTGGCACATAGTAGGTCTCAACAAATGTTTATTGACTGGCTCCTCAGGGAACTTTAAACCTTATCAGAGTAAGATGTGTTGAAACAAATAGATTTCTCCTTGAGCACAGGAACTTTTCACTTCTGTCGTTGTTTCATCAGACCCTAGCAGTGCTTAGCACACAGTAGGTACTTAAGTGCTTGTGGATTGATTGCCTAGAGAAGAAACTTAGTGAATGACTTGATAATAGCTGTTTTCAAATATTTGAAAGGTTATCATATGGATTGTGACTTAAAGTAAAGAGTAGATAATTAAAGCTGTCTACCATCAGATGGGCTGCTTCAGGAAATTGTGAAGAGAAAACCATTGCTAAAGGTTTTCTTCAGTGAATTTTTGTGCCCCTTTTTTCCATTTGGCCTATTCTTCTTTTTAAGGCATTTTCCTTCTCATTGGCTTTTTGGACCTCTTTTACCATTTGGCCTAGTCTATTTCTTAAGGCATTATTTTCTTCAGTATTTTTTGTGTCTCCTTTACCAAACTGTTGACTCTTTTCTCATGATATTCTTACATCACTCTCATTTCTCTTCCCAATTTTCCTCTACCTCTCTTACTTGATTTTCAGAATCAAATTTTTGATTTTCAAACCAAAATTTTGAGCTCTTCCATAGCTTGAGACCAATTCATATTTTTCTTGGAGGATTTTGATGTAGGAGCTTTAACTTTGTTGTCTTCTTCCGAGTATGTGTTTTGCTCTTCCTTGTCACTATAGTAACTTTTTATGGCCAGACTTTTTTCTGTTGTTCGCTCGTTTTCCCAGCCTGTTTCTTGACCTATAAAGTAGGGGTCTGCTTCCAGGCTAGAGGGCACACCCTCCCAAGCTTCAGGGATTTTGTGCAGTGTTGTCAGAGATACTTTGAGGGACCTGTAAGTTTTCAGTTCTTCTGAGGTGGTAAGATCAAAGCAGAGGTATATTTACTACTATCCTGGCCTATGCTCTGGTCTATGAGCAACCACAAGCATTCTTTTCTGTCCTGGAACTGTGATGAGGGTCCCTGCTCCACTGCTGTCCACAAACTCTAGTATACCAGTCCTCCTCCTCATCCCAGGACTACCACCTAGAACAGCAATCCAGATCTGAGTATGGGCAAAGCAACAGAATCCTGTCCCCAGTGCCAGCAAAAAGACCCCTGTAATCTCCTTCTGACCGGTTGTTCGATGCCCCCTTACTGTCTGTGGCTGAGAATTCCAGAAGCAGCAGCAGCTGCTGCTGATTCAATGGCTCCAAAGGCCTGCTCCTGGTTTGCTGGAGCTGGGTCTGTGCTAGCACGGCCCGTGCTGGACTGTGTTCCACACCCAGGTGTGACAAACCTTTCCTGCTGACCTTATAAGCGGTCTTTGGAAAATGATTTCACCCCAGCTTTTTGTGCATTCTTGCTGCTCCACAGATTGTTTTATGGCTTTATTTAAAGGTGTTCAAACTTGGAAAGACTTGCATAAATTGATGCTGAGTGAAGTGAGCAGAGCAAGGAGAACATTGTACACAGTCACAGCAACATTGTACAACAAACAACTTTGATAGACTTCTGCCTCTTCAAGGCAAGGAACTAAGACAACTCCAAAAGACTCATGAAGGAAAATGCCATCCACATCCAGAGAAAGAACTTTGGAGTTTGAATGCAGAGGGAAGCAGACTATTTGCTCTTCTGTTTTGTTTTGTTTTTTGTGTCTCATGGTTTTTCCCTTTCAGTCTGGTTCTTCTTTTACAACATGACTAATGTGGACTTATGCTGAAAATGATTGTACATGTATAACCTATATCAGATTGCATGCAAACTTGGGGAGGCAGTAGAGGAGAGGGGGAAATTTTTAAAATTCGAAATCTTATAAAAGCGAATGTTGAAAACTAATAACAAATATATATTTTAAAAAATAAAAAATAAAGGTGTTTGGAGGGGTTTCAGGGAGAGCTCAAGTGAGTTGCTGCCTTTTCTCTGCCATCTTAGCTTCACCCACCCTCCATCACTAAAGGTTTTTAAGCAGAAATTAATTGGCCACTTATAGGGAGATGCTATTGGGGCCAAGAGGTCACAGCTCTAAGAGCTGGTGATTCTATTCATTCATGTAATTTAACTTAGCAAAACACTGATTAAATACCTAATGTGTGTGAGACCCTGTACTGAGCCCTTCCTCTGAAGAACTCCCAGGAAGGGAGTGGGGAGGGGGGTGGTCTGTGAGGCATTGGTTCTAGAGCAAAGATCATGAAACCCTTTGGCTTCCCGGTAAAGCGTGTGGATTCTTTCTCAGAGCAATGCTTTTTTTTAAAATCATAATTGAAAGTAATGCTAAATTTTTACTAAAAGTCAGCGAAAATAAAAATGTAACGTTGTCCCATTCAAGTTCACAGACCCCCTGAGGTTTATCCGTTGACCCCTTTGGTCTATAGACTCCAAGTTACAAACCCATGCTAGACCTGGGTTCAAATTCCACCTCTTACAATTACTGTGGGACCTTGGGAAACTTAACTTTTGGGACCTCAATTACCTTATACGTAAAATGAAGCAGTTTGGCCTCTTGGGGTCCGCCTTTTCTTTGGGCCTCCCCTTTGAAGGTTGTGCGAACAGATAAGAATTCCCTTGAAGATCTTGGTATCGTCTATTCCCATCCCAGGATTTTTCTGAGCTGCTGAAAACCAATGAGTGTAACACTGATGTCTGAGGGAGAAAATGGAAAGTGAAAATGTTTCTGCTAGGTCACAGCAGTGGTTAGGACTTTTTACAAGATGTCACGGGACAAGCTAGGCAGCAGCTCCAATTTGGGGGAGGCAGAGCTAAGGGCCTGCTCTAATAACGTTGCCTGATTACTTATTTCATGCTTAGGAATGAAGTCTCCTACACTCCCTCCTTCCCCTGGATGGCTCTTCCTTATCAGGGGTTACTGGAGCACAGGCTGTTTTTGCAGGATGCTGAGTTGACCCAATGTTCTTAAGATTTCATTACATTCCAGAAATGGCAAACAGGTTTAGTCCCAGCAGCAAAGATGGATCTGAAAAAGACACAAGACGGGGAGTGGACGGGGGTGGGGTGGAGGGGAGGGAGAAGCAGGGGGAGGGCGGTGTGGGAAGGGAATTGTGTGTGTGTGTGTGTGTGTGTGTGTGTGTGTGAATGCTTCACCCAGAAATAACTTTAGCCCTTGCTTTTGCTGTTGGGGAACCAATTTCCCTTTTTTAAATTGAAAACATCAGAACACCTCTGGCTCCCAGATGTGAAACTTATTGGAGCTTTAGCAGAAAGGGCTGTCATCCTGGCACATTTCTAGGGAGGAAGAGAATTTTCTTTTTGCTCAGGATGCTGGACGACAGGTTCTCCCCTCCCCCTTTCCTCATTCTACAATCTCTTCTTCTGCAGGAAGCCTTTCCTCTTCCTCTTTCATTTTGGTGCCTTCTCTCTGGGATTATCTCCAATTTATCCTGCATGTATATTGTTTGTATAGAGTTGTTTGCAGGTTGTCTCCCTCATTAGACCATGAGCTTTCTGAGAGTAGGGAGTATTTATTTGTTTGTTTTTGGTCTTTCCTTGTATCCCCAGCACTTAGCACACAGTGGATCCTTAATAAATAAATGTTTGCTGACTTGATTCCTCCTGAAGCTCAGCACCCACCCAGGCCTTCCTTTGAGGGTGACAGGTAAGAGTGCTACTGAAGCTGACTTGGTCTTCCTTCTTCCTTGAGGAGGACAGGGAGAGAGGAGATGTGAGGAGGGCATCATTCCCAGGACTATTAGAAATTACTGAGTCATTTTGGCCAGTGATAATTTCAGTGTAGAGCGGGCCTCCCCACTCCCTCATTAAAATGGTTCATGGAACTGCTGCTACAGTCTGCGAAGAAGCGAGTCTGGGGCAGATGGTCAGAGCTGGACCATTAGACACATTGAAATAGCAGCTCATCTAACTTATCTCTGCTTTTCTGATTTAAAGCTGACAGGGTTCTTAGAGGAGCTCTCTTGGAAGAAGCCTAGTGCTGTGGGAAAAGAGCTAAATGTTTTGATATAGGTCCTGAGTTCAAATCCCAGCTGCTATTCCTACCTATTACCCGGGTGGCTTTGGGCAATTTAGCAAACCTCTCCGGGCCTCAGTTTCACTTTCTGTAAAATGAGGCCATCTATGGCCTCTGAGAACTCTTTTAGCTCTAGAATTATGATCCGATGATCTCTAAGGTCAGTTTCAATTCTAAAACCTACAATCAGCCCTATCATGTGTAATAATAACAACAGAGTTGAAGCTTTAAACTTTACAAAGTGTTTTACAAACGTTATCTCATTTTATCCTTGAAACAACTGGGTGAGGTAGGTGCTATCATTATCTCCACCTGACAAATGAGAAAACTGAGGCACACCGAAGTTAAGTGACTTAGTCAGGGTCACACAGGTCCAGGACTCTATCTACCCCATCACCTTTCTGCCTCTATGTGTAGGAAAGTAAAACAATTCCTTAAAAAAAAATCACTGTGTCTTTCAAGAGCCCTATAAAAAGTCACTCCTTGATTGATGTCTTGTTTTGGGTTAACCATGTTCCTGCTCTTATGACCCATTATGGGTAATTATTAAAAGTGAGTCTATGTTTTTAGTCCCTCGGTGTCCCTTGTAAAGGGATTAGTTAAACTGTTAAAGTGTACAGGGTCTTCCAAAAAAAGAAATGGCTGGACACAGCATGACTAACTTTGATAGACTTAGCTCTTCTCAGCAATGCAAGGGCCTAAAACAACTCCAAAAGACCCATGATGGAAAATGCCATCCACATCCAGAGAAGGAACTTTGGGGTTTGAATGCAGATCGAAGCAGACTATTTTCTTTTTTTGTTTTATTTTGCTTTGGTTTTTTCTTTCTCATGGTTCCTCCCCTTTGTTCTAATTCTATACAACATAACTAGTGTGAAAATGTGTTTGATAGGAATGTATATGTAGAACCTATATCAGATTGCATGCTGTCTTGGGGAGGGGGAGAAAATTTAAAATTTATGGAAGTAAATGTTGAAAACTAAAAATAAATAATTAAAAAATGTGGCTGGAAACTGAGAGAGAAGGCATAGAAAAAAGTGGAGGCACTATTGGTGGTCTGGAGCAGCTCCTCATTTTTACAAGCTTTCTCATTCACTTAATAGCCACTGCAGTGACTCAGGGAAGAAAGACATTTTATGCCAAGCTGAACTTCCAGGGGGGAGTTTTGTAGTAAAATTTTACAGAAAGACAAAATGTTCTTTCAATTTGGTCTTTATTCCGTTCTTAAAGAAAGGTCTCCCAGACAGTACAGGAGGCTACCTCTGATCTCAGGACCTGATGCCATAAAGAAGTGTGTTATACAGATCGGATGACACCACTGGGTTAAAAACCCTGCAGTCTCCCTATTGCTTGCTGAATAAAAGCCAAATTCCTTAGCCTGGCATTCAAGGCTTTCCACAGTCTAGTTCAAATCTAGCTTTCCGAGCTTTCTGTCATAGCATCGCCACGTTATGGACTTTCTGCTTTAGCCAGATCAGATTACTTATTCTTACCATGACCCTGCTGTGCCTGTTTAACAGATGCCATCCCATGGAGAATGCATGGACATGGACCTGGCCTTTGGTCGTTTCTGGGGACATTTATGCTCTGTCTGGGGGCACTTCCCATGGAATATTGAGCCCTCGTCCTCAACACTTATGCTTCCTGGGATAGTTACTGTTATACCTCGCTCCCCCACCTCCTCCCACTTCCATCTGTTGAAATCTTACCAAGCCTTAAGTGACCAGCTTAAATGCCATCTCCTCCAGTGAAGCCTTCTCTGACTTTTGGAGGTGATCTTATCTGCCTTGGACCTTCTATAATACTTCATTTGTTCCTCTGTCATGAACTTACCATGTTCTATTTTGAATTATAGTTATTTTCTTATGTCATGTCTCCCCTGTGTCTATTAGCAGCTAGATGGTGAAGCGGATGGTGTATAGAACTGAGTTCAAATCCTGCCTCAGATACTCCCAAGCTGTGTGACCCTGGGCAAGTCACTTAACCTCTGCTTGCCTCAGTTTCCTCATCTCTAAAACGGGGCTAATCATAGCACCTACCTTTCAGAGCTATTGTGACAATCACAACATAGAGAAAGTGCTTTAGAAACCTGAAAGGACTTATCTACATACATGCTAGTTATTATCGTTATTATCAGTAGCCTGTGTGGACAGTTCACAGGAGAGAGTGCAGGGTTGGAGGCTGGGAAACTGGGGACCAAATGCAAGTTTTCCCCTTGGAAGAGATTGAGGACAGCTAGGACATGGAAGATCTGGGACCAAAGGGTTCCACATGGAGGAATCTGTACAGAGAGGGAGAAGGATGGCCTCTTTGTGACCTGTAGGCCTAAGCATCCCATTTGAGCTTTTGTGGTCTGCAGACTCTTCTTACGGACAGGCCCCGCCCAGCCTGTGCCTCGGCTCCCCATGCTTCTGTCCCTGCGTTCACAGTCACTATCTCGTGTGCCAGTATCCAAGGTTACCTCCTTGCCATGACAGGAACCCCAGTGGTGGTTATATCAGAGCTGATATTTAATAAACATTCATTGAGTTGAAGTCATTGAATTCCAGCAACTAACCCCCTGCTCAGTCTCAGATTTTTCGTCAGTTTGGAAAGAGATTTTCTCCCCTACCTGCTTTAGTGGGATGATCAAAAGGCAAAAAGCTTGGGTAAAGCTTGCGCAGCAGGGCTGCTCTGGACTGGGCTCTGGCTCTGGCTCTGGCTCTGGAGTTGGAGCATCTGAGTTTAAACCCCACCTCTAACACTTATTACCTGTATGTAGGCCTCCGTTTTCTCATCCATAAATGAGGGGTTTGGAGTAAATGGCTTCTGAGCTCTATCTTCTAGCTCTCGACCAGTGATTCCTTACATTATCGGTCTTCAGACAGCCAGGCTCACCACTCATTGATAGAAAAGCAAGCTATGCATACTAGATACATGCACTTAACATGTATAATCTTTTCTTTCTGTTCTACTATGTGTAACATGGTACATAACCAGATCATCCAAGACAGAGTCAGTCACATGGGAGATGCCAAGGACCTACTTCTGGCAGAAGGGTTACCACATGGGTGGGAACAGCTTCGTTCCATTGCCTACATGGCCAGTCTCTAGAGAGGGGAGAGGGTCAGGTCCATTCTGTTTCTACAAAGCATTAATCCCACAAAAGTTCCAAGTCCAAAGCAACTCCCCTGGGGCATGTCTCCAAGGACTCAGGCTTCTCAGGACTTCTCTACTAACAATCCCTGGCCTGGAATCCTGGACTCTAGGGTACCAGTGGCTCTCAAACTCCCAGGCTGGACACTCCACTCTCCAAATCTGGAATTGAAAAGAACCCCAAAAAATTGAACCCAAACCCCAAATCCATTTCTCCAGGGCCCGGGCCCTTCCTTCCCTTCAATATACTGAATGGCATCCCTATTATGGGCAAAAGAGTTCTTTGCCCCTAGACACCACTAGAAAGACAGGATGACTGTGTCTCAGGTAGATTTAAAAACACTGGTGGTTTGGGTATGTGCCAAAGCCCCATAACATATATATGTATATGTATGAATGTATATATATACACACACACACACACACACACACACATATATATATATATATATATAGAAATGCCCATTTTATATGGTATTTGTTAAACTTAGAATTTAAAAAAAATACTGAAAAAGGGAGGGGGAGTTCACTGGATTGGGAATTAGAAGATCTGGGTTCTAGTTTTATCTCTGCCCCAATGACATGTGTGAGATTTCTCTTGACTTTCTAGGCCTCAATTTCCTCATCTCTTAAATAAGGGGGGGAGGGGTTGGGATGTGCTAGCTTCTGAGGTCCTTTCCATCTCTCGCATTGGTGCTATCGGATCAGTAAGGTTTTATTGTCTTCATAATGCCTTTTGGAACTAGGAATATTGTGCTTCAATGATAAATTATGAGGTTGACCTAAGCTAAGAGGGCCTGAGCTCCTATAATGCACCAGGGCCAGATTCAGTGGAACAATAAACAATAGAGCAATGAGAAAGGCATCTTGCATTTCTTTTCCAAGAGCCTCGTATGTCATCAGCCTGCTCCCTGACCTCCTCTGGCTGAGAAACTTTGGCTGGGTGCCTCTTCTTGCATTTGGAATCCTCAACGTACATGCAGCCTCTCCCTGCAGAAATCCTTTTTTCGCTACATCAGACAGGCCTGTGTGACCCTGTCTGGAGAAGAACTGGACCCTAAGAGGGAAGCGGCTTCTTTGCAAACATGGGCCCTTGACCCCAGAGAGACAGCTTCTTTATTATGGCCATTTATTATTTACAAAGCACTGGAGGTATACACAGCATTTTATGAGACACAAAAGACAAGGTCCCTGCCCTGTGGTGCTGGAGATTTTATCCTGCATTTCATTTGTCTACGTTAAACTGTAAAGACAGTGAGGTGAGTGGCTGGGATGAGTGGGGAGTGGCAAGATCGCTGTCAGAGCCAGAGAAACAATTTCTGAAGACGAATGTTCAGAGGCAGGAGGCAGAGGGACAGAGAAGGGAGGGTTGGGAGCAGCTCCAGGATCCAGACAGAAATTCAGAAAAGGCGCTTATGGCTTATGTTATAGCTGAAAGACTCAAAGGAAATGTGCACTGTGTCTTTGTGTGTGTGTGTGTGTGTGTGTGTGTGTGCGCGCGTGCATGTGTGTGAGTGAGTGATGGGGAAAGGAAGTGAGTTAAGGAAAATTAAGAGGATTAATAATAGCTAACATTGATATGGTACTTTTAAGGTTGTAAAGTGCTTTATACATGTTATCTCAACTGATCCCCCAATAGCCCTAAGAGGTAAATCATATTATTATCCCAGTTTTGCAGATGAGGAAACTGAGGCCCGAAGTAATTTACCTTCACCTACACAGCTATGATTCTTCCCTCCAAGTCCAACAGTCTATTCACTGGGCCACCCAGTTCCCTTTAGGCAGAAGACCAGGACTGTCTCTGCGGCTTTTCTCTTCTCTTTAAATAGATATTCTTTGAGAAAATTGCTCCTGGGGTGTGGGAGAGGGGGCTCAGAGGAGTGTTCATTGTTCAAATCTCCTGCATCTTCAGCTTTGAAGCTCAGAACCAAGTCTGGGCATAGGCAAAGGAGTCAACCGCCTAGAATACCATCCATGGTAGGAGGAGACTACGACGAGGAATGCTTTTAAATATTTTTCATAAAGGCAAAGGGGATCACAAAGGGTTAGACACAATTGAAAAGTAACCAAACTACGACAAATTTTGTCTTTGATTGAATGTACAGGGAAATCCAGGTGTGTAAATTCCATCCTAGACTGTTGATTGGGGGTGCCATTGTTACATGGCCTTGAAGTTAAGAACCTCCGTGTTCAATTCTTGCCTTAGACACTCAGCCTCAGTTTCCTCATCTGCAAAATTGTGATAATGATATCACCTACTTTGTCGGGTTGTTGGGGGATCGACTGAGATTACTAGTATATATCAGAAGGCAGGACCAGACCCCTCCCCAACTCCAAGCCAAATGGTCTGTCTGCTGTTATACTATCTAATAAGTCTAAATAATTTTAATGGCAGAAAATTCCAGTATGTCAGATGGGTGTTTATTGACGGATTTCTCCTGCGTTCTCCCTCAAAGTACTCTGCAGAGATCCAGAGGCCTGGGAAGGCATTTAGGGATAGTTTTGCCCTGTACTTGGGGAAAATGGAGCACATCCTGATGATGGAATTATTCCTGCTTTGAATTCAGGATTGTGTTCATCACAAAGCAAGTGTTGCAACTCAGACATAAACATGAGCTTGACTGAACAGCCATGGTGTCAGACTAAATTCTCTAATGGGTGAAATATAATATAGCGCTTTACAGTGAAAGAAACGCTTTCATGCCCATTATCTCATTTGGTCCTCATGGGAGCCTTTCAAGGTAGGCAGAAAAACTATTAGAATCATCAGGCCTAATCAAACTCTCTCATTTTTCAGATGGTAACACATAAGCCATAAGAGGTGAGACAGCTTGTGTGAGGTCAGAACACGGATTTGAGCACAGGTCATTAAGATCATGGGATCATTGTTTTAGAGCTGGCAGGGATCTTCGAGGTCTTCTTGTCCATTTTACAGGTGAAGTCAAGTCCAGAGAGATGAGTGATTTGCCCAAGGCTCTCTGACTCTGGACCCGGAATTCTGTCCACTGCAGCTTAAATATTATTATACCAGTTTCACAGATAGGAAAAAATGAAGCTCACCAAAATGAAATAGTTTATCTAAGGTCACAAAGACTCTATTAAATGGCACATCTTGGACTCAGATCCAGACCTTTTGATCTTCTGGTCCAGTGTTTGTTTTGTTTTTCCCACCAAACCAGGTTGCTTCTCAAATAGGCACCAGACGGCTTTTCTGCCTACCCCGTAGGGCAATGCTGGTTAACAAATCCTACTATATTATCATCATCATCAAATCTTATTAAAAGTCCACTGGTGCATGGTGGAGGGCACTGTGACTGGCCTTCTGGCTCCAAGTTATATCTTCCCATCACAGCAGGGTCTATGGTGTGTCTACTGGATATGGGGGAGAGGGGTGGACTGCTACAGTTGCCCAGCTTCACCCCCCCCCCCTTTCTGCCCTTCCTCCAGCCCCATTCCCATTCTGCCTCCCTCCTCCAACTGATTTGCCAAGACCTTTCCTCCCATTTTCTTTTCTTTACCAGTAATAGCTAACATTTATATATCACTTTAAGAGTTTTTGGTTTTTAATTTATTATTTATTTATTTTAAATATTCATTTAATTTTTTTTAGTTCCAAATTCTCTCCCTCCCTCTGTACCCTCCCTTACCAATTGAGAAGGCGAGCAATATGATATCGATTTATACATGTGAAATCAAGCAAAACATATTTCCATAATTTGCCATGTTGCAAAATTTTTTTAAAGAAATAAAAATAAAATAAAAAACCATGCTTCACTTTGCACCAAGTTTGCTTTCAAGTTTGTGAAACACTTTCCATATATTATTTCATTTGATCCTAACAATGACTTAGTGAAGCAGGTATCTCTGTTATGCCCTTTTATAGATGAGGAAGTTGAGGCCAATAGAGGTTATATGACAGTAAACATTTAAAACAAAATTGAATCTTTCTTCCTGACTCCTAGAACAGCACCCTATCCACTATACAATTTATCTGCACCAAGGCAAGAGCCTTAATCCTACTACTGTCCAGATTATTTCATAGCTGATGACTATTTTATCCCAACTAATTTATACTGGTGATATCAAATAATATGATATTTTGCAAGGGAAAAACTGCTGGATTTGGAAGACATGTAGACCTGGCAGGGGTCAAATTCCACCTCTGATTCTTATTTATTGTGTAACAATGGCAAGTCATTTTATCTCTCCAAGTCTTGATTTTCCCATCTATGAAATGGGGATAATGCCCAATTAATCAATTAATCGAAAAGTGATCAATGGATCACTATGTGCCACGCACTGTGCTAATGACTGAGGAACTGAAGACCCTGCCTTCAAAGAGTTTCCATTCTTATGGGGGAGACCACATGCACAGAAACGGGCATGTGTGAGTTGCATACAGAGTATCTATTTAAGGTTATAATGTTTAAGGTTACATAAAGAGGAAAGCTCTAGTACGGGGAGGGGACTGAGAAAGGCCTGAGTCAGGTCTGAGCTGAGTCTTGAAAGAAGCCACGGATCCTTACAGGCAGAGGTGAGGAGGCAGAGCATTCCAGGCTTGGGGGATTGCGATGCCCATCCAGTGCTTTACAAACCTTAAAGTGTTATTATTTCTATGGCACTCTGAGGTTTACAAAGTCAAGTAGGCAGTTAAAAAAGCATCTGTTAAGAGCTTACTATGTGCCAGGGGCAGCTAAGTTGGCTCAGTGCATAGAGTGCTGCTATCCTGGAGTCAGGAAGACTCATCTTCCTAAGTTCAGATCTGGCCCTTCCAGTTCTGTGACCCTGGGCAAGTCACTTCACCCTGGTGGTTTTGGTTTCGTCATCTGTAAAATGAGCTGGAGAAGGAAATGGCAAACCGCTCCAGTACCTCTGCCAAGAAAACCCCAAATGGCGTCAGAAAGAGTCGGACGAGACTCAGAACAACTGAGCAACGTGTGCCAGGTACTGTGCCAAGTGCTGGAGATACAAAGAAAGACAAAAGTAATTTCCTCACGGCCACTCTATGAGATAAGTCGTGTAACTCTCACTCCCATTTTACAGATGAAGGAACTGAGGCTCAGAGAAGTTAAATTACTTGCCCAGGATCACACAGCTGGTCAGAGTCAGAGCTGGGATACAGACTCTCTCAAGTCTCATCTCCTAACTCCAAGTTCAAGTTTGTGTAAAAGTGTTCTTCTATTTCTTTCACATGGGTAGCCTGTCTTCACCACGAGATTGCAAAAAGACAGCCTCCCCAGAGCATCCAGTACAGGGTTCTGCACTCTGGGCAGCCTGTCAATGGCCCCAGGGTAGTCTCCGTTTGAGCCTATCAGTATTCCCTTAGAAGAGGCTTCATCTGAATTCTGACAGAGGTCCAGCCAGTTATGGATGGAATCTGCCAGCTGGAAATCATTCTGTTTATTTGGGGTGCCGATCACAAAGCTCTGGGTTCTGCAGGCACGCTCCCAGAAGCCCCAGGGAACGTGCTCTGTGTTACTCTAAGAGAGCTATTGACCTACCGATCAGATTATTTTAATTTTCTTACAAGACTCAGTGCCTTCTACCTGTCCCCCGCCCCCCACAGAAGCTTAGAGATTTGGTGCCCACAGGGATTTATGAGTTGGATTTTTTCTTTGTAAACTCTTCCATGCGTCTTCCTTTTCCTCTTTGCGGCAGAGATTAATGGTGGACTTAAATGAATTTCCTTCCCCGAAATGTGAGGCCATTTTTCAAAGTGCAACAATTGCTACAATTTTACCACTTTTTTATGTGACCCTCGAAGCAAGCTCTTGTTCTGATAGGGTTACCAGTCTGGCAGACCAGAAGGATGCCAGAGATAGAGTATATCTGTACTTGATAAAGGCTCTTATGGTATCCTGGCTGAACAGATGCAGACATGTGTGCTGGATGGCAAATTAGCTAGCTGGGTTTACATCTGATTGAATGAGCACACAAAAAGAATACTGATGAATGGCTTAGCTAATTACTGGCAGTGGGATTTGGTAGTAGTTTCACCTCTTGGGAGCTCAGTCTCCTCATGTCTAAAATGAGAGAGTCAGATAAAATGACCTCAGAGGTCCCGTCCAGCTCCGAATCTCTGATTCTCTCACTTATTACAACTTTGTTGGTTGCTCGTGAAGGTCCATAGGGCTCTTTGACCTTCTCCTTTTTAATGATTGGATTTTTTAAATCAAAAACTCAGAGGAAGGCACTGATAGTATGCTTATCAAATTTGCTGTGACACAAACCTGAGAGGGATTGCTAAATAAGATTTTTAAGAATTGTGAATCAACAAAATAAAATTTAACTGGGAAAAATAGAAAGTCTAGCAATTTCAGCTTACCCAAAACGAAAATCAATTGCAAAAAATACAGGATGGGGAAGACTTGACTTGACAGTAGGTCATGTGAAGAAAACCTGAGAATTTCTGTTAACTGCACAAGCCAGCAGCATATCATAATGACAGACAAGTCTTGAGGGTTATCCAAGGCTGAGAAGAATTAAGTGACTGACTTGTCCCTGACTGGGCAGCAAGGTTGGTGCAGTGGATAGAGTGCTAGGTTTGAAGTCAGGAAGACTTACTTCCTGAGTTCAAATCTGGTCTCAGCACTTCCTAGCTGTGTGACCCTGAGCACATCATGTAACCCCATTTGTCTCAGTTTCCTCATCTGTAAAATGAGCTGGAAAAGGAAATGGCAAACCAAGAAAACCCCAAATGGGGTCACGAAGAGTTGGACATGAATGAACAACAACAATGCCCCTGGTTACACAGTTAGTGTCAGAGGTGGTATTTGAATTCAGATCTTCCTAATTCCAAGCCAATCATCAGTCCATACTGCTGCTGCACCTCTGCCTCTCTCTCTCTCTCTCTCTCTCCCTCTCTCTCTCTCTCTCTGTCTGTCTCTCTCTCTCTCTCTCTCTCCCCCCTCTCTCTCTCCTCTCCCTTCTTTCCTTCCTTTCTTTTGAAGAATTTATAATCTAGTGAGATATTATCATCAGCTCATTTCTATTAAATTTAACAAATGTTCCTTAAATGGGTACTAAGTGAAGTACATAAGTGAAAAGGCATCAAGATAAGGTAAGATAAGACCAGTCCCTATCCTCATGGATATGTTTCTACAACTTATTCTTAAGATGCTAAGAGTATTCCTGGATGGGGGAATATATACCTACTGCTTAACAACTATAGTTCTTGGGTCCCCATTAGTGGTGTGCTTCCTATTGAACAAATCAACTGACATCACTAAGTCTCAACCACACACTTTTATTAAAAAGTAAATAAAACAAGTATGATTAAAATATAACATTCCACTCAAAACTGGGACACATTCTCCCACCAATCCACATAGTATCCATGGGGAAGAGTGAGCGCAAACTTATAAAACCACAGCACAGAGACACATGGGTAGGCACAACTCAGAACTCTAGACTTTGGGATTTGATGTCTATTGATTGTCCCCATCAGGAACAGTCTGCACAACAGTTCATTGATAGGAAGGACCATTCCCCTTCAGGGTGTCTCTGCTCTTCTCGTGGGGAGAGCTGCTTCTCTTCTGGGCTGAAGAAACAATGTTAAGCTTTTTCAATAAAGTAGAACCTTTAGCCTAGAGGCTGAAGAGCCTTTCCAGTTTGACTCTGAGGGACTTCCATCTTGAAAGCAGTAGATAGTAGCGCAGGGAGATGGAAAGATATAAACTTTCCCTTCCAATCAGCTCTGCCATGCAACAAGATCTTGGAGGAGGTGGAAGAAGATTGACTCAAAGGCCCAGGTAGAAGGATTAGCTTTTGTGAGGAGCAAAATTCTCTCTTCTTTTGAGACAAATGGACAGGATAATGGGTACTGATACCAAAGAGTATATGGAGCAGCTAAGTGGCACAGTGGATAGAGCACTGGGCTTAGAATCAGGAAGACTCATCTTCATGAGTTCAAATCTGGCATCAGACACTTACTAGCTGTGAGACCCTGGGCAACTCACTTAGCCCTGTTTGCCTTGGTTTCTTATCTATAAAATTAACTGGAAAAGGAAATGGCAAATGACTCCAGTATCTTTGCCAAGAAAACCCAAAAATGGGATCACGGAGAGTTGGATATGACTGAAACAACTGAACGACAACCAAGGAGCATAAAGGAAAGAAAGAGGAATATTGTGGAACTTCAAATTGGTCCTCAAAAGTGGGAGCTGAGGCTATCTTCATTAAATGTGGAAAATGGCAGTGACATGGGTTGAAGAAGGATGGCAAAGTTTGGGACAGTTTTTGTGGTAAATGAGATAGACAGTTGATAAGAGAAGGAGAGAAACAAGAGCCTGGTTGAGGTTATACACCATAGATATATAGGTTTTTTTAAAAATGATATGGATTCAGGGATTTGTTCTTTCACTGGAAAGAACTTGAAAAGGGCAAACAGGACATTTGCATTCCTCCGGTTCTGTTCTCTTTCTCTTGTTCTCCACAGTCTTTCACACATTACTCATGGTGGTTCAGCAGATACACCCACCAGCCCTTTCAATGTGGGAGGGTGCCATTCATTTGGGTCAGCCAATTTGAATTCATCCAGAGGATCGAGTTGCTCTCGAATGATCTCCTTACTTGTCTCAGGATCATAGATCTATCCTGGAAGGGACTTCAAAATCATCAAACCCCTTTTTCAGTTGATGAAACTGATGCCTAGCATTGTCAAGTGACTCAGTGAAGGTCACGCAGGTAGTAAGCATGCTTGGGCAGGATTTGGGCTAAGATCCTCTGATTTCATGATCAGTGGTACTCTTTCCATTGGGCCAAGCCATCTCCTCATTAAGTTATCATTAGCTAGTTTTGTTCTTTCTTTTCCAAACCAAAAGTCATTCTCCCTGGTAGAGAAAACAGAAACAAAATAAGAACTTAGTAGTTCTGTCTTCTCATTGTCATTAGTCACCATCACTCTATACACTCTGAATAGCCATCCTCAGTCTTTTTTGATCCCTCTCTTTCCCATAGTGCAGCTTTCTAAAAATCCCTTTTGGTTGTCCTCAGCTTTCTTTGCCAGCCTCCACTCTTTCTGGGCTTTAGCACTACTGACATTTCTTATAGACCACGCCAAGCTCTTGTATTCATCTTCTATTACCTGCCCTGGCTTGCATCTTCTGTACATAACTTTTAAATATCTGAGTTGGTTGCTAAGCTCTCTGTGTATTCACAACAGCCACTACATGACTTCTGTTTTTCCTCCTCATCAGAGTTCTTTCCCTTTAAGTCTTAGCTCTTTCATTCCTGAGAACATCCCCTCCCTCCTGGCCTGACTTTCCCTGTAGACCTTTACTCCATGGGATCCTATTAGTCTTCCTCCCTTTGAAATCTGCTTTCCCCCAAACCTAGGGTGCATACCAGACTGTGGCCATCTCTGCTTTCTTACCCTAAACCAAACCCCAGAGAAAAGTTGAGCCTTTCCCAAGTAGGTGTTAGTAAAAATATTCCATCCCCTTCCTTTTGTTTCCTCCATTTTGTCATTATGTAGTAGAAGGAAGGGGCTGGTACTGTGGGGTGACCCTTGAATCACAACTAGTGAATGTTCTAAAGAGGCAAAGTTAAGTAGAGAAATTGGAATTACCTCTCATCTTGATTATGCACTAATTATTTCATGAGAGACATTATTTGGGCTGGAGATCTTCCCTCACACCCTAAGAATCATCTGACTCCAATGTCTTGTGATGGCAGTCTGGGAAGGGCAAGAGCAAAGAGCCCTTTGTATTTAACCATGTAAGAGAGATGGAGCATCCAGGATTAGGTAATCCTGCTGCATCCTGCCATGGTCAGACCCCACTGGGAACATTGTGCTCGGCTTTAGTGCTATGTTTCAGTAAGAACACTGATAAACCATAGAGAGTCCAGACAAGGGTAACCAGAATGGTGAAGGGCCTTAGGAGTATGCCCAAATGTCCTAAAGGAATCACTGAAGGAAATGGGGGTGCTTAGCCCAGAAAAGGGACACAGAAGATGTAGGGGAACATAACTCTCTTCAAGAATTTGAAGGATTGTGTGACAGGACCAGTAACTGCCACAGGTCTCTCCTCTCCCTTCATCCACATAAATTAGGCTAGATTTTCCCTAAAAAGCAAAGAAGTTGGAACTTGACTATCTTCAGGAGAGCTCAAGCTGTGTCTCCCTTGACACAATGGCCTCTGGCTGTGTTGATATGGCTTCCTGGTCACCTAGGGACATAAAAGTACCCCCTATGTAGAATCAATGCCCTTCAGGCCTGGTAGATGCCAGATGACCATGAGAATCACCACTCCCTGCCCTGCTGAATAGATGTGTTTCTGTATGGAGACAAAATGGGATTGTGTCTATACAAGCTAAGCACTACTCTATCCTTGTTGCCTATCCTTACTGTTCTAGAGGCAAGCAAACCTTCTTTTCCTAACTGTTCAATGACCAACAAGTGCCTCTTTTCATCCCAATGTACAAGGCATCACCATTAGTCTAGCTCTGTACAGTCTGCCAAGTGAGAGAGGGACAAGAATTATATTATTGGGCCGTTAGAGAGCAGAATTAGGAGGAATGGTTGGGATTTAAAGAGTAGAAGATCTAGGCTTCATATATGGAAAATCTTCCTAATTATTAGGAATTAATAAAAAGTGAAATGGGGTGTCTGGGGAAGTAGAGGCTTCTCCCTCGTAGGAGATCTTTAAACAGAGGCTGGATATCCACTTGTTGGGTATGTTACTGAGGGGGATTCTTACTTGGGTAAGGTTTGGACAAAATCACTGATGAGATCTCTTGTTCACTATAAGATTCCATGATGTCCCAAAGCTGGTGGGGAAGTGGAGGAAAAAAATGGGCAGAACAGGCAGCTTTTCCACAGGCTCCTCTAAAGACCAATGGATCCAACTCAAAGGGACCTAGATGACCAGGTGTCCCCAGTTTTTCAGCAGGGGATACCCACAGTCAGGGTGTTTTCTCAGTCCCTAGCTAACAAAGTTCTCTGCTCCCGTATAGTGGGAAATGGGACAGGATAGACATTGGGGTAGGGTGGATACTGGAGCTCTGTGACCAGATTGACTTGCGTTGAGACACTCAATGTAAAAGCCCCCAGTTGAGGGAAGGGATGAGGGTTGGGGGAGAGAGGAGAGGATATAATGGCTGAGATATTTTGCATACTTCACAATTTTTCCTGTCAAGATGGATTCTGGTTTTTGGACAAGCTAAAGAGTGATAGCTCTAGAGCTGTAAAGGACCAAGACCCTCATTTTACAGGTGAGGAAATTGAGGCCCAGTGAGTCTGGGAGTTGCCCAAGGTTATACAGGTAGGTCACCCCAGGGTCAGTGTTCTTCTCACTGTACCACAGTCACTTTCTTTAACATAGTTATGTCAATGATTTATGCCCAAGTTGTGACACTTCTCCAAAAATTCACATTTCTTTGGCACTCTAGGGATTAATGAGGGGCTAGATTATAGTTCTGCAATCTCTTTCAGCTCTATGATTCTATGATTATATAGCAAGTCTCTGGACTCACTGTCTCAAGCCACACGCACACCAGCAGCTTAGATCCCCAGAGACTGATTGTTTATATCTACCCCTCAGAGTTCTAGGGGTACTCCTATGGGGTTATGGAGCTTTCTCTAATATTATCAACTCAAGCTCTCATTCCAGTGCCGGTTAACATCTCAATGTCATTAATACTGGTGATTAGCACTCTACTAACATTTTAATGCATTAGTTCTCCTCAGTATTGATCAACTCAAGTCAACAAGCATTTATTAGGCACCTACTATATGCCAGGTACTGTGCTAAATGCTGGGGATACAAAGAAAGGCAAAAGATAATTTCCACTCTCAAGGAGTTACCAATCTAATGGGAGAGACAATATGAAATAGACAGGATTAATTGAAGATAATCAAGAGAGGGAAGGAACTAATGTTAAGGTGGATCAAGGAAGGCTTCCTATAGAAGATGGAATTTTAGCTGGGACTTGAAGGAAGTCAGAGAAGCCAGGAAGCAGAGTTGAGGAGGTAGAGAATTCCAGGCATGGGGGATGACAAGTGAAAATGCTTAGAGATGGGAGATGAAGTGTCTTGTGGGAGAATCGGCAGGGAGGTGATCACTGTATCACAGAGTACATGGCAGGAAGAAAGGCATGAGAAAGGAAGGAGGGAGCCAGGTTATGAAAGGCTTTGAATGCCAAACAGAGGTTTTTATATTTGATCTTGGTGTGACCTAGAGGAATATCCAGCAAAAGAGACAGACAGATAGGAGGAGAACCAGAACAAAGTAATATAACAAAAACCTAGAGAGAAAAGAGAGTATCAAGGAGAAAAGAATGATTAACGGTGTCAAAGACAGCAGAGAGGTAATGGATGAGGACTGAGAAAAGAGCATTAGATTTGACATTTAACCAATTCGTATCACTTGGCTTTTACAAAGGGATATTTACCAAAAAAAATATAGCTAGAACTGAAAAGCATTCCCCCAAATCAGTACATTTTCCTAGTCCTCTGTGCTCTTGTCCTTAAGGAAGTGGGTTCGAACTAATAATAGAAGCTTTAAACATTCTTCCCACCACTCACTTCCCTTTTGCTTGTGCAAAAACCAATGGATTCTGTTGCCTTCAGGATGCTGCATTATGGCTACCAGGTTGATTCACTGCTAGACCTGGTCAAGTATGTTGCTCCTCAGGGCTGCCCTCTTACTTTGTGTGGCCATGGCACTTTCAGGGACTCTCCTATCTTGTCAAACTCTCACAATGCCTTTCACTAAAGGAGAGGAGGTACAAATAGGAGGTGGCCCCACTCCAGACACAGACTTACCTAGGATGCTGTACGCTTACTGGTTGGCCCAGGGGAAGGGAAAGGCACCTTCTCCTCCCCTCCTCAAGCTCGAGGATTGTCCTCACAATTCATGGCTAGCAGGAAGGAAAGTCGGTGAGGAAATGTGTCTCCTGGCTCCACCCCACCCCCACACTGCCCTGCCTCCTTCATAGCATAGTAGTGGGGAATCACATAAAACAATAGATCTGAAAGGGTTTTGCCAACTGCACAAAGCATAAAGAAAGAAATACCAAGTTATTAAAAAGTACGATGGCATGGGAAGCCAACCCCATCCAGTGTACCACCCACTACCCCACCTCCCTTGCCCCTTTTGTTTCTTGCTGCCCAGATTAATGGCAGCATAAAACAAATTTCGCTCCCAATGCTGTGGAATCATTTTCTAGGGCCCAGCTGTTGTTTCCGTTCTGCTCCCTTCTTACATGGCCTTGGGAGCAAAGTGATTCGGGCAATGATATTAGAAACAGGCTGTTGGGTAGTAATGGCACATTCATTTCGAGCATGTACTGGGGAGCCAGAAGCAATTCTGGGCCAAGACATTTTATTTGTCTCGAACTGAGGCTTGCAACAGCTCCAGCATCCCCATCTTCATTTTGACTTCCTTCTGTTGTGGAATGCTGGGCTCTTCTCCAGTCGCCGGTGACCCCTTTCTGGATGGGGAAAGCCATTTTTCTAGCACCTAAGGAGTTGTCATGAGGTGGGAGCAAACATGCAGAAAGGAGGCAGCAGTAGGTGGGTGGGGGGGAGGGGCATATGGTCCACATTTTTAGCCTCATTGCTCTGTGCTGGGGTGAAGCAGGAACATAAACGATGCACTGAGATATAGATGTATGTATTCTCTCTGCTGTTTCAAGGTACCTTGGACATGGATGGGAGGATACAACATAAGGAACACTGGATTTAGCATTAAAAGGTTCAAATTCAGGGCAGCTAGGTGGCACAGTGAGTAGAGCACTGGCCCTGGAGTCAGAAGGACCTGAGTTCAAATCCAGCCTCCGACACCTGATACACTTAGTAGCTGTGTTACCTTGGGCAAGTCACTTAACTCCAATTGCCCTGCCTTCCCCCTCAAACCACCCCCCCAAGTTCAAATTCGATTTCTGGCTGTTTGTCATACTACACCTATGTCTTTAGGCAAGCCAACAAGAGGTAGCGGAGAACAGCAATTTGTAGCTGGAAGTCACATGATTTCTCTGACCCCCATTTGTAAAATGAGGGAGCTGAGCTAGGTGTTGTCTGAGGTTCCTCCTAGCTTGAGATCTAGGAGGAAACCTCAGTTTCCTCATCTGTAAAATTAGGGAGTGGGACTAGATGGTTCCCCAAAGTCCTTTCCAGATTGAAATTCTAATGATCCTATACTCTGTTAGAAACCCTGCACCCTGCTAGGAGCCAGTAACCAGACAAACCCATTCACAGTCATAAGGACATCTTGGGGTCAATATATCCCTGATCCTTCCTCAATGACCTCCTCACCCACTCCTCCCAACCCTTCGAATGAGCTGATGAGACTATATAACCAAAGGCTGAACTCTAGTAAGCACCCTTCTTAACGCCTGGACCCGCTGCGAATTACAAATGACAGAACACGAAATTTGGAATGAGAAGACATAGGTTTGAGTTTCAGTTCTAATACGTATAAGCTGTGTGATTTTGAAGAAGTTCCTAAACCTTCCTGAGTCTCAGTGTTTTTGCCTGCAAAATGGCTGTACCAATACATGTTCTGTTATGTTGCTATGAGGCTCAAATGCGACAATGGAGATGAAGTCCTTTATAATTGTAAAGCCCCATAGGAATGAGCATTTGGAATTAATAGTCATTTTTGCTCTCTGTGGGGGTATGGCATAGGGGAAAGAGTCAGAGGACATAGGTTCAAATCTCATCCTCCTACTTCATCTTATAATGCAAACTATCAATAGGAATTATGGAGAGAGAGAGAGAGAGAGAGAGAGAGAGAGAGAGAGAGAGAGAGAGAGAGAGAGAGAAGGTATCTAAGACATGACCACTTCAGTTAATGGTTGAGTAATGCTAGGGACAAAGGTAAGTAGGGTCAGGGAGGTGGAAGAAGTGGTGTTTTAAGAGGTTAGGGCATGGAGGTAGAGGAGACTGTCAGCCAGGCACCAAACTTACTGGGGGAGGTGAGAGGACCTGGCAAGGTGGAGTAAACCTTAAAGGAGGAGGGGTGGGTGCCAAGTGTTGGAGGCAGAAGGAGGGTCTGAGCGTGGCAGTAGGTAGCATGAAACATGCCAGCTCCTCCTCCTGGCCCTGTGTGTCGGTGGGTGTGAGAGAAGGAGCAGCCAGCCTTGCAAAGGATGCCAAGAGATATTCGCGTCTTCAGGAGTAAGCTAGCGTTCAGTGAGCACCCGGAGATGGGAGGAAGGTGAAAGAAGATCTGTGATGAAGGGGGAGCTTCATGATAGAGCCGAGTTCCCGAAGGCACAGCGGGCAGGGAGGGCAGAGGAGAATAGGGACTAGGGAGGGCTGGGACCGAGTTTGCAATGAGAGATCGCAAACTATTGCCTTCCCCGAACCCCCCACCCTCATCTCCCCACCCTTTCCTTCCCTTGGCAGCTAGGTGGTGCCATAGTGTACAGAGTGCTGAGCCTGGAATCAGGAAGACCTGAATTCAGATCCAGCCTCAGACCCTTAACTAGATGTGTGGCCTTGGGCATGTCATTTCACCCGTCTGCCTCAATTTCCTCATCTGTAAAATGGGGATGATAATAGCACTTATCTCTCAGGGTTGTTATGTGGATTAAATGAGATACTATTTGTACAGTGCTTAGCATGGTGCCTGGCATGTAGTAGGTGCTTAATAAATGTTTATTTTCTACTTCCTTTACCTTCCTTCCTTCCTCTCTTCCTCTTTTCTTTCTTTTTCTTCTTTCCTTCCTTCTCTCCCTTCCTCCTTTCTTTCTCTTTCTTCCTTTCTCTCTCTTTCCTTCCTTCTTTCTTCCTTCCTTCCTTTTTCTCTTTCATTCATTTTTTCTTTCCTTCCTTCCTTTCTTTCTTTCTTTCTTTCTTTTTCTTTCTTTCTTTCTTTCTTTCCTTCTTCCTTCCTTCCTTCCTTCCTTATTTCTTTCCTCCTTCCTTCCTGAAATTGTGCTGATCTCAGTTGAGTTGAATGTTGGGAATAAAGAGAGAAGAACATGCCTGTATTGGGCAATGCTCTTCCCCCATCACTTATCCTATGCTGATCTCGGGTCTCCTGCTCATGTGGTACTGATTTCCAGGCCAGGAAACTAGTTTGAGATGATTTAAGCTAATGGATAGGTGGGACAGGATTTGGTGAGTAGTAGCCTAGGCTGGTCTGTGGCCAGTGCTCCACCAGAGGAAAGGAAGCATGACTTCCAAGGCACTAGCACCTGAGCCAAAGGCATGGTCACCCTGTGTTAGGTCTTGTTCTATCCCTGTCACCTCGGATAAGTCCCTTCATCTCTCTGGGCCTCAGTTTCCTCACGGGGAATGTGAGATCAGTTCATATGATTTCTCAGTTCCTTCCAGCTCTTGATCTTATGAATAATGATAGTATGCCAAGGGCATATGAGGCTATTTACAGAACACAAGAAAGACAATCTCTGCTCTCAGTTACCTTTCAAATTATGGAGGAAAGAAAGCTCCAGATGTTAGGCATTTTTTTGTCTCATTCCTTGATCCACATTGCAATCACATTTCCCCCTATGTGGTATGCTCATTGTCTGTCTGTTCCTCTCAGGAGTGAGTGGCCAGGAGATAACAGCTCAAGAAACAAACTAGAGCCTTGCAGGGGACTGGTAAATCTGATTCTCTGATTCCCTCTGACTTCCACCCACATCACTGCCAACATCCCCCTCCCTGCACTTACTCCTTGTACCCAATACCTGTCTTTGCTTAGAAAGCATGGTTATCTCTAGATATGAGCTCTCTTAATGGCCCATTCCATTCAGTTTCAATGTATATTGGTAGGAGTGTTCACTGATAATGTTGCTTTGCACAGAAACTAATTTTCTTATTCATTGCACATCAGTCTCATTAAGAACTCGAAATACATGTGACATCTCAAGAGGAAACAACTTCCATTCTGAAGGGCCTTTATCAGAATGTGTAAGCACAGTATTGACACTTTTTGGATGTTATTTCCTTCATAAATAATGGATGGGGGTGTGACGAGGGCCACTGCTCACTGGAAGCCCATTCATTAATGTTATTCATTTCACCAAAAAAAAAAAAAGACAAGCAAACAAATGAAAATTATGAAAGCTTGCTAGTGCTGGATCAATACTCCCAAGACCTCTGCTGATTATACCATCCCACTCCCCCAGAGCACGTGGGGCATTTGCAGGGAATAAGGAGCCCCTAATGTATAATAATTACCTTGCAGTAGAACAGAGGAATCCAGAAGCAGCGTGGTCTGATGTGGGGTTCCAGCTTTGTTTTCTGACTGTTGACATATTTCCTCCATTTTGTTTAGGAGTGTGTTGTTTTTGTAAAGCAATGTTTTATCACATAGTGGATGTGGGGACCGTCAGAAATGACTACATTTCCCACCATGCTGTGGGCCAAAGCAGATGGGGGAAAGCACAAGGAAGGGTAGAGAATAGAGAAAAAGAATCATGAGAAAAAAGGAGAAAAAGAGAGAATGATCTCCTGAGAAATGGTGAGTGGTGATAGCAGCAGATAAAGAAGCATTAGCTGCTGGACCAGAGGCTAAGGCTTCTTGAGCTAAGGTTGGGGGTTGAATGGAGAATGTAGGAAGCAGCTCTCATCAGATAGGTAGGAGCTCCTACCCTGGGACTAATCGGAGCTGGTGGAGTGATGGAGGTGCCCCTAGACTGCACTGTGAGGTTTTAGGACTACAATGAGTTCCTAGACCAAGAGAAATGAGCAGAGTGAAATTCCAAGTGGAATTCATAAGCCAGACTCAGGAAATATTGGGGATAAGAGAGAATACCAACACAATCTTCACTGAAGAAATATCAACTCTACCCCTGTTGCAGCAGATTCCTTATCAACGTGAATTTATTCCTTGTTAATGGACTTTAATCCTGTAAAAGTCCCATATGTGTTTTGCTTTGTAATAAATATGTTTTTGTTCAAAATACTTATTGTTTATCTTGGTTGCTAGCAGGAGAGCAGACTTAGCCTGGAAACAAGCCAAGTTCAGATTGATCTGAGGGTCAGACCATGATGTTATTATTGACAAGTCTCCAAGATGAAACCTGGTTCATTTGTCCTTAGATGACACATGGATTGTGATTACAAACCTGATAACTCTCTAAGTATATAATAAGGACATAGAGATGAACCACAATATAGTTTACAATCCAAATTATTTATATTTTCTTCAAAATAATATAAATTTAATCAAATAATTTATTTGCTCTATGTTCCCCTTTGATCTTTTTTCTTTTTATTTGCTAAAATTTTTGTCATTTAAATACAGGTTTCAGCAATAAAAATTCATATTTCTTTGGACAGGTAAGTGTAGGATTTCCTGTGTGTGTGTGTGTGAGAGAGAGAGAGAGAGAGAGAGAGAGAGAGAGAGAGAGAAAAGAAGAAGAAGAAGAAGAAGAAGAGAAAGAGGGAAGGAAGGAAAGAAGGAAGGAGGGAAGGAAGGAAGGAAGGAAGAAAGGAAGGAAGGAAGGAAGGAAGGGAGAGAGGGAAGAGCTGTGTTGCTCAACTGGAACCGGCCAGTTGGGCTCCCCCATGCAACTGAGTCCTCCAATCTGCTTTCGGAAATTAAGAATACTAAACTTCAAGTCATCCATTTATATAGGAAAGGGTCAGAAAACTCAGCTGAAGATTGGCAGAAGGAATGGATTTGTCCCTGAAAGGGGACTGTCTCAGTGCCCTTTCAATACTCACTAACTGACCTGCTTGAATAGGAGAGAGAGAATTTTAAAATGGGAGGGCCAATCCTAATTTAGACATTCAAGAAGTGAACCAGCTATGGAGATTATGGCCAAGAAGAGGAGCCACATACCCAGCTCAGGAGAGATGCCTTAGAATTGGAGAATTTGAAAGTTCCTCCAACAGTGCATCAGTGTGCATTTCTAACCATAGCTTCTACAACATTGCCTTTGCATTTTTGTCATCTTTGCCAATCTATATGGTGTGAGGTGAAACCTCAGAGTTGTATACTTATAAAATGTGTAAGTGACACAAAACTTGGGGGGAGAGCTGATATATTGGATAGTGGAGTTGGGATCTAAAAAGATCTCCACCGGTTAGAACAATGGATTAAATCTATTGAGAAGTTCATAAATAAGACTATACATTTAGAGGTGTGAGGGACATATAGTCCAACTTCTTAATTTTACCAATGGCAAAATTGAGTTCTAGAGAGCTTAAGTATAGATAAATGTAAAGTAATACAGTTAAGTTCAAAATATCAACTTCCCCACGATAGGGAAGAGGTGGCTAGCCCAGATTTCAATAATCAATCAATAAATGTTTATTTAAGTGCCTATTACATGCCAGGCACTGTGCTAAGCACTAGAGATCTAAAAAGAGACAAAAGATAGTTCCTCCCTCAAGGAGCTCACAATCTAATGCAACAAACAAACAATATGTACAAACAAGCTATATGCAGGATAAATAGGAAATGATCAACAGAGGGAAGGCACTAGAATTAAGAGGCATTGGGAAAGGCTTCCAGGGGAAGATGGAATTTCAGTTGGGATTAAAAGGAAGCTAGGGAAGCCAATAGGCAGAATGGGAGCATTAAGTAGAGGGAGAGAGCATTCCATGGATGAGGCACAGCCAGAAAAAGTGCCCAAAGAGCCAGAGAAAATCTTTATGATAAAGAATACTTAGTTTACCAGTCAAGAACATTGTCCTACACGGGACCATCTCTGCAGTTGTGAGAACTAGCCCTGGTGTCTTCTGTCTGTGAAGCTAACAGCCCAAAGAGGGAGTCTACTTTCCCACTAAGGCAGGGGTGGTGAACCTGAAGCCTCAAGGCCCCATGTGGCCCTCTAGGTCCTCAAGGGCATCCATTTGACTGAATCCAAACTTCACAAAACAAATCCCCTTAATAAAAGGATTTGTTCCGTTAAACTTGGACTCAGTCAGAAGGCTGAACCCAAGGACCTAGAAGGCCACATGTGGCCTCAAGGCCACAGGTTCCCCACTCCTAAACTAAGGGGTCCCAACTGTGAGCTTGCTTGTATTAGATTCAGCCTAGAGAGCACCTGACCACAAAGAGATCAGATTGGTTTTGCTTTTCTTACTTTTTGCCTTATTATATCCCTGTACTGTATCTCCATAGCAAAATCTCATCAGGCTTAGGTTTTTGATCATATCTAGGGACTCCCCATGAGATTAATAGGGTCTTTCTTAGAAAGGTAGCCAATGTATGAGGTAAATTAGGTATCAAACAGCTATTTCCTTCACTCCAAAGAAATTCTTAAAACACATAACACTCATAAGCACATATTGTCAAATACTTAAATTATGATGCAATAAACCATTACTCCTACTATATTCTCCTGGGAAGTTGATATTTAAAACTTTAAAACTTCAAACACATCATGGGACTACTAAACAGGGTTTTGCCTTCACCTTGACTTGGCAGAACACCATCTGAGTAACTCCCTAAAGATCTGTATCTTTTGGGAAAGTAGGGCATGGCTTGAGCTCATCTTCCTGTTAGTGTTTGTCTTCTCTTCCAAAATGCCATCGAGATCACCTCTGGCATCCAAAATGCCATCACCTCTGGCTGAGCAACCAGAACCTGGAAACAGGAGCTCCCAAACTCTTGAACTCATGAGGTTGCCACAAAGGCTAGAAACACCTGTTTCAGGATAGCTGTTCAGGCACTTGTACTCAGGGGAAAGAATGAAAAAGCAGAAGCGTCAACCTGAGATTTGAGGACCAGGATAGGTCTGTTTGGGCCAGCACATGCTCTTGCTGATAAGAACAAAAGTAGAAAGCTGAGGGGGGTGTTTAAAGAGTTTGGACCTGTTCAACAGAACGGCAGAGAGAGAGGGAGTGGGCAAAGTCACTCCTCTATGAAACACTTCTCAGTTCAATGGCTCTTCAATGAAGACCCATTCCCCACTCCCATCAAGGGACCAAGAAACTAATGAAGGGATGACTTCATCATCTCAAAGCAGCAGTCCTTCAGAAACAGAACATGTCTCTCCAGAAATGACTCCAGATCTAGCAGATTGACAGGGCTTCCCGAATTGTCCCAATTACACATATAAAAATGGGAAATATACCCCAAATGTGAGTCAAAGTGCAAAGTCCTTTGGAAGGGGGCAGAACTCTGAAGGATCACAGCTAGGTGGCACAATGGACAGAGCACAGTGGATAGAGCACAACTTGATGGTGAACATGCAGGGAAGTTGCCGCTACTATTCTGCTGGGAAGACTAGCAAAGCTGTAGGTGTATTTATGGCTCTAAGGATGCAACTACATGTTGCAGTCAGGATTTATACATTGATATGTCTGGGTGTTGCTTTTTTGTTTCGTTTTGTTTTTTGTTCTTTGGAAGGGATGGCAGATGGCTTGACACTAGTATTTAGTCCAACATAGTAATTCAGAGGGTTTTACTGTTGTTGAACATGGAGTGACAAGTTGAACCATAAGGAATATTGTGTGACATGTTGAGCAATGAAGACATCTTTTTGGTCAATCTCTTCCCACAATCTGCTTCAGGCAGTCCTTAGGGATCTGCACTATCGTTTCAGCCTGACCATTTGCTGGAGGGCAATGACAGCTCAGATAAGGCTCTTGTTTGGATATTCCTTAAACTCAATTGAGGCAGAAGCTGACCCACTGTCAGAAGGGATGGTTTTGGCGATCATTGTGCTGCAGCAGAAGTTTGAGATGAAATCAGGGCTACTTGAAGCCATTTCAAGAAGGCCTCTATCCCAATCAAAATGAGCTCTTCCCTGGGGTCAGAACAGCAATTTCAGGGGTTGCAGCTATAATAAGCTACAATAAATGCCTCAGTTTCCTTATCTATAAAATGAGCTGGAGAATGACATGACAAACTACTTCGGTATCTTTGCTGAGAAAACCCCATATGGGGTCATGAAGAGTTGGATACAACTGAAATGACTGAACTAATACCACCATGACAACAATGAGCAATCTCTCAACAAAGGGATATCATTGCTTTGGAAAAAGGAGCATCAGTGGCCAAAGAAGAAAGCTCTCTAGAAGATGAAAACCCCTGAGTGGAGAACCAGCCCAGGAGAAGCTAGCATCAGCAACTCTGCAGGGATAAAAACCATAGCGGCTTCAGAGGCAACATGTAGTGGCAGGGAAGTCCAGTGATTGCTGAGGACTGAGCTGAAAATGGGTCATGACCTTAGGTAAGTGAGTTGTCTGCCTAGTATTGGCTCTCCCCAAGGCAGGATGGGGAATGGTGAGAGACTGAGTCCCCCTTTTTTCCATGTTTTTTAAAACCTTGTTATTCTCTTTAATTAAACACCTTTTGGTTCAAATTCACGTACCATTTGCCTTGGTCTGATATAAGGAGATACACCACAGCTGGGTTTCAGAGCTGTGGTTTTAAATATACAGTGTCTCAAAAATCTTAGTGCCATAAACAGCACTAAGACTTATGGACCACCCTGTCCTCTTAATCCTACTATAGCACAGACCTATAGGTAAGTTTTGTTTGTGTATGTGCGTGAGTACATTTAGGGGTCGTGAACGCTACTTGGAATGATCTTAAAAGTTAATAAAGATTCTTGACTGAAGTTTCTTGTCAATTCCAAAGGAAAAGTAGATTTCAGGCTAGTCAATCATTCATCCAAGAAGCACTTATTAAGGGCCCTACTTTGTGCCAAGCGCTGATCTAGGTGATGGGGATGTGAAGACAAGAAATGAAACAATTCCTGACCTCAAGGAACTTACATTCTATTGAGGGCAATGACATATACAAACTGCACTTGAATGATGAGATATGAGAAGACACCCCCAATCCACCCCTTTGTGGAGGTGGGGTGTCCACAGATGTTACATGTTGCATATATTTTCAGAATTTTCCAATGTATCGATCATGTAAACTGGGGTAGAGGAGGAGGAAGGATACTTGGGATAATAATGACAATGTAAGAAACAAAATAACTGATTTAAAATTTTTTTTCTTAACAGTGCAGAAAAGAGGTCTGTATGTAATGTCTGTTGGTCTGACCAAGGCCTTTGATAACATCAATCATGAGGGCTTATGGAAGATCATGGCAAAATCTGGTTGCCAGAGAAGTTCATCAATATCGTATGTCAGGTATGCTTGCACAGATTCTGGATAATGGGCAGTGCTCTTACATTTTCTGGTTACCAATGAAGTGAAACAGGACTGTGCTTGCTCCCATCCTTTTGAGCATGATGTTTTCAATGATGTTGTTGGATGCCTTCAACAAATATGAAAATAGCATCAAGGTCAGCTACTGCACTGAAGTAAATTATTTAACATGAAAAGGCTATAAGCCAAGACTTAAGTGAATGGACAGTTGGTGTGTGACTTTGTTTGCAAATGATTGTGCACTCATTGCAGCCTCTGAGGCTGAGGTACAACAAATTATGGATTGATTCTCTGCTCCTTGTACTAATTTTGGCCTGATGATTAACATTAAAAAAAAACCCAGAGGTTCTCCACCAGCCAGCACCACACCATCCATATGTAGAACCATCAGTTACAGCAAATAGAGAAATTTTGAACGCTGTGGATAAGTTTGCTTACCTCAGCAGTATACTTTCTAGGGATGTCCATATAGATGATAAGGTTAATGTACACATTGCCAGAGCTAGCTTTCTGAAGGAAAGTGTGGTACTAAACAACTGTATGATATGTTTAGAAATTCCTTATCATTGCTTTATAAGCCATTATGGAACCATGTGTCCCCCAAATTCAAATCACAGACTTTGCCCTCCACTCAAAAAAATCACAAGAACTACTTGGAAGCTGGGGCTATGAAGCTCACTTTCTCTCAATATTTTCTCTGATTTGTACAAAAATAAAATTGAAAAAGAGTAAAAGCAAGAGGGGCAGAGCCAAGATGGCAGAGTAAAGGCAGGGACTCTCCTGAGCTCTCCCTCAAACTCCTCCAAATACCTTTAAAAATTACTTTAAACAATTTCTAGAGCAGCAGAACCCACAAAAAAGATGGAGTAAAACAAATTTCTAGCCCGAGACAACTTGGAAGGTTGGCAGGAAAGGTTTGTTGCACTATGGTAAGAGAGGAGTGCAGCCCAGAGCAAGCCATTCCAGCACAGAGTGGGCCCCAGCAAACCAAGCAGGCCTCAGGGTGACTGAATCAGTGACAGCAATGGCAGTTTCCAAACCTCTCAGCCCACAGGCACCAAAAACAACTTAGAAGGTCAGCAGGAAGGCCTGTCATATCTGGGTGAGAGTGGAACACAGTCCAGCACAGACTGACAGCACAGCCCAGGCCGCAGCAAAATAGGAGCAGGTCTTGAGAGTGACTGAATCAGCAGTAGCACCAGCAGTGGCTGTGGCTGCTTCCAGAGCTCTCAGCCCACAGACAATAAGGGGGTGAAACAACTGGTCAGAAGGAGATTACAGGGGTCTCTTTGCTAGCACTGAGGCAGGACTCTGTTGCTTTGCCCATACTTGGATCTGAGTCACGGTCCTGGCAGTCAACGGTGAGGAGGAGCACTAGCATGGCAGAGTGTGTGGGTGGCAGTGGAGCAGGGACCCTTTTCACAGTTCCAGGGCAGAAAAGAGTGCTAGCAACTACTCACAGACCAGAATACAGCCTAGGACAGTAGTAAGTACACCTCTCCTTAGATCATAAGACCTTGGAAGAACAGGTCCCTGGAAGTATCTCTGAAAACACTGCACAAAACCTCTGAATCTTGGAACAGTGCACCCTCCACCCTGGAAGCAAAGACCTACTTTAACAAAAAGTTAAAAGTCAACTAGTAAACTGGGAAAATGAACAAACAATGGGAAAAAAAAACTCTGTAGAAAATTACTATGATGACAAGGAAGATCAAAGCACATAATCAGAAGAAAGCAGCAAGGCCAAAGCTCTGACATCCAAAGCCTCCAAGGAAAACATGAATTAGTCTCAGGCCATAGAAGAGTTCAGAAAGGATCTTGAAAATCAAGTAGGAGATGTAGAGGAAAACTTGGGAATAGAAATGAAAGTGATGCAAGAAAATCATGAGAAAAGAGTCAATAGTCTGGTAAAGGAGGAACCCTCCTCAAAAAAAAACCTGAAGAAAATAATGCCTTAAAAAACAGACTAGGCTGAATGGTAAAAGGGTCCAAAAAGCCAAATGAAGAAAAGAATGCCTTAAAAAGCAGAATTGGTCAAATAGAAAAGGAGGTCCGAAAGCTCACTAAAGAAAATAATTCCTTACAAATTAGAATGGAGCAAATGGAAGCTAATGATTTTATGATAAATCAAGAAACAATAAAACAAAACCAAAAGAATGAAAAAAATAGAAGACAATGTGAAATATCTCATTGGAAAAACAACTGACCTAGAAAATAGATTCAGGAGAGATAATTTAAAAATTATTGGACTCCCTGAAAGCCATGGTCAAAAAAAAGAGCCTTGCCATCACCTTTTAAGAAATTATAAAGGAAAACTGCCCTGACATTCTAGAACCCGAAGGTAAAATAGAAATTCAAAGAATCTACTGATCACCTCCTGAAAGAGATGCCAAAATGAAAACTCCAAGGAATATTATAGCCAAATTCCAGATCTCCCAGGTCAAGGAGAAAATATTGAAAGCAACTAAAAAGAAACAATTCAAGTATTGTGGAGCCACAGTCAAGATAACACAAGATTTAGCAGCTTCTACATTAAAGGATCTGAGGGCTTAGAATATGATATTCCAGAGGGTAAAGGAGCTAGGATTACAACCAAGAATAACCTACCCAGCAAAACTGTGGATAATTCTTCAGGGGGAAAAATGGATAGAGAACTTTCAAGCATTCTTGATGAAAAGACCAGAGCTGAATAGAAAATTTGACTTCCAAATACAATACTCAAGAGAAGCATAAAAAGGTAAACAGGAAAGGGAAATCATAAGGACCTTAATAAGGTTAAAGTGTTTACATTCCTAAAGGGAGGATGATACTTGTAACTCTTAAGACCTTTTTCATTATTAGGGTAGTTAGAAGGAATATATATAGACAGAGGGCACAGGTGTGAGTTGAATGTGAAGGGATGATATCTAAAAAATAAAATTAAGGGGTGAGAGAGTAAGGTACTGGGAGAAAGAGAAAGGGAGAGGTAGAATAGGTTAAATCATGTCACATAAAAGAAGGAAGAAAGAGCTTTTACAGTAGAGGGGAAGAAGGAGTAGGTAAGGGAGGAATGAGTGAATCTTGCTGTCATCAGAATTGGCTCAAAGAGGGAATAACATACACAGGCAATTGGGTATAGAGATCTAGCTTACCCTACAAGAAAGTAAGAGGGTAAAGGGATAAAAGAAGGGGGGGTGATAGAAGGGAGGGAAGTTTGGGGGAGGGGGTAGTCAGAAGCAAAATACTTTTGAGGAGAGACAGTGAAAAGAGAGAGAGAACGGAATAAATGGGGGGGGAGAATGGGATGGAGGGAAATACAGTTAGCAACTGTGAAAAAATTTTGAAGCAAGTTTCTTTGATAAAAGCCTCGTTTCTCAAACATTTAAAGAACTGAGTCAAATTTATAAAAGTGGGAGCCATTCACCAATAGATAAATGATCAAAAGATATGATATTTTCAGATGAAGTAATCAAAACTATCTATAGCCATATGAAAAAACTCACTATTGGTTGGAGAAATGCAAATTAAAACAATTCTGAGGTACTATCTCATACCTATTATATTGGATAATAGGACAGAAAAGGAAAATGACAAATGTTGGAGGGGATGTGGGGAAAAATGAGACATTAATGCATTGTTGGTGGAGTTGTGAACTGATTCAACCATTCTGTAGAGCAATTTGGAATTATGCTCAAAGGGCTATAAAACCATGCATACTCTTTTACCTAGCAATACCACTACTAAGTCTGTATCCCAAAAGAGATAAAAAACAAAAAGAGAAAGGATCTATATGTACAAAAATATTTATAGCAGCTCTTTTCTGGGGGTAAAGAATTAGAAATTGAGGGGATGCCCATCAATTGGGGAATGGCTGAACAACTTGTGGTATGTGATTATGGTGGAATGCTATTGTACTATAAGAAATGATGAACAGGATGCCCTCAGAAAAACCTGGAAAGACTTGTATGGGCTGATGCAAAGTGAAATGTACTGTGTACAAAGAAACAGCAATATTGTAAGATGATCCACTGTGAATGACTTGGCTATTCTCAGCAATACAGTGAGCCAAGACAACTCTGAAGGACTTAAGATGAAAAATGCTACTATCCATCCCCAGAGAAAGAACTGATGGTGTCTGAATACAGATTGAAACAGGCTTTTTTCACTTTCTCTATTTTTCTTGAGGTTTTTTGTCTATGTTTTCTTTCACAACATGACTATTATAGAAATGTTTTGCATGACTACACATGTATAATCTATATTGAATTGCTTGCCTTCTCAATGAGAGGGAGTGGGGAGGGGGGAAGGGAGAGATTTGGGAAAACTTTAAAAACAAATGTTACATGCAACTGGGGAAAAATAAAATACTAAATAAAAAAAGAAAATAAAAAAAAATAGTAAATACTAAGAGAAGGCAGCTGAGTGGCACAGTGGGTAGAGCACCAGGCATGGAATCAAAAATACTCATCTTCCTGAGTGCAAATCCAGTCTCATACACTTACTAGCTGCGCGACCCTGGGCAAGTCACTTAACTGTGTTTGCCTCAGTTTCCTCATCTGTAAAATGAGCTGGAGAATGAAATGTCAAACCACTCCAATACTCTGACAAGAAAACCTCAATGGGGTCCTGAAGAGTCAGACAAGACTGACCAACAACAAAAGCTAAGAGAAGAAATCAAGGCCATTACCTTTTATCCTGCTGGCCACATTGCTGACTTATTATGTATATCTACCAGCAGCAATGACAACAACGCACAATGCTCTGGCTTTTGTATTGTATCTTGGCCTGCTCAACACCTCACAGTCTCTCTCCATCAAATGGAATTGAATTTTTCTGAGTATTGCCTTGTAAACTCCTAGAGAAAGAGAGTTGTGTCTAATTATCCAATCCCTTGCACAAAGTGTCACTCAATTAATGTGGAATCAAATTTGTTATTACTCTTCTGGGATGAGTAATAGGCTCCAATGTTACACACGTAGGGTCATATCAGTGGAGGATACCTGGATTCAAATTCTGGCTTAGCTTCTTACTGTCTGTGTGACTTATGTCAAGTCATCTCTCTGGTTTCATTCTTCTCCTCTGTAAAATGGGGGAGGGGGCAAATTGAATGAGGTGATCTTTCAATTCACTTTAATTCAATAAACATTTATTAAGTGTCTACTATGTGCCAGGCACTACACTAAACTCTTTAAGTCCTCTTCCAACTCAAAATCTGATATTAAGGTTAGATTGTGAGCTCCTTGAGGGTAGGAATGGTCTTTTGCCTTTTTTGTAATAGCAGGGTGGTTAAGTAGCACACAGTAGACATTTACTCGATGCTTATTGACTCTCTGGCTTATTAAGGGTATAGGCAACAGTGGAAATGGGAAGAACAATGAAATTGTCAATCCTGACCACATGACCAAAGAGCCGCAGCAGCCTCTGCAACTGCTGTTAACTCTAAAAAAAAACCAGAGAACTCACACAAGTTATCAAAACACAGTTCATTCTAAAAACAAAATAAAATAAAACAAAGCCAAAGAGCTAACGGTAGTTATAAGCAAAAAACGTTCTTTATTTCCCTTGGAGGAGGGAAACTAGACACGTATGTCCAGACTCCCGCCTAGTAGGAAACCAGCTTCAGTGTGGGCAAATCTCAACATTTATGTCAATGGCTATGTAGCGAGCTGTAGCTCTGACAACGGAGGAGTAACAGCAAGAATGAGTCAAGTTTGATTCATAGCAAGACATCATGACCAGAGCACGGGTACTACAGGTGCATGTCCAAGTTCAGGGACCACAGGGTACTGGTTTGAAACAGTTCTGGGATTTTGCTGTGGCTGAGTTCATGCAGAGGGTGAGCGCAAAGGATTGTTGTTATGCCAGGCTCAGGACACAGCTTGCTTGCTGGGCTAGAAAACAGGGTGTCTACTAACAGTAAAAAGAGAGGAGTAAAGAGAGAGGGGGATCCTGACAAAATGCGAGAGAGCATCCTGATAATAATGACCAAGCTTGGCTCTGGAAAAAGATGTGAGAAAATGGCATCTCCTTCCTTTCTTTGCAGAAATGGAGGATTATAATGGCACCAGTCCCCTGGCTGTTCCTTGGACAGGACCTTTGCATCTGGAGGGCATTTCATTGGGCTGTCCCTCATGCTTGGAATGCTCTCGCTCCTCATCTCCACCTCCTGGCTTCTCTGGCTACCTTCAAGTCCCCTCTTCAAGTCCCACCTTCTACCAAAAGCTTTTCCTGATCCCCATTAATTCTAGTTGACTCTTTGTTGATCACTTCCAATTTATCCTGTCCATATCTTTTTCATACGCAATTGTTTGCCTATTGTCTCACCCATCAGACTGAGCTCCTTGAGAGCAAGGACTATCTTTTGCCTTTCTGCAGTGCTTAGCACAATGCCTGGCACATGGTGTTTATTGACTGATCAACTGACTATATACTGTCAAATATGGTTCCTATATTGATTAGCTTTGCTAAACTACCTTTTCCCCCCTCCCCACTCTTTTAAAATTTTTATTATAAGGCATGGCTTTTTGAGCTGAGATGTATTTGGAAACAAACACGTCAAAACAAAAATGTATGAATATAAAATAATTTTCAGAGTATAGGCACAACATTAAAAAACAGTCCCATAAATTGCTCATAATCAGCAGAAGTTGTAAAGACGGATCTAGAGGTTATCATGGCATCCTTTAATAAGAACAGAAAGGTCGTTGTTAATTTGTGCCCCATTCCATCCTGTAAATGCAATTGTTCTCGAGTGCTATCTGGTATTCTGTGGTTAATCACAGTTCCAGCACCATAAGGTGAAGCATCGGTGGTAAGAAGTAGCAGTTTGTGTTATGGCACAGATTCAGAAGTCAATAACTGCTTGACATTCTAGAAAGCATTCTCATGCTGGCAAGCCCACTTCTCAGAAAGCAATGAAGTGGCTAAGTAATGAAAATGCTTTTTGTGCAAGAAAAACATGGTAGAAATGCAGTAGATCCTGGAAGCTTTAAGCTCCTACCTTTTATTTAGAATAGGTGCATTCTTTATTAGACACACCAACTATGCCCATCTCAGATAGCACTTAGAAAATCAGTACATGACACTTCCCCAAAAGGGATGCCCTCAGCTCTCTTGCAAGCATTCAGGCTAACAAAGACATCAAACATAGGGCAAGCTTTATCGAACACAGTAATGAGTACAGAACTAAATCCACAGCTATTTTTCTTAAAAAACAAAAACAAAACTGTCATCTCCTCTCTGATTAGCATTCATCTTCTCACAGAGTCCTCCAGATTTATAATACAACCCTACGTGGGCAACTAAATTGTTGCAAAATTTAAGTTTTCTAGAAAGTTAAACCACAACCAAGAATCCTGCTGCTTTGGACAAATTCAAGTGTGAGGGATGACAAGGAAAGGACCTGAAGAGAGTCCTTGTCCTTGTCCTTATAACACAAGATGCTGTCAGGGGGAAGACAGAGACTTTGGAACTTCACTATTGGGAAGGACAATTAAGGAGGGAATCAGACGATGCTAATATGGTGAAAGTTCACCTAAGATGCTAAAAACCAGCAGGATGCTGCTTTACTTTGTATGCCCCTATAACACTATCAGACAGGTGCAATCATGCTGGAAAAGAGAGCAGCCTATCCTTCAGACAGTCCAGCCCAGACCCCCATTGCTCAAAAGGAAGTGGTAACAGGAAATGGGTGTGGTAGTGAGGGAGATTGATGGTTCTCTGGCAAAGGGATGCCACAGGAGCAGAACTTTGGCGGGGGCCAGGGAGAACAGAAAAAGTTAGATTAGGTAGCAAATCTAGTCACATCTCATGGTGCAGGGTTAGCAAAGGACTGAGATCCAAGGAATAGTGGGGCTGCAGAACCACCATAAGAAAGTAGCACCATCCTTTCCCTCTCCTTCCTCTGGGACAAAGCCCTGACCACTGTACTGTCATCATAGCTCTGCTGAAGAGTAAAGCCCTTTGGTTGGTGTAATGGTAATCAGGGCAGGGCTTTTTGCTGTTCTTCTCTTAAATGCCTTTAATGACTCTGGCCTTTGTTTGAATGGGGCTGGTAAAGTTGGATCTTGTCTTGGAATGTTTCTCAGCGCCAAGACAATCAGGAGTCATTGACTTGTATATGATATGATACTGGGGATGGGGAACTTTCACGCACCCAGCCTGGGTGAGGTCAGAGTCCTCAGGGCTCCAACAGCGTATAATTGAGGGGACCTTGGTGTTTGACATTTGGGGCTCACTCATGGAAGGAGTATTGAGACTCTGGGCAAGCTGTTGTAACTGCCCCCCAGCTTTGATAACCCAGACAGATATTGGTGCTTCTCTGGTAATTATGAATTGTGATTTGAATCAGACAAGGTCTGTCTGTTGATGTTTATAATTTCTGTTTGTATTTGCCTTGAAGTTCAGGGGGCTGATCTTTTCCCCCTGACCTAAGTGAATGATATAAGTATATGTATGTTTGATTAAACTGAGATTGTTAACCCCTTAAAGTTACTTTCCTTAGAAAAGCAGATCAAAGAACCTGTGTTGGCAGGCCTCTGTGTGCTGGTTGTTATTGGTGTAAGAAATGGGAGGAGGAGTTTTGTTTCCACAGAACTAAAGGTGTGCTTCCCTGCCCTCCCCCACCCCAGCTTTAGCAGAGACCAGGCCTCAAGATCGGTCAGGTGAGAGGTCAGAGGCTTGTACACATGTGCATACTTTTTGAGAAGGCAGTCTAGGGAATTAGAGAGGCCAAACCCACTTGAACCTGTTCAAGCTTATCTAGGGTCTGGTCTTGGTCAAGAATCCAGGCCTACTGATTTGCGTAATTTGCATATGTTAAAGAGGGAAAGTAGGGGAAGTAAAAGAATATAGTTTAATCCTAAACTAAGACAAGGAAAATCTAATTAACTTCACTTTTGCTTCCGTATCCTTATTATCCTATTTATATAAACTGTATTACCTAGGAAAACTATGTAAAAAACAAAGATTGTAAACTAACCATGACTCTAGCAGGAGTGGAGGGAATGGTTACCCCTGCTCCTGCAGCTGTATCAGTGTGAGTGTTCCCGTGAGCACTACACCTGCTCTCTTGGGGAGCATAATAAAATGCTTTCCTCTGCCCACTCTGGTCCTGAGTTCTTTGGGTGTGAATGGGCAAATCACATGGATTTTCCTAGGGTCAAGTGAAGGGAAGCAACAGGCAGTGGAAGCTCGCCAGGGGTGTCCTGTGATCCCCGCTGCGGTGTTAATAGGGCTACCACTCTGGATTCCCTTGGGGAACCCTGTGGTCTGCACGGCCTTCTTAAGGGGACATCACTTAGGACTTCCGGCCCTGTCTCGGGAGCCTTGTGATCCTACCGCCATCCTAAGGGGCCATTGCTTGGGTCTTCCTTAGGGTCTGACCCCTAGGAGGCCCTGTGATCTCCACGGATTAAGGGATGGCTGCCACTTGGTCTTCCTCTGGGAGTCCTGTGGTCTGTACAGCCTTCCCTAGGGATTATCATAGGGTTCTTCCTCAGGACTTTGGCCCTGCCTAGGAAGTCCAGTGATCCCCAAAACCACGTTTCTCACATTGGTTTCACACAGCCACAACAATATACTAGCAGATTGTTGCTTCAGTTGGCTCTGCCTTCTCCAGAGACCTGTGCAATCCTTGCAACTTACTACCCTCGGGGGACTCCTCCTGGATAGGGGGAAATTTGTATCATCCAGAGAATGAGTCTTTTTGATTCAGGTTTGCTCTGCCACACCAGGAGTCTGTGCCTCAGTCTCTTGACCATCCTCTCCTTTGGGTCTTGTTTTTGTATCCCAGGCATCTCATGTCTAGTTCTCTCCCCTCACTGCTTCTGCCTCTATCTCTATGGCTGCCTTCCACTCCTGACAGCCAGAGCTGTCATTTCTTGCTCTGCCCTCTTCCTCGGGGAAGCCTTATAGCTCTTTGAGAGGGAGATAACCGGTGTTAACATTCCCCAAGGCTATCTGAAGTATTTCTGGTAGGCCTAGGGTCAAATGCCTGTAGGACATATAGTAGCTTTCTGATAATAATAATAGCATTGAAAGCTTAAAACACTTTTACCACAGGCATCTCATTTTATCCTCCCAACAACTCTGGGATATAGGAGTCATATTATTCCTAGTATACAGATCAGGAACTGAAGAGATAGAAGTTAGATGACTTGGCTGGGGTCACACAATTATGAAATAGCCACCGCCAGTCATCACGACTTTTGTCGTGCCACTAGACTTCGGTGACTCTGGAGCACAGAGTGAGGCTGATGACTTTGTGCAGTTCTGCCTCACTTAAATTCAATTCATTCTCAAGTCAAGACATCAGCCTAGCAATGGCGTTGATTCTCTTTGAGAATGAAGGACGAACAACAACAGTCCCAGGCTGGAATTGAACTCAGGTCTTGCTGACTCCAGGTCTAGTACTTTACCTACTGCAGCACTTGAGCTTTTTTTTGAGCTCCGAGAGCCCCACCTTCCATACAAAATGTCCCATCAGGCAAGTGCAGGGGCACCTCTTGATCAACCAAAAGTTAGACTGTGGGTGATTTGGTTCCACTTATCTCAGTCTTTCTCCAGTGGTCAGATAGTAGGGTTCCTCCTCTCCTCTAAACATACATGCATCGTTTGTTGGGTCTGGCAAAAAAAACCTTCCCAAGTCCTTTTCATTTGCCTTTCTGTTCCCTATCATTTCCCTCCATGGCCAAATCACGCAAATAACTCTGAACTCTGATAAAACACGGAAAATGCCAGTGGGAGAAGGAACAAAGTTGGTCTCTAGCTTCTGGGCACACATAGTATAAATGGGACCATTCATAAATGAATAAGTGAAAAAGCATTTATTAAGGCTTACTATGTGCCAAGCACCATGCTAAATGGTGGGCATACCAATACAGAAGCATAGACAGTCTCTTCTCTCAAAGAGTTTACTTTCCAACAGGACAAAACAATACGTATAAAGGAGTGATAGCCAGGGAGGGACATTTTGGTTTGGAAAGTTCCTGGCATAGTTAATTTAAGAAATAAGGGGAGTAGACTGACCCTTTTTTTTCTAAGAGTAATGGCAGTATAAATTTGCTTGGTTCCAGAACTGTAAGGAGGAGAGGGTGCAGAGGGTATAAGAGGGGCTAATGAAAAGACCATAGTGTAAGGTGGGGGCTTACATACTACGATCCACTATATGTAGGCAGCCCTTAGGGCTGTAGCATATGGGGAACTCACCACACCAATGGGGGTGAGTAGGAGGTAGAACAGAATGCCTGAGGTGGGGGCAGAGGAGTATAGAGCTGAAAGGGTTAACTCCACAGCACAGTCTCTGGGTTAGAGGAAGGGAGTCATCCCCGTCTAGTGGCAAAGATTCATGTGCAGATTATAGTCAGAACATTATTGAAGTATGATATTACATATTTCCTAGAAATCAGTCCCCATGAAGCAATAGAAAATTCTAGAGACAACAAATTCCCAAATGAAGGCATTTAGCTCAGGATATCTCTTTTGCATGATAATTACTTGGATATATGCAAGAGCATCATCTTCCATCAGTTGCTGGTAAGCTTGAGTGAGATGGAGTTTTGCAAAGAAATTTCTACCTGCTAATTCAGTTTAATGAGATTCAGCAAACATCTATTAAGTGCCTAGTCTGTGGAAAGCACAGTCCCAGGCACTAGGGACAATCAAATAGATCTGTAATTTCATTGATTTAGGAATTACCTCCAGTGTTGTAGATGCATCCTGTCCATGCCTGTTCATTCTCTGTGTCTCTTGTCTATGCCCTTGTATAAGTTCACCATTGGGGATCCATTCAACATACTGGAGGAAGCTCTCTCAGTGTGATTCAATTTCTCTTCCTGTCATAGAATTCCCTGATGACATCTTTGATTTTTTTTCTGTTTCAGAGTTCCTCATTGGACACATGTGGCTGACGTTTTAAGATTTGCAAAGTACTTTGCCTCATATGATCCTCACAACAAATTTCACAGGTGAGAAAGTTGAGATTTAGAGAGGTTAAGTAACTCTCCTAGGATGAAACAGTAAGTTTTTGAGAAAGGATTGCAACCTAGGTCTTCCTGAGGCCAACCCCGGCATTCTGTTCACTACACTACACATTCCTATACTACTAAAAGAGGCCAAGTACCACAAATGATCAAGGTAAATTTGAAGAAGGAGAGGACTAGCGATACCTAGAGGGATCGGGGCAGACAAACAGAGGAACTGTCACTTGAGCTGGGAGCCTTATGCAAGATCAAGAATCTGAAAGGCAGAGACAGGGAGGGAGCACATTCTAAGCATAATTGTGACTTCTTGGCAAGAAGCAACATGTCAATTTCAGAGAATAGCTAATAGTCCAGTTTGACCAGAACCTAGACCATGGAAAGAGGAGAAAGAAAGATAAAGACTTAACCTTGTGATTTCACTGACTTAAGGAACTTCCTCTCCTAATTGCACCTTCTTTGCAATTTATAGTCTTAGAAAGTTGCCTAGGGCAGTAGTGTTAAACTCAAATAGAAATGAGTTCAGGAAACTATACATAAGAATTCCTGTGGGCCACATATTGACTTAGAAAACCACATATTAACATTATCTATGTTCTAGTGTGTTGTTAAATATAATTAAATTGCCTTTAAATTTGTTTCCAGCTAGTGCTGTGAGCATTAGGACCAGTGTTTCACACCTCCAGGCCGAGAAGCAGAGTGACAGGAGAAGCTAAAGTGACTTTCTCATCCTTAGCCAGGGTTCCTTGGTTCCAAGACTTGGCTTGATACCTTCCATGTAAAGAGAAGTGTAAAAATTTGGAAATTGACATTAGAACTAGGCAGTAGAAGGCTTTCAGTGCAAAGCCAGGCAATAAAGAGTCACTAAAGATTTTTGAGTAGGAGACTGACATGGTCAGACCTATGCCTTAAGAAGGTAATTTGATAGCAAACTGGTAGCAGCCATTGACTATAGCTACTGGTCAGATATCTTTTCCCCCAGGGTACTTGCAGTATCCTCAGGGTCACATCTGCCATTTAGCTTCAGGAAAGGGGGATGTCATCCATGGAGTATAAGGTTGGCCCCTGAATACCTTATTTGACTGGACAATCAAATTCAACCTTAAGGTTTTCTTCTAGAGCAAAAAATACATTTCTGCTTCTCAAGTCAATTGATGCTATGCTTAGATCCAGATGGAATAGCACTCGTTCCCTTTGGTACTCTCTCGGTTCTACGGAGTGGAGAACCCCTGGGAGATCTGTTCCCAGTTTCCTTATAGAATTGTGTGAGTGCTCTGTATTTCTAGTGGTGTGGACCAGTTCCTTCATGAGAGACAGCTTCTCTTTGAGGGAAGTAACCTGCCTTTTGACAATATAGTTTCTAGAAATACTTCCAGAAATGAAGAGGTGACCAATATGATCTTAATAAATTCACAGGGATCTCAACAACCTTAGGAATGGAACATGAAGGAAAACATCCTGGACATCGCATCATGCACTTAAACGGAGGTCGAAGGTCGGGCAAGGAAATAGTGCTGGATCTAGAATCAGAATTCAAATGCCAACTCTGCCCCCTTACAACCTGTATGACTTTGGACGACACATTTAGGCTCTCTGGGTCTCAGTTTCCTCAACTTTAAAATAAGAGAGTTGAACAAGATGGTCTTTAAGGTCCTTTTCAACCCAAACTGCATGATCTTATCACCTGGAGACCCCAATTATATCCTGCCACACTTATTGGCTAAATGCCAGGGGGCAAGCCACTTAACATTTCTAAATCTCAGTTTCTGCATATGTAAAATTGTGATAACAATGCCTGAAGAGCTTCTCTCGTAGGGTTCTTATGAGGGTCAAATGAGATTATGTATACTTTGTCACACATAAGACATTATATAAATGTCAGTTATTATTATGTTCACCAGCTACTGATGCGTAGAATGTTAACTCCGGAAGGAAGCTTCCATTTCACTCACCTAGTCCAACCTCCCTTATTTTAGAGATGTCAGGATAGAAATCAGGCTGTCTGACATCTAATCCAAAGCTCTTTTCACTATCCCACAATGCCTCCTTCTGTAAGAACTGCCAAAAATATGGCAGGATTCTGAGCAATCTTGCCAATGACCCTTTTAATCTGAAACAGCTCTTGCTTTACTGCCATATGAATCAGGATCTCTGGTTTGCAAGGGACACGAATTGCTATCACAGTTCTTGGACTTCTTTCTCATAGCTTTTAAATGGCGTACTCATGAGACGTTTTCAAAATCTGCTCTCTACATTCTTGACCCTGCAGGCCAAGTGCCGGGTAACCCTTCCTCCTCTACTTGGGGAGGAATAGATCTGCCTCAACTGTCTATGCATTCTGGAATGTACAATTCCTATGTTCTGCTGACTCTGTTGGCAGCAACTCTCTGTTTGCTTGTTATGACTAACATTCATATTAGAAGCTGACCTTTCGTGTCTGTGATGTGAATGATGTTCAAAGACCTTATCTTGGCCACTGTGAGTCAAATTTGGTTCAGTCAAGAGACTCTGGTGGAGTGCTTCCCTGTGAACTCCATAGGAAAGAGGATCCTGGGATATGCTAATTAAGAAAGTGTAGTGTTAAGTCCAATGGATCAGCTCTTCAACATAAACAGAAATAATCTTACCAGGCCGCTGATTCCATTTGTGAAATCTGAATTGGTGAATAATGACTGATGTTACTAATGACTTATGCTTTTAGTGACTGTGCTAGCTCATAAAAGGTCTTAGTTTTAGTTGGAGAGAGAGAGAGAGAGAGAGAGAGAGAGAGAGAGAGAGAGAGAGCGCAGTGGTTTTTTGTTGGCTGTGTGTATTTGGTATGTTTTTGTTGTTGTTGTGGGATCAGAATGTTTTATGAAAAGACATCAAGTAATATAGACAAGGATTTTGTTATTGGGGAAAGTAGGGCAAAGTTCACTAGGCTTTTTCAGTCTTCTCTACCCACTCCAGCCTATGTGATTTGCTTTGAACATAAGGGGTATGGTAGGAGTATTGAAAGTTATTTTCCCAATAGCTTCACAGAATTTGCTAGAACCACAGAGCATGATAAGAATCAAGGGGGATTTATGGCCATGAGTGTTATTGAAGGAGCCAGAGAATGTGACAATAGCAGAAGTCATCAAGCAATAGATAGTTTTAGTCTGGGGGCTTTTGTTAGCTGCCTACTTGGGTATGATGGTTCAGAGATACACCTAAACAAACTTCTAGCTCATCTTTGCTGAGGCCCAGATGAGGCTGAATAGTTTAAGGCCAGCAAATGGAAGCAAATAACACCTTAGTGACCAAAAGGCCAATAGTGATGTCCCCAGAGATGATTTAACAGAGAGTAAAGACCCCCGTTACCACTGAGGGTACCACCATCATCCTAGTCAGTCAGGCTCACAACCTAGTTATCACCCTCAACTCTCCACTTTCCCTTATCTCCATATCAAACCAGTTGTTAAGTCCTTCATTTCTACTTTTGCAATATCTCTGTAGTTCAGGGACGCATGTGAGATCACGAAAAACACACCAGTGAAGGAATCACTAACTCAGATGATACGAAATGGCTGATTATTTCAATTCAATGGATATTTAGCCCCTGCTGTGTGTAAGGCACTTTGGTGTTCAGGAGGACTAGCCTCTCTGGCATGAGGGCTCGCTGAGCCCTTTGCAGGGCTGCTCCTACACCTTAAGTGTCACCCAACTCTTAGCTGTGGCTCTGAGAAGCTGTAGCATTGGCCATACCCCAGTAAACAACCTTGGCAGATGGGCTAAACCAGGCTGAGGGTAACTGACAGGTCTCAGACCTGTTGGTGAGTTAGGGGGATGTCTACCCCAAGCATGCGAAGACTCTCTCCAGCAGAATGGGTAGATGAGACACAAAGGTGGCTGAAGCAGGCACTGTGGAACACTCAGAGCTCAGTCAGATATTGAAGATGGGTCATCTACTGCATCCTGGGTCATCTACTTCATCCCAGGCCATTGCCCATCACCCTGACTTTTGTCTTGCCACTGGACTTGGATGACTCAGGAAGAGAGACTGAGGCAGACAACTTTGTGCAATTCTGCCTCACTTAAATCTAATTCACACACCAAGTCAAGACATCACTCATGATGTCTTTGTCATCTTCCAAAACTAAGGACAACCAACAATGCTAGACACTAGGGACAAAAAAAATCAGATACTAAACTATTTCAAAGTTCTTCCAACTCTGAGATTCTAGATCCTGTGCTCTTGTGATAACAGCTCCTGCCCTCAAAGGGTTTACCATCTAGTAGAAGGAATGAGACATATATGCAAATAACCATGAGGCAAATTGAGAGAGAGAGGGATGGGTCTATGATTTCATCCATGTGGGAAGCTACCTGTGTGGAAATTACTCCACTAATACAGACCAATAACTCTTCTATAATTTAGTCTAAGCGAGTGCCTAGAGCATTAAGTGACTTGCCCAAGGTCACACAGCCATGGTGTTTTTGAGGCAGGAGTTAAACCTAGTTCTTTCAGACTCCAAGGCTGGCCCCTATTAACTTCATCACATGACCTTTATACCAGTGGTTCTTAACTTTCTTGTGTCATAGGCACATTTGGTAATCTGATGAAATCCAAGGACTCCTCAGGACAATGTTTTCAAATGCATAAAACAAAATACGTAAGTTTGCAAAGCAAAACAATTATGCTGAAATACAGATATCAAAATATTTTTTAAAAAAGTCACAGACCTCTCAGGTTTAGAACTCCTGCTCTAGACTCTAATTAGAAGAAGTCAAATCGAGTAGCATTAAAGAATACAGGAGAATCTCACAGTAATTTCCATTTGGTTTTAGAATAAATTTGAATATGAATGTGCCTAACGTTCAAGGGCTTTACAAGACTTTATGTAGCAAGGGTAAATAAAGGAACCTCTGAATTAGTGGACTTTGGGCACCTCCAAGGGGGCTGGATATGCACTCTGGTCTTTCCCTGAGAGACATGCACTTTGCTTGCTAGGATGACACAGGTTACTACTGCTTGGTCTCCAATGGCCACAGCTGCCTTGGAAGCTAATTGGAGAATGAGTTAAGGATAAACTTTCCTAGGAAGGCACTGCCTTTTCTGGTATCTATAAAGGTTATGTAAAAGGCTCCCCTCTCTTTTGGTATTCTTTTCCAATGCTTTCTCTCCCTTGGACTTTCAGCAAGGTTGGAGCAGGGGATTTATCTAGATATTTCTGCTGTATACCCCACTGCTACTGGGGGTAGGGGAAGCAAAGGGCCAGAGTATATGTACCGCTCTCTGAGAAGGGTCTCAGTCTAGCAAACCATCAGCTCCTCACAGCATCCCTACTATGTTTAACTCATCTACTGAAGGCACACATGAGGAGCTGCTGGGAGAGGAAATTTAAAGCTATCCTGTTTCCCCAGTTCATCCTTAGTCAATTTCTCCCCCTCTCCCCATCCCATTCTGAGAATAGACAGCATCATTTCTCAGACTGGTACAAAGAACTCACCTAAGCAGATCTTTCTGCTCCTTTGCCTTCTTTCTCCAGACTGCCTGGACAGGAAGAGTAAACAGAGATGCTAATGATGTCAACAAAGAATTTATTTAATCAGAGGTGGTGATAATGTCAACAGAGCTTGAAAACAAGCCTCGCCCTGAATAAACTGTAATTTAGATAATGAAGATAATCAGGAGCTAACAGGAATTTGTTTTTTGCACTTTAAAAGATTATCTATAAATCCTGATAAAAACTAATGGTGTAATGAGCATTGTGGGAGATATAGCTCCCTGGCAACTTCATGGGAATTCGTCAGAGCCTGAAAGTCTTGTGCACAGGAAACTTCATTCACATTTAATGCTGAGCAAATGAGTAGGAAACAAAAGGCGGCATTTAATTAGGATGTAATTATTCATCCATAGTGGGCTCCCAGCACCATGTCCTGTTCTCATTAGAGGAACATCATCTCTTCATTAGCAGGCAGAGTCACTTCCCAATTTCACCTGCCTGAGGGAGGAATGGCTTTTTGGAAGGAACACCAGCTGTGGGAAATCACCATGGTGTGCCCCATGGTAGGGATTGAGTGACAGAGTAGGGAAAAGGCCCTTCCTGGCAAGTTCCTTGTAAGCTAGTTGTGCAGCCTTCTCTGAGACCCAACAAACAAGAAGTACCTCTGCGGAGAGGAGGGCTGCATGGAAAGTGTGGTAGACATGAATGCGTGGCCTGATCCTAGGCTGGGATCACTCACAGGGTGGGCGATAAACCCATTCCAAGATCCCAATGAAAAATCTTGTCCTGTGAATGTAGTCACCTCTTACCAAAGGCAGCTTGACGTTGGAGGATCAGACAAGGAGGAAGAATATGCTTCTCACTATCAGATCTTATTCTGTAGGACAACACTGGCTCAGAAATAATAATAACAGTGAAACGAGTATGATGTTAAGGCTAGCAACTGAGTCTTGATTAATGCTCATGAAAGTTTCTAATAATAGTGGTTAGGTCCCAATCAGTGCTTTGGGAGTCCCCTGGAGTAGCTGCATTGTCATCATCATCTGAATCTGAATCTGCATCATGAGCATCATTTGTACTACTCAAAGTTACAGTTATACGTAAAATATGGCAATTGGGCTGAAGGTATAATTATACATGTGTATGTATACACACACACACACACACACACACACATACATACACATATATATTATAGTAATTGGTTCAAGCCCCATTTGAATAAGTGACCACTTCTCAGGATTTCTTACGCACACTAATTTGACAATGTATTTTTAACACACCAAACAAAAATATACACGATGTTAACAAAACACAGAGTCTGCTTTCTTAAGGCAGCTATAGAAAGAGTAAAACTTTCTCATCAAAAAAAGAGGAAAAGGACTAATGGGTGTTTATCCAATTGCCTAATGAATGGCTCAAAAATTTATAAGAATACTTCCTGAACTGCTTTGTGGAGCAACAGCAAAAGCAGGATGATAGATACACTGCCACTGGCTTTCTCGGTTGTCATGGACTTTGGTTTACATGGAATTGGAGTCTACAAAACAGCTAAGAAACAAGTGTGACAGCCACATGAACTCAACCAATATAGCTACAAAGAAGCATTGGACAAACAGCTTTAGTCAAGCAGATTTGTTTCTAGAAATGAAGAGGTTTTTGATAGCGATATGAGACTAGGAATTACTGTAAGTCTATCCATAAGGAACTGGGACTTAACAGTACTTGTTCCATTCCTACAGTCGCATTTTTCAAAGAAATGGTAGAAACTGTCCATTATGTCACTGTGGGTTACAAAACTTTAACACTTATTTAATACTTTAAAGGATATGATCAAAAGGCCCGAATTATACACCTGGAGCTCTCTATTTCCCCTAAATTTAAGAGACACAAAATCTCCTTACTACAAATACATACACTAAACTATCCTTAAGAATTTAACAAGTAAACTGCCCCAGAATCAGAGTATTATTACAGGCAAAAGTGTTGCCTACAGTAGTCTAGATATAATATTGACCCACAAATTTTTAAGAACAATTTTTAATAGATGTCATCATATTGAACACTCACAACCTCAAAATTATGTCACATGGAAAATTCTCAAAATATAGAGAGCAAAGTTCCAGAGCGCACAGTGGAAAGGGAGACCAGAGAAGGAGAAAAACTGGGGGAAGGTTAGGGCTGAGTTTTCTATGGTCGGTTGAAGGAATGACAGTGGCCTATGAGGCCAGCAGTGAGCTACACTGACTACTGATTCCTCCAGTCCATCCTATGTCGATTCCCAGGCCAGGGGGATCCTAAGCATAGGAAGGGTTAGCCCACCCTCCCTTGGTGAGAAGGCTTCCAAAGAGAAGGTCTGTGGGACTCTAGGGATGGCAGACTGAGAGCTAGTGAGAAAAGCTGACAAGTTATGTAGATAGCATTCCAATGGCACTGCTGTCCTGGACCTCATCCCCCAGAGGGATGGAGGGGGAGGGAATCTTACTTGCTGGGGGGATATTAGCATCTGAGATCTGAGACATAGCTGCAGTCACCTTAGGCAAATCCAGCTCTGGTTAGAACACATCATTCTTTCATTCAAGATAGAACAGGGAGTAACAGATGGAGGTTACAGAAAAGTATTTTTAGGCTTACTGTAAAGGAAAAGTTCTTAAAAATTAGAGCTACTCAAAAATGGAGTGGTCTGCCTCAGGAGGCAGTGGGCTTCTCCTCACCAGAGGTCTTCAAGCAAAAGCTCGAAGCAAATTGTTGAGGAGATTCACGTTTGGGTATTGCGGAATTAGACCGGGGTCCTTAATCTTTTTTGTGTCAAGGACACCTTTGGTGGTCTATTGAAGCTTGTGGACACTCTCCCAGAATAGTGTTTTTGATTTCATAAAATTAAATACATAGGATTACAAAGGAAATCAATTATATTACTATATGTTGAAATACAATCAAAACATTAAGATAGTTCATGGATCCTAGCTTAAGAACCCCAATTGATTCTGTGAATGATTAGAAGATGACCAGGAGATTCGGAAACCATATCATATTAAACTGTTTAAGAAACTGAGGATTGGTGGACTGCAGAAGAGAAGATGGGTATAGATAGTGGACAAAATCACTATCTTCAATTATTTGAAGGGCTGTCATATGGGAGTGATATTAGTCATCCTTTTTTAAACTGAAGAAGAGAATTAGGACCATGGAGTAAAAGTTGTAAAGAGACAAATTTTTGCTCAACATAAGCAATTCCTGGTAATTAAAGTAGTATTAAAAATGAGATAGGCTATCTCATGAGATAGTGCCACAACACTGAAGGCATTCAAACGGATGCTAGATGACCACTTGTTAGGAATGTTGGCAGGGGCTGAAGGGAGGTATCTGTGTCATCTGGGGGGTTGGACTAAAAGAGCTTTCAGCTCTGTTGAAAGTGCTCCTATTCTCTGGTACTTCTCCTGGTCAATGTGAGATTCCTCTCCCCTTTAGCTGGAATAACATCCTCTCAAAGTTTCCTAACCAAGAGTTTCATCTTATTCTGTTATAGCACCACCTATGAGCTGCTTCCCCAACTTATACTCCCACTTGCAGCTTGGGTCCCACAGGGTGGCTGTTACTTTAAGTTCTAGATGTATCCTTATTGCTCTATAGTCCTAACACATTTGCTCAAGAGCCCTTACCAGTGTGCTTTCCATTAACAATCAGACAGTAGACACAATTAACTCTTAGTAAAGACAGTTACAAAGATGGCATAGTAAGAACAGTAGGTATAAAACAATATAGAACAGTAGGCATAAAAACCCCTTTCCCTAAACCTTGGGCTCAATCTCCCACAAATATACACTGTGTGCATGAGAAGAGTGGGCTCAAACTTAGAGTTTGAATGACAGTATGTATGTGGGATTAATTGTGGCAAAGACAAATCATAACTTTTAGTATTGTGGGGTCTTTAAGTTCTTTCTTCATAGAATCTCATGCTGGGTTCCTAGGGCCTGTTCCTTTCCAAAATTCCAAGTTACTTCCTCCTTTAGGTGACTGTCCCTCCACATCTATGTCTATTTGCTCTCTGATCGATGCAAAGTCTCTTCTGGTTCATCACCATCCTTCTTCTCTGTAGGGTGTTTCCTCCACTCCATCCTTTCAAAGTCTCAGAAATTTTGAACTCCTGGATGGGGTGTTTCCTCTTCTGAGACTAGATGTCATGATTGATGGGAGAGGAAGAGAAGAAAGAAATCCCCTCTCGCCCCAGGGAGGACACAACTCTTCTGAGCTCTGATTGCCTCAGGTTCCTCAGCACTTAGATATTTAAAGCCCATAGAGGCATGATTGATTTGTTTCTTCAGCCAATCGCTGTTGTTCTCTTTCTTGACTCAATCAGAGACACTTTTGCATCTCATAGAAGCATTTAAACAACTCATTAGCACCCTGTCATTACACAGTAGGTCTATTGTGACTACCTCACCTGAGGTATGGGAACTCAAGAGTGTGCTGGTAAATGTTTAACAGCCAGTTCTCTGGAAAAAAATATATGTAGGACACATTTTTGGGGGAGGCAATTGGAGTTAAGTGACTTGCCCAGGGTCACACAGCTAGTAGTAACTGAGGCCAAATTTGAACTCATGTCCTCTTGACTCCAGGGCTGATGCAGTATCTACTGTGCCACCTTGCTGCACCTGCAAGATAGATTTTTTTTAATTTAATGTGTATTATTAGCATTTTCTCCATCGCTTTCTTGAGTCTAGACAATCAGCAAAACAATAAATCAAGCCCTGATTTATAGTGCTTGCTGATTTCAAAAAATATAAATACACTGAAAATTTAACAATGAACTCTCAAAGCCAGTGAGAGCTAGTTCCGGCATACTTCTAGGCAACTCCCTGTCTTACAGTGAAAAAAATTAAAAAGCAAAACACAACCTTAGAGACTTAATAATTCCTAATTGAATCAAGTCCAACTACAAAACCATTAGTTTTAACTTTTTTGGAGAGAAAAGTGAGAGCCTCCATATTTACATAAATCAGTTCTCTCCTCATTTTCCAACACTTCCCCCTATGTGCCCATGGGTGATTGGGAGATGGACATTTATAGCTTGCCCTGCAAGAGACCAGGTAGATTGTTCTAAAAAGAAAGAAAAGGCCAGGGAGGTTTGAAATAGAATTGGAAAGAGAAGGAGATGGAGAGAGAGGAAAAGAAAATAGAAATGGAGCCAAACAGCTTTCCCTGCTGCTACTAACAGGAGGCATTCCATTCCCCCTACAAACAAAAACACACATATAAACACACACACTCCTGAGAAGAGGCAACAAGGTTCTTGCGATACTTCCAGCTCTTTGGGGCTCTGATGGCAAGACAAGCGCTTCCCAGGCTTTAATGCTTCTAAGGCCATAGAGGCAAGATGGAGATACAAAGAAGAATTTGAGGAGTGGAAAAAAGGAGTGGAAAAAGTGGGAGCAGTTGCTGAGGAAATGGAGAAATAGCATGAAGAGGTATGAACCATCATGCTCTAATCTGCCAAATCAAGAAGAAAGAGAAGTGATCCAAGGAAACACTTTCTCATGTTAACTCCTTGACAGACCAATTGGTGAATATCCATTCCCATCAGATTGGGGAGACAGTATGTTCATTCAGGAGTTGACTGCTGCTTCCTTTAGACACATGGGAGATGACAGCCTTTTTTGTTTTTCTGGAATGAGTGCTGGGGATACTTCCTATTTGATTTAACCCTTTCTCAGATAATCAGCAAGCACTTATTAAGCTCTTACTGTCTACCAGGTACTGAGCTAAGTGGTAGGGATACAAAGAAAGGCAAAAACATTTGGCTTTTTTCCCTTTTATTTTAGGTAAATGTTTTCTTTTCTTTTTACCTTTTCATGGTGCCTTGTGTTTAATTCTGGTTTGCTAACAGAGCTTTAGAGGGGAAAAGGAGACCTCTTGCATAGTGATATATCTATGGTGAACCCAAATAGACTCTAGGAAATGAATGTGTGTGTTTTGGTGGGAAAGAGGATACACATAGCCTTTTTTTAATGTTTGCAAAAGCATTTTCCTTACCACAAATCCCTGGAATAGGTAGTTGCAGCATTAATATCCTTGTTCTACACATGAAAAAATAGAGGCCCAGAAAGGTTAAGTGACTTATCTACAGTCATGTAATTAATAGGTGTCCAAATTGAAATTCAAACCCATGTCTCCTGGTTCTAAATCTGTTTTTGTTTCTCTACACCACCGTAACTTCCATACAAACTCTTAACATTTTTGGCCAGTTAGAAGGTCCTAGAAAGGCAACAGAAAGAAAAGAAGAATGAAAAAAAAATCCCATTTTCTCTCATTTTCTCTCTCTTAAGTACCTCTCACTTCATTCTGAAAAACAATTTAACTTTTCTCAATTTGGTCCTCGCCAGAGAGGTGAGGAAGGCACTCTTCCCACTCTTGCCAGCAGCTTCGGAGCTTCATCTCCTCTCCATGTTTAAGTCAAGGACCTGAAATGCCTATGTACAGGGATGCTGATTTGCAACAAACCGATGGGAGGCTCTGCAAAGTCTCTCTGGATAATGTGCTGAAACATATTCTCCTAAAATATGAAACCGATAAGCAAAATAGCTTTTATTCTAACGTGCTCTGTTTCCTTGAACAGCCTTGCAGTAACAGCTCTTGCAGATTGAGCTGTCGTAGCCAAAGGCTCTGAAATTAATGGGAAGCAATTTTCTGCCATTTGTGATAAATTTCTTGCCTTTTTTGTGCCTAGGAAAGTCTTGGGGAAGAACAGAAGCAAAAATACAAGACAGGCGAATGCTTTAGCAATGCTTCCTCCAGCCATTCTGCTATTGTCTTTCCCCCGATGGGTGCCCTCAGCATTTTGTTTTGTACTGAATAGTAACAAAATAAATAAATAAGAAACAATGTAATGTCACTGCTCAATTGACAATGTGAACAGAATAAAAATGGTCTTCCTTCAGAAAAAGAGCTGGAGAATTGGTTAAGAAAAATCATCCTGGAACTTCATCAAAAAGTCACAGCAAAAGAACAAAGGCTGTGGGAATAATGCACCTTTTCCAAGTGAGACAAAAGGACTCCTCAAAATGAGTCACTCTGGAATTTTATTTTTGCTTCTGTTACATCATTAGGCATTGTATCCAAACACCCCAATTCTTGTCCCAGTTCTTCTCCCAAGGGCTTCTGGATCTGATGACTTATTGAAAGTCCTATCATCTTCCCTATGCGTCATTCCCTGAAAAGTTGACAGAAGGTATAATAGAGACCTGGTCTTAGACAGAAGCCTGATTAGCCTACTCTGAGGCCAGTTCTCATCAGCAGTCATCCCTCAGAGTCATATGACTAGTATGGGAATGTTTATTGGTTTTATTCTGCTACCTACAGGCAGATAACCTACCAAGAGAGCTTCCACCCAGGGGTTCTTGCTCTCCAATAAACATAAAAATGGAATATGTTTCTCTGGTGTCTCACCCAGAGACTCAGGCATAAAAATCACTCAACAAGCCAGTGGGGGCGGGGGGAAGGAAGAGAGAGAGGCAGAGACAGACAGACAGACAGAGAGGAGAGAGAGAGAGAGAGAGAGACAGAGAGAGAGATGGAACACTAAATGAGAAGAATTCCCTAGTGAAGAATGCAAGCAGTCACTAAAAAAGATTGAAAGTCTTGATTAAGTTATAAAAATGGTCAGTTTCTCCAACACAGCCTGTATCTTGCTTCCTGGTCCAGTACTAACTTCCTAACCTTAGTTCTTACTCTAGCAAAAAAAAATCTTTACCTAACTTAGACCATTAAATTTTGGCTTTCTGAGAAATCCTGGTATTGATCTATACTGGCTTTTTGGTTGGCACTTGCCAACTTGGACCTCATCCCACTCCAAAGAACAGGATGGTCATTCTTCTGCTCTGGTGTTTGCCTGATCAGCAGGCATTTTAGCCTTCCTACCACTCCTAAGGGGTGTATAAAATCACCATCTGACACCTTTGAAACATGACCTACAGAGGCTAGGTATGCACTTATCTGGTATACTGCAATTGGCGATGGCATAGCCTCTTTCTGTGCCTTAAGATTCCCTAGGAGAGACTCCAAAGACTACGTAACTGGACATATAGTTGTCCCTAAGAAACTTTCTGCTTTGTAAGGTGCATTTGCTACTATGATGAAAGCAAAGTTGTAGTCAGACAACAGATAGAGTCACCGGCTCTGGCTCCAGATCATATCTGGAGTCCCCAAACTTTTTCATTGGTTGGATGGGTCCACTCTCCAGGTTCGTGGTGCAATGCAAGTTGCAGAATCTCTATCCCATGCCAGATTTCCTGGGCAAAGACGCTTTTTGTGATGGTTTCTTCCTAGTGAGAGATCCTCCTTACCTCACAGAAAATAGCCCACTATTGGACTATGTGAAGGAATACCTGTGGGTACCTATAGTGAACTTTGTAAACCTTCCCCCTCCCAATTAGAACCAATATTTCTAACTAGATTTTCCATGTTTTTCAGAGCAAAAGATGATGAAGATGTAAAGTAGAATTCCAAAGTTAGAAGGGACCATCTTGTCCAATCCAAACCTGAAAAAGAAGTTCCTCTATAACATACCCAATAAGTCGTTATCCAGACTCTACTTGAAGAGCTCCAGGGAATATTATTGTGCTACAAGAAATAACAAGCAGGATGATTTCAGAAAAACCTGGAAAGATTTATACGAACTGATAGGAGAACATTGCTCCCATTAACAGCAATACTGTATAATAATCAACTGTGAATGACTTAGCTATTCTCAGCAATACAATGGTCCAAGATGATCCCAAAGGACTCATGATGAAGCATACTATCCTCCTCCAGAGAAAGGACTAATGTTGTCTGAATACAGACTGAAGCATACTATTTTTCTTCCTTCCTTCCTCCCTTCTTTCATCCTTCCCTCCTTCCGTCCTTCCTTCCTTCCTTCCTTCCTTCCTTCCTTCCTTCCTTCCTTCTTCCTTCCTTCCTCCTTCCATCCTTCCTTCCTTCCTTCCTTCCTTCATTCTTCCTTCCTTCTTTCTTCCTTCCTTCCTTCCTTCTTCCTTCCTTCCTTCCTTCCTTCCTTCCTTCCTTCCTTTTAAAGTCTTCTAGTACAAAATGACTAATATGGGAATGTTTTGCATGATTGCACATGAATAATCTGTATTAGATTGCTTACCATCTCTGGAACGGAGGGAAGAAGTGATAGAATTTGGACCTCAAGACTTTTTTTACAATGTTAAAAACTAAAACTGTCTTAATACATAATGAGTGGGTGGAATTTGAATGAAGAACTCTGGAGAGTTCATTGCCATCTGAGGGGGTCCGTTTCAATTTTGGCCATCTCTCTTAAGGAGTTTTTTTATTTATGTCAAACCTTAATTTGCTTCTTTACAGCTCCTAGTTCTGCTCTCTGAGTCAAATGAAAAAGTCTCATTCTTCTATGAAACAGTCCTTCAAATACTTGAAGGCAGCAACCATTCCTATATTCCAACCCCCTAGACTTCCCTCCTTTAGGCTAAAAACCAACTCATTCAACCAATCATTATAGGACATGATCTTTAGACCTTTTACCATTTGTGTTGGTCCTCTTCTAGACACTTTCTAGTGTATCAATGTCCTTCCTTAAATGTGGTACCCAGTAGCAAAACCAAATAGACGCCCTTCCATTGGAGGAATGACAAAACAACTTATAGCATGCAAATGTAATTTAATATTACTGCATCATTAGAAGTGAACAAATATAAAGAATCCAAAGAAATACAGGAAGATATGTGAACTGATGCATAATAAAGTGAGAAGAACCAGAAAAACAATATACAAATGATCAATTTGTTCTGATGTAGCTTTCCTTCTTCTGGTAGGTCCCAGAACACAAAGTGCCATTTGCTCCACTATTCTTCATGTCAAGCTGATCATCACAACAATTTAAAAGAGAACCAGCCCATAACCCTGTGCTGCCTAGTCTATTTCTTAGATTCATAGGAGGATTTTCAATATGCTGGCTAAGATGCTTACCCAATCACACTACAGTCCACTAAACAACATTTCACGGTTCCTGCCAGACCTCCACAGCTACCGTGGTGGTATCACAGCTCTCAGAGTCCCTGCTCTACATCATCCTTGCTGCCATTGCCTTATTTTCCCATTGTTCCCACCATTCCCCAGCCCCCCCACCTTGGCCCACCATGTACATTGCCCGTAATATGGACGATGGGCTGGGCTTTGAGGGGATTCAAATAAAAATTCTCTAAGGGCAAATTACTATCCTGCTATTATTCTTATATACTGAATGTTTGCAGACTATTGCATACATGGATAAAACTATTGTCTTGTAATTAAATAACAGCAGGATATAAAACTTGCATCTTCTGTAGTTTCGCTGAAAATATCTTTAGGATAGCTTTAGTAAGTAGCACATAGGACTATAACAATGGCATGTACTCTGTCTTAGTCCCATGCAGTTTTAATTTCTTTCAACATCTACATTTTAAAAGCTTTTCATTCCCTGAACTTTATAGTTGATGAGTATTTAGTGTGGAGACATCTGTTGAAAACTTTGTTCCATGTAACTTTTGGTGGAGTCATATTCAATGTTATGTCCAGGGATGGCATTTGTGGCCATCAGTTGTACTTGTAATGATGTTCTAGTTTGAGTACACTTCTTTTGCTGAAGTATATTTGGAGGTTTATATTTGTAGTATGGGAATTATTATGTTATTTTATAAAGGATAACAAGATTCTATCATATACGTCTAGCTACCTGCATGTGTCTTCCTAGATATCTAGTAGATGTTAAAATTTTGCCACCTGTCATTTTTCACCACTTCATTGTATAAGCTCTGTTGGTGAATCAGCATGAGGTTCTTGAGGATGACCTTTCTGTAATTTCTTGTGGTGATAACTGACCCTGAAACATCATTATTACCAAATACTTAAATGAATGCGTGGTCTGATTGTTTCAAAAGTCCCCTCTAATACGGCAGGGGGCAGCCCTTACGTAACTGCCCAACCTGTGAAATTCTTGTCCATGTCAATCTATGCACTCATCACAGGACCAGTCCAATGTTCTTTTCCAATCATACAATTCCTTGATGACATTTTACTGCTGTTCTTCTTTGGAATTCCTATTAGTTATATGTTATATTTATTTATATATTTATAAATTTATATAGTTATATTTATTACTACTACTGCTGCTGCTGCTACTTCTGTTGTTACTGCTACTACTTTCTACTGCCGTTGCTACTGCTGTTGCTACTGCTACTACCACCACCACCACCACCAGTAGTATCTGTTTTTCTACCCGAACTTCTCTCTCACATCACCTCTAATTGGGGTCTCCAGTTGATCTCACGCTTCTGATCTCACAACCCTGTAGGTAAAGATTCACCCTTCTATGATGTATCACCCCCAGACTGATGGGAAGGCAGAGAATATGAACCAACTCCTTAAGCAATGTCTGTAGTGATGCATCATCATCACTATCATCAGACTCTTGGGCTACTCTGCAGCTTGCCATGGTATTTTCTTTTAAAAGATTCATTCAGTTCATATAGGTATGAACTATGGTTTTCACCTTTAGTTTTTCCCTGTACTCTTTCTACATACTGAAATAACTGCCCAAGAGGGTTGAAAGCTACCTGGGCTGATTTGCAATAAAGCCTAAAAAATCTCAAAGAGAATACAAACCAGGGACTAGTCACCATTGTAACCACAGAAAAACCTTGTGCCTAGGGGATTAGATCTGATTATCTTTCCCCTAAATTCTCAAGACCTTCCTGAAAGCTGGTGGAAAGTATGGTCAGCAATCAGATGGTAACTCCTATATCTACTGGCCAGGGCTAACCTTGTTACTCCATGTACACCTCCCTTGTTTCATTCCCTTTTGTTAGCATGGGCTCACCTTGAGCCAAATCTATATGTTTCAAGTTCTTAGCCATCGCTTCTAATTATAAATGGTCAAGAAAAGAATATCCTCAACATATGGAAGAAGGGTATGGCCCTGAGGTGCAGATAAGGGAATGATTCAGGCCATATATATACCCTGGAATTGATAGAAATCTTTGACTTGTATCATATCACCAGATCTCATCTGAGTGGAGAATAAAAAGCCCAGCATAAGTAGGTGTGTAGGGTCCTCCCCCCGACTCCAGTCCACTCATTCACCCAATCCCATCCAGGCACTAGGTCACCCAATGGGAACAGGCACAGTGGGAGACCTCCCAAACTTCCTATCAATTCTCAATTGTTCTTCCTGGCTGGACATTGACTCCTCCCCCATTTCCCACCTTCATGAGGGAATCCAGAGCCTCTACTCCCTTCTGATCCTGAGACTTAGTCTCCCTTTTCCAAAGGAAGTAGGCTGGATACTTCTAACTATCCCCCACACAAAGTGGATTTGATCACTCACTCTGCCTCATGATCTGCCAAAATACACTAAGAATCCCCGAACCTTACCATCCTTCTTATCCCTAAACCCTTAGTGTCACCAGACATTTCCACTTGCCCTTCAGCTGGACCCTCTTAAATAGGTGGTTTCCCCTCACTCTAACCAGGATCCTCGAAAGCTGCGATTGTTTTGTTTTTCTGTATTCCCAGCACCCACCAAGGTACTTTATACATAGATTGAAGTACTTAACAAATGAGTTTTCACTCACATCATTCATTCACTCAGCCATAGCCTTGAAGTCCTGAGAAGCATTCTGTGGGGAGGGATGGTGACTAAATGAATGTCCTTACCAACAGCAGAACTACACCAGATATAAGAAAGGGACAGGGGATCTAAGCAGCTTCCATTGATGGTAACTTTGGAGTAGCATGTGAGTCAGACAACTTCTTAACAATGTGCATCCAGAACTGACCTCCCTGCCTGAATTGCCACTCCAAAAACTCACTTTTCCCTCATCTCATTCCCTTAGTTGTCAGCATTCCAAAAAGCTGTGGCCAATCCGTTTCCAACTTCTTGGTTTATGCTTGTGTTCATCCCAATTTGGACCTTGTTTTTCTGCCTGGGGGAGGATTGTCCTTCCTCCAAATCAGGGTTTGGCTAATCATTATTGTATAATGGCCATCCTTGGACAGCACAAACAATGTAGATGGCTGGCATCAGAGGTGTCTCTGACATTTATTTTTATAGGCTTGGGCTAATGATCTCCAATCGGAGTAGGAGTTGATAACAGCTGTACTGTCCATATGATCATCCTCCGTTTGCCATATGCCTGCACTCTTTCAATCGTGTGCTCTCTCAGTGTTGACAGCCAGCGCTGCTGACTTTAATTGCAAGGTGTATCTGCCTTTCACTTGGGGTTTGTTCACTTCTGAGTTAGGTGTTGACTTACAGAGCCCTGGGATGTTACCCTCTTGTCAAATGCACTGAGCTCAGATGGCTGAAATCTATTCCCTCAACCTAGGGGAGTCCAGATATTCACTGAGCCTTCCCTGAACATGTCAGTCAGTTAAAAAAAACATTTGCTGAGCAGCTAGCAATAAAAGAAATTATATAGCTGGTACTTATATAGGGTGCTTTAAAATTGCAAACCACTATATATGTGTGTATATGTGTATTTATATATTCTTAGTATATATGTATATATATATATATTCTTATTTGAGCCTCACAACAATGGTGTGAGGTGACTATTATAGATATTAGTGTCCCAAGTTTATAGATTTAAACACCAGGTATTTTACTCATTGGGAAGTTCCATGGTAGTTTATGTATGCCCTACTGGGATGGCAGTGCTGAAACATCATCTATGTATGTGACCCTGCTAATCAACCAATCAACAAGTATTTATAAAACTCCTACTTGGCATCAGGCACTGTGAGATACAAGTAAAAAGAATGAAACAATCTCTACTCACAAGAAACTTGCATTCCAGTGAGGGAGATAGTAACCACATGTACAAATATATATGCATCATAAATATAAAGTGAATAATTACAAAAAACACAAAATAGTCAAATAAAAGGTAATTTTGAAAGAAGGGCACTCACAATTAAATATACAGGGTTTGTGAAAGCTGGTGCAGTTTTAAGAGGCATTGAGGTGGCACAGTGGATAGAATGCCAGGCTTGTCAGAAAGACCTGATTTCAAATCCTACCTCAGTCACTTATTAGTTGTGTGGCCCTGGGCAAGCTACTTAACTTCAGTTTGCCTCAGTTCTCTCATCTGTAAAATGGGGATAATAAGAGCACCTCTCTCCTAGGGTTGTTTTGAGGATCAAATCAGATTAATATCTGTTTTACACAGCTCCCGACACATAGTAGGCTCTATATAAATGTTAGCTATTATTGTCCATAATAGCTTTATACTGTACCAAGATTTATATAGTATAAATATAAAGTGAATAAATACAAATAAATATAAACTAGTTTAATACAAGGTAGTAGGGAGGGAAGAAGGTAGTAGGTTGCGGGATTAGGAAAAAAGAAGGGGCTTGAACCCCATTCTAAAGGAAGAGGGAAAGACCCTATGAAGCAGAAGCAAGGAGGGACTGCATTTCAGGAATGGGGATAGCCAGTGTAAAAGCAAAGACCAGGCAATGGGGTGGTGTGTGTGTGAAACAGAGGGAAGGCTGGTTTGACTTGGTCACCGAGTACTAAAAGGAAAATGATATATCCAATAAGGCTGGAAAGATAGGGGGGGCCAGGTTGTGTAAAGCTTTAAAAATTGAACAGAGGAGTTTATACATTATCCAAAGGCAATAGGAAGTCACTAGAGTTGGTTGAGTGGGGGGAGGAGGAATATAAGGTCAGAACAACATTTAAGAAAAATTGCTTTGGCAACAGTGTGTAGGATAGACTAGAGTGGCAAGATAATGAGTTCCCTATGGGATATGATGAGTTCAATAAGTCTATGGGATGGCCCATGTGAAATCTTCAATAAGCAATTAGTGATCCGGGACTGAAGTTCAGTGATACAAGACGTCAATGAGGAAAATCCAGCATTGTGGGGAGAACCTCTACAAATGACTTATAAGCAAACGTGGGCAAGAATTGTACAGGATGAGAAGATACAGTAAAGCTTTGATTATTATTGGTGGATAAAGTGTTTGGATCAGATCTGAGCCAATGAGTGCATTGGCATAGAAGGGCACCCTGTGGTACCTGCTTCTGTTTGGTTTTCTTGTACTCAGATGTGATCTAGAAGATGGTACAAGTTAAAGGCCTCTAAGAATTCCAGGGTATGTATAGTGCTTGAGTGTTTCTCATAGTCACTTCTCAGGGCCATACCCTTTTAAGTCCTCTTGGTACTGAAGGTGGCCCTATTTCCTCCATGTGTTGAGGAATTCAGTGGCTCATGAGTAGGAACAGAGGAGATTCGTCACTGAACCTCTCTGCGTCTTACTTTCCTTAACTATAAAATGAAAGGGTTAGACTCTCTGGCCTCTAAGGTCTCTTCTACCTATAAATCTGTAATCCTGTGACTTATGGAAAAACAGATGAAAATCATAAGGATAAGAAAGTATTGAGGAGTTGTGTGGTCTATAGCAATAGAAAGAATACCCAGGAGAAAAGCTGATCAAAAAACAGACTTAAAATGCCTTAAATTATCTCTATCTGGCTGAGTGGGGATGTCTGGGGTCTGCATCACAACAGAGCTAAAGGTAGTCCCTTTTAGATGAAGGGCTGACCTTCCCCTTTCTATTTATAGAATGGCAAAAAATAGAACTAAGAAGCCTGTTGTTCTTAGGCCATTTACATGCATTAATGTAATTATTAGTCATCACAATCAATTCTTTGTTCAATTAACACACTATTGAAATGATTTAACCATATTCATACTGATGTTCTTTCTCATTTTAAAAATTAGAAGACATAAACATGTTTAGTGAGATGGTTTGAAGATTTTCTTGGGAAAAGGAAATAAAGGAGTTGCTAGAATTAGTTACACCGAAGGGCAACAAGAAATATTTCTTGAACTATATATCCCTTGTTTATAATTAGTTAACCTTTGATAAAAATTCAATTGTGGCTTAGTACAGATGGGAAAATAGGGTTGAGACCACAGGATAGGGGGCATTCAGGTTGATAACACAAACCTGAGACTATAATAAAGGTGAAGTGGTTTCAAAACCCAGCTTTGCTATTTAAGTATCACTTTTTTGCCTTGGGCATTTCATGTAACTGGACATATTTCCTCAGCTATAAAATGGAGGCGATATCAGAGTTCCTGATTAGGTCAAGATCAAAGATTCCCTGAGTGCCATAGGACTTCTAGCCATGAGGTTGGTTAGATTAATAGAACCAATCAGTAGAAGGAAAGTTCCTTGGGGGCAAGAACTATTTTGTTTTTGTGTTTCTGGCACCTTGCTCTGTGCCTTGTATATAGTATATGCTTGATAAATGTTTGGTGAAATATATTGAATTGAACAAAGAAGAAGCCCAGGGTAGGATGCTACACCAAATTGAGTCCCCGGGAATCTTTAAGACTTTCTTGGTGGATGTTGTCTCATTAGCTTTTTGTGTATAACGGGGATGCCAATTTATAACTTAGGGGGTCCATTTGTAGAGGGTCTCATTCTTGTTACATAATCAGCTTGCCTTCTTCAGTCATCATTAGTAATATTCTATAGTCTTGTCCTTTAAATGTATTTCTGATTAACTGAAATACATGTATGTGTGTGTACACATACATACATATATATACGTGTACATGTTTATATGTGTGTATATTCATAGAATTTCAAAGAATTCCAATATTGTAAGAAACCTCAGAGGTCCATCTATATAGCAAACCCTTCTAAAAAGTCAACTCTTTTCCTAATTTTCAATTTCTGTCAAGGGCACAAGTATCCCTTAGGTCACCTAGATTCACAACCTTGGAGTCATCCTCATCTCTGTTTTCTCTTAACCCCACCAGATATAGAGTCTGTAGAAGAGAAGACTTAGGGGGAACACAACAACAAAAATGTATAAATGACATAGTAATATTTAGGGGAATGCAACAATTAAAAACTCAACGATTAAAAATAACTGGAATTTATATTGGGCTTTAAAGTTTGCAAAGCACTTTACATACATTTGAGCCTCACAACAACCTGACAAGTTTGGTACTCTAGATAATAAGTGTTGTTGTTCAGTCATGTTTCAGTTATGTTTGACTCTTAGTGACCCCATATGGGGTTTTCTAGGCAAAGATGCTGGAGTAGTTTACTATTTCCTTCTCCAGTTCATTTTACAGAGAAGGAAACTGAGGCAAACAAGGTTAAATGACTTGGCCAGGGTCTCACAGCTAGTTAGTGTCTGAGGCCATATTTGAACTCAGGTCTTCCTGACTCCTGACTCCAGGCCCCAGTGCTCTCTTCACTGCACCACCTAGTTGCCTCTAGATATTAATAACAGTTAGCATTTCTATATGCATTTCAGTTGCTCCTGACAACAACCGTGTTAGGTAGGTGCTACTATTATCCCCATTTTACAAACAAGGAAACTGAGAGGTTAAGTGACTTACCCAAGGTCACATTTCTAGTGTCTGAGACAGGATTTGAATTCAGGTCTTCTTCATTCCAAATCTAGCACTTTATAATTCACTATGCAACCTATCTGCTACATCTTATATCCTCATTTTGCAGATGAAAAAACTGAAACACCAAGAAATTACATAATTTGCCTGTGGTTGTACAGCTATTAGGTATCTGAGGCAGGATTTGAACTTTGGTCTTCTTTCTGACTCTAAGTGCAGTGCTCTCCCCTTCAAGTATTTGAAAGGTCATCCTGTGGAAAGAGGATTGAACTTACTCCAAGTGACCCAAGAGGGAGGAACCAGCAGCATCGTTGAGAAGTTCCAGAGAGACAGATTTAGGTTAAATGTAAGGAAAAACTTCTAACAACTAGAGTCTTATCAAAGTAGAGTCGGTCACTTCAGGAATAGGTAAGTCATCTCTGGAGATATCCAAGCAGAGGCTGGATGACGCCTACTCAAGTGAAAGGTTGGGCTATCCCTTTGAACTCTGAGATCCTACGAGTTAAAGCTTCAAGGTCTCCCAAGATCTCCACCCACAGGTCCAGGACTTCTGTGCTGGGAACTCCCTATGGGCATGGTCTCTATCTGGTCTTTCCTTTGTATCATTATCCACAACATCCAGTGCCAGGCTAGATACATGGCAGCATTCAGGATAAGGTAGTGATTGCCTTGACTTCCCAATGGATATCTAACCTTTCACAAAATTGTATCATCAGTGAGAATTAATGAATTCTAAACATTTATTAAGTGTGGAATCTGTGCCAAGCACTGTGCTAAGTACTGGAAGTACAAATACAAAAGTGAGACAGTTTCTTCTTTCAAAGAGCTTATGTTCCAACAAGAGTGGTCAGGGAAGAATGTTTGGGTCTGACAGAAGGGGAAGGAAAGCAATAAGCATTTCTCTAGATCCTGCTCTGGACCAGACATGTGTTAAGCGCTTTATAAATATTTCAGTTGCTCCTCACAACAACCCCATGTGAGCTTGCTATTATTATCCCCATTTCGCAATTGAGGAAACTGAGACAAATGGAGGTTCAGTGACTTGCCCAAGTTCACACAGCTAGTAAGTATCTGATGTTGGATTTGACTCCAGGTCCAAAACTCAAACCACCTGCCACCTAGTTGCTATCTGGGAATTCACAGCCACTTACTCAATAAACATTTAGTAATCACCTACTGTGTGCTAGGTTCTGTTAGGTTAATTCTGTAAGGTTAATTCACAGGGATGGTGAGTGGAGCAATACATGAGTCTACTGACACTTTCTTTCCAGAAACAATGTTAGCACTGATTTGATTACTGTGCCCAGAGCAAGCAATGGAAAGTGAGGTATGAGAGATAGAGGAAAGAGATGGCAGGGTGGAGAGCAAGATGGCCGGGGTGGCTGGTTTGACCAGATGTGAAGGACGGTCTGGGTGATCTGCATGGTCTAGGTCTGGCTAGATATTGTAGGCTTATGTGAAGTCGTCCTCCCACACTCATTAATCAGAACAACCTACCCAAGGCAGGAGTTCTAAAACAGGGTACATTAAATCTTCCAAGGCATAATCTCCAGAGGTTCAGGCTTCTAATGCCAGGCAGATGGCAAGAAGATAGCTGGGATGATTGGTATATGACCATGCCAGTCCCAAACATCTACATTGCAAAGGATATTGTCTCAACACTCCGGTAGGCCGAGGGATGCCTGGCTTTGCTTTAGATCAGAGGAGTGTTAGCCCCAGATAAAGCAGGTAGGGTCATTGATGCCCACATTAGTAACTGCAGAAACCTTCCGAGGACTTTGTTTTTATTCTGCTCTGGAACTAGGGATGGGGTAAGAAAACCCTGACCCTTAAGCCTAAGGAACTCCTTTAGAAAATATTTTCCCATCAATTATGAATCTGTGACCTTTCAGAGTTTAATTATCCCTCTGTTGAGTGGGCTATGCTCCTCCATTAGACCTCGGGGTGGGGGAGGGCAACAACTCTGTTTGCAGTCATGAGGGCCAGGGCCTGGGGTTCTTGCTTTAATCTTGGGCTAGCCCATTTGGCCTCCCACTGAATAAGAAACTTCTGTCTGTGGTGAAGGTCACATCCTGGTCCAGTAGCTGGGCACCCTTTGGGGGTTTCCTAATTCCTCTGACCTTTGCATAATCAACCAATCTCCCCTTTAACAGAGCAGAATCATCTCCTGTCCTTTTGAAATTTATTTGTGCCTTTCATCTTATTAATAAGGCCGTCACGTTTGTGATTGTGTAATCTCATCTTGATTAACAAACATACCGAAACACAAACACACACAAAGTCTTTCATCCAGAACAGTGAGACATAATGTGGGAAGGGAAGGGGAGGCATTCATAGGATGGAGGCAGCATATATAATAACTTTCACATTTATACAGCACCATAAAGTTTACAAAGTTCTTTTTTGCACACATACATAAAATAATTGTTACAAAAGAACCAGGACTCACACAGAACTTTGAGGTTTACAAAAAGCTTTGCAAATATTATCTCATTGCCTTTTCACAACAACCCTGTGAGGTAGGCACTATATGATCTTCATTTTGTAGATGGGGAAGCTGAGGGTGAGAGCCATTAAGTGGCTTGCCCAGGGTCGCACAGCTAGTAAGTGTCTGAGACAGCATTTGAACTCAGGTCTTCCTGACTCCAGATCCCGTGCTTAATCCGTTGGGCCACTGAGCTTTTTTCAAAGGGAGGATGTTCCCATTCTATGGATGAGGAAACTGAAGCTCAGATCAACAAAGTCTGACACCCAAACAACTTAGACAATCGCTGTTTTGTTTTCTATTGTGGTCTAATGGTAGATTTTGGAGCTTTACCCAGTCATACGTGAAAGAAGCATGGCTCAGGGCTCAGAGTCAAAATATTCCAAAGACCAAGCTTTTCAGTCCCTAGCCTGCCATTTGTTAGCTGAGTGACTTAGGACAAATTTCTTTTCTGATCTCAAAGCCACTTCCTCCCTTCCTCCCCTCCCTTCTTCCTTCCCTCCTTCCTTTCTTCCATCTCTCTCTCCCTTCCTCCCTGTCTCCCTTCCTTCCCTCCTTTCCTCCCTCCCTCCTTCCTTCCTTCTTTCCTTCTTTCCTTCCTTCCATCCTTTCATCCTTCCTTCTTCCCATCTTCCCTCCTTTCCTTCCATCTTCTCTTCCTCCCTCCCTCCTTCCTTCCTCCTGATATAGGTATAGATATAGATATAGATGTAGATGTAGATGTAGATATAGATATAGATACAGATGTAGATATAGATGGATATAATCCTAATCATTTCTGAGGAGAGCAGAGTGGCCAAGCTTCTGGCCCCAATCTTCTGTTTCCACTTCTGGCAAGAGCTAAAGTCTTCCTTGGAGAAGGGTCAGGGGACAACAGGCTAGAGATGTCCATTATGCCTCCCTCTGAGTCCCACAACAACACCCCCATGCCTCACTACAGTCTCACTACATACATAGATAAAACTGTATATTGTTATGCAGATATATCACTTATCAATACTAGATTATACATATGTGTTGGTTGTTGTCCTTCATGCTCAAAGATCAAAATGACATCACTATACTGGAGTCAATGTATAGTGTGTCCAACTGCAGCCAATCAGACCAATACAAGCTCAGAAGGTCATGCCACAGGTTGGGCACAAAGAGTCCGTGTGAATATTTGGGGTGGATTCTCTAAATTTGCACATCTCACATTTCTTTTGAGCTGCTGCAATTCTGCTTTGCTCATAGAGCACAGTGCCTTCTCTGATGAGGGCACTCCATGCTGAGTAGTCCTGTGCTGTTATCTTTCCATGTCACGCAATCAATTCCAAAGTTATGTATGAATATATACATGTATGTATATATACGTGTATGTGTACACATACACATGTATTGCATATATATTTCTACATGTACAGTGTAATTTCTGGTGAAGGAAAACCCTAGCAACTCAGGGTATCAGGAATATCTCCTGTAGGAAAGAGAATTGGATGTGAGGAAGGAATGCACTCCAGAGTAGGAAAGGGGAGAGGGGAAAGCCTGTGCAAGGCACAAACTCAGGAGAAGGCATGTCGTTTGGGGAACAGTAAATACTTTGGAAAGAATGTGAGTGGGTGTCACACAGTAATGTTAGAGACATAGGCTGGAGTCAGATTGTAAAGGGCTTCAAGTATCAAACAGAGGACTTTCCATCTTCTCCTAGAGGCAATAGGGAGCCACTAGAGCTCTTGAGGCACAGAAGTGACATGGGAAGACCTGTGCTTTAGGAATATAAATTTGGCAGTTGTTGGGGTTGGGGTCAGGGTGGTGGAGTGGAGAGGGGAAAGAGCGGAGACAGTGAAAGAGGCCAAGGAAATGGTACAAGTCAGAAGAGATGAGGGCCTGAAGTAGAGTTGTTGCCATGTTGGTGGAGACAAAGGGATGAATAGGAGAGATGTTGTGGAGGTGGAAACACCAGCTTGGCCAAGTAATTGGATATGAGGGAGAGAGAAGAGAGGATGACACTGAGGGCAGGCTTCCTCACCACACTAACCCTGGATGACTGTCCTCAATAGAAATAGAGAAACTGTGGGTCAATAAATAGTGTCAGGGAGAAGATATGCGTTCCATTTGGAATGTATTGAGTTTTCTCCACTGATTGATGGGGCATCCAGGTGGAGGTGTCCAGCAGGTAGTTGGTGATATGGGAATGGAGTTCAGGAGTGAGAGTAGGGCTGAATATGTAAATTGAAGAGTTACTTGTTTAGAGACTATAATTGAACCCATGGGACCTACATAAGTCACTAAGAAAGCATAAAGAGGAAAGGACAGAGCCTTGGGGACTCAGTTTATGGATGGTCCCAAAAAGGAAAGGAGTGGTCAGAAAGGCTAGAGGAAAAACAGGCATGAGCAGTGTCACAGAGGCCTTGGGAGGAGAGAGTATTCAGGAGGGAAGGGTGGTTGACTGTCAAAAGCTGCAAAGAGGTCAAGTATAATGAGGAGTATGAAAAAGCCATTATATTTAGCAGTTAAGAGATTATTTGCAAAGAGAAAGAGAGTAGTTTCAGTTGATTGGTGGGGTCAGAGCCAGATTTTAAGGGGTTGAGAAGTAAGTGAGAGATGAGAAATTGGAATCACAGAGTACAGATGACTCTTTCCCTAAATAAAGATGAGAGAGACAGAAACAGACAGAGACAGAGACAGACAGAGAGACAGAGAGAGAGAGAGAGAAAGAGCAGGGAGAGAGAGAGAGGGGAGGGGAGAGATGATAGATAGAAAGGTAGATAGATAGATAAGATAGACAGATAGATAGAATTTATTAAACACTGCTGCCAGATATAATGCTAAGCATGGGGAATGCAAATTCTAGCAGAAATTTAAAAAATAATACCTATACACAAGGAACTTGCATTCTAATGAGATAAAGAACATGTAAATAACTAGGTAGTTATATGTGTGTATATATATATGTGCAGATATGCACATAGGTGCATGTATATACATATACACACGTATATACACATATGTATATTTATATATATACATATATATGCATACATGTACATATACATAATATATCTCAGAGTGAGTGAATGGCAATCTGAGAGAAGACAGTATTAGTGTCTGGAGGGCACCTGAAAAGGGTTCCTGAAGTAGATGGGGACTTGAGCTGAATCTTGGAGGAAGTGAGAGAAATTCAGAGAGGATTGAGCAGGTGGGGTGTCAGGGGTGAAGGGTGAATGGATGAGTGGGGATGGCTAGTGGAAAGGAGACAAGGAGATCAAGTTTTGTGTTTGAGAAATGGCAAGGAGGCTACTATTTCTGAAATACAGACTACATGGAAGACAGTAAAGCATAATGGAATGTGAAAAATGGATAGTTTCATCCAATGGGTTCACTTAAGAGTGAGCCCTCCAATGGTAAATTGACAATAAAAAAGAGTGTGGCATATTTACAGAAAGGTATAGTTAAAACCCATGCTGTGAAGGGAACTCATACCTTTCACCTAAGTATGTCAAACACCCCATTTCTCTCAGGGTTTAACTCACTTCTCTGAGGACCATAAGATAGAAATGAGAAAGGAAGTACTTATAAGATAAAAGTTTGTTCACTATGGAGCAGACATTCCAAAGGGCACAGTGGAGAGGGCAGGCACATCTGAATGGGACCTCGTTAAGGAAGGTGCAGAAAGAGGAGAGTTGAGGTCGATAGAGGTGTGTAGTGGTGAGTTGGGATTGGAGAATGGGTTTTAGACATTAGTAATTAATAATTTTATACATTAGTAACTGGGAAGTTCAAAATCACTAGGGTAGAGAGAACACAAGGGTGTGCAAAACATTGAGGGGTGGGTCTAGGCAGAGAATTGGTGGTTGGAGAGTGATACATAGAGGGGGGCACATTACAGGTCCTCTCTTGAGGTTTAAACTGGTGGCAGATAGTGATACTATGTCTTGTTAGGCCCCAAGAGGCTTGCCTCAGAGCAGGTAGAAGAGTCATAACCTGGTCAGGAGGCTAGGATCCCTTACTTGCCTGCGAGAAGACCCTGGGGAGGAGTTGCAATGGTTTCTACTCCCAGATGCCAGATGGCCTCACTGACTAAGAAAGTGGTCAATGAATTGTAGATACCATAGTTTGAGGATACAGGAATTTTTTTTAAAGGTAAGGATATGTTGGGGTATATTTGTAGGCAGCAGGGAAGGAGCCTGCAGAGAAGGAGGCATTGAAGATTTTAAAAACAGAGAATTATGGGAGGGAGAGAGGGGGCAAGCTCCCTCAAAATGGGAGGGGATAGGATCAAAGGCACAAGTAGAAGGGTTAGCTTCAGGGGGAAAAGGCTCTACTTCTTCCTCAGAGATGAGCAAAGAAGGAATAGCATAGATGTAGAGGAGTAAAGAAGAAACAGGGCTCGCAGTTGTTGGTTTCTATTTTTTCGTTAGCACATGAAGAGCAATCCTCAGCCGAGCAGGAAAGAGAAGAGGTGGTAAAAGGTCTTGAAGGAAGAGAAGAAAGCCTGATTCTCAACTGCTAAAACCCTTCCATCTCAGGCTCCCATCCATCTGCTCTGTATGTATCTTTTATCTACTCATTGACAATAGTACAGGTTATCTTCTTCAGTAGATTGTAAGCTGCTTGAGGGCAGGAGCTATTCTTGCCTTTGTATGCACCGCATTCAGTCCAGTCCCTGGTACCTGATGGATGGATGGATGGGGACATCTGATAGTCGATCAGGGAAGAATAAAAGAATTGTGGGCAGTATTGAGGAACCAATTATGATTAGGTAGAGGTAATTTACAGTGGACCAAGTTTTGATTGACTTCCTATAGCATCATTCAGTAACTCTCAAATAAGCAAAGAAGGGGATGGTGTGTGTGTGTGTGTGTGTGTGTGTGTGTGTGTGTGTACCCAGGACTGGGGCTCACTGGGGGCAATAGGACTTATAAGTCAAGGGATTCAAGGGTGGGGGACACTGGATAGTTAAATTAGCCAAGACTGGAAAGGGAAGAAAACAAGGTCAGAACAAGGGACAGAATGGCAGAACAGGGTGGGGTAGAAGGACTGGAAGTTGAAGAATACAAGAAGTGAGAAATAGGAAAAAGATGAAAGGACAAGAGACCATGATGCAGTGAGGAATTTCACAATCCAGGCCATGACTGATGGTAAGATCCAAGATGTGACCATCTCCATGGTGGAGTAAAGATGCAAGTCATGGAGGAGTTGAGAAGGGTGTAGACTGGGAACACAAGTCCATGAGCACGAGGCGGGGGTTGGTGTTGAAGGGAAAACTGTGCTCTAGGACTAGGTACCTCCCAGCAGCTTTAAGTGCAGAGCAGATATGTCATGATCTTGCCTGAGTAGGGTTACTTGATCTTCCCAGAGGCGGTGGGTTTTGAGCTATGTTTGGGAAGTGAAAGGCATTGCTGAACAAAGAGGAGCTGGGTAGGTGTCCCAAGTTCCCTGAGCTTTACCTGTAGGCTGCCTGAAGCCACCAAAACACTATGGTAGCCAGTCCCTGGGTCTATGTAGGAAATTGAAATGACTTTCAATCAAAACAACTGACTTCCCTTTGTTGTGGTGTTTGACTCAGGTATAATGAATAATAGCATACGCACATACATGCCCACCCTTCAGGTGAGCACAGCTGTGAGGAAAATTATAGGTTTTTGCCAATTTTCACACACAAGTCACAGAGAACTAGAGATATTACAAGATGGAGGATTCAACACACAGCCTGCCAAGGCTTGGGGTACTCATGATGACATCCATTTCTCAACCCTCCTCCCTCATCATCTCATCTTCCTCCTCCATGGAGGTACTTTCTTTGGCACCTGGACTGTGCTTCTTTTTGATATTTTGTCCTTTGATTCTTCACCATCTTTGCCACCCCCCTTCTATAACTCCCCCAAGTGATAACTCCTCTCCAATCTTTCTTCTTTTGTCACCAGTCCTCATTCTTCTGATCCTCCTGTCTCCCTTTTTCCCTGGGACAGGAGTGCAGTGAGGAGCCCGGAGGATTGATAAATTTGGAGTCTAGATGCCACAGGTCTCTCTTCCCTGGAAGAGTTGATGGATCGCATGCTCGGCACGAAAAAGATGAATCCTAGTTTGAGACCTCCAGAAGCTCTGAGAACAGTTCTATGAGACTCCTACTTAGGAGCAGTCATGTGCCTACACAAAGGGAAGCATCTAGACTGAATCCCTCTCTTCGTAGGCCAAGAATTTCTCCCTTTATATCCCTAGTGTGAATAGGTATGGGACTCCTGCCCCACTTAACTCAAAGCCTAGGGGAAACTGACTGCTGAGGATTTGGGAGATGTAGCTACAAGGAGGAAGAGGGAAGCTGTGAATCTTCAGTGACTTTTAAGAACTAAGACAGGTGGAAAATAGTCATAGGATCCTAGGCGCAGAGATGGAAGTCTTAAAAGTCAGATAAGGAAATTGAGGTCCATAGATGTTAAGTAATTAACCCAAGGTCATGCAGGTAGAAAGTAGCAGAGCTTGGGATTCCAAGTCAGGTACTCTAGCTTCAAGTCCAACAGTACTTTGCTGGACTTCCTTCATGGGGAAAATGTAGACAAGAAAATCCCACTTCTCTTTTCTCCATGAGACATTTCTGACTACTTTTAAATAGCTGAACATCAGTTCGGATCATAAAAGCAATTTAGAAATAAAACAAGACCTCCATAAGTCTGTTTTCCACTTTTTGCATATTGTAATTTCATGATTTTTTTAAAGCGAGAAGCAGCCTAATTTAATGGCTGAGAGTGGGACTCAGAGTCCCAAAGATCTGAGTTCAAGTTCTGCCTCTGACACCAACTGGTTATTTGACCCTGGGTATATCATTTAACCTAAGCCCCAGGCAAGTGTCTAAGATTATAAACTGCAGATCTTAATTGGTAAAGGAACTTTTGTCACCAGAAAGGATTTGTTTATACCATTGAAATCACAGCTCTGCACCTATTTTATTGATAAAAGTTTTTCAGGATATCTCAATGTTTATTTCTTTGTTTATGTTCTGAAAATACTACAAATGAAAATTAAGATTCCTAAAATCCAGCAGCTAAAGGGCCCTAGAATGTCATAACTCCTTCCTCTCACAATGACAATGTCTAAACAAATTGCAATATGTGAACAGGATGGTTTATTATTGTTCCATAAGAAACAACAAATAGGAAGAATTCAGGGAAGCAAGAAAAGACATGTGAACTGGTCCACAGTGAAGTGGGCAAAACCAGTAAAAACAACATACACGCCAAGTACAAGAATGTAAACCAAGGACAAAAACACTGCGCTGTAATTACAATAAGGAAGTCTGGCTCCAGAGAAGACTTGAGAAAATGTATCTCCTTCCTCTTAAGTACTAAGGTAGGGAATGTTGTTGTGGAATATTGGATATGTTGCCAGACTCCGACGATGTGGTTTTTTTTAGTTTTGCTGAACTAATATTTTTTCTTCCTTTTTCTTATTTAATCTTTGTTGCAAGGGATGGTCCACAGGCGAGCAGTACAGAGAGAGATATATTCAGAAATTAATGTAGTATGGAAACAAAAGGCATTAATAAATCTAAGATTAAAAACTAAATAAATAATAAAAGAAGCCCTAGAGAGATTTTTTTTTAATAAAGAAATAAGAAGGCGGAGAGATCACTGTTCAGCTGAGGGCATGTAATCAAGGACAGCTTCATGGAGAAGATAGTACCTGAGCTTGGTCAAAGAAAAAGGATTTCCAATGGTCGAGTTGTGGAGTATGGCAGGCTTGGAGGGTGGCCTGCCGAGGATAAGCAGAGGTGAGAGAGAACAAGATAAAATCAAGAGACAGTTGGGAGTCTAGCCTGGCTGAAACGTTGTATGTCAAATGTAATAATGGATGTGAATGCTCTTTGTACCCATAACTTGCTATGTGAATATGAACTGTCATTATTCTTCCTACAGAATGTCTGCTGTTTTCTCTCTTGTCCTTCTTATCTTCTGCTTTCCTGAGCTCTGTTTGCTCAGCCCATTAAGTATTGCTTCCTGGTTTTGCAGACCTAGGACTCAAGTCACCATTTTCAGCACAACTGGGGCTGTGGTTGGAAGGTGATATTAAGAAGACTTGGGAGGCAAAGTGATCAAATAAGAGAAAAGTTATCCATATGTACAAAAATATTTAAAAGAGATTTCTTTTTGGTAGATGCAAAGAACTGGAAACCAAGAAGGTGTCCATCAATTGGGGGATGGCTGAACAAATTTCTGTATATGAATGTAATGGAATACCATCATGCCATAAGAAATAATAAAAGGGACAGTTTTAGAGAAACCTGGGAAAATTTGTATGAACTACTACAGGATGAAGCGATGAGAACCAGGAGAACAATTTATACAATAACAACATTATAAAGATAAACAACTTGGAAAGACTTAAGAATTCTGATCATTCTAATGACCAATCACAATTCCAGAGAACTCATAATGAAACATGTTGCCCACCTCCTGGTGGGTGATGGAGTCAGCATATAGACTGAGATATATTTTTGGGACATGACCAATGTGGGAATTTGTTCTCTTTGACTATGCATATTTGTTACAAGGGTTCTGTCTTTCTTTTTCAGTGGGGGGGGGGGGGGTAGATAGAGAGAGAATAAATACTTGTTAATTTTTAAAAATAAATAAAACATTTGAAAAAAAGACTTAAGAGGGAAGCAGCAGAAGGGAGAAAGAGGGGTGCCACACACTCCCCATTAACAGAGCTAATTGCTCAGTAATGCCTTTGTGTCATTACCAGAAATGTATCTGGGAAAACAGTCAGATGCCCCAGCAGACGCTCATTCTTTGCACAGAGATACCAGCCTGACATTTCAGAACAAATGAGCAATTTCTTCTCGTGCAGGGAAACTTCTCAAGACCAAAAACTTGGCTCTAATTTGGTCAATTGAGAGCTTCATGGGGGAGGGGTTTTACCGGCTCAGCATCCTTCCTCCCTGGTTCCTCCAGCTTCAGTGTCTTCAGATCACAAGTTCTTAGAGGGAGGTAATGTCTTCTATTTCCTTTGAAGAACAGCTGCCATTTACTATATATTCTTTATCTCTTAATATCCTCACAAAAACCTTGCGAGGGAGAGGGGCCAGAAATGAATCTCTCTTTTTAGAGAAGAGAAAACGGAGGCTCAGAGCTTAAGTAATGTGTCCCAGATCAGAACAGTGTTATGAGTCTAGAGAAGCCTGGGCTGAGATTTGCTGCAAGCAGCCTAAGGTTTGGGGCACAGTGACCTCTGAGCAGTTTGAGGGGAATAGTAATAACAACCATAGTAACAACACCTACAATAACAGTAATTTGTGGCAATGATAGCATTGACTTGGAGTCAGGGTGCCTGGATTCAAATCCAGCCTCAGATACTTACTGGCTGAGTGACCTTGGACAAGTCACTTAACCTTTACCTGCCTCGGTCTACTCATCTATAAAAAAGAAATTGGACTGCATGGCAGAATCCATCTGAGTGGTGAAGTGGGGGGGGGGGAAGCTAGATTTGGAGTCAGAGGACCCAGGTTTGAATACTGGCTTTGCTACTTACCTCGTATGAGACTTGGGGGAAGTGACAGTCTCTTTGGAACTTAGCTCCCTTCTTTGTAAAATCACTGGATTGAGCCAGAAGACCTCAAAAGTTCCTCCCAACTTTAATTTTATGATACCTGTACTGCTCCCCTTACACAATTACCGTATAGTACTTTTCAAGCCTGAAAACACTATGTTATTATTATTATTGTGGTGGTGGTTGTTGTTTGCTGTTATTGTAATACTAGCTGACGTGTATGTAGCCCTTGAGGGCTGAAAGAGTGCTCTCCTCACAACAGTCCTTTGAGCTAGAAGGGGAAGGAGAAAAGCATTTGTATGGCGCCTACTGTGCGCCAGACTCTGGGCTAAGCACTTTACAGATACTATCTCATGTCATCCTCACAACAACCCTGGGAGATAGGTGCTGTTATTGCCCCCATTTTCCGGTTGCAGAAACTGAGGCAGACAGATGTTAAGTGACTTGCCCAGGGTCACACAGCTGGGAATTAGCTGAGGCTGGATTTGAACTCAGATCTTCTTGACTGCAGGACCAGCATTCTATGCACTATGGCAACTACCTGCTAGATTACGTAAGCATTCTTATGCCCATTTTACAACAATGGCTGACATTTATATAGCACTCTAAGACTGGGTGCTATTTTAAAAATTAGACTTATGATTTCACTGGTGTAAGGGACTCTCTAGCAGAAACTTCCTCTACCCATGCACGTAGCTATACCTGTACAACTAATAATCTTAGAGAAGTGTCTAGGGGGGACAAAGTCACTTGCACCAGGTTACTCAGCCAGCATGTGATGAGATTTGAATCCAGGTCTGCTTGATGCTGAGGTCAGCTCTCTATCCACTATCCCATGATGCCTTTTAAGACTTACTACACATTTTGACTCATACTATAGGTAGTATTATCTCCATTTTATAGATGATGAAACTGAGGCTCGGAGAGATTAATTGACTTGCCCATGGTCACACAGCTTGTAAGTGTCTGAGAGAGGATTTGGATCCAAATTTTCCTGATTGCAAGTCCAGCACTCTTCTCACTATACAGTGCCAAGGAAACTGAGGCTTGGAGGTTGAATCACTTGTTCAAGGTAATATGGGGATGGCTAAGGGATCAATAGAGGGGGTTCAAAAGAAGAACTCCAACTCTAAGATCAGGACCCTTTTATTACATCATTGCCTTCTATGAATATGTGTTGCTTGGTCACAGATAACAACATTCATTTGAACACCAGAGCTTTTCCCTTATTGTGGGATACTCTTTTACTGAAGATTATGGGGCCTTTTCAGTCAAAGATGATCAATCCCTGGTAGACAGACAGATGGCTGCTTTGTGGCAAAATCAGGGCTAGAACCCAGGCTTTTGGTTCCTGGTCCAGGGCTCTTAATACCAGACCACACTCTCTCTTCCATGTTAGTCTGCCTTCCCAAAGCACCTAGAATACTGCAGTGGCCACCCAATAAAAGGTGGTTAAATGAATGAGGACCATGGTTTCCCCATGTCACTAAGCTTATTTGCCAGTTTACCCTATAAGACTCTGTTCTAATCTGTTCAATCTCTCTCACATGCCTTTCTTATCCTTGCCTTAGATGCTTGGCACAGGCTGTGCCCACGAACTATAATGGATGTTCTCCCTCATCTTGGCATCATAGAACCTCAAAATGACAGAGCTGGAAGAGGTCTTAGCAATAATCTAACTCCTAATTTTACACTCAAGAAGACAGGCCAAAAGAGGTCAGTTGACTTGTCAACAATCTTATAGCTACCTAGATGACAGCCAAGACAACAACCTTAGTCCAATTTCTGTGGAGAGGGAGTACTACGGAGTCTAGGTGTTAAAGAGTAGAAGGTATAAACAGCTTGGAAGCATTTAGACACTGAAATGTGAAAGTCCTGGTATAATCATCCTGTCTAATCCTACTGTCCCCTCCTGGATCACTGCCTTGTCATGAGAAACCATGAGCTATGCCATGTAGGGTTACCCAAGACCGACATGGTAGTAGAGAGTTCTAACAAAAGGTGATCTACAGGAAATGGAAATGCCAGATGACTCTAGTATCTTTTCCAAAATGATAAAAGATATGACACCAGAAGATGAGTCCCTCAGGTCAGAAAGTGTCCAACACATTCCTGGGGAAGAGCAGAGGACAACTGGAAGTAGGTCCAGAAAGAAAGAAGCATCTGGGCCAAAGCCAACAGGACACTCAGCCACAGATCTGTCTGGTGATGAAAGGAAAGTTTGATGTTGTAAAGATCAATATTGCATAGGAACCTGGAATGTAAGATCTATGAACCAAAGTAAGCTAGATGTGGTTAAACAAGAAATGAAGAGATTAAACATCAACATCTTGGGTGTCAGTGCTCACATGGATAGGAATGGGTGAATTTAATTCAAGTGATCACTACATACACTACTGTGGGCAAGAATCCCTTAGAAGAAATAGAGTGGTACTCATAGTCAACAAAATGGGGAGAAAAGTGATATTGGGGTATAATCTCCAAAATGACTGAATGATATCTGTTTGAATCCAAGGCAAACCATTCAACATCATAGTAATACAAATCTGTGCTCCAACCACTGATGCTGAAGAGGTCAAAGTTATTCAGTTCTCTGGGGACCTGCAACATCTTTTAGAAATAAAATCCAAAAAAAGATGTCACATCACATTCATCATAGGGGATTGGAATGCTAAAATAGGAAATCAAAATGTAATTAGAATAACAGGCAAGTTTGGTCTTGGAGCACAAAACGAAGCAGTTTTGTCAAGAAAACTCACTGGTCATACCAAACACTTTTTTCAGCAACCCAAAAGGTTAATCTACATGTGGACATCATCGGATGGTCAATATTAAAATCAAATTGATTATATACTTTGCAGCCGAAGGTGGAGAAATTCTACAGTCAGTTAAAACAAGACCTAGAGCTGACTGTGGCTCAGGTCATGAACTTCTTATTGCAAAACTAAGACTTAAATTGAAGAAAGTAGGGGCAGCTAGGTGGCACAGTGAGTAGAGCACTGACCCTGGAGTCAGGAGGACCTGAGTTCAAATCCAGCCTCAGACACTCGACACACCTGTGTGACCTTGGGTAAGTCACTTAACCCCAATTGCCTTACTTTCCTCATTCAAAAAAAAAAAAGAAATTGAAGAAAGTAGGGAAAAACCATCAGACTATATAGCATGACCTGAATACCTCCCTTATGAATATATGAAGTGGAAGTAATGAATAGATTTAAGGGATTAGATTTGGTAGATAGAATGCCTGAAGAACTATGGACAGAGGTTCACAATGTTGTACAGGAGGCAGCAACAAAAAACATTCCAAAGAAAAAGAAGAGCAAGAAAACAAAATGGCTGTCTGATGAGGCTTTACAAATAACTGAGGAAAGAGGGAACAAGAAAGGGAAAAGAGAAGGAGAATGAGATACCCAACTGAATGCAGAATTCCAGAGAATAGCAAGAAGAGATAAGGTTTTCTTAAATGAGCAAAAAGAAGAAATAGAAGAAAACAATAGAATTGATGGAATCCTACTAAAGCCGCCCCTAGCCCCAATATTCTAACTTTCTTATGGGCCTTACTGAACAGCAGGCATGTCCTGATTTGATCACTATCTGGCTTTAAGCTCACCACAGGCCTCCAATATCCCAACTGTGGCTCACCAGACCAGCAGGAGTGCCCATGTGATGGAATCCTAGCCATTGCCCCTAGCTAGCCACTGCCCATAGACCCAGTATTCTAGCTTCTTTATGGGCCCCACATACATCTAATCTCAGACAGGATAACAATAGCCAGCCAATCAGAAAGTAGCACCACCAGGATGCCCAAGCAGAATGTAGACCCCAAAAGAATAGAAGGGACTTTCCCTAAATAGGCACCTGTTCAGTAATAGCAAAAGCTGTCTTTAAGTGAACTTACAATATAGAAGGCCTTATCATAATATCATTATCATACATACATGCCCCCCAAAATAGGTTTTTCTGTATTCATTATGGGAAATCACATGTGCAATTCCACTGAGGCTGGGACCCCTCCCCTATTGCCTAATTCCTCGACAAAGCTCTCCTGACTTTTTAATATTCATATATTATTCATATTTTATGTTGCGTGATCAGCATCATATAGCCTATAAAAATCCCCTTCTGGCTCTGATAAGCTGCTGGTTCCCTCTTGGAACTCAGCCTGCTTCCTGAGAGGTGTAATTCTCAATAAGTGACTTTTCTTGAGTTGGAGAATGTTTGAGTCTGTGAATTCTTTCGAGACAACCCCATAACACACCATGAAACTGCAACAGAATGGGGAAGACAAAAGATCTCTTCAAGAAAATTAGAGATATCAAGAGAAAGTTTCATTCAAAAATGGATATGGTAAAAGACAAGAATGGTAGGGACTTAACAGAAGTAGAAGAGCTTAATAAGAGGTGGAAAGAATACACAGAAGAACTATACAGGAAAGATCTTAACATCACTAATAACCACAGTGGTGTGGTTACCCTTCTAGAGTCAAACATCCTGGAGAATGAAGTCAAGTGGGCCTTAGGAAGCATTGCTAACAATAAGGTGAGTAGAGGTGATAGAATTCCTATTGAGCTATTTAAAATCTTAAAAGATGATTCTGTTAAAGATGATGCACTCAATACGCCAGCAAATTTAGAAAACTCAACAGTGGCCAGTGGATTGGAAAAGATCAGTTTAAGTCCCAATCCTAAAGAAGGACAATGCCAAGGAACATTCAAATTACTAAACAATTGTGCTCATTTCACATGCCAGCAAGGTTATGCTTAGGATTCTGCAAGCTAGGCTTCACCAATACATGAACTGAGAATTACCAGAAGTACGGGGTGGTTTTTAGAGGCAGAGGAACTAGAGACCAAATTGCTAACATATGCTGGGTTATGGAGAAAGCAAGAGAGTTCTAGAAAAACATCTACATCTGCTTTATTGACTATACTAAAGCCTTTTACTGTGTGGATCACAACAAAATGTAGCAAATTCTTAAAGAGTTGGGAGTACTAGATCATCTTATTTGTCTCCTGAGGAATCTATATGCAGGTCAAGAAGCAATAGCTAGAACGAAACATTGAACAACTGACTGGTTTAGATTGGGAAAGGAGTATGACAAGTCTCTTGTCACCTTATTTATTTGACTTATATGCAGAGCGCATCATGTGAAATGCCAAGCTAGATGAATAAAAAACTGGAATTAAGGTTGCCAGGAGAAATATTAACAATCTCAGGTATGCAAATTATACTACTCTGATGTCAGAAAGTGAAGGAGAATTAAGCAGTCTCTTAATAAAGGTGAAAGGGAAGAGTGTAAACAAACCTAAGATCTTGGTAACTGGCCCTATCACTTTCGGGCAAATAGAGGGAAAAGAAAGTAGTGTTAGATTTTATATTCTTAAACTCAAAGATCACTGCAGACGGTAACTACAGCCATGAAATTAAAAGACACTTGCTCCTTAGAGGGAGAGCTATGATCTGGCAGCGTACTAAAAAGCAGAGACATCACCTTGCTAACAAAGGTCTGTATAATCAAAGCTATGGTTTTTCCAGTAGCAATGTATGGCTGTGAGAAAAAAAGGCCAAGGTCTCCCACTGCATCCTGGGCCATCTCCAGTTGTTCTGATCTATATCTGGCCGCTGGACCCAGAAGGCACTGGGGGAGAGAGTGAGGCTGGTGATTTTTTTACAGCCCTCCCTCATTTGTAATCCAATTCATGGCATCATCTCCCTGATGTCACAGTTCTCTTCAAGAACAAAGGACAAACCACAACCACAATGGCTATAAAAGCTGGACTATAAAGAAGGCTGAGTGCCTCAGAATCAACTCTTTCAAACTGTGGTGCTGGAGATGACTTTTGAGAGTCCCTTGGACAGCAAGGAGATCAAATCAGTCAATATTTAAAGAAATTAATTTAGACTACTCATTGGAGAGACAAGTACTGAAGCTAAAGTTTAAATACTTTGGTCACATAATGGGAAGACAGGACTCATTGAAAAGACTGGAAAGACTGAAGGCAAAAGGAGAAGGGGGTGGCAGAGGATGAGAGGGGTAGATAGTGTTATGAAAGCAACAAACTTGAGTTTGGACAGACTTCAGAGATAGTGGAGGAAAGAAGGGCCTGGTATGCTATGATCCATAGGGTCACAAAGAGTCAGGCATAGCTAAACAAATGAACAACAAACATCCCTGTTCTACTGAAATCTAGATTCTAGGGGTAACAGGGAATAAACACTAGAAAATGCCACATAGAGTCTGTCAAGGACCTGGAATGGAGGAAAAGTCAATGAAGGAACCATCGGAGTGGAGCTTCCAAACAAGCAGTAATGAAGAAGCAGAAAACTGAAGTGGTGTGAACCCTGAATCCTTCCTCTTGCTAGCATTTTATCCAGGATATATATCCAGAACTATAAGTCATAGGGGATGTATATGTCCATGAGGGAAGAGTGATCTGCAGAAAGTAGGTGTGTCTTATGATTCTCTGTGAACCCAGATATAAGTCCTTACCCCTATCTTGGACTTTACTCAGGTTAGTACTATGTCATTGGAACATATAAGTCCCTTTGGGGAAAATGGTCCAGTGGAAAAAGAGGTATCACTTGACTCTCTTGTGTTCAAATGTATGTTGTTTCTGTGACCTTTATGGTATAGAAAAACTGTTCTATATTTTGAAGTTTGTGAGTCTAAGTGCTTGTAAGGGGAACTCATGACCACCCTTAGTAAAGTTCTCAAGTTCTATCAGCTGGAAAAAAACTATATATGTGTGTACATATATATTTATAAATAAATTTGTGATGTATACATACTTATATTTATAAATATAACATATTTATCATATCAAATATAATATATCATTATTTGATATATCAAATAAAATGTTATATTATTTATATATCTATATCTATCAATATCTACATCTATATATATTTATCTGTCATATATGTGTGTTTGTGTGTGTGTGTGTGTGTGTGTGTGTGTGTGTGTGTGATCTCAAAATGTGCCCAGGACCTTTGTATCAAAAGGGAGCCTCTGAAACTAGTGCTGTATTATATTCTTCTAGTTTGTCCATTTATTTGTTTGGTACATGTCTTAACTCCCCATACCATTAATTCATTTAAGTTCTAAGGGACAAAAGTCACATATTCTATTTCTTCCAGTCTCTGAGACAGGCTTCTTCATGCCAGAGATGCTAAATCAATGCTTTTGGTTGACTATTCCATAGTCCCTTTGTCCATCTCAAAGTCAATAGATTTGGAACTCAGGGAGCTTGTGTCTCAGGCGAAGGAAGTTTGGGGATTGGATGGTGAGAAGTCATTTGTTCTTCACCCTTGAACAATCAGGAAAGATTGACTGGCTAGACAGATTTGCTCTTTCCAGGGGACCCAGCTCTCCTTTACCTCCAGGGTCCATTAGGCCACCAATCAGAAACCTGCTTCATCAGAGCTGCCTAAATTCTGCTGAAATCAAAGATTAAGACTTCCTCAGTTTGACAGGGCCTTTCCAGGTTTGTCACTTTAATTAGCTCTGGCATTTTATCTGGTTTATTTTCATTAGCAGAGCAGCCAGAGTCCTGACATTGCAAACTCTCTCCCTGCTCCTTAGGGAAAATTCCAGTCTTTGAGGCCTTGTTGTTACAAGAATCTCATCTTGGACCTTTCCAGGAAACTGGTTACATTGACAAAGTGAGGCAGCCCAGAGATGCAAGCCCCAACTCGCCACTACCCTCTAGGACTTCAGTCCAACAGGAGAAGACTCATTCAAGAATATAGTCACCAAGCATCCTCTTTCTCTGAACTACAGGACTGTGGCTGCAATGACCCCCTTGGATATGGCTACCAGCCTTCTTTCACATGAATGGTGCCATCCATCTCTGAGATTAAGAGAGGTTATATAATATACTGGAAAGAGTATAGGCTTCAGAGGCAGAAGATCTGTGTTTGAGTGTTGGCACTTACAAAGTGTACTTTGAAAATCCTAGTTTATATTTAAGTCCTGACTTGGTCAGTTCCTAGCTTTGTCTCATTGGACAAGTCACTTCCCCCTTCTTAGCTCTGGTTTGCTTATCTGTAGAATGAGAATATTGACCTCTCTCAACCTCAATTTTCTAACCTACAAGGTAGGAATAATAATTTCTTTTACTATCTGTTACATAGGGATATTATGAGGATCACATGAGAAAATATATATAAAGTGATTTGGAACCACAAAATAGTATATAGATGTGAGTTCTTAAAGAAAACTCAAATAAACAAATCAACCCAAATTAAGGGAATAGACATGGTCAAGGCCAGCCACAGGCAAGACTATGATGTATGTGAAATTTGTCTTCTGATCCTCTCTCATTGGTCCCTGAGGAAAGCTCTGGCTCTCCAGGCTGTAGCTGGCCTGGCAAGAGACCAAAATCTCAGAGGATTCAGATCTCATCTGCATTGAAGAACAGGGGAATGACAGACAAATGTGATTCAGTGTGGGTTGAGAACTGGGGTCCCTTCATGGAAGGGAGCCAGAGCTAGATTCCACAGGCTAACTCTATGACCTTTTAAGTATTTTTTGTACTTTGTCTCGAGGTGAGAGAGGTCCCTGGAAACTCCACTTTGAAGCTTGGATTATGGGGATTTGTTAAGTCTGCTTTGTGGAGGGCATTGGATGAGGCTGGCATGGAGAAAAGATATTCTTTGAAGTGGAGTTGAGGACCTACAACTGTACCCTGAGACCTATATGCTGATTTTAGGGCTCAAATGTTGAAACATAATAGAAAAGGATACCTAAACCATTTATACTCCCATTAATAACATGTACAGACCATAAATCTTGAATCTGCCACCATTAAAAGCCCAGTTCCCACTACCATATATTTTCTCCAAGTAAAAAAAAGCCTCAACAGAAATAGCCTCTAGGTATCCAGTATGTGTGACACCATGAGGGTATGGGGGTGAATGGGGGCCTAGAAGGTACAGGGATTGAGCCAGGATTTCCCTTTGGTTCAGACCAGAGCACTGTAATTCTATGGTGTGTATGTGTATGTGTGTGTGTGTGTGTGTGTGTGTGTGCCTAAATGTTAGACAATCCCAGGTACCAACATCAGACTGTTCCCTTTAACTCCATGCTGGGGGCTTAGAGGGGAGAGAGGGAGGGGGTAAGGGCTCCCTATTTATAAATCGCATTGAGAGAGAAAGACAATATGACACATCAGCTCATGTCAAAGAAACTGTTCTTCCCACCCACCACAGCAGTGATTATCTACCTGGGCTCCATTTAAAAATATATATATTTTATTTTGGCAAATCTTTACAGGATAATACAGGATGGTTCTGTGCCCAGCAGGATGTCAGAGAATTGCCCCCACGGCCTGGGAGTAAAAGTGGGGGAGGAGAAGGGAAGAGCTCTGCACTTTGTGCTGCCCACCCCCACCTCCAATGGAGGGAAACAGTGACCTGAGCCTTCAGAGGTTCTGCTGACTTCCCAGAAGTATGCCTGGGCTGGTTTTGCTTTTCAATATCTGCTTTGTGTGGATCTGAGACTCAGAAAGGTTCACCCATAGGTGATTGTGAACAATTTACAGATTAGGTGAAGGAGAGGGAGACAGAAGGAAAACAGTGTGCAAGGGAAGTAATGCTCCAGGCTCTGAGATATTCATTCTGCTGCTTCTAGGCCAGTGTAAGTAACTATTAAGTAGCTTTAAGTCTCCTCTTACCTTTTACCTTTTCTTTCTATTCCTTTCCACCTCCTTACCCCACCTCCTCTCCCAATTCTCCCCATGTAGGTGGGTGTGGGTCAAGGGACAAGCAACTCCATCCCTGCCCCACCCCACTCTCAAGACTCTACTAAGTCACTGATGGGTTTTAATTCGTCTCAATGGAAGATGTTGCCATATGCTGATGAAATCACAGTTTCTTCCACAATCTATGCGGTCTGGTCATCCCCCTGACAAAATTATGGTCATTGTAGTCACATTGTAGACTTTTAAAATGTGCACAAGAATTATCTCGAAGACTCTCTGTTTCTGTCTCAGAGATCTCTGCCTATCTCCATCTCTTTGTCACACACACACACACACACACACACACACACACACACACATCCCAAAGTCAATAGCTATTGACGTGACCATAGGAGCATCAAGCCTTCAGTCCTTTCCTACAGCAGTATCAGGGCAAATGCTGTTTCCCATTTAAGCTGAGAAATACCAGGTCCTGGCTGCTGCTGTGACCGCAGGAGACACTGCAGGTCCCAGCTGCCTGGTGTGGGGGATGAATCCAGGAACAATGAAAAATTATCTGTTAATTCTCTGCTCTCTGTGGCTCCTGCTGCCTGCTCTGCTCTGAAAATGTTCCTTAGCCTTCTGTTTAGATGCAAATTCCCTGACTAGTTGTAAGCAAAATATTGATTTCCCTGCATCACAGGCCTTGGCTGTTGGTGCTGTCCTGTGTTGTTTCACTCTCTGGAAAAACAAAACAAGAGCTTTGTTCTCCCAATTTCCCCCGTAACTGGGGAAGGGGAGGAGAAATCTGAGAATAGTAGCATTGCTATAAACACAAGCTGAACTACTCTGTATGACTATTTTACATAAATACATAAATACAAACACTCTGTTCCTGCAGAAGCTAATGAGCAGTTTGCTGGGAAGGGGAGGGGGGCAGGCAGTGAGTCCCTGAATCCCTGTTTCTGGATTGCTAGGGTCTGGAAGTGGAGGAGATCCAAATAGGTTCTCTTAACACCTTAGTTGGACCTTAGAGACATGGGTCACACTCCCAGATAACGAACACACACACACACACACACACACACACACACACACACACAGCCTTGCCTGACTTTAAACAGTAGAATGCCACCAGACCTCCCCTCCAGGGAAGAAGATTTTCCTGATTTCAGGGTATGTTGGAGTTGACAATCTTCCTGCAGCACGACCACTTCCCTTTAGTTTCTCAATTCCCTCCTCATCCTTCAACATCGCAGCCCCTCCATCACCCCTACCTAAGGACAAAGGTAGAAATGTGGTCCCTTCCTAGTCATCACGTACCTAGCTAGTCAAATCACATTGTGAACTCAGCTCCATGCTGTTCTTACAGAGAGAGAGAGAGAGAGAGAGAGAGAGAGAGAGAGAGAGAGAGAAAGAATCAGCACCCTGGACAGAGGTGGGGCCCTGGTGGGATGAGGATCAGGAAACCTCGAGAGCCAGATGAAGTCGTTTTCTCTGGTCCTTGCAGCCCAACTATTTTCCCCTACGATGGGACTGCATACCTAGCTAGGAAATGGGAGACTCTGACGGGGGTTGGGAGGAGGGACAGAGGGGAGCTACACTTCAACAGGATCTGCCTGGGGTGGGGGTGGGGTGGGGGATGAAGGGGTTCACAGATGGCGCGTGCAGTTGTTACCGCCAAAAGCCCTCGCCGAGAATCTCAAAGCTCCGGAATGTGAGTCACCGCCCGAGCCACTTCCAATTAGTGTGTTAATTAGAAGTAAAGACCCTCCTCCCCCAATCAGACCGGGAACAAGCCAACCCGTGGCTTCCAGATGCTACAGCTAAAGAATGACTTTCAACCGCTAGGAAAGGAAGTGGAGACTTCTCCATGGCTAGAATGTCAGGCACAGGACCTCGCTTCCACTCTAAGAAAATAGATCTCAATCTATTGAAGAAGAGATTCCTACCACGTCTCATCCATGCCCCTGTCACTGGACAAAGTAGCTCCTCCCCTAATCCATACCGTCAGGCAGCCGCAGAGTGGATCTCTCCAGAACTGAGAGATCTATCTCCAGAAAGAGGGGAAGGGGGAAGATGGGTGGAAACGTCCTAGACTCATTCAAGCTCCCTAGCTGGTGCTTCATCTCACACTTCACACTGTAGGGAAGTTCTTCGTTGTGTCTAACCTCAAGCCCTACGGTTATATTTTCAGTCCATTTCAATCTTTAAGGTGAAGCTTCCCGAAGATACATGGGAAATGAGATGGGATTCGATGCCAAGGGAGGGGGACGGACTTGAATAAGGACGGCCTGGTGAAGTGTCGTCTCTCTCCCCCCATTTCTCCTGAAACTTTTCCCTCCCGTTGCCATGGAGAGAGACAGCCGATGCCTTCTGTCGCCATGGCAACGAGTGGGTGACGCGACCAGCGGATTGCGGGGCTCTAAAAGCCCCTGAACCCCACTCCCTCCCCTCGCTACACAGTCCGGGGGTTAGGATAGACTTTCCTCTTATTAAAAAAAAACACTGCAAGTTTAACTAACTTCCTTCTCCCAGCTGTCCGATCCCCTCCCTCAATTCTGCCCTTTTTTGAGACCTGAGAACCGTGGGTTCCTAAGACATGCCCCTAGGATCCTACTAGTCCTGGACTCAATCACACTTTATGTTTTTTCCTCTTCAGCCTCCAAGGCTCCAGGCTCTCCCTCTTTCCAACCCACTCCCCAATGACACAGTACTAGGACCAGGATCTGACCAGACACTAAACGTAAAGAGGGTGCTGACGAGCGCGAACTGAATTTCTCTGTGGTGTCTATCTCACTGAGGGGCGGAGACCCTGTAGAGAAGTGGTTAAAAACCTGGACTGGGAAATGCAAGTGCGGTGACTCGCCTGGGGCTGTTTGGGGGAGGGTCTTCTAGCGGACCCGCCCTGTCCCGCCCCAGCCCCACAGCAGCTAGGGACCTGGAGCGGCTGCAGGGAGCTGGGCGGGACGGGACTAACCCACAGTGCACTAAACAGGGAAGGGGGGAGGGTCCGGGGCATGAGCAGGGTGGGGGGGTCCGAGGAGGCGAGGTGCCAGGCGGCGCTGGGAATCCTGGCCTCGCTATGTCAGGGGCAGCCGCCCCCCCAGGGTCTGGACTTGGAGACTTGTCGGAGTTTCGAGCTGCAGCCCCCGGAACGGAGTCCGAGTTCTGCTGATACAGGTAACTGGGCGACCCTTCGCCCTCCCTGCCTCTCCCTGCCACAACCCCTCTTCTTAATCTGGAGCCTCTCTTTCTATACCCTCTCTCCCATAAGAGCAAAGCTTAGATTGATGAGGAAGGAGCAGACCTTTCTTCCCATCCATTCTCTCAGTGCCGTGCTCTGGATTCGGATCTTGCCAGTGTCAGGAAAAAGGGTGCTAGGGAGTGGGGCTGGTGGTGGTGGAGGGGGTGTCTTTCTTTCCTCAGATAGAGTGCGACTCGAAAAGCCCCTAGTGTGGAGCCAGGCTCTTGGGTTTAGTTCGGGAACCCTTTGCAACTCTGGGGAACAGAGCTCCAATGTGCCTTAGTTTCCTCCCTCTGTAGGATGGGGAGATTCTCTTCCCACAAAGAGAAGGCAAAATACCCAGGGAAAGGTCAGAGGAAGAGATGCCAGACCTCCCCAATTGCAGAGAGGTTTGTGTCTCTGTGTCTCTATTTCTACATCTCTGTCTCCCAGGAGGTGCAACCATCCCCACCCCCCACCCCGGACCGTAGCGAGAAACTTGCGTTGACTCTGTCTGGATTTCGGGTTTTGTGTACCAGTGTGTCTCTCTCTGGTTGTGTCTATTTCTCCGTCCCTGCGGGGGGGCGGGGGAAGAGGAGGGGGGAGGGTGTCTCCGCGTCCCCGTCCCACCCCCTACCACCACCACCTCTATAACTCGCTCGCGCTCTCTCCATGAGTCACTCGGACTCCGGGCCGGTGCGGGCACTAAGCCGATTCCTCTCCGACTTTCCGAACCGGGCACCTTAGTTCCAGGCGACACCCCAGCACCCGACACCCAGAGCCGGCCCCAGAGAGGCTGCGGAGCCAAAGCGGGAATCCGAGTCGGGTGAGTCCCGAGCCCGGAGCCCGGAGCCCGTACGCTGGGGCCCGGCGCGCGGCCGCAGTAGCTCAGCGGAGTCGCCACGGTGGGCTATTGGGCAATCTAGACACCGTGGGGCTTTGTGTTGCCAGAGGTTGGAGGGGGAAGTACTGGGTCTAGGGTAGGAGGGGGCGTTTACCTGGGTTTCTGAGAACCTGATGAGCTTCCTGCAGTCACCACCCCCCCCCCCCCCATCTCGCAGCCTTGGTCTGCAGATGTTGATTCTTTGTCCAGGTTCCAACATCTGGTGGGGTGGCAGCACAACAGGGTATAGTACTAAGGTGGGGAGCCTCGGAGGGGGCGAGGAGATTCGAGGTCGGCCCCCCCACCTGCGAGTAGCCGAGTCTCAGTGGAGATCTGGGGTCGGCTGGGAGGAGGTGTCGGGAAATTCTACAGAGATGAGAAAGGAAGACTGGGGTCTGCCTCAGCTTCCTAACCCCCACCTCCCTCTTCTAAGTCCCTGGAGGGATGGGGTCATTGTAGAGCAATGGGGAAAAGCTCTCAAGGCCTCACCAGCGTGAGTGTCTGTCTATTCAGTGCTAGTAGGTAGGTGCAAGCCAGGGAGTGGGGCAGGGGGTAAGAGAGAGAAGCTGGAATTTAATTCCCACGTTCCCCCTCCCCATCCCCCACCTTTGGAGAAACTGAAGCTAAGAACCCCTGGCCCAGTCCTCTTTAGCAAAGGGGGACGGTGGGTTTTTGCTCTGTGCTAGCTAGGAGTGGAAGCCTGGGCATTTATTTCTTGCCTCTGCTCCTCCGGGTCAAAGGTGAGAATCCAAAGGGCTGGGGGGGAGGGCGGTGCTGAGAGCTGGGATCACTCACTCGGTACTGGGAGGGGGTGCTGCGTCTAAGATTTGGGTCAGCTCAAGCTTAGTTCAGCCCGGATGGGTGGAAGGGGGCGCTGTTCTCCGAGTATCTACTGAATCTTTAATTAATGGGTTGATACTGCTGCAGAAGGAACTGTTAGAAAGAACTTCTAGACAATAAATAAAGTAAAGCTGGATGGTCAAAGGAGACAATGTGTGATGTATAGATGATAGTGATACTGCTGGCTATTATGGTATAGCATCTGGGGCCGTAGAATCATGAATTTAGAACTGGAAAGGACCTGAGAAGGCATCTAGCCCAACCTTATTTTGCAGATGAGGAAACTGAGGCCCAGAGAAGTTAAGTGACTTGTCCAAGGTCACATAGGTTGAACGTGACAGGGGAAGGATTTGAACCCAAGTCCTCCGAGTCCTAAGCCAGCTCTCTTTTCACTATATTTTCTCATGTCTGTCTCTAGTCTCTTGGGACCCTATCCCTTAGGAACCGACAATTCCATATTGCTTTTGTAGATAGCATTTACATGCTGACCAAAGAGACACCTTGGATCGGGAAGACCCCCATCCCACATATAAATACATCCTGACATTCTTCCAATTTCCTCTACCAGTTCTACAATCTCTCAGTACCTCCCTCCCAATCCTCCAATCGCAGGCTTCCTCTCAAAATCACTCTCCTTTTGAGGCCTGTTCCACAAAGCCACCTGTCATCCTCTGGAACCTTGTTTCCTCTCACTGACCCTCCTCAGAGAGCGGAAGCTAAGGGATGACTGATTTCCATTTTTCTACAGAGGAGAAAGACCAGGCCTCTATATCCACTGAGGGTTGCAGCTGAACTAGCAGCAGCCAGAGGGATGGATGTGAGTTAAAGTTTGCTGACAGTCAGAGGATGGGAGATGGGATGGAGGAGTCACTGATGGCTACTTTATGTTAGCTCTGCCCTGGAGGCCTTTAAAGAGAGGGCACCCTTTTGTCTAGGTGACTAAGATCCAAACTAATAGGGGTGGGGAGAAGGGCATATACTTGGGGGAGGTTTTGAAGGTGAATCTAGATTATTCTCCTGGCTGATTCAGAAAGCAAGTTTGAGTTCTCCCCCTGGGGGTAACTTTAGCTGCTGAGTCACTGACAGCCCCAGGCAGAGCTGGGGGACTGAGGGAAGGGGGCTTGATTAGGGCATAGCTTGGTAATTTTGATTAGGGCTTAGATTTCCATCTCAAAATCTCTTCCCACTTCTGATTTTCTCTGGTTCTTTAGGCCTCAGAGTCTGTTTCGGTGTTCAGCAAAGAGAACAGATTGGGGTTTGGTAGTAGCTGCTGATGGTAATGAGTAGAATGTGATTTTTGTTCATTTGTCTAATGATTCCAGAAATAACTTCTTATTCACCTCTCTGTCTTTGAACTTGGCCCTTTCTAACATGGAGAAGCTTTCCTAGTTAGTGACAGCAAATTGCATGGAAAACCATTTCATTTAAAAAACTCACATCGCAATTTCCCTAACTTCATGGCCAGAACCTCTGTCAGTGTCTTGTAGAAAGACACTTTCAATCTTACCTTCTAGAAGTAGAGACCTCTGTAAGTCCTATTCAATGCCTCATATATATGGCACAGAGGGGACCTTAGGTTCACAAAAGTGAACACAAACTTTGGCAGATTTTACTAAGCTGAAAAGGATTCTTCAAGTACCACTCTAGTGACAGACTGTCTCCTGTTTAAGGACCAGCCAGCCTAAATTCAGACTGGCCATACGATGTGGATTTTTTTGGCTCTTGCAGCTCTCTAAAACTGTTAATCTGGAAAGGGGTTGTCATCTGCCTTGTAGAGAAACAACCCAGGATTATGAAATCATAGCTCCTTGAAGAATTAAGAGAAGAGATTCAGCACCAGGAGCCTAGAGAACCAGAAAGAGTGATGATCCTACTTGAGAAGGAGCTTTGTTTTCCAGAATTCTAGAACCCATAATCCGATGGTGGTACGTTCTAAAACACCTAGTCTTCTGAGACTAAAAGCTCTGTTGTCCCCATAGAGGTGGTAGAAACTTCAAGACAGGGGTTCTTAATTTTTTAGTGTCATAAGCGTAAAATAAAACAGAGAGAAATACAAAGGAAACCAATTAAATGAAAATAGTGATTAATAGTTTTTTTAAAAAAAAAAGTTTATAGATGCCAGATTAAGAACACCTGCTTTAGCACAAAGGCTGTCAGGCTAAGAATGCTTCATTGTAGAACTACATCTTTAATTTCCTTCCCTCTTCCCCATCCACAAAGGGTAGGTTGGCCTGCTGCTTATAGTTAGGGCTTGGGAGAAAACCTTTTAGGGTTGGTGTCACACACCGAGGTAATTACTAAATATGGTCAAGAGTGGAACAAACCCAAAGCTCTATATGATCCTACCCCAGAAGAGGCAGGCTCTTAGGAAGGCATTTTTCTTCTGGTTAGGAATTAAATTAGGGAGCCTTTGGAGGTATAGAAGTCCAACCTTTAGCTCTTGGTTTCCTGATATACACTTCCACCCTATGACTTGGTGACTTCTGTTTGTTGGTTTGTTTTTTGGAGGGGGGAAGGCAGGGCAATTGGGGTTAAGTGACTTACCCAAGGTCACACAGCTAGTAAGTATGTCAAGTGTCTGAGGACAAATTTGAACTCAGGTCCTCCTGACTCCAGGGCCAGTGCTGTATCCACTGCGCCACCTAGCTGCCCCTGACTTAATGACTTCTGAAGGTAAATCTTGTCCAAAGACCCACACAGGCCTCTCTTTTCTTCCTGGTGTCATTTGCAGGTGGAGAGGGACATGACCATTATTCTTTCACTGTCTCTCTCTGTTTCCTTCTCTTTTTCATAATAGCCAGCATTAAATAGAGTTTTACATGTGTTATTTCATTTGATGCTCGCAACAAGCCAGTGAGGTCGATGCCGTTATTGTCTTCATTTTATAGATGAGGAAATAGAGACTGAGAAAAATTAAGTGACTTGTCCAAGGTCACACAGCTAGTAGATGTCTGAGGCAGAAATGGAACTCAGGGCTTCCTAGCTCCAGGTCTAGTACTCTAATCACTATGCCACCTACCTGCCTTCATATTTCTCTTCTTTCTTTCTTTTTCTTTCTCCTTTTTTCTTTCTTTCTTTCTTCCATCCCTCCACCCCATCTTCCTTCCTTCCTTTACCTCCCCTCTCCCTCTCTCTCTGTTTCTCTCTCTCTCTCTGTTTCTCTCTCTCTGTTTCTCTCTCTCTGTCTCTCTGTCTCTCTCTCTCTGCTTCTCTTTCTCTGTTTCTCTCTCTCCCTCTGCTTCTCTCTCTCTCTCTCTGCTTCTCTCTCTCTCTCTGTTTCTCTTTCTCTTTCTCTCTCTGTCTCTCTCTCTCTGTTTCTCTCTCTGTTTCTCTCTCTCTCTCTCTCTCTCTCTCTCTCTCTCTGTTTCTCTCTCTCTGTCTCTCTGTCTCTCTCTCTGCTTCTCTCTCTCTTTCTCTCTCTCTCTCTGTCTCTCTGTTTCTCTTTCTCTCTCTCTCTGTTTCTCTCTCTCTTTCTCTCTGTCTCTCTCTCTCTGCTTCTCTCTCTCTCTCTGTTTCTCTTTCTCTCTCTCTCTCTCTCTGTCTCTCTCTCTCTGTTTCTCTCTCTCTCTTTCTCTCTCTCTCTCTCTGTCTCTCTCTGTTTTTCTCTCTCTGTTTCTCTCTCTCTCTCTGTTTCTCTCTCTCTCTCTCTGCTTCCATCTCTCTCTGTTTCTCTCTCTCTCTCTCTCTCTCTCTCTCTCTCTCTCTCTCTCTCTCTCCCCTCTTCCTCCTCCTGTCTCTCAATCACACTCTTTGCTTGCCTCTCCCTTTGATCCCCAACTTTAGGGCTACAAGAAATGGCTGAGCTGACAGAAAGCTTTTTGTTGCAATCTGCCAAAATAATAATACTAATAATTGCTAAATACAGCCAGAGCTCTATTAAATATAACGCCTCCCATTAGTCTCCCATTTGTCTATGAATCCCCTTAATGATGGTGAGAGCAGGCATGTAGTCATAAAGCTCGGTGTTTCAGTAATTAGCCCACTATTGTCTTCCCTCATCATAGTTTCATTGGGGAGCCTTCATCCCTTCTCTGTTTGGACTCTGCTAATTATCCCCATTGGTAGCTCAGGCCTGGATCTCTGGAAGAAGTGAAAGAGAGCAAAAACTCAACCCCCCAAAACCCTGAATTTTAATTACACTGGGTTCTCCGAATGAATTTGCAAGCCAAATGGGCCATTTTATTAATGAGCTGAATCTGAGAGCCTCAGAATAAGACAACCCCCTATCCCCATCCCTGCTCTTCCAAACACTACTGCTCCCTTCTGTCCCTTCACATAGGGACACACACATGTGCACACACACACATGCATACATATACCCTTGCTTTTCAGGGGCAACCAGGGTTGGCCCATCCTAGAGGGCATTTGGCCAATTGCCTGGTGGTCCTTGAGCTGATTTTCAGCCTCTTCACTTTCCCAGAGGAGGGAGGGAGCTGAAAGTGGACTGACCCCATGGAAGGGCTTCAGGACTTGGGCCATGGAGGTCATCCACCCTAGAAAGATTCTGTGAGCTTTAGGGAATTAATTTCTATTCTCTGACCTCCTCTTGCTCCTAGCCTTTAATTCTTGGCTCAGCTCTGCCTCCTGGGCTGGCAGAAGGGCACAGTTATACAGTACTAGTCCAAATTTCTTCTCACTGTGGACCTAAACTGTCCTCTGTAAACATCTGAGATCTCTGTCTTTCATTGTCTCTTCATCAGTATCTAGGTTTCTGTATCTGTGGCCACATTCCTGCCTTTTGAGTCTCTGTCTTTCTGCATCTCTTAGCTCTGAGTTTACATCTATTTCTCTGTGTCTCTGGCTACTCTTTCTTTGTCACTCTGTGTCTCTCAGCTCTGTGCCTGGACCTCCATCTCCAACTCTGGAGATTTCTGGTCCTTGGGTCACTATCTGTATCTATTATCTCTGAGTTGACTTCTGTCTCTGGGTATCTCTGTATGTGAGCATTGCTCTTCAGAGGCAGCATTAACTCCCTCTGGAGGGTTTGAGTGGGGTCTGCCTCTAAGAGTCTCCCAGAAGTCCCAGAGACACCCTGATGCCAAGCCCACCCTGCCTCTAGAGGAAGGCAAAGAAAAGGGCCTTCCTTTGCTTCCACTCCCTGGTTTATCTTTTCAATTACAATCTGTTAGGAGGGATGCCTATTACTGTAACAAAATAGATTTTCCTGCCATGGAAGCCAGTTTAGAAAAATGAAAACAATAGCAAACGATAAAAGCAATGATGAAACTTAAGGCCAAGGGTGGGGGGATCTAGTGCCCAGTGTCTGGGGAATGAGGTGTCAATAGGAGAGATAAGGCTTTGCCTGCTAATTAACAATGGTTGTAATTTCCGAAAGAGGAGGAAGGCCCTAGATAATGTCACAGGAGAGCCATCACCCTGGCCATGGCGGGATTGCTGTAAATGGCAATGAGATGTTGGTCTGATAGCCTTTGGAGGAATTAGCTCCTTTCCAGGTGAACAGCAGGGAAATGAGGGGTCCAGCAGATTCTGTTAAGGGTCCTGGTATACTGGAAATTTGCCTAGCTCTCTAAGTGGTGGGGATCTTCTCCACCAGATTTGGAGCCAGGAATAGAGCCCAAAACAGTGTCAGCTCACAAAATCATAAAGTCAGAGTTGAAAAGTATTTCAGAGATTCCCAGGTCCATCTCCTATGCAGACTACCAGCAGCAGGATCCACAGGGATCGCAGAGCTAAGGACAAACAATTACAGATCTATCTGTCCTGTGTCTAAGCTTCTGGCTAGCTCTGGATGGTCTAGATCCAATCCCCTCACTTTGACATATGAGAAAACTGTGGCCCAGAGGGGTAAGGTGACTCATCTAAGGTCGCACAGGTAGCTAATGGCAGAACTGGTGCTGGCAGTCTCCTGATTCCTAGATGAGAACTCTTTCTTCTACCCCTCTGGTCTTGTACTCTGAAGCAAGGACTTTCAGAGCTAGGAGGGAGCTTAGAGATCATCTAAACCATTTCAACCCGTAGAATTTCTGAAAGCTCAAGCTTCTGGGGTTCCCTTTCACACCCTCACCTCCAAGTCAGGAAAGCATAAGTTTCCCCAAAGGTCTTGCACTGTGCTACATAAGATCATAGATTTAGGACCAGAAGGACCCTTCAAGGTCTTCTAAAGTCCAACTTCTTCATTTTACAGATGGGGAAACTGAGACCAGATAGGTTAAATGACTTGCCTTCAGTCACATAGGTAATAGATAGCAGAGAAAATATTCAAACAAGTCTCTTGACTTCAAATACCAAATCCATCCGTTGTTTTCTCTCAGGATCCTTCAATAGTCAGGAGGATTCTGTGTGTGTGTGTGTGTGTGTGTGTGTGTGTGTGTGAGAGAGAGAGAGAGAGAGAGAGAGAGAGAGAGAGAGAGAGAGAGAGAGATTGAGAGAGATTTATTCCATATCCTCACAGTGGAGGATTAAAGGAATTTTTCTTGCTTGTGTCCTATAGGTGAAGGTGGGTGCCACTGGGTTAGCTGTAGCAGGTCCACTGGGGAGTAGTGTTACCTGTCAGTAGCATTCAGTATACCCTCCTAGTCTCCACTTCGAGCCATCAGTCACCCCAAACCCCTCGTGATAGGGGACAATGTTATGAAGGCTGTCTGGATTTCAGTTCTGATGCCTTGAAAGCAACTGAATCCATCACCCTGGTCTCTCTGCCGTTGAGCTGAGCTAAACAACCCTGCCTGTGGCAGAGATTTGTGAGCTTCAGTCTTTTTCTCCCTGAAGAAGTTCTCCCCAATAAAGCACCTTCTGGTCAACATAAAGTCAGCATGGAATTTGGGGTTATCATTCCTAATATGTGAACCTCACTTGCTTTGAGTCACAGCCTGAGAGTAGCAGCCTGGATGCATGCGTTTCAGAGAGCATTCAAAATAGCAACTACCCAGATCAATTAATCTGGATTCAGGTTTTTGTCAGACTTAACATTTAAATGTACTGTGTTCCATAGATTCCCTCCCCCCACTCCATTCACATTAAAATTCTAATTATTATCAGAGAAGAGAAGGCATGATCAAAGGGTAACAAAGTCCTAGAAATACCTTGTGTTTTAAGGTGACTCATATTCTTAGGGATTATATCCAGAACAGATGTAACAGGGAACAGATGTGAAGTATTTAGAAACGCCCAACTACTTAAAATAAGGACATCTTTTTAGCTGATTTTTTCCTTGAATTGGTGGATGGGTTTTTGCTTGTGAAGCCCAGTGTGGGTTCTAGAAGGGACCAGAAAACCAGTTTTCCAGGCTGTCCTTTGGGGAGGGACCAATTCCAATTCCTCTGGAGATCTGCCCCAATGCAGCCTTCCCCACACAACCCCGCCCCTACTCCCCCTCCCTGAAATTGTGACACATGTGTTGTTGTTTTATCTTTTCCCTCACATAATGACTTAGGGTTGTGTAATAGCTGCGTTATGATTGTCTTGGTGCTCTCAATCATAATAACACCATATGTACAGACCTACCTTTGCTACCCTCTTCTGAAGATGAGGCGATTTCTTAGCCCCAGGCATTCTAGGGGAGGAAGTTTAGGGCTAAGAAAGGCTCATTTCAGGCCCCTGGAGCCTGATTTAACTTGGTCCCAGGGAGCCTATTGTCTCAGATTCATTAAATATTAGAGCTGAAAGGGACCCTAGCAATAATGTACTAAAATCTCTTCATCTTAAGGATGAGAAAATAGATACCCAAAGCAGGTGTAGATGCTTGTTAGAGTTCAGAGAAGAACCCTGGGCCAATGTTCTTTGATAAGGCCCCAATGCTGCCTGGAGGTTTGGCTGGGAAAAAATGATACTCAGTTTTCCTCCTCTGTCCTGGGTCTCCTCTAACCTTTCTGCCCAGAATCAGAACCTACCCCAGGTGTGGTGGGCATGACCTTGGTTTGGATGTTGGGGTGATATGGGTGGTTTGGTTAATATTGTCTCTAGGAGGTAACCTCCATTCTCTACCCTACTCTAATTAGCAAGCCCCCTCTTTGGGGAGTAGTGGGGGGGGATCTTCCAGAAGTGTGTTGGGAGGAACGGAGGGAGGGATTCGTCTGGCCTGATTTCATGGGTCAGCAGTAACTCTAGGGTGCTGTCCCAGGCCGCCCACCATAACATCTAAATGAGAAGGTTTTCCAGTAAGACTCTCAATTATCCCCATGAATGGATCCAAGCCACAATACAATAATCTCAAACAGTAGATAAACCCTACTACCACAACCAAAAAATGGGAGGAGGGGGCATTCTCTTTTATTTTGTAATATGCCATACTCTAAAGTATCACATTTCAACTCAAATCAATGGCATTAAACCTCTCACTTAACCAGCACTAGGCTAACACTGTGGGTGACACAGAGGGAGCATAGGATTCAGTTAGAGTCTTCAACGAGTCTACATGTTGTTATCAATTTATTTTTCATTCCTTGAGAATATACCAGACACCAGGGAGATGGAACAGCCTAGATGTGTACCCAGTGGTGTGGACAACCTAATCTGGGGCAAAAACATTTCTGCAGATAATCCACATGATGGAAAATTGAGAGTTGGCTGGAAAACCATTTTTTTCCTTTGACCTGGCAGCTTTCTCATGACCACTCTTTTCTTTTCTCCTTTCTTTGTCCTCCATGTGTGCTCCCTCCCTGCTTCTCCTGCCAATGCCATTCCCTCTCCCCCTTCACTCCTTACCCCCTTGTCCCCTCTGCCATCTCCTTCCCCCTCTTCTGTCTGTCTCTGTCTCCCCCGCCTGCTCTGTCCCTGCTGGTAGGCGCCTCCGTCAGCCTCCTTGCTGTGGTAGTTATTGTGTGTGGCGTGGCCCTGGTGGCAGTATTTTTCTTTCTCTTTTGGAAGCTGTGTTGGATGCCCTGGAGGAACAAGGAGGCCTCCAGCCCCTCTTCCACTAACCCTACCTTGGCGGCCCCCCAGAGCCCCAGCCCCAGCCCCAAAGACACGATGGCCGACAAGCTGAAGGACCCCAACACCCTTGGCTTCCTGGAGGCAGCTGTGAAGATCAGCCACACATCGCCAGACATCCCGGCGGAAGTGCAGATGTCCGTTAAGGAGCACATCATGCGTCACACAAGGCTGCAACGGCAGACCACGGAGCCGGCCTCATCCATCAGGTGAGAAGTCTACCCTCTGGTCTCCTACAAACACATACCTGCTCTTTCCCCCCACCCCCATCCCTATATCTATGTGGAGTGCAGAGGAAGGGAAAGGGGGAAGGGAACAAGCATTTATTAAGCACTTACTATGTGCCTGGCACTGTGCTAAATGCATTACAAATACTTTCTCAATAGAAGATGGGACAAAATGGTTAGCCATATAGAAATATAAACTTCTGGAAATGACTTGGGAGCATTTAAAGACCAGCAGGTTAGCCAAGAGGGTAACAGTGCAATTATTGGAGTAGTTCATCAGTGGGGGCTTCCAAGAAGGGAGAGGGGTCCGGGGTGACACATGGTTGTGTGTACCTGAAAGTTCCTCCTTACAAGCCCTACTGTCCTCCTATCTTCTCTCACCTCTGTGTCTTTGAGCTTGGCATACCCTATAACTAGCATGGATCCCAACTCCCACCTGCAGGTGCCCTTCTCCCCATTTCTTCCTGTTGAAAACCTTCCATTCTTTCAGTGACTAACACCAGTTCTACCTCCTGCATGAAGTTTCTTCCCTGCAGCTGAAAGGGATCTCTCTTCCTCTTCCAATCTCTCATGGCCATTGTATTGTCTTATCTCCTGTAGGTTGTGCAGGTTCGTTACCACTCAACTGTCTTCCCATCTCCCTGTTCCCACCCCCAAGTTCCAAACTGTCCCTCACTCCATTGCCAACTTGACCTTCCTTCTGCATAGATCTGGTCCTAGGCAAAAAAATGAAATGTTCGGTGGTCCATTATTGCCTATTAAGTTCAAATAGTCAAGGCATCCACAGTATGGCACCTCCCTACCTTTCCTTATCCAATGCTATTCATTTCTGCATACTCTGCTGTTGTTCAGTGGGGTCTGATTCTAGGTGATCCCATGGACAAAGTCGATGGGGTTTTGTTGGCAAAGATACTGAGTGGTTTGCCATTTCCTTCTTCAGTCTGTCTAAATTTTACAGATTAGGAACTGAAGCAAATAGGGGTTTGCCCAAGGTCACATGGTTAGATCAAGTGTCTGAAACCATATTTAAACTCAGATTTTCCTGACTCCAGGTCCAGTGCTCTATGCACTATGGTGCCATCTAGCTACATACTCTACCTCCAGCCCAACTTGGACTACTCTTACACTGCCCCACCCCTGTTTTCCTACTGCTGAACCTTTGCCCAAGCTGTTCCCCATGCCTGAAATGCCTCCCCTAGTCCCCGGTCCCTCCTGTTTGCATTCTAACACAACGTCTAAGGTCCAAATCAAATGGCCATCTCTTCCATGAAAAATGCATTTCTATGGGACTTTGTGATTTCCCAAGCATTTTCTCACAGTGCCTTTGAGATGGGCTGAATGATGATTATCATGCCCATATTACAGGTGAGGAAACTGAGAAATTTTTAGAGTCAAGCAGATCTCAAGTGGCCCGATTCCAAGCACTCTACTGACTGTGCCACACAACCTTCCTGATTCCACTCCCTTAGTAATAGCCTTCCCTCCTTGGTCCTCAAAAAACATTTTTATTTTACTTCTCTTTCACATTTATGCATTTTTGTACTGTTACTAATAGCTAGCATTCATATAGCACTTGAATGTTTGCAAATGCTTTATAGATATTTATTTAAATTATGTATGTATGTATGTATGTATGTTATATATACATTATCTCATCTGATCCTCACAATACTCTGACATAACTATTATTATGCTCATTTCATATATAGGGAAACTGAGGCCCAGAGAGATTAAATGAATTTACCTTGGATCACATAGCTTATAAAGTGTCTGAAGCAGGCTTTAAACTCAACTTTCCTGATTTCAAATCCAGCACTCTAACTACACTATGCCAGCTGCCTCAGTTATTTCCGTAGAGGTCACATCTCCTTTCTAGACTGTAAATCCCATGAGGGCAGTGATCATGTTGTATCTAACTTTTGTATCTCACCTAGCACCTGGCACAATGTACACAGTAATTGAATGATACGTCCTCATTGAGTTTAAATGTGTTGAATTATGAATCCTTAAAGGCAAAGAAGTGAAGACACTTTCAACTCTGTATTTCCTGGCACCTGGTTCGGTGCCTTGCACATAGTAGGTATTTAACTGTTTGTTGAATGAAGACCTGACCTCTTTTTCCCCTTCCTTGCCTGCTCCCAGGCACACCTCCTTTAAGCGCCACTTGCCCCGGCAGATGCACGTCTCCAGTGTGGACTATGGCAATGACCTGCCGCCTGCTGCTGAGCAGCCGACCAGCATTGGCCGCATTAAGCCTGAGCTGTACAAGCAAAAGTCTGTGGATGATGAGGAAGGTAAGAATGAGGCTGCCAAGACTTGTGGGAAGATCAACTTCAGCCTGAAGTACGACTATGAGAATGAAACCCTGGTTGTGCGGATCCTGAAGGCTTTTGACCTCCCCGCCAAGGACTTCTGCGGCAGCTCAGACCCCTACGTCAAGATCTACCTCCTGCCTGACCGCAAGTGCAAGCTGCAGACCCGCGTGCATCGCAAGACCTTGAATCCCACATTTGACGAGAATTTCCACTTCCCTGTTCCTTATGAGGAGCTGGCTGACCGGAAGCTCCATCTCAGTGTCTTCGACTTTGACCGTTTTTCTCGCCATGATATGATTGGGGAGGTTATCTTGGACAACCTCTTTGAGGCCTCTGACCTGTCCCGAGAGACCTCTATCTGGAAGGACATTCAGTACGCCACCAGTGTGAGTACCTATCTCTATTTCCTATAGTTTCTTGGGGTAGGGTTGGCATCTCTCAAAAGACAGTCCTTTTTCTGATGGTCTGTTGGATAACCTCCAGAACAGGGAGGGCGAAACAGGGGACATTGGAAACTCTTCCCATGGGTGCCTGGCTAGCTCTCAGAAAGTCATCCCGAACCTGTTCCAAGTTGTGGAAATGAAAACAGAGCCAAAAGGTTAGAACATAGAAAGTGAATTATAATTCTGGTGCCTCTGTTCCTCCTTTATTGCATATTTTGAGACTTCTTGCCCACCACACCTCAGTTTCCCATCTTAAAACTGAGTGTGTATGATTCATGCACCCCAAGGAACAAAAGTAAGAAGTGGGGTGAAGTCAACCAGATGACAATACCCACAGACGACATTGCCTTTTTTAAAGTGCTTGGAGCAGATAATAAAGAACAGCCATGGTCTCTTTTCTTGGTGAGCTCTAAGATCTAATAGGAAAAAGGGACAAAGCCAAATGAAGATTCATGGATTACATTTGGAACAATGGCATGAAAAGCTGTGGAGGCTAGTAGAACTGTCAGGAGCTATATGCATCTGGGCTGAGGAGGGGCCAGAGTGATCCCAGTGAGTTGAGATTATTCAGAGAAAGCTTTCTGGCACTCAGTCTCAAACAGGGTTTTAAAGGTAAGGAAGGGCATGACTTAACAAAGAGACAGGGGGAAGGAGTTTCAAGTGGGATATTTTTAGCCCCAAAGAGCCACAGTCCTGAGGCTTTAGTCCTAATCCCTATGGCCTTCAATTACCTACTTTCCCCAGATGTGGTCAGTTCTGTCCATTGGTGCTAGATTCTTCTGCGTGGCAGAAAAGTGTCCCTGAGTGCCTTTGGCTTGGTATATATTATGTCTTCAGAGCCCTTTGGTGCATGTCAGATGGTATATACAGGTGGGTGGTGGGTTATATATGGTATCATTGGTGTTGCTAGACCTCCTTGCTATAGTATAGTGGAATCTAGAGCGAGGTCTCACAGAGAATCTGAGTATGCTAGCTGGATGAACATCTCCAGTCACATAGGTTTGGATAGCGTACCTTTAGCAGTTGCCAGTTGAGATCCTCCCTTGTCCAATATCACTCTGGCATTTGGTGCAAAGTAATTCTCTCCATCCTTGGCCTTCCTCTTTCATAGAAGATATTCAATAAATGTAAGCTACATTGAATTGCTGGAATATATTGAATGAAGGTCCTAGGGGACTATAAGCTCCTCGAGGGCAGGAATTCTTTCATTGTTATCTTAGTATCTTTGATACAAAGCACAGGGCCTGGTGTGCAGTTGGTGCCTAATAAATGCTTATTGGTTGATTAATTGGGGAACACACTCTAAACTGGTAGGGAAAGGAAAGAATTGTTGGTAAGAGAGAGAGACAGACATAGATACAGAGACAAAGAGAGATAGAAAGAGACAAAATGAGAAGAAACAAATTGATCTCCAGATGGCCTCTGCTTCTACCCTCAAGAGGCAACACTGGGGCAGCATCTATCTACACACACACACACACACACACACACACACACACACACACACACTTCTGGAGCTGGTGTCAGTTCCAGCTGCCAATCATGAAAGGAGTAATGCTGCTTGCCTGGAGTTGTCCATTTGTTCCTCCAAAGACCTATGACTCTCTCCACCTCTAGGGCTCCTATCTAGCCATACGTGGCTTCCCAACATCCCTGCTCCTTCTGCCTTCCCAACATTGCATCCCCAACAGCACAGGCATCAGGGCAACGAAGGCAGGGAAGGAGTGGCAACTCAGAGTCGGCCCAGAGCCCAGGAGCTTTTGTCTATAAATCATTTGGAAGTTTACATCTGTTTCTGCTCTTGCTTCTCAGTCTCCCAAGGGACAGAATCCATTATGGTGACTGTATACATCCTAGAGAGAAACTCTGTCCCCACCCTCTACTTATGCACAATGCAGGGGAATGCCCAGGGGAGAAGAACCAAGAGGAGGCAACAGGCATCTGCCCCAACAGAGGGGCAGGAGGTGAAGTAGGAACAAGAACAGAATGAAGAGCTTAGGAGGCCAGCCGCTTGTGCTCTAGGCCATAGCATCCTGCAGGGGTGGGGAATTTCTAGGTCCTCAAGTGGAGAACCTCTATCTAGGTCCTCAAGTGCAGAGCCTAGGGCGGGGAACCTCTAGGTCCTCAAGTGCAGAGCCTAGGGCGGGGAACCTCTAGGTCCTCAAGAGCAGAGCCTAGGGTGGGGAACCTCTACATCCTCAAGTGCAGCCCTTTAGCAAAGGGCTGCACTTGAGGACCTAGAGGGCCACACGTGGCCTCAAGGCCACAGGTTCCCCACCCTTGGCTGCCTTCTTTCTGCTTCCACCTCAGGAAGGAGATTTGGGGGATGGAAGAGGTTTCAGTCAGACCTGCAGTGGACAGTTTCCTTAGGTTCCTGCTCTGTTACTAACTTAGCTGGGTGATCTTGAGAAAGAATCCTCATCATTTTAAACCTCCGTTTCTCCATCTGCAGCATATTCAGTAGTTTCAGTCATGTCCAATGCTTTGTGACCCAGTTTTGGGGTTTTCTTGGCAAAGATACTGGAGTGATTTGCCATTTCCTTCTCCAGCTCATCTGACAGATGAAGAAACTGAGGTAAACAAGGTTAAATGACTTGCCCAGAGTCACACAGCTGGTAGGTGTCTGAGGGAGATTTGAAGTCAGGCCTTCCTGACTCCAGGCCCAGTGCTCTATCCTCTGTGATATCTACCTGCAAAATAATGGGGTTAAAATAAATGATCTCTCAGATCCTTCCAGTTCCAACATCCTGTGATTCTGACTTCAAAGACAAGGAGATCTTGACCTAAGAGCCTAGCCACATCACGAGGAAGTCAGGCCCACACATGAAGAAGTCTTTCTAGTTTGGAAGGACCAGCCAGAGCTTATGCTTCCAAGAACCCAGGGTTATAGCCACACCCCGATGAGACACCAGGACCTTAGCATCATCAGCCTTGAGCTGAAATGGACCTGAGAGGCCGTGTGGTCAGCCAGGGATGACACGAGCTTAAGCCTTCTTGGTCTCTAAGAAATCACCCTACTCTGAGGAGTTCTAGACCTCGGCGAATGGAAAGTGTCTGTCTGTTCACACGATGGGAGGGATGACGCAGGTCAGTGGTTCAGTGGGTAGAGCGCTTCACCTGGAATCAGGAAGACCTGAGTTCAAATCCAGCCTTAAGTACTTCCTAGCTATGTGACCGTGGGCAAGTCACTTAACCTCTGCCTCAGTTTCCTCTTCTGGGAGTAAAACAGCACCTACCTCCCAGAGGTGTTGTGGGGATCAAATGAGATCATAAGTATAAAGTGCTTCGGATTGTACTTGGCACATAGTAGGCACTATATAAATGCTAGCTATTACCATCATCATCATCATCATCGTCGTCGTCATTATTACAGTTCTTTATCTTAACTCCCCTAAGGAGTCTGTAGATAGATTTTAGTGGATCTGTGAATTTGGATGGGAAACAATTACATCTTCCTTTCACTAACGTTTGCTTTTCTTTGTAATCACATATATTTTATGCATTTGAAAAGATTCTTCTGAGACAGGGTCCTTGGCTTCACCAGACTGCCCTAGGGGGTCTATGAGACAAAAAAGGTTTGAACCCCTATCTTCAATGATTCCACTTCACAGGCAGGTCTTCTCTGGGACTCCCCTGGGCCTGCCCCGTGAGGGATGATTCCCCAGAGGTGCTCCGCTTCCTGAACGCTGGCCAGTTTCACTGTTCTGAAGGGAGCCTGGCAGAATGCGAGTACCTCTTCCAAGAACAGCTCATCCTGCCTCCCTTAAGATATATCCCCTGTCACTTTGGGGGGAGAGGGGGAGGAGGGCACAGAGGGCGCAGAGAGCACAGAGGGCAAGCAGGCTTTTTGGTTCATGATGACTCTTAGAAATCCCAATTTTCTCCTGGCCCTGAAGGCCCAAGTCGGCCCATCTACAGGATTGATGGATGGAGTACAAAGAGAACTAGAGTAGTTACTGAGGGGATGGATAAAGACGAAGGACCTGCCTGTGGTGTCTCTCCACTCCCATTCATCCTGTGGCACATGCCACCTGATTATTAATCTTTCTAAAGTATTGTTTTCATCATCTCACTTCCTGCCTAAGAATTCCAGTGCCTTCGGAATGAAGCCCAGACTCCTCAGCCTTCCACAGTGCTGGAAGCTCAGCCTGTGCTTCCAACCTCAGCTTAAAAACCCTTGGCTCCACCCAGGCTGATCCATTCCACCAAGCTCACTCTGCTCGTACCCACTTCTAGGCCTTATCTCATATTGTTCCCCTTACCTAGAATGGCCTTCTTCTTCCTCTGCCTCTCCCATGAGGCCTTCCTACTGCTATTCTCTCCCATCATCCCCTTCTCTAGATGTATTGTGTACATCAGAGGTGTCAAATGTATGGCCCTCTGCCACATTATGAGGCTCTGCAACATTCCTGAGTGCAGCCTGAACCATATTAAAATGTAATTAGAAAATATTTAACAAGATAAATAAAAATACTGTAAAACATAATGTAAATATGTGGTTTTCTAAATCAGTATGTGGCTTTGCAGAGCCTTACGGACAGTTTAGTGACCCCTTTTTTGTTTCAGCTTGTCTATATCACTCTTTTTAGGCAAATGATCATATCTTGCCTGATACAATATTCTAATTAATTTACTTACATCTTATTGCTCCAATAAAACTAGGACATTCCCAAAGGATCATGGTCTATGTAGAATCTTATTTTCCCTGTTACTGCCTCACATGGTTCTCTCCTCCTGCCTCTCTCTCTCTCTCTCTCTCTCTCTCTCTCTCTCTCTCTCTCTCTCTCAACATAGTTGATGCTTGGTAACATTGGAGGAGGGAGGAGGTTGGTAAAGACTTGTGCTTTTATTAGAGTAGTCCCAAAGAGTAAATTCCCTCTACTGCTGCTGATTATTGCCTGACAGTCCTAGAGAGAGTTGCTGAGAGCTATAGGAGGTTAAATCATTTGCTCAGGGTCCCCCAGCCAATGAGTGTCAAGGTAGGATGTGAGCCCCACCTTTCTGACACTGAGGCCAACTCTATAGCTACCAAACCATACTGCCTCTCACTCCGGAGAAGGCTCCATAGCAATAGCTTACATTGGCTAGCACTTCCTAGTTTCTGAAGCATGTTCCTCGCAACAGATCTGCGTATGGCATGAAGTACAAATATGATCATTCCCACTTTCAGATGAGACAACAAACTCAGAAAGGCCAAGTAACTTGCAGAGACCCCCAACTGGTAAGGGTCAGCAGAGTCAAGACTTGCACCTAGATCTTCACACTTTAATTCCAGTGAACTCTTCCTTTAACCAATACTGCTACTTATAAAATGACTCATTTGTGTAATGCTTTACAATTTGTAAAACATCTCCGTGAGGCAGGTATCCCCATTTTACAGATGAGTAAATTGATGGTCAAAAAAAGTAAGAGCCTTGCCCAAAGTCACACAGCTAGTCAGTGGCTAGACTGGGATCTGAAACCAGGCCTCCTGTTCTTACGCTCTTTACGTTTGAACGAATGGATGAATGCAGCATGATTTAGTGGAAATGCTGCGCATAAACACTGAGGATATCTATATAGTGAGGAAGGGATCAAAATTGGAATCAATTCTATTGATTCAGAATCAGGGAAGGTTTCCTGAAGGAAATATTGTATAGCTCTTGATACAATGAGTACTGAACCAGGTTTTGAAGGAGTGTTGGAATATGGCTTGGTGATAAGCAGAAATAGTAAGTTAGAATGGATAGGCTCTGTGTGGAGAGCGAGAAGCAGGATAATGTGGCTGGATGGAGATGCCAGCTAGGAAACAACATAAGGTGATGAGCAGGGGAAAGGGTGACAAAGGAATCATAGATTTCAGGTTGGGAAGGATTTTAGAGACCATCTAGTATAACCCCATGAATTTCCAAATGAGAAAACAGGCCCAGAAAAATGAAATTACTTACCCAACATCATAAAGGCAGGACATTGTAAAACTGAGATTTGGACACGAGTCTTCGGCCTTCAGATCCAGTACTCTTCTGCCTGTACCATGCTGCCTTTGGGAATTGGGGGTGCTGTGGTGTTTAGAAGCCTTGAAGACCAAGTAGAGCAGATTTGCTTTGGGGTTAAAAGTATTCTTTGGATACCGTTCCAGTATCACTTTTCACTCTTGCAGCAAGGAGTCCAGACAGGTAAGGGTTAAGGGGACCAGGTGCCTACAGGTACCTCTCTCCTTCCTACGATGCTCACCTTAGTCTTAGATTATAAAGTCCAAGATTATAAAGTCATTCCCCCATTCATTTTCAGTGACTGGATGGTAAATAAAATTCACCCCAAGAAGTGCTTTCAGTAGACCCTTAGACAAAAATTTTTTAAAATGCTCCTTTACTGGCAGCAAAGTAAACGGAGCCTTGGGACACATGTGCTCACATACACTCTTCAACCCCTCACAAATTTCAGAGACTGCTTAATTAGAATTTGCACTCCGCACGGTTAGAGACAAGCAGACTGATTCTCCTGCTTCAGCTTGTCAATTCTCTTTTTCCAAACACTGAATCACAGAAACTTGGGCTTGGGTGCATGATCTTAGGTGGTCATTATCTTTCCCCTCGCTTTGAGGCCACTCAAACAATTGTAGACCTAAGCAGGAGACTCTCTCTCCTTCCCAGCTTCTGTTACCTCTATTTATCTTCAAGAAGGACCATCAGTAATTCGCCACATTTCCCAGCTTCCTCTTACCTTCCTCCATGTACTTATATTGACAAAAATAAGGGCTGTTCCTTACCTCTGCATGGCCCCCCTACCCTGGCCCAGTCTTATTATTTCTATATAAAGCCATAGATTTATCATTGTAATGGAAAAGCCGTCACCTGGGTTTGCCAACATCTCTGTAATATTTTCATTATTGCTGAGGAGGCCTTAGACCCTCATGCGTATGGTGCGACTAATCCTACCGTGGATTCCGTTCTGCGGCAGGGGATGAGAATTTGTAATTGGCACCATAAATATGCAGTGTGGTAGTGACCCTAATGAACTCCTCGTCTTCCTGCCTTTTGCAAGGGTCCCAATCAGTCTAGAGCTAAGTGAGAGTGGGAGAAGGGAGGCAGCGGCTAGAGGAAGAAACAGTACTAATAAAGCTCTGTGCCTTATGCTTTGGGGTGAGAGAGGAGGACAAGGAGGCCAGGCCTTTAAGGAAGGGAGGTGGGAGCCAGAAGACTGGATTTGAGTGCCAGCTCTGCTGCTTACTAGGTGTGTGATCCCAGGCAAGTATCTTCGCTTTTCTGGGTCTCTGCTTTAATATTTGTGAAGTGTGGGGATTGGACTGACTTCTAAGATCCCTACCAGCTCAACCAGTCTGTGACTCCACCACAGTGCTTTCAAGAAAGCCCTTGGTTCTCTGGCTTTTACATCAAACATGTTAGTGTCAACAGTGCAAGGAAGTGAGCTGTAGATTCCCATTATAGACATAAATCTCCAGAATGCCAAGCTGTTGGGCGTCATTTCAGTACACCTTTTCTCTCCTAAAAAATGTAAAGTATAGGCTCCCCAAAAGATAGATAGATAGATAGATGGATGGATGGATGGATGATAGATAATTTATTAAGTGTTTATTATACACCAGGAGCTGTCCTAAGTACTGGCAATACAAATAAAAGAAAAAGATGGTTCCTACTCTCAAAAAGCTTTAACCCTTAAGAAGGAAATATGAAACATAAAATGGAGCTAGGAAGTGGGGGACAGTATAGAGAAGGGTTCCTATGCTGGAAGTGGGGGGAAAGAGGCAGCTGATAGAGAGGTAGAGTAGTCTAGAGAGTGAGTTAAGCTGGATCCTCTCAGAAATGGCAATCCTTAAAGAGAATTCTCGACTGTTTTCTGGGATCTGGGGAAGTCCACAGTATTGGGGAGTCCCTACTCTGACATAGGGGAACAACAAAATCAAGGGAGTAATGAACCCTAGTCCTTTCATCCTCTTCACATTTCCCTGCATTTATACTGACCATCATTCTCAACCTTCTGCTTCCCTCTCTTTGCTCAGCAGGAGAAATTGAAGACCTATAATGTTAATGGGAAATTAGAGAGGGCATATGGTCACATAGCTAAGGACAAACATGGAATGAGTCCCTGTATGATTGAACTTACCAAAGGATTTGTTGCTGGAAGTGTTTTCTCTCCCTATTAGGCTGCTAATCATAGAATATTAGAACAAAAGAGACTTCGGAGATCATATAATCCAGCGCCTTTGTCCCCTTTTCCTCCTGAAAGCTATCACTTGAGGGGGGAGGTGTGGGATTCTTTTGCGGGTACTTACCTTCTGCCTTTTTCTAGCAGTTTGTCCTGCTGATGTTGTTCTTGGCATTATGTCATTCCAAGCCCTCCCATGTGCAGGTCCCTGAACTGACTTGTGAGGAGGTTGAAGGATGGGGATAGAGATGAGGATATAGCACTTCCTCCTGGAAAAGACCCAGGCTAATAGGGGAATAACTTAAGAAGACTTCCAGTGAGATATGTAAACACATACCAACTAATAGGTTTCTAAGCACTGGACAGAGCATAGGGTCTGAAGTTAGGAAGACCTGGATTCAAATCCAGCCTTAGATACCCCCTAGCTATATGACCCTGGAAAAGTCACTTAAGCTCTGTTTGCCTCAGTTTCCTCATCTGTAAAATGAGGATAACAGTAGTACCCGCCTCCCAGGGTTGCTGTGGGGATCAAATGAGACAATAATTGCAAAATGTTGAGCATAGTATCTAGTACTTAGTGGGCACTAGATAAACATTATCTCTTATTATTATTATATGCATATTATTATAGTTATTAGGTACATATTATATAATATAAAATATATGTAATGTACATATTATATGTATATATAGTATGTGTATATAATAATACGTATATAAATATTTTGCTAAAAGGATGCAGCACTGAACAAAATTTTATCTGGACTAATTAGAGAAGGCTTCCTGGGGTATTTGGGGCCATGTCTGAGGACAGGGTTGGAATAGTTTGTACCTAGAGGGATAAAACAGCAAAAGAGAGGCAGTGGGACTGGCTTCTTCAATTGCTTTTGGAGAGTGAAGCGTTTGCTCAGGGCTGAGAGGCAGAAAGATAACAGCTTCCTTTGGACAGGCTTAAACTTGCATCTACATCACCCTGGGCTGCCCCAGTGAATAAACTGTGTCCTCTCTGACCTCAGCCATGTATATTGAGGGGAAATTTGCTTCCCTGGACAGGCTTGCCTGGTTGGAGAAAATTTCATTTCATTCCTTTCTCACCCCTAGATATTCAGGTCAAAGGAGACTCCATATTGGCTCCCACACTTCTTCACATGGTAGCTGCAAAGACCAGCAATTGACCGATGATAGATCCGCAGCAGTGACTCACAAAATCACGCTGGTATAGAAATTTTCAAAGCACCATCGACTCGGAGCTTTAAACGGCACCTTCAAAGTGCTAAGCTTAGGTTTGAAGACTCCCAGCTTTAGTCTCTGCATGTAGGAGGACTGGATGGGACAGAGGGTATAACCTTTAATGAGAAAGGTATAACCTGGTTATTCTCTAACTCTTCAGTAAGTCAGCAAGGCTTGAACCCAGAGAAGACAGAGAGAGAGAGAGAGAGAGAGAGAGAGATGGATAGATAGACAGATCACTTAGAATTGATGGATTGATCGATCATTTAAGGCCAGATTCAGGTCCTTGAAGAGGTTAATAATCTAACAGGAGACAAAACAGTTAAACACATAATTATAAAGGTAGGTTGAGAGTTGGCATGGTGTTGTGAATAGAACATTGGTGTTGAAGCCAGAAGAACTTGGTTGGAATCCTGGCTCTGATATTTATAATTTATGTAATCAAAGATAAGTCCTTTGCTTTCTCTGAGCCTTGACTGTAAAATGGAAATAGAATTCGTACTACCTAAGATGAAGGTATTGTTGTATTCAGCCTCGGTCGGAGTACATCCGGAACTTTGTGCTTCAGTCCATGGTGCCACGTTTCAGGAAAGATATTGGACAGCAGGAGCACATCCAGAGAAGGGGAAAGAGGATGGTGAGGGAAGTGGAGGCCATGTCCTATGAGAATCAGTTGAAAGAAGTTGGGGTATTTCATTGAGAGACTAGGAGACTTAGTGGGGAATGCGATAGCTTATCTTGAAGTTTTTGAGGGACTGCCATGTAGAAAAATGATTACAAAATAACTCAATGCTGGGCCTGGCAGAAACCTTACAGATCATCCAGACCAGTCCCATCATAAAAAGACAAGGATTGGACAGTGAGGTAGTTTGAAACAAGCTACTGAAGGCTACCCAGGGAGGGGCTATTATGGTCTTCTACAAACCAAGACATAGAAGCCCATACCACTTGACCTTTGCAGGCAGAAATCTAGAAGGTGATAGATGGAAGGCGCAGAAGGGCAAATTTAGATTCAAAATAAGGGGAAACTTCTAAGCAATCAGACCTGTCCCAAAAGTGGACAGGAGGTAGTGAATTTTCCAATCCGGAAGGACTTTAGTAATATTAATAATAATAGCTAACACTTATGTAGTGCTTTAAAGTTTGCACATTCCTTTACATATATTATCGCATTTGGTTTTACAATAACCCTAAGAAGTAGGAGCTATTTTTATCTTCATTTTACAAATGAGGAAGCTAGCGCTGAGAAAGGTTAAGAGACTCTTCGAGAGTCGTAGGGCTAGTTTCTGAGACAGGATTTGAACTCGAGTCTTCCTGACTGCAGGGCCAACATTCTAGCCACCTAGCTTACCTCTATTTTAAGTGGATCATTTGTCAGCAATATTGTAGAGGGGATTTCTGTCCAGGCATGGGGTGGACTAGATGGCTTGTGAGGTGTCCCTTCCAACTCTGAGATTCTACTAGGGGTGGGGAACCTGCGGCCTTGAGGCCACATGTGGTCTTGAGGCTGCAGGTTCCCAGCCCTGCCTGATACCCTCAGGACCCCCACTGTTGAGGCAGTGTGAACAGCTAGAAAACCTGGATTTGAGTCTTGCCTCTGATACATACTGGCTAAGTGAGCAGAAGCAAGTCACTTCATGCTCCAGATGGAAAAGAGTGCTAGGTTTGGAGCCAGAATACCTGGGGTCAGGTCCTTAATGTGCCACTTATAACTTGACCTATTGTGGGCAAATCACTTATCCTCTCTGGTCTCAGTTTCTTCGTCTGAAAAATGAGAGGGTAGATTAAATGACTTCTGAGGTTCTTTCCAGATCCAAATCTATAAAAACAACGTAGCTTAAACCTCTCAGTACCTCGAGGCATCTCTCTAAGACTGTAAATTACTGATGAGTGGCCAGTCAGTATAATTTTGGGGGTACAAGGGGAGTCTTCATAACAGGAGTTGCCAATTAATTCACAGGTCTTAGATCAGAAAGGATCATACCTAGAATTGGAAAAGGTAGACATCTCCAAAGTCATCTCAAAAAGGTCAAAGGACAAATCCCCATCCACAGTCAAGCCCCAAGAGGGGAAAACCGGGAACTGTACCCAGGCTGCCTGCCCAGACGAGAGACAATTTCTCTCCCAGCCTGCAGCCTGGGCCGCCTCACCAGCCTGCTCTGAATAATAGATGAAGGAAAGCCAGTCCCAATCCAACACAGAGGCTGAATGAGCCACCGTGGCTGCAGCCAGTTCACTGCCAGTTGCCCCACCCCCTGCCCTCAGTTCTGCCAGGCCTAGGGCGGGGGTCAGGCTAGGGGGCTTCTACGTTAGCCTATTTAGCAGCCAATTGGCAGGGAGCTGCACAGCAGCCTGATTGCCTTTCCTGGATTTTCATTTATCCCTGGTCTCTTGAGCCTAGACTCATTATCTTCATTATTCTTTGGCTCCAGCACAGCGCTCCTCTGGTTCCTTCCTATAGCTTGGGGGTGGGTGGAACTGTTTAACCCTTAGTATTCTGAGTACCCTGAGTCAACTGAGGCTGTAGACAGCACTCCAGCAGGTTCTGTGTCGGAGCTGGGCCAAGAGCAACACCCAGGAATCAGTGACAACTGCCTTGCTCACCTAACTGACAAAGGAAGGCAGGGAGAAGAAAGGAGTGAAGGCATTTCTTGGTGGAGCAGAGAACACCAAAGTGACAAATCACGTTTGCCGATGACTAACAGGATTATCACATAGTCTTCTCTAGCCCTAGAATAACTAGGAAGCAGACCAGGAAGAAAGAAAGATGCCGGAGTCCCTGGCAGGTTGGACAAAGCCTAATCTCAGAATGATTGAGCCAGGGATCTGTCCGCTCCCCACATACTGAAGCCCAGATTCAGTGTCATGTCTGTGTTCTAGTGCCAATGGCATCTGGAGATTGAGAGTTAGAAGCAGCTGCTTTGGGTCCAAGGTATAAAACGTTCTTGGCTTTCCTAAGAAGGAACTTAGCTAAAAATCCATGTGAAATAGAAGCCATGTGGCATGTTACACCTTCCCAAAGCAGCACCATTAGTCTCTCTGGGAAGTTACATGGGTATCTATGTGGCTCAGAACCAAGTTCAAATCTGACCTCGGATACTTGCTAGTTGTGTGACCCTGGGCAAGTCACTGAACCTCTGTTTACTACCACTGGAGTAGGAAATAGCAAAACATGCTATGATCCATGAAGTTACAGAGAGTTGTACATGACTGAACAACTGAAAAACAAGGTTACCCAAGGAGAAATGGACTTATTTGTAGACTAGGTGTGTTAGGAGACCTTGTGCCTTGAATTCTTCTCCAGGTGAATGGATCTGCATTTACCAAATCTGCATTGATCCATATTCTCTCACTCAGTCTTTCCTGGATGAGAAGTAGTGACTATCTGTACAAAAAGAGTTAGGAGTTTCACGAAGGGCTTGGGAGAAGTGCTGCTAATTGACCCTTTAAGGGACCTGACCTTGGCTTCATTAGTGCTATGTTCTAATCAGATGAACTCAGTAGCTACAGCATAGCATTAAAATGTTTTCATAGTTAAGCTTTTCACAACAGAAGTTTGGTCCTTCCCTCTGGCGCCTCAAAGGAATTGAATTTACAAGCTGCTGGGCTCATGAAACAGATTATAAGAAAAAGCCATCTCCTCTCTCTCCTCCACCCCTAAAAATATCTTGCCATCATATTGACCAAGCCATCCCGTCTTGCTGGGTTCTTGTAGATCCAAATTCCTTTTTGTGACAAGGCTACCTCTATGTTCTTTCCCTCTCTTTCTTTTTTTTTTCCTTTGCCTTGAGATGACTTAGAGAAGATTGATTAGTCAAGTAGCTATGTGACCCGGGGCAAACCACCTTATGTCTCTGGACTTCAGTTTTGTCATCTGGGAGATGAGGACATTCAATTGCCTGATTGCCAAGGTCTCCACTTCCATTTCTAACTTTCTATGATTCTAAGAAAACAACATACCATGCCCTCACACTAATAAGGCCTTCATTGGTATTCTGTGCACCAGCATGGTATAGATATCTAATCTTTTTCTCACGAGAGAATGAATGGGCAATCATTTGGCCACAGTCTCATGCATCAACAAAAATCTATTTCTCTAACGCAGGGCACTTTATACTCTCCCCCCAATTCTTTCCCCTGAATACATATACACTTGTCTTGCTGCTTCCATCACCCAATAACAAACAATGACATTTTCTCTTGGAGAAAGATTATTTGGTCACAGGGGATACAAGCAGTATCCCTGATTCCTTCTGGTGGAAATGACCTCATTGGATGCCCAGTGATTTGGAGGGATGGGGCCACAGTGCAGAAGTGTGCCCAGAGATGGAGCAGCCCTGGGCAGTGAGTGGCCCCTGGAGAGCTCTGGAATTTTTGTTACAGTTCTGGCCTGCTTTCATTCTGTCATTGTTCTTGCTCTTTTCCCCAAATTCTCTGGCTTGATTTTTCTCATTAACCTACTGTCATGTCTCCTGCGTGATTCGATCCAAGAGACATTTGTTGAAGGGGGGCAGACAGTGTGGTATAAGGGAAAGAAGAGAAGTGGGGAAGGAATAAGCATTTCTCTAGTGCCTACGATGGGCCAGGCACTTGACAAATATTATCCCATTTGATCCTCTCAACAACCCTGGGAGGTAGGTACTGTTATTATCCATATTTTACAGATGAAGAAAATGAAGCGGACAAAGGTTAAGTGACTTACCCAGGGCCACCCAGCTGGTAAGTGTCTGAGGCTGAATGTGAACTCAGGTCTTCCTGACTTCAGGCTGAGTCTTCTATCCACTGCACCACCTAGATGCCACTTACTTTCCTTGGGTCTCATCTGTAAAATGAGGGGACTCTGAGGTCTTTCTACCCTATACATGGTCTCCAAGGGGAATCAGGAAAGCCTTCACAGAGTAGGCGGCTCCAGATCTGGGCCTTAAAATAACACAGATTTCACCAGGCGGAAGTGAGGAAGGACTTGGAGATGGTGAGAGACATCAGAAGACAACAGAACAAGATTAGGGAACCACTAGTAGTCTTCTTACTATGGAGGGAAAATAGAGTGATTGAAGCCAAATAATGTGAAATAAACTTCAAAAGGTAGTCCAGAGCCAGACTATAAAGGTTTTTAATGCCAGGCTAAATGGATTAAATTTTATACTATAGCAATGAGAGGGGCAGGGGAGAACACACATTTATTTGGCACCTACCTATATGCCAGGTACTGTGCTATGCTTTTTAGAAATATTATCTCCTTTGACCCTGGGAGGTAGGTGCTGTTATTATATTCATTTTACAGTTGAAGAAACTGAGGCAAACAGAGGCTAAGTGACTTGCTCAGGACCATGTAGCTATTATGTGTGAGGTGGGATTTGAACTCAGGTCTTCCTGACTCGAGGCCCAGAGCTCTATCCACCATGCCACCTGTGGCGGTAGGTAGCCACTAAAGATTTTTAAGCTAGCAAATGACATGATTAGAAATTAGGAAATGAATTGGGAAGATTATTTTGGTAGCCGTGTGAAAGATGGATTTGAGAGAGAAAAGGCCGAAGGCAAGAAAATTCTGTTTAATGGATAATATGAGAGTCCAGGTGAGACATAATAAAGTCCTAAGCCAAAGTGATAGCAGTGTGAATGAAATGATGAGGATGATGTTGGATGGGGTAGATAATGTGGAGGTAGAGGCAATAGGGCTTGGCATCTGATTGATTGGCTGCAGGGGGTGGCGGGGGAAGAGTCACAGATGACTCAAGTTGTGAGCCTGGGTGACTGGGAGGAATGCTGGTGCCATCAATAGAAAGAGGGGAGTTGGGAGGAGGGGTAGCTTTGGGAGCAGTGGGGCGGGGGAGAAGATGGTAAGTTCAAATTCTGACATGGTGAGTTTGAGGTGCCACTGGGGAATACAGGTAGAGCTGTTCAACAGCCATTTGAGGGTTCGAGACTGGGACATGAGGAAGAGACTGGGGCTGGCTACATAGAAGAGAGTCATCTTTATGGAGGTGATTGAAACAATAGGTATAAATGGGGGGGAGAGAGAGAGAGAGAGAAAGAGAGGGGGGAGGGAGAGAAAGAGGGAGAGAAAGAGAGAGAAGGAGGGAGAGAAAGAGAGGGAGAGAGAGAGAGAGAGGGAGAGAGAGAGAAAGGGAGAGAGAGAGAGAGAGAGAGAGAGAGAGAGAGAGAGAGAGAGAGAGAGAGAGAACTGAAGGCAGAGTCTTGGGGGACACCCACGCTTGGGGGTGGGCACTAATGAACTAGTAAAGGAGACTAAGAAAGAGCAATCAGGAACATAGAAGAGCCAAGAAAAAACAGCATCACAGAAACCAAAAGCAGAAAGTATCCAGGATAGAGGTGTTTAGAGGTACCAAATGCTGCAGCAAGAACAAGGAAGGAGAGAAGTGAAGAAAGTTCACTGGATTTGTCAATTAAGAGGTCTTTGGTAACCTTAGAGACAGCAGTTTAGGGTTAGCACTATAGAATTAGAAGCCAAATTATAAGGCATTGATGTGTAAATGGGTGAAAAGGAAATGTAGACAGTGAGTGTAGACAACTTTTGGTAGGGGTTTAATGTTGAAGAGGAGTAGAGACAGAGGATGGTAGCTTGAGGGGACAGCAGGATCAAAGGAAGGATTTTTTAGTGTGGGGACACCTACTTACTACAACATTTCCATAGATCTGCCCATTGCTTCATGGTAGAGAGGAGTGAGAGGAAGAAAGGAAGCAGTAGAATAGTGTAAGAATGGGAATAAGCAAGTCACATTTATAGAATACTTTAGAGTTTGTAAAGCACAATAACTCTACAAAGTAGGTAGTACAAGTAATATTTGCATTTTACAGGTGAAGAAACTGAGGCATGAAGCAGTTAGCTCAGTGTCTGGCACAATGTTAGTTATCATCATCATTGTTTCTTGCCCAAGATCATATGGTTAGTTAGTGGCAGAGAAAATAATTAAATTCTATTTCTTTGAGTCCAATCCTCTTTTCTCTATACCATAATTCTCCCAGGGAGTCCCAAGAGTCTGTAGAATAGAATATTTTAACACATGAGTGATTCTTGACACTGTGGTAACTCCTCCCATCAAACGGATGGTGACCTATTTAGTGTTTAGTTGATAACCCGTTTCCTCCAAGGTATGTAGAAGTTAAGGCACTTGCTCAGAAGTTAAGGCACACATATAAAGGTAGTAGCAGAGACCAAATTTAAAAACAATTTTTTCCGACTCCACACCTAACACTCTATCCACTATGGCCTCCTGCCTCTAGTGTTGAATACCAAAGGAATATGGCCAAGAGAAAGAACAAAGAATCATTTCCATTCCTCTCCTCTTAGTTTCTCCTATGCACTGGATACCCAGTGAAACTTCTCTTGACCCTGTCAGCCCTTCAAGTCATCATCCTATATCTCTCCTCCTCTTCGTTATTAAACTTCCACAAAGAGTCATCTACATTCACTTTATCCATTTCCTTATCACTTACTTATTCATCAACCTCTACAATATGGCTTCTAATCCTATTATGCTATTGAAAATATTCTCCATAAGGTTACCAAAGGCGAGAGTGGGCATAACACATATGAACAAGGTCAAACCATTATCAGGGAAAAAAGGATGAGTAGAGACTGTTATCAATAATCTCCTCTCCACTTCACTCCCCTTTAAAAAGTATTTGGGTATTTATAATTTTGGAAGAGGTAAGGTGGGTTTGTGGGGGGGGGGTGGGGATCGTGGCCTCGTCAAATAGTCAAAGTATTGTTCATAGCTTTTTATCATTAGCAACAATACAAAAAATGTGGCCCTATGTTGTATTTTGGCTTATCACAGTCACTCCCCTTATATGTCCATCTGGTCCTCATTTATCCTAAGCAATCTTCCACTGCCACCAGCTTCATTTTACTCATATGTTTCCTATTGATTTACATTCTTTCATAATGACAATGCAGTGCCCCTCTGTTGTGTGGTAAATCTGCAGCCCCATCAGAGGCTGTCTATGACAGCTTAGTTGAAGCCAGAAGGAAGTTCTTGCTGGTTTCCACTTTTCCTTGGGAATAAAGGGAAAAAGGGGTGAGGGACATGCTAGAACCAGTGATCTGGAGAGCTAAATTGGTGTGCAAATTCCTAATATGTTCCTGTATTGTCAGTGAGATTGGGTACCATCCTCCTTGTCTCAGTTTCCTTAAAATGATTCCAGTGTTTGGGACAGAATGCTCACATTCATTTGCCTTCTCATAAACTTGATGCAGTGGAAAGAAGGTTGTATTTAAAGGCAGAGGACCTGGGTTTGAATTCTGCTTCTCTACCCATGGAAGGCCACTTAATGATCTCTTATGCTCAGTCCCCTCACCTATAAAATGAGAGGGCTAGACCAAAGAGCTGCTAAGGGCCATTACAGCTCTAAATCTAGTATTGAAGGATGATAACTTGTTTCGTATAGTGGGAGTTTCTTGTTGGGTAAAGGTTGGTCTGGGTGGCTGCTAAGGACCCTTCCAATTCTCAAAGTCTGTGATCTTATGAATCTATGTTCCTCTTGGAGTTCTAGACTGGCTGTTGTCTTGGGTTTGCCCTTACATCTACAGCTGGGTTCTAGTGCTTTGCACGGTGCTGACACATGGTAAGCAAAAAGGCAGAGAAGTAAGCAACAAGCCTGTGTTAGGCTCTTACACCATGCTAAGGACTGGGGATATGGGAAAAGCAAAAAGAAAGACACCCCTGCCCTCAAGTAGCTTACATTCTAATGGGAAAAGAAAACACACAAAAGGGGCTAAACAGGGAGAATATAGAAGGTACCCTTTGAGGACGATGGCAAAGTCTGGAGAGACAGAAGCATAGCTGGGGTAGGTATGAAACATGGACACTTGGGCCCCTCCCCCAAATGGAAAACCTTAGAAGAAACTCACAAGTGGGAGAAGGGGGCTACCATGTCGGAAGGATGTTCCTGGGTGAGAAGACAGCTAATAAATGCTTGTTGATGAATTGCTTAATTGTAGCACTACCCCCTGTGGATTTGAAATTGGCTTCTGATAGAACCATGGTTGGAAAGATTGTTTAGGGGAGGGCCAAAAGTGTGCCTGTCTCCCTGGTGGTGGGTGGCGGGGGGTGGGGGTGGGGGTGGGACTCAAGTGGTGCCTTTTTCCAGAAACCTAAAGGAGAGGGTCTGCCAGGAACATAGCCTACTCCTTCCTTTTGACTAGATTTACTCACAGCTCTCGTGGTGATATTTTGGACCACACGCCAGGAGCTTCTAGTGAGTGGAGAACAATTCGAGTAGAGTAATGTAAAGAGATGACAATCCAGGGTTAGTGGCACGGGCTCTGGAGCTCAGAGACTGTCTCATCCAACCTCCTCACTTTCAAGATGGGGAGGGGAACGGGAAGGTAGTGAGCATTTATAGAGTGCCTACTATGTGCCAGGCACTGTGCTAAGTGCTTTACGAACATCTCATTTGATACAACAACCCTGAGAGGTAGGTGCTGATATTATTTCCGTTTTACAGTTGAAGAAACTGAGGCAAATAGAGGTTAAGTGACTTGACCAAGGTCATGCAGCTAGTTAGTGTCTGAAGCTAGATTTGAACTCAGGTCTTCCTGACCCTAAATCCAGAGCTCTAGCTGTTGTGCCATCTAGCTGCCTCTAACTGAATCATAATATAATTTCAGCACTGGAAGAGACTTCAGCAACCAGCTAGCCCAGCTCCTTCCCCCAAAAGAATCCCCACCATCACATACCCAAGTGGCCATCCAACAAAATGCCAAAGGGATTTTTTGTAAAGCATGGGGTCTATGCCACTCCCTTGCTTAATAAATTCCAGTGGTTACTTCTTTCTTCTTTTTTTTTTCTTTGGAGGGGGGAAAGCAGGGCAATTGGGGTTAAGTGATTTTCCCGAGGTCACACAGCTATTAAGTGTGTCAAGTATCTGAGGCCGAATTTGAACTCTGGTCTTCCTGACTCCAGGGCCGGTGCTCTACTCACTCATTTCTTAAAGGTTCAAATATAAAATCCTCTGATTGGCAGTTAAATCCCTTTGCAACATGACCTTGCCTGCATTTCCAGCCTTATTACTCTCCTTCATGTACACTATAATTCAGCTAAATTGCTCATACACAAAACTTCATCTCTCATCTCAGTGTCTTTATACTGGCTGTCCACCATGCTCAATGCACTCCCTCCTTGCCCCTATCTCTTGGAATCTCCAGCTTCCTTCAAGGCTTAACTCAAATGTCCCCTCCTACATGAGTCCTTTTCGGATGCCCACAGCCATTAGCGCTTTCCCCCCGAAATTACCTTGTATCTATTTTGTATAGAACTCTATAACAAATACACCATCTTTCACAACTCAATTTCAGATTTCTTGATGTCAAGAACTGTTTCACTTTTGTCCTTGTATTAGCACTTAGCATATGGTAGGTATTTAATAAATGCTTGTTGATTGATTGGTTGAACACCACCAGGGAGAAGGAATTCACTAGTTCCTGAGGCAGTCCATTCTACCTGGAGATAATTCCAATCATTAAAAAGATTTCCCCCTCCATATCAAGTCTAAATTTGCCTCCCTGCAACTTTTACCCTGAAGCTTCAAAAAATTAAGTGACTTGTCCAAGGTCACACAATTAGCTAGTGAACAAGACAGCTCTGAGACCCAGGCCTCAACAATGTAACAGCTAGCATTTATGTAGCACTTCAAGGTTTATAAAACTCTTTTCATGTCATCTCATTTGTTTCTACATGGCAACCCTGCCAAGTTAAGTAGATTATATTTTATACTATTGGCAGCGGGAGGGAGAGGGGAGAACAAGCATTAAATCCCTACTATGTGCCAGGCCCTGTGCTAAGTGCTTTACAAATATTATTTCACTTGATCCACACAACAACACTGGGAGATAGGTACAATTTTTATCCCTGTTTGACAGGTAAGGGAACTGAGGCAGACAGGGTTTAAGTGACTTGTGCAGGGTTACACAGCTAGTAAGTTTCTGAAACAGGATTTGAACTCGATCTTCTTGACTCCAGGTCTGGGCCTGTAACCACTGTGCTACCTTTCTATCTGCAGCTCTGCTTGGTTTGAATTCCACATCCTGCCTAATGTCCTCTCCTCCTTTGTCCAGATTTCCTTTGTATATTGTCTTCAAAAGTTCTCAAGGTCAAAGGTTGTCTTTCTTTTCCTTATTTATATCTCCAGCACTTAACACAGTGTCTGGCACATAGTAGGTGCTTAATGCTTGTTTATTGAGTTGAACCCAGCTGGCTCACACATTTATTGAGTGCCTACTTTGTGTAAGGCACTCTACTAGGTAATGGAGATACAAAGACATAGTCCATGCCCTCAAGGAGCTGATATTCACTCTACTGATCCCTAGTTAGGTGCCTTTCCACACAATCCTGCCCTGATCTGTCACCACCCTGGCAACTTTTATTCATTTTTAAAGAATCTCAGATTCATTTAGGGTTACGCCCTCATTTACAGTTACTTATCCTGAGTTACACGGCCAACAGTAGTGTAATTAACTATCGTGGCAATATCAACATTATCCCATTTTAGTTATCTCTTTAATACTTCGATGCTAAAAACTTTTTTGTGTTAGGTCTCATATATATTTGAGTGAAAGACCGGAGTAGGAAAAAGTTTTTTAAAGGATTGAAAGGCAGTGCTTACGTCTCACATTCCCTTTCCTTTCCAGATTGGAGAGTAGAGTCTCCCTCCATGAAAAAGAGACATTAGTTGAAGACAGGAGTGGTGGTAGGATTTGAGACACTAACAGGTATCCATCCATCAAGATCTCTTCCTTCCACCAAGCCTGTTCTCTCTTCCCGGGTGGAGTCACTCCATTGAATTAAAGCAGTATCTTAAAAGATGGCCTCAATTAAATGGCTAACTCATTATCTGAACAGATTTCCCTAACCCATCTACATAATTAGTCTATCATGTTAACTAGATGTCACTGTGGATAGCAGAGAGCAAAGGCCTTGAGGGAAGGAAACACACACAGGATACATAAGTTTAGTGGAGGTTTGAAAGAGCAGGCATTGCTTGGAGACCATAGGCTCCAAAAAAGTGGGGGTGGAGGGGAGGGAGTAGTGTAGCATCTCATGGAAGCTACCAAAGTTGGACAGGAGGGATGATGGGGGAGGTCAGACTAAATTTCACAATTTTGTCTGGGATCAACCCTGGCTTCATATCTGCTGGGGAGTCCTAAGGATGGAATAGTGTGGTACCAGTGAAGACCACTGAGGAGAAAAGCCCAGGTCCTCTGGCATCTCTGCTTTAGGGTTTTTTGATGGCAAAGGGGAAAAGTGAGGGCGTGGAAGGAGGCATCAGGCAGGTGCTTTTATCATGCCAATTACTGAGACACCCTTGATGGATTCTTAATGGGTGGGCACTGAGGTCCTGGTAAAGAGTGAGATCTCCCCCCAAAAGGGAGAATATTATGCCTCTAGGGGTTTTCTGGTGTGTTCTCTCCTCTCCCTTTCCTCTACCCAAAGGATATTCTTTTAAGCATGCTGCCTCTTCCCTCCACAGTAGGCCCTTAAGAAGAAGCAGTAAGGGGAAAGTTTAACCTTCCTTGTAAAGTTACCAACCTGACCTTGTCCGATGACTTCTCTCCCCTTACCCTCCACTCCCCACTGCCATGCTATTGAAAGAATATGTGCTTCAACCCTGGGAACTGAATGTTTTTGGATAAACAGAAGGCTCAGTTCCTATTAAAAGCTTGGTCTATTGACTTTCTGTCACACACCTCAGAAGGGTTTCTGTCACCAGATGAGTAGCATTTTGGGCCACCTGAAGAAACTACATTTTGAGAGCAAAGACTTAAGGGAGTCCACAGGGAGACACCTCTCCCAGGGAGTGTTTTGTGGGTAGGGAATAGGTACTGTAGCTCTTTTTTATCCTCTTCCCTTTTCAGAAAAGGAGGCTGAGACATAGAAATGAGAACAGATCTGTTTCAAGTTGTACAGTCAGGCAGACAGGCAAAAGTCTCCACTGAGCCCTCACAAGGCAGATGGCACAGTATTGTCATTTGGAATGCACATTGAGGTATAGATATGGTCACTGACCTCAAGGATCCTCTGATCCAACTACAGTAACAAATAATAGCAAATCACATTTTGCAATCGATCAATTAGCATTTATTAAATGCCTGCTATATGTCACATGCATAGAGATAGATGCTAAAGATTCAAAGACAAAAATGAAACTTCCTCTATTCTCAGAGAGCTTGTAATCTATAAGTGGAGAGGAGGATAGATAGAAAATAGATAGATAGATAGATAGATAAATGGATAGATAGAAGGACAGATAGATGGATGGCTAGAAATAGGTAGGTAGGTAGGTAGGTAGGTAGGTAGATAGATAGATAGATAGATAGATAGATAGATAGATGATAGATGATAGGTAGATAGATGATAGGTAAATAGATAGATGATAGATAGATAGATAGATAGATAGATAGATAGATAGATAGATAGACAGATGGATAGACATAGGTAGGTAGGTAGAGATAGGTGGATAGACAGATGTTGATAGAGAGAGTTAGGTGGATGGATGGATTGTTATAGATAGATAGATAATGGATGAATAGATAGAAGGATAGGTAGATGGATGGCTAGAAATAGGTAGATAGATAAATAGATAGATATAAGTAGGAAGAAAGATAGATAAATGGATGGATGGATGGATGGATAGACATAGGTAGGTAGGTAGAGATAGGTAGATAGACAGATGTAGATAGAGATAGGTAGATGGATGGATTGATAGAGAGAGAGAGAGAGAGAGAGAGAGAGACAGACAGACAGACAGATGGATAGATAGATGGATAGATAGATACAGATACACAACTAATTTAGATCGGACTAATTGATTCTTAGCTCTTGGTGAACTTGTTTGCTTTAGGGTTTTTTTTATTTTTAAAAAGGGCTTCTAAACAAATCAGTCATAAGAAAAAGGCTGAGAGGGGAATGTTTCGTGGGAAGGCACTGTTTTGAGTACCTTAGCAGTGCCAACTTATGCACAAACTACCTAATGTGCTAATTATCCCCCATAGCTAAAATCATTGCATTTTAGAGCTGGGAAAAGGCCTGGAGGATCACAACTCCATCACTTTCTACCACATTCAAATAGGCCTCCTAAGGGTCTCAACTAGGTAGCACCTGTTATATTTGATGACTTAGGTGTAACCCAACTTTTGTGGATCTCAGCTTTCTCATCTATAAAATGAGGGATTTAGAAGAAGCCTATGTTCCAAAATGCATATGAGTGCATGTGAGTATAGGGTTTTACAGTTTACAAGAGTCAGCATAGCAAAGTGTGAATAGAGTTCCAGACTTGGAGACAGGAATAAATGAATGAATGAGCATTTAATAAGCACTTACTACGTGCCAGGCCCTGCAACCACAAATACAAGAGCAAAACCAGATTCAAATCCAGTCTTTGCCATGACTAGTTATTTATCCGAATCTTAATTCCCTCATTTGTAAAATAGGGAATTTTACCTACCCCACCCACAGGCTTGTCCTGATGATCAAATAAGATAAAGTATGTGAAGTGTTTTGCAAAGCTTAAAGGGCCCTAAAATTTTGTTGTTCAATTGTTTTCAGTTTTATATGACCCTTCATCACCCCATTTAGGGTTATCTTGGTAACGATACTAGAGTAGTTTGCCATTTCTTTCTCCAGCTCATTTGACAGATGAGGAAACTGAGGCAAACAGGGGTAAATGACTTGCCCAGGATTGCACAGCTAGTAAGTGTCTGAGACCACATTTGACCTCAGGAAGATGAGTCATCCTGACTCCAGGCCCAGCACTCTATCCACTATGCCACCACATGAGCTAGTATAATTGTTTACAAAGTGCTTTCCTCACCACAACTTGGGTTGTATACTATGCAACTATGAATAACTTGTGACACATCTATAGTTCAAGATTAGTATCCCCATATTATTGATTAAGAGACTGAGGCCCAGAGAGGTTCTGTAGCTTGTCCCCAAGTCATAGAGCTAGGCAGAGTTAGGTCTGGAACTCAAACCTAGGCTTTGTAGTTCCAGGTCAAGAGCTGTTTTCATTAGACTAGACAAATGTAATTGCCAAGATTATAAGCATAATAGCAGGTGATTACAAAGTTCTCTGAGGGCATTGCTGGGAAAGGATGCACCAGAGATGGTGCTGGGAGATTGAGCAATAGGCTGAGCTAACTAAGGGAGCTTCCTAGGACTAGTAAGCCTTGAATTAAGATTGAGGGAAACAACAGGATGGGGGAGGGAGAGGGTGGTGAAGATTGGTCTGGCCTGCAGGATAGTGAGGGCATGAGCTAAGAAGAGAGTGAAGCCCAGGCATGGGGCAGCATGGGAGCCAGGTATAGAATCCAACCCTCCAGGCCTGGACTCTGTGACTGTAGGATGCTAATTCTGCTCATCTTGCAGTAGCTCATGGGCACTGATAGCTTAATCACTGTGAAGCCCCTGGAGACCTCAGTTGAAGGTGGGATGAGACAGGAAAAAAGAGATAACCAGCCTCTGGCCTTAGAGTTGATGGAATCTGTGACCCAGAGGGAGGCTTCAGCGATTTGCCAGGGGCCTCCCTGGCCTCACAGAGAACTAGTGACCTTTTCTCAACGGCTGCCTTTTCCCCCTAGGACACCAGTGTGCTCTCTCTCTCTCTCTCTCCCTCTCTCTCTCCAGGCAGAATGAGCTGTTTCTCAGGTAGTCAGCTCCCAGACACGAGGCCTAGCACCATTCAATGCTGCCCCTCCCCTTCCCCTTCTAGCTCAGCATTAGGCAACTCAGAGAAACAGTCAAGTACCTTCATCAGAAGTGAGAAGGGCTAGCTCATGGTCTATTTTCCTAGTTATGGCAAAGACTGGGTCCCGGCCCTGGTTTAGATTGCTGGATCTGGAAAGAAATGAAGACTTGGCTTCAAATCCAGTCTCAGATATGTACTATCTGTGTGAACCTGCTCAAGTCACTCCACCCTGTTTGCCTCAGTTCCTCATCTGTAAAAATGAAATGGAAATGGCAAAACCACCCCAATGTCTGCCAAGAAAACCTCAAAATGGGGTGACAAAGAGTCAGGCGTGACCAATCAGCTAAACAGCAACAAGGTCCCTTTTAGCTCTAAATTAGAAATCAGAGAGAGATGTGAGTTATTATATTCTTCCTTCTAGAGTCCTGCCCTCTAAGAACTTACACTCTGAGATGTGAGGAGGTACAAGAACACTAGGTTCTGCTGGCAGAAGGTGGGGATCGTAGCAGACACTCTTGGTTACTTTGCTAGCGGGAGGTGGGGACCTCAGCAGACACTGGTTCAATATAGCTGAGGATCATTGGTCGAGGCTTGAAAGGCACCTAAGAGGTCATCTGGCTGCAGAATTGTAGATTTAGGGCTGGAGGGGATCCCTGAAGCCCCCTAGTCCAACTCTTCCATTTTACAGATGAGAAAACAGAGGCCTGAGAGGTTAAGTGACTTGCCCAAGGTCACACAAGTAATGAGTCAGAAGCAGGGTTTGACTTCAAAGACCCAGCTCTTTCCAACGGACCATACTGCCCCAACCCCCTCATGTTACAGGGGAAGAAACTGGTGTCCGGCATGGTGCAATGACTTACTCAGATACTAAGTGGCAAAGGTGGGCTTCGATCCTCTGACTCTAACCTCAGCTTCCATGCTGTGGTACAACATATCTCTCCCGTCCCCCTTGATTTGTGAGCTTTTTGGTGAGCACAGAGAATAAGAACTGGAGTGTACCTGGGGAGAAAGAGGAGACCCAGCTGGATGGGGCAAGCAATTCCAGTGTGGTTCCCATTCCCATGGTCTTGTCACCTTCCTTCCCCTGGGAATCACAGGACACAGGCAGGAGAATGTAGATGTCTGGTGTGAGAGGAGAGGCAGATGGAGGGGGAAGGGAGGAAGGAAGAGATGGGAAGGGGATCGGGGAAAGGAAAAGAAATGATAAATGATGTGTAGGAGGGAGGGAAAAGTTCAGCATTGAGGTGCAAAAGGAACTGGAAATGTAGTCAGATTCTGGAAGGAAAGGGGGCCAGCTCCCCAGGAGCATCACGACCTGGTGGGAGAACATTGAATTTGGAGTCAGAAGGCCTGGGTTTCTCTAAATCCCGTGATGCTAAGGAGGCAGGCCTCTGCCATGGACAAAGGTTGTATACAAGGGGGCATGCTGTCTTTGGAGAGCCTTTGAAATGTTTATGAAAATTTATCCTACCACCCCCACCTCCCAATTATTCAGTCGAAGGCATTTTTAAAAGTCCCCTGGTGCTAGGGTTATAGTGACATTACCTCATGTTTACATAGCGTTTCATAGTTTAATAGAGAACACTTCCCTCTCTAGTCCCATGAGGTAGAGGATGGAAGTCTTTCCTGTCCACATTTTACAGATGGAGGAACTAGGCTCTGTGGTTAAGTGACTTGGCCAAGGTCACAGAGTTAGTAAGATAGAAGTCCTTCCTGTGCCAATTTTACAGATGGGGAAATTGAGGCTCTGTGGTTAAGTGACTGGGCTATGGTCACAGAGCTAGTAAGTGACCAAAGTAGGAGAAGGACCCAGTTATCTGGACTCTGTTGGAGTCTCCCTGCACCCCAGGTGGTCAGTAGGATTGGTCAGGAATGAGTCCTTGCCATGAGGGCACTCGGAAAACCTGAGCTGTGGCCCCCGGTTAAGAGAAAGGCATCTGCAGCCTCTGCTGAGCTCCCTAATCTCTCCCCATGCGCTAGCTGCATTGACAGCCCTGAACTCCTATTCTGTATTTGTTCCTGTCCCTCCAAGCCTGGCTCCTGGACGGGCGGAAATAGCCATCAGTGTCACCTGCTCAGTGGTGGGAGACGTTAGCTGGTGCAGCCAGAACAGACAGTCTGTAATTTCTAAAGGAGTAACAATAATGGAGCTAGTTTGGTGTTTCATCATTTTGTTCCTAGGGGAGCGATGGGGACAGGAGAGGGAGGGCTGAGACAAGACTGGATCTTGGTCACAGCTCCCCCGAGAAAGGGCTGTAGGTTTACTGGGGATGGCTCGAGGCTCCCAGGAGTCACCCCCACCCACCTCCGCTGTCTTGTGTCTCACTCCACTTCCCTCTCCTTCCATCCTATTATTGTCGGGACATGAAAGGCTTCCCATCCTAACTGCACAGCGCCGTAGAGGGATGCTGAGATGGGGGCCAAGGCAGATCCCTGGGGGTCCGAACCAGGGGGCCGAGGTTCTAAGCCTTCTCTCCACTTTGATCCCTTTTTACTGACCTCCCTTCCCCAACACACACACACACACACACACACACACACACACACACACACATACACACACGCGCACGCGCACACACACACACCCCTTCTAAAGCTATGGAAAAAACACATCACTCCATAGCCTACCAGACAAATGCTCCATTTGTATGAAGGTAGGTCTGTCTAAACCATCACACTAAGGCCTGAGACACAGGGCTTGGGATCATTCCTAGGGGCAAATTATACTGGGCACCTTCCTGCCCTGTGGAGCAGAAAGAATCTAGGATTTGGAGTTAGGAGACCTGAGTTCAAGGCCTGACTGATACTAACTGCCTAGCTGCCCTGTAAAAATGAGGATTTTAGAGCAGATTTTTGGACTTTTAAAAAAATATTTTGCTGACCGTATTTCAGAATAATTGGTTTCCAATGTAAATCTGCGTATTTTATCTTATGACTTAAAAATATTTTTCTGAGAAGGGATCCATAGGTTCCATCTGATTATCAGAGAGCCCCATAATACACACAAAAAAGATTAAGAACCCCTGGACTAAGCGATCCTCCGAGTAACCTGCCAATGCTAAATCTTAGGCATTAAGATGGCCCACTGGATTAGGCACTCAACTTAGAGTCAAGAAGACCTAGGTTCAAATCCTGCTTCAGATACTTATTAACTGTGTGACCCTGGGCAAGTCACTTAACTTGCCTGCCTCAGTTTCCTTATCTTACAAAATAAGGGGTTTGGACTTGGATGACTTCTTAGATTCCTTCCAGCTCTAAATCTATGATTTTATAATCTTATGGTTGTAAGAGAAGTCAAAAAGCTTAACCAGTCCTTTGTTTTAGTTAATAATGATCCCCTATGTGCCTAAAGATGGATTTTTCATTTCCAAGGTGTTTTCACAGTGTGTTTTTTAGCTGACTTAAATATGCAGACTTATGGTTTGGTTATGAATCTGTCTTCTCTAGAGTTACCTCTTCTTCCCTGGGGCTATTTCAATACTCTCATCCCCTCCTTCACCAATCTGCCCCCTCCCTCACCAATCTGCCCCCTCCCCCACGTATGAGGGAATCTGAGGAAATAATTTGTTTAGATAAAATTCCAACCTGGCTTCAAAGCCCTGCTCTGACACTATTTATGTGACCTTGGCTGAGTCTCCAAGCCCATCTCTCCAGGCCTCAGTTTCCCTGCCTGTAAAAAGGATTGAAGTAAATAACTGCCGGGGTCCCTTCCGGCTCAAAATCTGCCATTCTACAATCTTTTGATGTGACAGTTTCTCCTCCTTGAAAAGCCCTTAACAGCACGTGGAGAGAAGTAGACTGTGGGTGAGATGCTCTTCCTCACCCCAGGGTGCCTGCCAGGAGGCACAACCCCCTTGCTACACAAAGGCAAGAGAGAAAAAAGAAGTGGCCCACAAAGCAATCTACCCAGCTTGGAGGGAAAACAATTCTTCCTCCTCCCATCCCACTCAGCCCTAATCTCCCATCTGCTTGTGCACTCCCCACCAGAGCGTGTTGTCTTTATTATGGGTCTCTTTTGTACTCTAAGCTCTAAGTCACAGAGAGGGGGCTGCCCTGCATCTTTGAGAGTCTCCTCTTCTGGGAGTTCTCTACACCAATGAAATCAGTTGGTCAACCAGCATTCATTAAGCATTTCCTACATGCCAGGCACTGCTGGGGATACAAAGAAAGGCAAAAACAGTCCCTGCCTTCAAGGAGCTCACATTCTAATGGGAGAGGCATTATACAAGATCTGTGTAGTGTAAATGGGAAGTCATTTCAGAAGGAAGGCCTTAGCAATGGAGAGGATGAGGAAGGGCCCCTTGTAGGAGGGAAGATTTGAGCTGAGTCCTGAAGGAATCCAGGAAAGAAATGAGAAAGAGAAGGAGAAGGAAAAGAAGGAGGAAGAGGAGAAGGAGGGGAGGGGGGAGGAGAAGGAGGAGGAGGAAGAGGAAGAGTGGAGGGAGGGGGAGGAAAAGGAAGAGGATCAGGAGGGGGAAGGAGAGAAAGAGGAGGAGGAAAAAGAAAAGGGGGAGGAGGAAGAGGAAGAGGAGGGGAGGGGGAGGAGAAGGAGGAGGAGGAAGAGGAAGAGTGGAGGGAGGGGGAGGAAAAGGAAGAGGATCAGGAGGGGGAAGGAGAGAAAGAGGAGGAGGAAAAAGAAAAGGAGGAGGAGGAAGAGAAGAAGGGAGGAGAGAGAACCCAGGTCCAGCCTTCATCTCCCACCCTTTGTATATATCTTTGTATGTTATCACCCCTAATACAATGTAAATTCTTTGAAAGCTAGGATTATTTCCGTTTGTATCTCCAGATCCCCAGCACAAAGTAGGTACTTTAATAAATGCTTGTTGACTGCCTGATTGATGGGCTCCTTCCTCTCCTCCCTGGTCAACATACAAAACAAAAGGCATACAGCTGGGTGAAGGGGGAACATGAGATCTCCCATTCCACTGGGAAGGCAGGCTTACTTGCCCAAGATGTGGCTCCTGGGAGTCATTCCACCTTGGTGCTTCAGGGAGTTAGATGTTCTAGAACAACGCTTCTGTCCCCACTGGACCTGGCTTCCTCTCCCAACACTGCCCCCCTCCCTGCCACGAGGCAGTGTCCTTTGGAGTAATTTAGCACTTAGTGAGAGGATGATGTAACGGGCATTTTCCTGAGAAATGACAGTCTAAGGCCAGCATGCTGGCACTGAGCAGGTTTGAGTGAGCAGGAGATGGATCCTCTTGCAATCTGTAATGCAGTCTGACACCACCAATTTGTCTCTCTTAGTGGGTGGGGGAGGCAAGAAGAGGGGCAAGGGAAGTAAATACTCCAAGTCCTGCTGGTTTCTCTATCAGTGCTTTTCTGGTCCAGGACTCAAGACAATAAATATTTACTAAGCACTTATTATGTGCCTGGCAGTGTACTGAGTGCTGGGGTTACAAAGAAAAGTAAAAAGAAAGGCAGTCTCTGCCCTCAGGAGTTTATGTTCTAATGGGGGAACATGACACATAAAAGGGGAGCTGAAAAGATGGGGGTGAGGAGAGATACCTATGGAAGACTTGGTGGTGAGGTACGAGAATGAAGAATGGCTGGTCTGGGCCATTCCTAAAAGTAGGTTATTCACATGTTGTTTGTCCTTTGTTTTCTCAAAAAGGACCATGACATCAGGAAGGTGATGCCATGACTAGCAAGTGAATTGGACTGAAGTGAGGGAAGGCTGTGAAAAGTCATCAGCCTCACTTTCTCCTCCAGAGCCATCTGGGTCCAGTGGCCAGATACAGATCAGGACAACTGGAGATGATCCCCTAAAAGCAGGTTAAAGGTTACAGGAAGAACTTACTTATGGGAAAGGGGAGCCATGAAGGGTAGAGGAAGAGGCAGCTGAGGCATGAAGGGGAAATCCAGAGAAAGAAGCTTACCTGGTCTGGGCCCTTTCTCAAAACAGGTGTTCTGAGAGCAACTTATCAATGGAAGAAAATGGGACTGTTGTGGGAAGCTGATGAGGCATGGTGGGAAAAGCCCAGGCCTGAGGGTGGGTTTGGAGGAGTGGGGTTGCCTTGCATGCTCACAAAAGATGAGACCTCTCCCCAGCTACCCCCGCTGAATAGCTACTCCTTCATCTGAGAAGCTATAGAACAGGGCCCCTTGGATGGAGGGATGGAGTGCAACCTCTGGATTTCTTTGATTCTATGGCTATCTCCCAGAATGGCTTGATTTCAGCAGACAGTGGTCTTCTCCTTGCTGAGCTCCTGGGAATAGGAAGGCCAGAGATGGGAAGGACCTCAGTAGCCATAGCTCCCATACACACACACACACACACACACACACACACACACACACACACACAGTAATAGAGGAGAGAAGATTTCAGGTTCCTGTGGGCCAAAAGCATGGCTAGAGCTGGTGAGCTTTAAGGACCAAAGTCTTAGAAGCCTGTTAAAGAGGCAACCAAGCTGGCAGGCCTCTAGGTATCATCTTGTATTACATGACAACCTTCACTTAGGCTGTAACCCCCATTGGTTTGCCAATCCCTGGAGTGTCTGTTCCTAGATCCCTGGATTGTACTCCAATCCCTGGAGTACTTGTTCTAAATTGGAATTCATCATCAGTCATAGGAGAAAGTTTTTAGCACACACATGCATGCACACACACACATACACACACACCCCACTGGGACCAGCACCCCCTTTCTTCTATAAGCCCCTGTGGATTATGAATGCACTGAAGGGTACAGAGAGAGAATCACCACTGAGATGTTCCCCTCTCCCTAGAGGAAACCAACAGTTGTTCAACATTCACACAGCACGATAGTTCATGGCAGCAAATGAAGACAGATTCTCTATCATTAACTCCATTAATATGCCACTTACTCCCTTTTCTTGTTCCTTAATGGAGATGCTTGATGGGATGACCAAACCTCAGGTAGACCAGCAAGCCCTTTGGCCATTTTCCTAACACTAAACAATGTCTTTTATTTTAATAACGGTAGGTTTCCTGATGTTCCATATTAGTGGTCCATTTTCCCAGCCCACTCAAATTTATTGAAAGCCTCACTTTTCCCCAAGCTCCCTACCCTTCCTCCCACCTTTTAAAAAGGCATTAGGAGGAAATCTGGTACCTCCCAGTGTGATTCTGACTCACGAATATTTGCCCAAAAGTAATGGTGCGTGTGATACAGCAGACCTCTTTTCAAGGTCAGGTTCACAAGGCAGAGGCTGAGGAAAAGTTCCCTAAATGAAACCATCTGTTTCCCTGAAGATAATTCGAAATGGAAGAGTTTGCTTACCCCCCCTGCTGACATGAATTTTTGCCTCTCAACTTGTCCCCCGCAGCTGAACTCCACCACCTGAGGCTCCCTCTCAAACTAACTCTTCCAAGGTCCCGGTTGACCAGGCCCCATTCTAGCCAGGCTTTTTCCAGGACTCTCTCAGTGGCCGCAGCCCTGCCCAGTCACTGGAGCTGGAGTTTATTAGAGTATCACTTAAGACACCTCGCTTAGGCTCATCACTTATTCATAAAGCCACAAAGCCCTTGGGGTGGGAAAGCATTGAAGAGGCAGAACACAAAACAAATACAACCTACTCCTGAAGCTCGCAGCAGGGATCTCCAAGCGTCACAACAGATACAGATGCCACCCTTCCAAACACAACCACCCCCAGACTCACCGCCTGAGCTCCGGAGCGCCAGGTCTGACTAGGAGTGAAGCACAGAAACTACGTCATCCCAGTACGCAGCAGATTCCTTCACACAGTCACCCTGAAAAAAATAAAGAAAACTGGGGGAGGGGAAGGGTGGCTCGTGCCCTTTCTGCTCAGTTTCCAAGGGCAGGGCCCAGTGGATGGGAGGAGGCTGTTGGCCATCGCCAAAAGCCAAATCCAGTCCTTTGCCCTCCTTGGATAAGCTCTACCCACACAAAGCAACTTAACTGCACTTCCTGCCCAATGCATCAGACACGATTTTGGTCTCCTGTGGCTTTTATAAAAGTGTAAGGGATGCTTCCTGGCTGATGATGAGAGATGCAGACAAACCACTTAAAGATGAAGATACCCAAAGTGTTCTCTGAGTCACGGAAGAAGCATCTTTGCTCTCTGCAGCTCAGATTCCCGTGATGGAAAATGGCAACATTGACTCCATTCATAGCTTCTCCAAAGGGGCATGGAGAGGCAGTGAAGTTTCATGAGAAGGGATGCATGTTTGGTTTTCCTCCCCCCATCAGCTTTGTTTAGTGTTTCAGAAAGAGCACTGGATTCCGAGCCAGGGGACTTGGGCCTAAATTTCATCTCTAATGCTTACTAGCTTCAGGATAATGAACAAGTAGCCTGGCTTCTCTGAACTCCAATTTCCTCATCTTTAAAATGGAGATAAAACACTCAAACTACCTATCTCACAGAGATACTAGGAAAGTGTTTTGTAAATCTCAAGGAGTATAGAAATGTGAGGTATTGCTGTCTTAGAAATTAATTATTGGGTTTCCCAGCACAGGGGATTGATAGCAGTTAGAAATTTTAGTAATGGTTGATGGGAGAATTTCTCTGCCCCTTCCCATTTTGAATCATAGAACATTAGTGGTAAAAGGAAACTTTGAGATCATCTGGTCCAGCCACTGTATCTTACAGATGAGGAAAGAATAGCCTGGAGACAAAAAATAAATTGCCCCAGGTCATACAGCCCTTACTAGCAGAGCTAGAATTAGGATTCACATTTCCTGAATCCCAAGCTAACGCCAGTCCATCACACCACACTCAGAGACAGGCTAATTTCAGGCATTAGGTAGAAGGATGTGCTTTAGTAAACCATTGAAGATGGGCCAAAGGTAACCAAGTCAAACACAATGCCTTGTGGTGGGCTAGTCCTTAAAAATCTCACTGCCCAGACCTCACTTAGAGCTCTAGTATCGGGAATATGTTAATACCATTGGCACCATCATCATGTGGGCAGGTTGTACTCAAGGAAAGATTTATTTGTTGGGATTTGTTTTGAAGGAAAAAAGCTGTTTATTTGTGTGCAGTTGGACTACTGAGAAGGCAAGGTTACTCAAGAGGAGAGGAAATGGTGGAGGGGGCTCTCCTCCTGTGCATATGAGAAGAATCAAAATATAATCAGAGCATCCAAGAGAAGCAGCTGACCTCCTATTCTCAAGGAAAGATTTATCGAGGAACTAACATCTGCCTGCCTCTTGTTCAGGCTACAGAGCCCTTACCCCAACCCCTCAACATAAGCAGCAGGTGCTGTTTCCCAGCTGCTGCTCAGTACAGGTCCACTTCACTAGCCCTCATCTAGAAGGAGCCAAGAGCACTAAGCTGGTTTCTGACCCTCTCCTAATAAAAGGTGACCTCCCCAGCACTGGGAAACTCATTACCAGCTGGTGGCCTTAAGGCCATCCTTGCCCGGAGCCAGGTAAAAGATGGTAGTAATAATATAGCAGCCGCTACACATCCCTTTTTGACCCCTGGCTTTATTTTTTGGCTGACATCTCAAATATTTCTAATTAGGAAAAAAATGGCAAAGTGTGAAGGCCTTAGGATGCAATGAATGGAGAAGGAGGCTGGGGGGAGCAAGATCTTGCTGAGAGAAGGTAAGCAAAAGAAATAGAAAAACTGAAGCACAAGAGCCAGAGGGAAAGACTGATTTGAAGACAGCTCTGAGTATTTTCCAGAGAAGGAAAAGAACCTATCAGAAAACATTGAGTCTCTGAGTTGGTTTTGCTCTATTCTTTATATTTACTAAAAAAATCAACCTATTTATATTCCTCTAACAAAGACTAGGTTTCTCCTACAGCTTTTATGTTCTAGGTACAAATATCCCTTCACTTAGAAGAAGCCATGAGTGTGAGTCTGGTGTGAGTCTGCCTTAGACCAGGGATAAAGGATGAATCTATGATTAAAAGAGCAGAATGTAAGAGGGGGAAAAAGCTGAACATGTGTGGGAAAGGGCAAGGTGAGGAGGAGGAAGGACCAATTTCAAGGAGATAGTTTTGGTCCTAATTATTACCAAAACACCACTGCACCAAACCTTAAGGTTTAGTCAGATGGCAGCCTCTCAGAAGGACTGGTGTGTCCCCCCAAAGCATAACTGCAGGGAAAGGAGGGACCCATCCAAGCCCCTCTGCTTACCCAAAGGTCCAAGAGAAATAAGGGATAAGTCTTCACAGTAGAGTAAATTCTGCCATGCTTATCTGTTGGTTTCCCTGGTAGGAAAGGGTATCTTGAGGAGAAAATTAAATCATTAGAGACTTAATGATTCAGTAAACTCAGAGTTCAGATTGAGAAAGTAGCAAGTAGGTCAATATTTCCAGGGCTTCAATCTAGACTCAACTTCCCATCTGCAAAATGGGGGAGCAGTCCCTTTACATCTTTATAATGGCTTACTAAGAGAATTCCTCTAGCTTTTTTTCATTTCAAAGCAATCACTCATTCAATCGAGGGACAAGCATTTATTAGACACCTCCTAATGTGCCAGGTTTGGGGGATTCAAAGATGACAGTGAACCTGGCTTGCCCTCAAAGAGCTTACATTCTCCTAGGAAGAGATAGCGTGCATGCAGCTTCTCCATAAGTATAGGCATATACAAATCAGATGCAAGGTTACGGGGAGGAGGGACGGGGTACTAATAGCTGTAGTTGGCACTCAAGCTGAGTCTTGAAGGAAATGAGGAATTGTAAGGGGCAAAGGTGAAGAGGGGGTGCATTCCAGGTGCAGGCCCCTGATGCAAAGATACAAAGATGGGGAATATGGTACCTTATAGGAGTTAGTAGGCTAGCTTAACTGGACTAGAGGATCAGAGAACATCAGAGTCAGATGGAACCTATAAGGCCATCTGGCTCAGCAACCTTGTTTTGCAGATACGAAAACCCAGGGCCAGAGAGGGAAAGGACTTACCCGAGTCACACAGACAGTTAGTGGCCAAGCTAGAACTAGAAGCTGGTTCCTCTGACTCCTAGGTCTTTATCTGTGGTAGGACATAGCCAACAGAAGTCACAATGCTGAAAAGAATAAAATAACACTGACGTTTCTCAGTCAGAGCAGGTGGGGGCGGGGGCGGGGGTGGCAAACGACCTAAAATCTGGACCGATTTCAAGAATTTTTTGTGGGTGCCAGTTCATTCATGTCCCTTTTATTCATTCAGGAAAAGAACTTATTGAGCATTCACTACACTCAAGAATCTGTGATAGGGGATGAGGGGAGATGGGGAGCAGGGACACCCAAGAATGAGACCTGGTCCCACAAGTCTAGTGGGGCAGAGACACTATAGGAATGGCTGTCTTGCAAGGGTAAGAGAGGGACAAAGTGCCAAATTAATTCAGGGGAGGGAGAGGTTGCTTTCCTTTCCTGGTCCCATATGCAATTCTTCTCTCAGGGAGGCTAAAAACATTGGCATCATCTTCAACAAATATTTACTGAGCATCTAATATGCAGAAGTCAGTGTGCTAGGAGGCATGAGGGAGACAAAGCAGTGTACGGTGGTTATCTGAAATAGAGAGCTCGAGTCCAAGGGAGAGTAGGAAGAGATCAGCTCAATTCAAGTTAGCAAATGTGGATTAAGTGCCTACTATGTGCCAGGCACTGAGGTAGAGAGTTTAAGTGACTTGCCCAATGCCACACTGCTAGTAATGCTTGAGGCTAGTGAATTGTCTGGTAGGGATAAGGGCCTGTATGAGGGGGATGGTAGTGTTGATTAGAGAAAAGACAGGTGCAAGGGGTGGAAAAAGGACAAGATTTGGCAACTTGAAATATCTATGGAATTGTAGTCTCTGATATGTAAGAACCCATGTGCCCCTAGAGATAATTGTCAGCCAGTTAGAATATCTTTGGTGCTGAGGGGGTTTGTGCCTAGTTCAAGCTTTTGTTCAGACACACTCATCTCTGTCTCTTAAAGTCCTTCCCTTTCTCTAAAGCCCAAATGAAGTGTCTCCTCCTCCATGAAGCTTGGCTCAGCCCACCCCCCAGGTGAAGTGATATCAGATGTTTGGTACTGCATGGCCTGGACCTCTCCCTTCCACTCGTCTAGGATAGTGGGGGAGAGCACTGGGTATAGAGTCAAAATAACTGGGTTCACACTAGCTGTGTGATTGAGGGCCAGTCGCTTAATTTTCCTGAGCCTCAGTTTCTCATCTATAAAATCAAGATAATGCATGACCGACCCCACGGGGTTGTTATATGGAAAGTATTGAAGCCCTTTAGAAATGTGAGCTATTATCTATCTCTTGTGTAGTTAACTCACTGTCCCATGTATCACAGTTATTTATGTATCTCTCTTTCTCCTATTAGATTATAAGCTCCTTGATAACAGAATCTATTTGTCTATCTGCATTTCTGTCTCTGTATCTAATAGTGAATATAGTAGGCACTTAATAAATGCTTGCTGAATCAGAGAATACTTGAATGAATGGTGGCTGAGCTCTGCTTGCTGGATGAGAGGAAGCATTGCACCTAGAAAGGGACAAGATGGGGCTTTGGTCAAGGCCCTCTCCAGACCATCTGATCCTGGTTTTATTGTTCTCTTGAGATTTAATTAGCTTCTAGGAAAAACCAAAAACAAACTTTGGCTTTTGAAAGGGAGGGAGCCAGTGCCACCTAGAGGTGAATAGGCAGACCTAATGTTCAGGGAGACAGGGAAGAGCGGACCTTGGGGTTCAGAAATGGACACTCCAAGAGCTTTATTCCTGACACCACATCGGTGATTCCACGTTCTAAAACCTAATGGCGGATGATTCTCTTTGGGAAATGGAGCAGAACATCAAGAAAGGCTGGTCAAACCTAAAGCCAGAAATGTCCCAAATCCTGACCTCTCCAAGACTAAGATCACAAAGCTCTAATATAGGGATGTGGATGTGGATGTGGATGGGGATGGGGATGGGGATAGGGATGGAAATGTGGATGGAGATGGAGATGGAGTAAGGTCAATGTCTTTACACCAGGGTGAATTGTGCATCCCCAGACATGATGCATAAGAGATGCATGATCCAAGCATGAAGTATGGGACTGATTTTCCCATAGACAAGTGAGGAGCTCAAAGGAGGTTTAGGAAAGGCATCAGGCAAGAGACCATCTATTCCAACAGAAGGCAACCTCAGAGTTTTGATGCTGTTTTCTACCCACTGTTCAGAAACCTTCTTAGGTAGTCTGAACATCCCTTTTGTGCTTGGCTTATCTAAAGTGAATAATATTAATTTTTTCCAATGTTTTATTGATGTATTTTGTTTTTCTATCACAGTTATTTCTGGATGTACACTCCCCCCCACACACAATTGAATCCTTCTTTGTAAAAAAAACCAAACAGCAGAAACAGTTGAACAATGATCACCAATATAGTGAGGAAGTCTGACAATATATGTAACATTCTGCCCACTAGTGCCCTACCTCTCTGCTGAGAGGAATGAGGTACATTTCCTTATCTGTTCTCCAGAACCACAATTAGCTTTTGCACTTAGTGAAAGTTTGCCTTTATTGCTTAGAACTTTTTCACTTACATTATCATAGTTATGTTTATTGTTCCTGTGATTTTGCTTGAAGAACTCTGCATCCGTTCACATAAATCTTTTCACGATTCTCTGAATTCTTTGTCTTCATCTCTCCTTACTGCACAATACTATTCCATGGCATTCATATAAGTTAGTTAGTTCCTTAGTTGATGGGGACCCACTCTGCAGTTCACCACCCAAAAAATAATTATCAATATTTGGGCATAAACTAGACATTTCTTTCTGTCTTTGAAGGAGAATGAGTATTTGACCAAAAAGGAAAGAAGTATAATATGGTGTAGAGATCACTGACCTTGGAATCAAAAGACCTGAGATTAAAATCCTGCTCTGCTACTTACTTTCTCTGTGACCTTGAGCAAATCATATCCCCTCTCTAGGCTTAGTTTGCTCCTGTGTCAAATGAGGAGTTTGTACCAGGTGATCAAGCTGGTGCATTCCAGCCAGGCATGAACCAGCTCTTGAGGACTCATTGTTAAATTAGAAATTAATAAATCAAAATAAATCAATATCAATAAATCAAATCAGGGCTTGCTTTATTGTTTAGTTGACCATCTAGACTTAAGAAAGTGATGGAGAAAATATGAATAATGCGCATTAAACTTAAATGTGCATTGTGCACACGTGTTACTTTTTGAAGAGCTGGATGTTAAACATTTACCAGTACATCATTGATTCCAGACCTAAAGCCTATGATTTTGTGTTTGCTGCTTTGGCCAGGTGTTTTCTCTGTTCCTGATCCCCGTCTGTGCTGTGCTTCTTTCCAGGAGAGCGTGGATTTGGGAGAAATCATGTTTTCCCTCTGCTACCTGCCCACAGCAGGCCGCCTCACCCTAACGGTAATCAAATGTCGTAACCTCAAAGCAATGGACATCACGGGCTACTCAGGTATGGCCCCTTCTTTTACCTCTCGACCTCGAGGAATCCTTCTGGGGCTGAAAAGATGTTGGGGGAGGAGAGAGAGAAGGGCTACATTGCCATTTCTCTGAGAGGAGGATAAGAAGAGAAGTAAAGGGAGAGAAGTGAAGGAAAGAGGAAACAGGAACCTTTATAGTTTGGGTGAGATCTGTTTAATCACCAGATCAGCAGGAAGGTCATGCACACATTTGCCTTTCCATTCCTAGGCCTGCACAACATCCACTCAGCAAGTAGGAATAGATTCACAGAGAAGTTGTATGTTTTCACTGGAGTTTTCTGCATGTCTCAGACTTAGCCTCAGGAGAGCTGTCTGGGGCAGCGGCAGCACATCCTCCTCCTCTTCGTCCTCCATCCAGCGGGGCAGTTGTAACCCTCTAACCTAGCCCAGGAAGCTCATATCTCTGGAGCAGCTGCAGTGACCACCTCAGAGGGACCTTTTATATCAATTGTGTTTCCCTACCCACAAGGAAGTATTTTGGGACAAGAGATAAGAGTTTTAAAAGGGGGGATTAATTGAGGCTCTAGCTAGCAGAAGGCAGATGAATCCCCCAATCTCTCCCTGAATCAACCTGAACCATCAGTCTTTGCCTTGAAAGTTGAAATGGGGTCATGCTACTGAGAATTCCCCTTGTAGGTTCCCAGCATGGAAGGTAGACATTAGATTACATGGCCTCTGAAATCCTCAACTAGATTCTTCAAAGAAAAACAGGAATATCTTAAGTTTGGGGTCACCAAGTAAGTGCCCAAGAGCCTAGCCACCTTAAACAAGCCCATCCTGGTACTTTAAGCTCAATAGTCAAAGCCCAAACTTGCATGAAACAAAATTTAAGATTTTTTCCCTTGCAGAAAAGTGTGCTTAATATAATCATAGCAGCCATGGAGAAGTAATATCCCAGTTGCCAACATCTATCTGTATCCAGGTACAGCCTGTGGCATTTAGAAAAAGATGAAGTATCAGGCCTTGAAACTGGAAGTTTTTCAGGGGAAGACAACTGAGTGCTTATATATAAATATAAATACACACACACACACACACACATAATCTCTGGATCACACTGAGATTCTGCTCTCAACCTCTAATGCCTTTCTGATAGGCTCACACCTCCAAGGGAGGCTGGCGGCCAAAGTCTGCCCCAGATAGCACCAGCCCAGAAAGACACCTCTAACACCTCTCCTTTCCCCTACTCTTTCCACCACTCTTAAGACATGGAGAGAAGCTCAAAGAACCACTTCTGGAGTGTGAAAAGACTCTTATGCAGCAGCAGCTCTCCTTCCCCTGAAAGATATCTAATGTATATTTCATTTTAATATCAAAATAAGTATGTTCCAGGGATGGAAATTCACTGAGGACTCTTGAAGCTGCAGAGGGAAATAGGGTTTTGCTGCCTAAGTCCCTACACCATCTTCCCTGATGTAATTAAATTGATGTGTTGGAAAGCTAGATTGTGGTAATGCTACTGAAATAGCTGTAAAAAGCTGTTCCAAATCAGAAGGGTTTTTTCTTTTTTTATTGAGTTAAGTTCACTTTTTCCTCCTATACTCACACCTCTTCTCCACTGAGATCTAGGGTCTGGTATTACATTTGGGCTTGATGAAAAAATCCCCTCGTGCCAGGAACTGGAATTTATGGGTGCAGGGTCTGAAAAACGAATGCACAGAATGGTGCTGGGTCCCAGGAGCCTCTGCGGTTGACACTTTTCTTTTTCCTTAAGTCAGGGTTCAAGGTAGTAGAATAAAGTAATAAGAAAGAATACAGTGTTTGGATTCAGAGAACTTGGTTCAAATCTGCCTCTGGCATTTACTAAGTGTTATGGACAGAGCCCAGTCCATCCTGTTCCCCCATTTACTTTGTGGTTTCCTAAGTCAAATCACAGACTGCTCATCTCCGTTAAAGGATTATGATCGGTAGGTATGAGCCATAGCAATGACTGTTGTCATTTTTGTGTGTCATGGGCCCCTTTGAAGGTCTGGTGAAGCCTATGGACCCCTTTGCAGAATGATATTTTTAAATATATATTCTGTCCCATCACTTAGTTTCTGGCTTATTTAAAAGTTTGTGTAAGAGCCTTCTAGACTTTAAATTTCTGCTCTCAGATTATAGTTTCTACTTCTCAGATTCTTTCTGTTCGCTACTGGTGATAGGAGCCCAGTATCCCACTAGAATGATCTTGAGAGATTTCTAATTCTGCCACACATCTATGTTTAGTCAGAAGCATGAATTGTGGGTCTAGTGTGGGCCAGCCGTTCTGGCCTGTGCCTGCTTTGAGACAAAATGTGCCCTGGCTCCCAGGCAAGAGGGTGTCTCAGAACATCAGATGCTCAAAAGCTATTATTACCTGTGAGCTTCCCTCCTGTTTCTTCAGCTGCAGAACATAAATAACAATTATGATGGGGCCTGAGACACCTGTGTTAGGAGGGACAATGGTTGTCGGTTCACTTGGATGCATGGAAAATTTCAGGGTAGAAAGATAACACTGAAGTATCCCTGTTGGGAAGAAGAAAAAGGATGGGGGCAAAAGAAGCAAGAGAAAGGAAAGCTTGGTAAAAAGTAGTCATCTGACCACTCGGTGAGCCTGGAAGCAAGGGTGATTCTGAAGGCAGAGGCCAACCTCTTCACGTGCCTAAGGAATATATCACCCTCATCCTCTCTCTCCCTCAATCCCAGAGAGACCTTGGACATTTCCTCCTGGCTGCCCCACTGCCCTTTAATCAATTGGGAGTAAATTTCAAGAGTAGGGCCTCTACTCCCCCTTTCCAGGCCAAGTGAAAATGTGATTGCTGGGGACAATGGACCCCATAATCTTTCTGTCAGCCAGGGAAGACAGGAGCAGAGTCCTGCTGGTCTCTGTTCGTTTCATTCTGACACATTTATTTCCACTTCTTGGGTTTAAATGGGTTCTATTTTTACCCCCTAATCTAAACTGCTTTGGTTAATGGTCCTGGCAAAATCCCCAGAGAACAGGAATCCAAATAGGTAAAAGAAATAAACTGGCTTTGTTCAGCCTCACCACCTTTCTGAGCCTGAGGCAGTGGGCCTTCAGTCAGCCAAGCATAGGGGCCAACAATTAAGGACTCCTGGTTTCTCCCCTGTATGCCCACGGACAAGTCGCTTGACTGCTTTTGGGCCTGTTTCCCCATTAGTAAAAGCCCATTAAGTTATCTCCCAAGGATGCCAGGGAACTAAAGAGACCATGTGTATTAAGCATTGAATGCTCCTTGGAGGCAGGTGTTCCATCTAAATACAAGGTGGCATTATTATTTTTACCAATCCACTGATACCATCTGACGAGTCACAATAAATCTTTTGTACAGATTCCTTCTTTGTTCAAATATTGTTTCAGGAACACCTGCTTAACAAGTTTCTTTCCCTTTCCTATCCTTCCCTCCCCTTCCCCAATGCCCCATCCCACTTCCACTGTCCTTGCAGATCCCTATGTCAAAGTGTCCCTGCTGTGTGATGGGCGGAGGCTGAAGAAGAAGAAAACCACCATAAAGAAGAATACACTTAATCCAGTCTACAACGAGGCCATTATCTTTGACATTCCACCAGAGAACATGGACCAAGTCAGCCTGCTCATCTCCGTTATGGATTACGATAGGTAGGCACGAGGCCCGTGGGCATTGGCTCTTGTCCTTTTGGTGCATCATGGAAGTCTTTGGAAGCCTATGGATGCCTTTCCAGAATGATATGTTTAAATAAATAAAAAAATATATGTGCTTGATTACCAAAAAATAAAAAAACCCAAAATACATTGAAATATATTTATAGTTTTTTTTTTTAAGTTCACAGAACCTAGATGAAGAACCCCTGTCCTAGAGAGACTTTAAAAGGGAAAGTACTGAACCAGCTCAGGGTTTCTCAGGTTTATGTTTTGGTGCCCTTACTTTCTCGAAGCCCAGATCTGCAACTTCATGGCACCAACATAGCACTCCAAATGTTCCACTCCAAATGTTCACATGGACTATTTGTGTCTGACCTGTGGTTAGAGCCCTCTGAGCCCATATTGCTCTGATCAGCCACAGTCAGACACACTGTTAACCCCAAAATGGTGCTGCCATTTTGGTCCTCCTCAAGAGCACAGGACAGCAACCAGCCAACCTACAGTAATTTGAGACATAGTGATGTTTCTCAAAGAGAGAAGTCAAGTTTCTCTTCCTACTACATCATTTCCATGAGTGTCACCCTCATTCTTTTCATTTCTTAGGCTGGAAACCATGGTGTCCTCTCTGGCTTTTCCTTCTCCTTTATTGCCTGCATTTAACCTTTTTTTAAGTCCAATTTTTTTCCATTTCCAGAGAGCTCCCTGATTCACTCCTGACTTTCCATATCCGCTGCCACCACATAGCCACACCTTTTGTTACCTTGTGCCTGGATCATTGCAACATGTGTCTGAGCAGTCTCCCTGCTTCCAGTCTTTATATGTTCTGATCTGTCCTATACGTTGTACATTATTCCAGTCTAATCTTCCTAAAATATCTCTTTCTTCATATCACCCACCACTACCACCCCAATAGATCCCTATTTCCTACTGCATCAAGCATTTCTCTGCCTGGTTTTCAAAGTCCTTTATCATCTGGCCCTATTTTACCTCCTTAACTGTATTTTTCAGCTCTTCTTCATAGGAACCCTCAGCTCCAATCAGGCATGTCTATATTCACTGTGCCCTTAGTTCCATACTGTTTGCCTATTCCTGAGGTCATTTTCAGTTGTGTCCAACTTTCCATGACCTCCTTTGAGGTTTTAAGAAAACAAAGATCCTGGACTGGTTTACCATTTCCTTCTCCAGTTCATTTTATTGAAGAGGAATGAGCATGACCCTGTAAGGTTGTAGTAAGGTGAAATAAAAGGAAAGTAAGATATAGGAAGGAAAGAGGTAAGATGTAGGAAAAGGAAACTGAGGCAAACCAGCTTAAGTGACTTGCCCAGGGTCATGAAGCTAGTAAATGCCTGAGGCCAGATTTGAACCCAGGAGGATGAGTCTTCCTGACTTCAGGCCCAGTACTCTATCCACCTTTACTACCACCACCTTTAATGGCTAGTTCAAGTCCCATCTTTTTTTTTTAACTTTTCTTCATATCCTCAGCACTTAACATAGTGTCTAGTACATGGTAAATGTTTGTTGATTGGTTTTCTCCAAGAAGTTTTCTATGATTATTCTTTTCAAACTTATCTCTCCCTTCTCTGAATCCTCTTCTAGTTTACCACCTCATTGTTCTCTGTTTCATATGTATTAGTATTGCTTGCTCAATCTATAAACTCCTATAAACTCTAAACTCCTTGGGATCGAGGACTGGATTTTATAGCCCCTCCATAACACCCATTATACTGAATGCTGAACACAAGGTAGGAATTCAAGAAACTGTTGTCACTCAAGTTAAAGAAAAACAAGAAGCCAGGAGGGCACGCTTCACTGAAGTTATTTAATACATATCATTGCGTGTGATAGGTGACCACTAAATATTTGTGGATTCACTGTTTTGTGAATAAATCACTTTAGCTACCAGGTTTATTGCACACACCTCTCTATCCCTGGGACACCCTAGAAGTGGGCTACGAGCCACACTTAAAAACCCGATGAGGTATGGAACGGCCAAGGAGAAAATATTCATGGGAGGTTGATTTACTATATTTTTGAAGTCTCCTCCGAGACACCCAAGCAATACTGATGAAGTAGAAGAACGTATCCCTTCCACATCATGACTTTTTCCCACTGAGATTTCAATATATTATGGGTCAGCATAAGTAATTAAATGGGAACTTGGGGGGAGTTTTGCAGAAGCCCACAGGTGATACGCAAAGGCCAGCAGGTGACATAGAGCCTATGATTAGATAAATACTTAACCCAAATTTTACAGTAAGGTACTGTAAACACCCAATTTAAAAAAAAGAAAAACTTCAGATTTCTTCCCTGGCACGAAGGGAGGGCTAAGAAATTTTATGTGGATTTTCGAGATCACATGCTGTACCCCCTGCCCCCTACAATGTGGAAGGGATAACTGTATTCATGATTCATATTTCCATTCCAGGGCATGGGAGCCCTGAGCCTCAACTTCAAAGAATTCCTAAGAAAGCTCATCAGGTCACCTATGCTCTATCTTTTCTCTCCTTCTCAGAGTGGGTCACAATGAGATCATTGGAGTCTGCCGGGTGGGGATCAGCGCCGAAGGCCTGGGGAGAGACCACTGGAATGAGATGTTGGCCTATCCACGGAAGCCCATTGCACACTGGCATTCTTTGGTGGAGGTAAAGAAATCCTTCAAAGAGGTGGGTGTGGCCCCTCTTGGCCCTTAGATTGCATGGGTTATGCATGGCTCACTTGGCTAGAGAATGGCAATCAGCTTTTCTTTAGGTTCAAGACACTTCCTGGGAAGAGAGGCAGTGGAGGGCCATGTGTTGAGGTGTATGTTTTTCCCCCATTTTCTTTATTGTTTGGTTTCAATTATTTTGTCCTTATGGCTTAAAAATGCAGAGAACAAATAAAGGATATGCTTCCTTGAGATTAAGGTGAAAAATCACCTTGAAAAAGCCATGGAGTAGAGGGGGGTAGGTGGGGAAAGCAATAAACATTTTCACAGCAGAAATATAAGTATGAGCCTGTAATGCTGTAGTGAGGTGACGAGAGAGCACTGAGCTTGGAGTTACAGGATCCTAATCCCAGCCCTACCATTTGCTGCCTGTATGACCCTGGGTCACTTCATCTCTCCAGGCCTCAATTTCCCTATCTGTAACATGGGGGACTGGACTAGATGATCTTGAAGATTCCTTCCAGTTCTAAATCCAATAATCCTGTTATAGTAATCATTGACACCACTTCAGAAATTCCCACTGGGCCTCCCAGTCTCACTTAAGATAGGACTAACATTAAGAGGAGAGACACATGAAGCTGATGATATGATTTTTCTTCTCCGGAAAGGAGACCCTGGATGGATGGGAAGAGGGGTTCTGTTTCCTATCCCTATTCGCAAAGTATTAAGAGAGATCTGATGGCTTTTCAGTAATGATCAATGTCCACCTTGCCTTTGCATTGTGCTTAGGATAAAGGGGGCATGTTTTGTTCCCCCTCAAAAGAAGACCAAACTCTATCATCACCACTACCACCCCTCCAAAACACACACACACACACACACACACACATACACACACACACACACACACACACACACACACACACAAAACTCCTGCACAATTCAATGCCATGAGCTATGTCTCTAAAGGAGGCAGGATAACTGGGAGGGAGAGAAAAGCTACAAGACTTGAATAAGAGGCTAAATCCCACATGGGAAATTCCCACCCCGTAGAGAAGAAGGTCCCTGGGCTCAGTTTAGTCTTTTTGGCAGTTCTACAGCTTTGGGGATCATGAAAAACTCCCTTCACAGAGATTTATTGTTTCTAACAGTCACCAGGGAGAGAAATGGAAGTCAACAAGCAGCATCCCAGAGGAAGCTTCCCTTGTGGATTTTAGGTAGCCCTCAGGCCAAGGCCTTAGGGCCAGGTTCTAATAGTAATGAGTAAGGTGTCTCTCATACTTAGGGGAAAAAAAGAACACTAGGGCCTGAAAAGCAAGAGTCCTGGGCTTTAGTGCTGGCTCTGCCACTAGCTCATTCCATGACTTCGGTTAAGTCTTTTAAACTTGGATTTTCCCCACCTGAGAAATTAAGTGGGTTAGACTAGATTCCTGTCAGATAATCCTCCCTCTACCCATCCATAAAACTCTATTATTCCTCTTCAGGAATGCCTATCCCCTTCTTTATTTACAGGGAGAGACTGAAACCTCCCAATGCCACAAGGCATCAAAGCCTACAACAGAAATGTGGTGGAAGCTAGTCCTCCCCATTTCAAGCAAAGGATGGATGGCCACTTGTCAAGGATGTTGTCTGATAGGGGCGGCACTAGATGGATGACCTCTGAGGTCCTTTCCAATTTTGAGGTTCTGGGATTCTCTCAGATTCATAAAGACTTTGTCTCTCTTCATCTTGGTTAGACTTCAGGTCTGCTAATACTCTGGATTAAATACATGGGATCTGTCAATCCATCAACCCCCTTCCTTCCGCACCCTCAGCCCAATAAAAAAGAAGAAAAAGAAAGCCATGGCAGTGTAATCCTCCCATCTTGTAGCCCTTTCCCTATGCCCTAAGGCTGTTTTCCCATTCCACTCAGTTCAATGGGAGCAGGGCTGACAGCAGAATGGAGAGAGGTCTGCTTTTTTGTTGCATACTGCTTGCTGGGATCAGGAGTGTGCTCTGAGAAAGTGTGAAGGAGGGCTTCCAGGTTTGGAAATAAACAGGGAAGATAGGGAAGGCAGCTGGGGAACTAATCGATTCTCTTTCCCTTTGTAAAGCTTGCCTGATCTTGATTGCCTTTTAGGTTTTCCAAGAGGGAGTAAGGCAGGAGGAACATTCTGGTGCCGGGTTTGCCTGATGTCCCCATATCTATGTTGTCAGTCTTTGCCAGAGCAGTCCTTCCACTGTCCCAAGTCCCCTCCCTGCAGGGAAAACTCTCATCCCACAAACACATCTTCCTTCCTCTTTCCATCCTCCTGTAGGTGCTGTACTCTCTCTCTCAGCAAGGTGTGTGAGACTCTCCCTATCAATATCTCTCACTTAAGCATCAAATGAGGTGGTTGAGGGAAGCTGTGATTCCCCAGCCCCTCCCCCACTCTGGAGATAATTGAAAACAGAGTTGTATATCTGGAATGGTTTAGGAACATCCTCTCCAAGAGCAGTGGGTCTCTCTTTGTTTTGCCACTAAAGAGCTGTGTGAGTCTGGACAAATTGCTGAACCTCTCTGGGCCTCCTGCTCCCTCAACTGTGAAATTAGGGTCCTAAAAAAAATCTTTAAGGTCTCTTACAGGTCCAAACATCTATGATTCTGATAACCGGTATCCCTAGGATAAAGTCAGCCCCGTGAGTAGCTACTCTATGAATCCCAACCCTTCTGTATCCCAGTTGCTGGGGTAGGGTTGTCCAAGGTGCCTTCAAGAACAATGACTTTTGGAGAGGTCAGAGTTTGGTAGTGCTACAGTGGAGAGATTTGACCTCAGAGGCTCTTCCCTTCACGATGAATGAAAAGTAATTAAGCCAAATAATTGAGTTTAAGTTGTATTTCTTTGAGAACTTGGATGCAGGAATTCACACTGGAAAAAAAAAGAAAAGAAAGAAAGAAGAAAAATGATGAAGTGGACCCAAGACCTTGGAAATGAATATTTTATGAGACAATAAAAGGAAAGAAACAGTTTAGGGGAAAGAAAGGAGAATAAATTGATTCCTATCTTATGGGTTTTCATTTTTTCTTTCTCCTCTTATACTCAGCTTCCAAGACCCCTCTCCCACCCTCCCGCCCCCAGGAGCTGTTCCATATATCCTTCCGATTGATAATCATTCCTCTGCCTCAAAAAAAATGCTGAAAAATGTCATACTTCTCAGCAAAGAGGATTTCACTGGTATACATTTGCATAAAATTCCCACCCACACTTCCGCACCTGGTGGTTAGAGGATCTTTGTTTAAAAAAAAAAAACCTACCACCTAAAACGTCAGCTTGGTAGTAATAATCCCTCTGTGTTTCTGCGATCCAAAGCCCTTTGCTGTTGATTATCACCTCCAACACCCTTGGAGACCCAAAAGAGAATCCTTACCTGAGAGCCTAGACCCTGGGTCTGACTCACCCCTCCCTCGCTCCCTCCTGTCCTACTGGGCCCTTTTACAAGAGTGTTAGCTTCTCATGTCGCCTGCTTCTCCATTTGTAAGATGTAGAGAATGATCTCTATTCCCTAGTTGGTGGGAAGATAAATGAGATAGTATCTGAGAAGCATTCTCTATTTATATTGCACCTTTCTTAGAGGAGCTTAGAATGCTGTGATTATATTTTTTTCCTAATGAGAACAGAGGGCACCATCCCCGCTTGCTTGTTTTGAACATAAAATAATGTTGAGGGGGAACAAATTATCTGAAAAAGACATTTTTTTCCCTGCTGAGAATTTTTCATGAATAAAAATTAATTAAATCACAGCCATCCCTCCCTTCTCCTGCAGTAGCTGCCACTGCTGCTGCTGTGGCCACACCACTGTTACCATCTCCTTCCTCCCCTGTTTCCAGCCCTGACGTCTTCTCAGCCACAATAGTGAGTGTCTAGATTGATTGAGTGGCCTCCTTGGGGAAGGCCAAGCTCAGATCATCAGCCAGGGATGGTTGTCCCTGTTGGAGTCTGAGCCACATCAGGACAACAAAAGGCCCCCTGCTCAAATTGTCATAGTCCTACACAATCACCTCAGTGCACGCTGGGGGCTGCTTTCTTCACCATCTCTGAACCTCTAGGAGCATCCTCCCCCAACCAATCATTGACCTTGCCATTGTCCAGGAAATCTCAATCCTTTCTTTGTTGAATCTTAGTTTGAAAAAACAACAAACAGGAAACAGCAAGGGAATCATCTGTCCATCCCCATTAGCCGTAGTTGGACAATTAAACTCAATGTGACTTCTCTTTAACAGTATGGAAGGTACCCCTGTGGCTGTTTCCTCTTGCCTGGTCTATCAATCAAACAGTGTGATTAAGTAGCATTGCTTACCCAGGGAGAGAACAATAATTTCAATATACCTTTCACCAACATTAAAGGCTGTTATAGGAAAAAAAATTAGACATCTTGAAATGTGTTTTAAGTGAGATGGGTAATAGAGTCAATCCTATTTCACCTTTTGGTGAAGCACATGAGTCAGATTTCACAATGGGCACATGGAGCCCTCAGCAACCAGACGATTTATTTATCTAAAATATTTCACCAGGGAAACCCTCGATTGTGATTTCATTCATGTGGATGCTGCAAGCAGAGACTGTCACCTGGAGTTAGGAGTAAGTACCACTGGGGTGGGCCCAACAGGGCTAGGTTTCTTGGTATACTTTCTGCCTTCTTGGCCTACGGTGGCCTCGAGCAGAGATGGTGATGGAGTGGAAGGAGTCCTGGTTTGGGAGTCAGGAAAGCTGGGTTGTAGTCCTGATTTTGTCACTACCTAGCTGCGTGAGCTTGAGGAAGTCACTTATCTTTGCCAGACTCAATTTCCTCATCTGTCAGATGAAGGACTTCAACCACATAACCCCCTTTTCCAGATCCTTCCAGCTCCAAAATGCCCCAAGCATATGATAAAGATAGGACTTTATAAGATTTAGAATCTGGAAATGAGAAGTGAAAGAGTCAATGTTATAGATAAGTCATGGTCCCAAGCTGGTGGTGTCCCACTCCATACTAATCCAATCAGTCTTACCACTTTGTGCTCTCAGGTTATAGGATTAGTGGTTATCACTGACTGTCTACCCAGTGCCTCATTATCACTCTAGAGCTTTGTGCTGGATTGTCCTCATGATACCCAGAGAACTGTGAAAACCTGAGCCTTGCATGACAAGGTCATTGAGTCCACAATCCTGCTCTTCCCTGGACCAAGGGAAAACTCAGTAGTCTCAGTGGCTTTGGGATCTGGGGCGTTAATTTGTGGAGCTTGTCATCCATTCCATGGGTGAGTTCATTTGTCAGTTTTGCTCAGAGATAAGTAGTTCACCTCTTAGGAAGCTTGGCCCTAGTATCTGGAGATGACAGTGTCCAGAGAAAACCACTTATTGTCTCCAGATGAAGAGAAGAGAATGGACAACTGGGTTACTAAGGACCCATCACCCTGAGAAGCTTCTATCTCCCTAGGAGATTCCAGCCTCTCTAGATTTCACCCCTAGGGAATTTTGCTCAAAGAGATAGCCCATAATTCTTGAATCCACCATCATTTTCACTTTCTTGCTGTAGGTATCAAAAAGGTTAAGCCAAGTTAAGATAATCAAGGAACTGCAGGGAAAACAAGAGACCAGTTTAGGAGAGAGGCAGTGTTGTACAATGGAAAGAGTAGAAGATTTAAAGTCAGAGGACCTGGGTTCAAATCTTGATTCTGCTACTCAATGCTTATGTGGTCTCAGGCAAATCGCTTAACCCCTGTGGACCTCGGTATTCTCATCAGTTAAGTTAGAAATTTGGACGAGATGGCTCCTAATTTTCTTTTCACTTCTAAGTCTATGAGGCTGAGTAGGGCTCAGACAAGTCACTTTGGAATTATAAGGGCTCCCAAGCAGATCAGGATTAAGTCATTAAGTCAGATCCTTGACAGTTAGACACTACTGTAACTGTGAGTTGATTTTTAGTTTAAAGGAATGGTTGAATCACATAGAAACCAAAGTCCATCCATCTTCATTCCCACCCCTCAACTTATTACAACCATCATCATGCTCTGCAGAGAGATGAGTCAGCCTTGTGTGTGTGTGTGTGTGTGTGTGTGTGTGTGTGTTGGAGAAATAATGGGGATGGTGGTGGATAGAGATACTAAGGGGGAAAAGCTTGTGGGAGGTAGGGAATGGGGATTAGTTCCTAAAGAGACTAGGGAAGGGGCAGAAAACCTAGAACCACCTCCAGTCAGGGATCTCCTCCCGTGTCTTTTTGCTTCCTGTCCTTAGATTGCCTACAGCCTCCTGGGTTAGGTGTAACTATCCAAAGCAATGTAAATGAAGAATAAGGCAGAAGTGTAGAATCAGACCTCAGAGCAGAGCAATATTAGCTCTTAAGCCGGACTAACAGCTCCCAGACAAATAGCTAATAATTCATGAGTGTGGATTCCTGACGGTAAGGGAACACATCACAGAATGCCTTTTTTGGCCACCTGCATAATCCGATTTTCAGCTTGAAAAATGACTGAGACACTCAGGAATGGCTCAGGCGCAGGACCTCATTAAAACACATGCACACACAAACAAACAATAGAAAATAAGAGAGCTTTAATTACTTTTGCTGTAAGTCTTTTTTTTTTAAATCAGGTATCTGAAAATGGAACAGTAAAGCTGTTTCCTTTACTTCTCTGCATGGCCTGCAGCAAAATTCAGGAAAGCTTATAAAAGCTGGGAAAGGTGAATTCAGTGCATGAGGGCCCAATAACTGCTGGGCATATATTAAAAAAAAAACCAAATCCCTTGACAGTGACCTGCCTCCAGAATTCCTGGTATAAGAATAACAAGACCTTCTTGTTTCTCTCCAGTGGCAGGGCCGAGCTGCAAGCTTTGACAGCCAGGGTTCCTGCCCATCTCCAAAGCCTCCTCCAACACCATGAGATGCATGGCCTTGGAACACCAACAGGACTAAGCGATGTTATTTTTGCCCTTGTTCAACAGTCCAAGTGTGGGGCGTTATCCTGCAGCAGCTGCCAGTCACTCACTCCAGAGTCTTAAATGTTCCTGCCGTAGGTCAAGGCTGAGAAATTTCTTGTGCGGTCAGATTTGTCTTAGTCTTTTCTGTCTCCCAAGGTGACTTTTTCGTTTGTTTATTTGTTGGGTTTTTTGTTGTTGTTGCTTTGTCGTTGTTGTGGTGGTTTTCACTTTTATGGATTTACAATCCAGAAAAAGATGAGGGGCAAAGAAGGAGTAAAGGACAGAGTGCTCCACAGTTTGTCAAATAAAGTCTAGAATAGTAGTGTTTTCTGTGGAGGTGGTGAAGCTTCGAAATTCTGAGCCTCCACCGAGTTCACCCTACCCCTGGAGAAGAAGGAATCTGAGCTGGGCGAGCCCTTTCATTTTCAGAGTTCTCTACCAATGGGGCCATTCTTTTATAGCCAGTATTGGGTTGAACTTGACTCACCCAAACCCTTGGCAGGCTGGTATTTATAAAACCAAGACTCAAACTCAACGTGTTCTCATTTTGAAACTGTAACCAAATTTGAGGGAGTTGTGAGGTTTGTACCAGGGCAGGGATGCCCCCTGAGTTTGCTTTTCCTCGTAAACTGAAATAAGTTACCCCTTCAAGAAAGCAGAAATGTTTTCTTCGAGAAGAGTTTTGCTGAAGCCAAACATGCCGAGTGTTTCCTGGATCTCAGCAGCTAATGGTGACATTTGTTTGCAAACAGGAGCTTTGTTCTCAAAATACCCCTAATTATAAAGAAAGAAAGGCATATATAACATATGTTCAGGAATGATTCGCAGTAATATATAGTTTTCAAATTTCCATGAGATACCAAACAGCTGCTGAAAACATTTAAATGGGCCAAAAGGAAACCCAGATAAAAGGCAAATTTCCAAATAGTAAGTTTTGGAATCTGGGGTACCGCCCTCGTTCATCTTGCCATGGGACCCATATTTTCTCTTGAGGTCAAGTAAGCTAATCTGCTTTGGCAAACTATGGACTTTGGAGACACTTTTCACCTTCAACTTTAGTTCTGTAAATTGCTAAGTACTTTTGTGTTGTTTTCATGTTAATAAATGGGTTTTCTTTAGCTATCTACTTTAGTCCAGATTCAAGGGAAAAGCTGATAATCTTCTGTACCCACATTTATGTTAAGTCTGAGTTAGTGATGGATTTGGAGCCCACAGGTCAGGGCCAGGGGCTCAGCCTCCATCTAAATGGCATTAGTGAATTGCTAGAGGGGAATTTCTGTGCCAGATCAGAACTCACTATTGCAAAACTTGGAAAACCAACGTATTTAGGACTTACCAGGGCTAAGCTAGAGATGCCCTCTATCTGCGGGTGGAAGGTCAAATACATAAACCCATTCACCAACCTTGTGTCTCACTCTTTCTACATGTTACATGCTACTAGAGCAGTAAATCAATAAAGTAAACCCTTGTTTTAAACCGAAATAACAGGTTTCTCTTTTGGAATACCTTTGGGAAGTGTCATCCATTCCTAAGACCACACTAGAAAGTACATGAGCTAAAGGGGGCATTGGAGCATATTGGGGACCTTAAAAGTCACTGTGTCCAACTCCCCTCACTTTATAGATAAGGAAACTGAGGTAAGTGAATGAAGAATTATTCAGCTGAAGAAAATTAGATATAGATAAGCCCAAACTTCAGCTTGCCCCCTAGACTAGGGAGGGGTGGGGCAGGCAGGGAAGGGGCTGTGCACCAGCAAATCAAGGTTCCCCTTTGTAGGTAACCCAAGGTTAATAGTCATAACAAGGAGATGAGTCTGTGGCTGGATGGCTGAGGAAATATTGGTGCTATAACCCAAAGTCATGAGTGGTCAGGGACCAGTTGACTTAAGTTAGTTCTCTACCTCCAGGCTGTAAATCTTGAAGCCAGATGTTTGAATGAATTCACAAATAATCAACATTAGGGCATTACATGTTGCTCAATAATATCTATACCAGGCAGAGATGATGTCCCTTGGTCACATGAGACAATGGATCCAAACCCAACACTTCTGGAAAACACAACTCCTATTGACAATAATCCCCAATGTTCCCTTTGCTCTTGTAGGCAGGTGACAATTGCTGGTGCTAGCCTCAGACCTCTTAGAAAAGGAGTTGAGTTTGGTGTCTTTGGATGAAATATTTCAGTCTTTACCAAGCTCTTTATTTGTTAGTGGACTAGGTAATGCCTATCCTCCACCTTCGTTCCTGTGAACTTGTAAGCAGGCTACGAATAGCTCTGAGGAAGGTTTGGAGAACCAAGCTGTCTGAGAGCCCTGTTCCTTTATTCAAACTAAGGGGCTGAGCCTTGGTGCTGAAGATGCCTCTCTTCCTTCCTCCTCCCCTCCCAAACCCTCCATTGTTAATTAATTACATGATTATTTACAAAATAAATCATCAATCCTTTCTTTGGATTTTTCCACCTGCACCACTATTGAGAGTTTTAGTTCAATTAAGTCTCTGTTTTTTTTCTGGTTATTTCACATACTTAAGGTTTCAAAGGTACTAGATGGACAAGCCCACATACAAGACAAGGGAATCTTTATTTCACAGAAGTTACTACTCAGACCATGTGCAGAAGGTCTGGGGTTTTTTTTCCTATTTTTGGCCCAACACCTGTGCATGCCACAGCTCTCAGATTCACCTGTGTATTGTAAAGTGTCGCTCACAGGAGCACTTCCACTGGGTAGGACCCTGCTGTTTCCTCAGCTGTTCAGCTCAACAAGCAGGCCCCTCCAGATGCCAACCACTCCCTTGAGGAAAAGACTTATGTGATCTGCATCTGTAAGATGTGATACTTTTTCAACTCCAAGAAAGAGGATTCTGTTTTATCTCTCTTTAAAGCAACCTTCAGGAGGGAACATGGAAGTCAATGACAGAGGTTCCCAAATTTATTTGGCCCACCGCCAAAATTACTCAGCACCCCACCCTAGAAAGCTACTTCCTTTAACCGTTTTTTTTTTGAAATTTGCATCATTTTAAAAAAAGTATAATTTTTTTGAATGACACAACTTAAATTTAATAATTTATTGTAAATTCGTGCATTGAAATTTTGATGATGAAATATTGCATCATGTAAATATAGTATTGTAAACAAGTCATTACACACATATATTCCTGCCAAAGAATGCTGGACTTCTCGACAATTTGGGACGCTCTCACCTGCCAACACTCACTTGGTAAGACCTATAGGTGGACTTGACCACTGAGCAGGGCATAACTAACATTTTGTGTGTTTATTTGGAAAATAATGTAATCACTACAACTTTAACTCTGTCACACAACAGATGAAACATGTACAAACAGTTTTTCAAAATTTTCTTATTTCTCTTCTTTCCTTATGCTTCCACCACCTTATTTTTATTCAATGCCCCCCAATTGAACTCGAGGCTACTACTGCCACTCCCCAGATCATTCTAGCACCTCCATGGGGTGGTATCACCCACTTTGGGAACCTATGGCTAGAGGAATGAGGCAGAGTAGAGAGGAGGAGAAAGCAAGAGGGCTCAAACTTCTTTCCACTTGTATCCAGCTTTTAATTAATTTAGCAGTAAGTACACTATGTGGAGAATTGAAGGTAATGTGCATTTGGGTACATTGGCATTCAAATTACAATAAGACGGAGAAGAAATTGAACTAAATAAATCACCCTGCTTGTCTGAAGCAGCAGTTCTCAAAATATAGCCCAGGGACCCATGGGCATCCCCAAGACCCTTTCAGGAGGTCCTTAAGTAGAGATCAAAATGATTTTCTTAATAATGCTAAGATGTTTTAATTTCTAATATGGCAAATATTGATCAATATGACCCACAGAAACAAAAGCTTTTCTAGGGGCTCCTCAATAATTTTTAAGATTTAAGATTGTGAAGAGGTCCTAAAACCAAAGAGTTTGAGAACCACTGATGTGAAGAAACATCTTAATAATAGGACCCATTTATGAAGGTCACAGATCAGCCCAGCAGAGAATTCAGTGAAGTTTTGGCCAAAAACTGATGGAAACAACATAAACTTTGTGGACTAGCAGACACCAGGAGTGAATGAATGGCTGATTTCCCAAATCTAATCAAAAGAGGTAAGCTCCTCCTGGTAAAATCACATTAATCATGACGTAGGTGTTCCAAGTTTTAAGTAAACCTAATAGATAATGATCCTGATCAACAAAATCCATAAATTAAGGGACTCTAAACTGATCGGCCTGTAGATTCACCACAGAAAACTCCTCTGCCTTCAGGGTTTGAATAGATCTTTGATTTCATCAATATTCCCACAATGGAGATAGACAGCAACCCATCCATTCTCAATCACGTCTTCCATTATATCCTCAATAGAGAACCCACTCAGTACACTGCAAGCCTTCCTAGGGCTCTTTTAAGATTTGAGGGGTGGTTCAATTTCTCTAGGGATATGTTAACTCAATCATTGCACCAAGATGGTTCTGGCAAAGCACCAATGGTTATTATATTAATGTCTGCAGACTGTATAGAAACCATCATTCTTAGCTCTATCTCCCTCTGCCCCTTTTTTCTATCACTCCATAGACACTGTAGAAGCAGGAAGAGCAGCCACACAGTAATGAAGGTTAGTGGAAGCCTAGTGAAAATCCATCCCCTGTGGATCAAAGCCTGGCCATAAGCCTCCCTGCACTTAGGCTAGTGCTTGGACAGCAGGCACTCTGTTTCCACAGCCATATTGGGAGCCTTTCTAGTTTAATACGACCTGTGTCAGGGATTGATTTCTGCTGATATAACTTTTAAGACTTCCACATCTACAAGAGATATTAGTCTAGGACTTTAGTGGTGGTCCCATATACATAGATTGATGAATCATCACGTGTATGCACAGCTGCACGGACACACCCTCAACACACCACATAAACGTGGACCCCTGCCCCTCACATACCTTGAAATAAATCCAATTCAATAAATACCTACTACGTTCCAGGCACTATGCCAGGATCTAGGGACACAAAACAGGAAATGAAGAGTATCTTCAAGGAACTTACATTCTACTGAGGGGAATGATGGGGTAGAAACAACATGTATATAGATAAGTAAAATTAGCATGTATATAAATAATACCGGGGGTAGGAGGGGGGATGATAATAGCTGGAGAAATCAGGAAAGACTTCTTATAGAAGATTGCGTTTGAACTGAGAAATTAGGGGAACTTAGGATTTCAAGAGGCGGAGGTTAGGAGGCAGAACATTTCAGATGTAGAGGACAGCCCATGCAAAGTCCCAGAGGTAGGAGATGGAATATCACAGTAATGGCTATACTCATCATGGAAGGAGATCAATGAGACAAAAGACAATGAAATGCACTTCTACTTTAATGGAATATATGTTTTTTAACACTAATAATTTCAGACTTCCCAACTGAATAGTAACACATATTCGTAAATGTAACAATACTTTATATGCATTAGCTCTTTTTGATCACACAACAACCTGATGAAGCAGGTAATGAAGTATTGTCCTTCAGCTGATGCATAATTTTATCAGTAGTGAGTACTCCTTTCCACCATTTTAGATTGTAACCTATCCACTCCTAATCCTGGATGATTCATCTCTATGTCTTAGTATGTATCTTATCATCCCCATTTTGTAGATAATCGAACTGAGACTAATGGAGCATAAGGGACTTACCCAAGATCACACAGCTAGCAAATGACTAAACCAGGACTAGAAATTTGCCCTTCTTGCACCAGCTCTAATGCGCTTTCCACACCAGACCATGATATCTTTTCATTCCACTAAACCGCACTTCTCTATATGTCCTACCTTATCAAGGTTGACTGGTTTCTCAGTGCCAGTTGGGAGTCCCACTGCAATTTAGTGATTCGGTTGTCTTTTATGGTTAAAAACATCCACAGGTACAAGTTGTAGCCCCTGATCTCAGTCATCTTGAAAATGAATGCCATATGGGAACAAACAGATATTGATGGTTTGATGCAAGCCTTCACCATCATTCAGAAATAAAACAATTAGAAGTTTAAGTCTACTAATATGCCATCAACAGTGTTATCTTTGTATAGTCATGTTAACCCATTAAAATGCCTAGCTCAGAGCCTTGCACATAGTGGGTATTCAATAAATGTTTGCTGAATGAATGAATGAAGTGAATTAATTAGAAAGTTTTGTATTTTGAAGGTAGATAGAGCTCCTCTGGTCCAACTCCTTCATTTTATAGACAAGAAAACTGAGGCGCCAAATGAGGAAGTGACTTAGTAGTAAGCAGAGCCAGGATTTGAATCCATCATCTCAATTCTAAATCCAATGAACTTCCTATTCCACCATGGTGCCATCTCCGCATGTGCTTTTCTAACAACAAACTATTCTCTAACATCTCTTGCCGATCAATCAACAAGCATTATTATTAAGCGCTTATAGTGTGCCAGGCACAGTCCTAGGCACTGGGGTTGTAAAGACAAAAAATGTAACCATCCCTGCTGCCCTCAAGGAACTTACATTCTTTTAGAAAAGACAACACATACATATATAAATATATATATAAAGTAAACACAAAGTAATTTTGGGAGAGAGGGCACTATATGCTGCAAGGAACAGGTAATTCTTCATGTGGTCGGGTAGGTGACATGATGCCTAGAGTGCTAGGTCTGAAGTCAGGAAGACCTGAGTTCAAATCCAGCCTCAGACACTACCTGCATGACCCTGGGTAAGTCACTTAACTTTGCCTCAGAAATGGGAAACCACTCCAATATCTTTTCCAAGAAAGGCACAAATGGGGTCATGAAAAGTCAGACATGACTGAAATGACTCAATGGCAACAATTCTTCATGTAGAAAGTGGCACTTGAGCTGAGTTACAAAGGAAATGAGATTCTCAGAGGCATAGATGAAGATGGAATGTGTTCTAAGCGGGGGGGGGGGGCAGTCAGTATAAATGCATAGAGAAGAAGATAGAATGAAACATTTGAGGAAGAGTAAGAAAGCCAGAATGATTGAGCCATAGAGTATGAAAGAGGGAAGGTGGAAAGGCTAGATATTGGTTAGGTCCTGGTTGTTAAGAGCTTTAACAGAAGGAAGGCACTAGAATTGAGGGGTTAGGGAAGGCTTCCTATAGAAGATAGGATTTTAGTTGGGACTGATGAGGAGGGAGAGAATTCCAGACATAGGGAATAGCCAGAGAAAATGCCCAGAGCCAACAGATGGACTGTCTTGTTTGTCAAGCAGCCAGAAGGCCGGTGTCACTAGATCAAAGAGTACATAGAAGGGAATTAAGTATAAGAAGATTATAAAGGAAGGAAGCGATTAGGTTAGGAGGGCTTTGAATGCAAAACAGAGCATTTTGTATTTGATCCTGGAGGCAAGAGGAAGCCACCGGAGTTTATTGAGTTGGGGGATGGGGTGAGGTTGGAGGGTTGAGGGAAGGGTGACTTTGGTGGCTGAATGAAACGTAGATTGAAGTGTGGAGAGACTTGAGGCAGCAGACTTACCAGCATGCTATTGCAATAGTCCAAGAGTGAGATTATGAAGGTCTGTACCAGAGTGATGGATGTATTAGAAGAGAGAAGGGGGTGTATTTGAGAGATGTTGCAAAGGTAAAATTGACAGGCCTTGCAGCATATCAGACATGGGGAGGTATGAAATAATGAGGAGTTGAGAATGACACCTAGGTTGTAAGACTTAGAAACTGGGAGGATAGTGGTACCTTTAACAGTAATAGTCCTTATTTGGGGGTGGGGAGAGGAGGAAATATAATGAGTTCCATTTTAGACATGTTGAGTTTAAGAAGTCTATCAGACATCTGCTTTCAGCTATCCAATAGACAGTTGGAGATATGAGGTTGGAGGTCAGCACAGAGGTTAGGGCAGGATAGGTAGATTTAAGAATCATCAGCATAGAGCGCTCTAGGGACTAAGGAAGAAGAAGAGATAGGGAAGGAATTGTTAAACACAGAGAAAGGCTATTTTACAAAATAATGTATTTGTGTTATTGGAGTTTAGAGAAAAATCCAGCTTGAGGAATGGTCTGAGGGAATGATGTTGGTGGAGGACTGTGACCAAGAATAGTCAACAACCCCAGAAGGACACACAATAGATCCCTTTGACTGTCTTTTCTTGCCATACCTTACTTATTTTCCTTTCAGTTTTTGGCTTCCCATCAAAAATCTCCCACAGCTATCTCAAGTTGGAGATGACTAATTCACAATAAATTAGTACCTGGGAGGGCTGTGACGCTCTTCCCTGAGGTGGCTCTTTTTTTTCACATGGACTTGGAAAGTCTGGTGACATATCAAGGATTATCTATATATGCACCAAGCACATAGACGCACATATGTGGGCAGGCAGCCTGAGGCTTTCCTGAGACAATGTGCAATTTCTCCTTCTATGGCATCTTCTTAGATGCTGTGAAAAGCCCAGGTTAGTGAGATCCCTTTAGGTCAAAAGAACTGGGGATGAGAAATCCTATGACCTTCAAAAGGAAAAGCTATCAGAACTATTTCTAGAAATTTGAATTGCTAAACATGCAAGGAATTTGGTAATCAGAATTTGAAGGGCTATCTTCCTTCTGTACCACCACCTTTCATATCTCCAGAGAAATCACCAACAGTGATACAGAGCAGTCTGGCTCTGAAATCAAAGAAGAAGACCAGCTGCAGCTTCATGCACCAAGTCACCTTCTAACTGGGCACATAAATTACAAAAAAAAAAAAATGCTTGTTTTCTAGATGGGTCAAACATGTCTTACAATGCAGAGAGATTCTTCATTTTCCTCATGGAAGCTACCCAGTCCCACCTCTCTGTCCTCTGTGGAGGTGGCAGTGGTATATGGCCATGCTGTGTGTGCCAACTTCCATCCCCAGTGGCCCCCAGACCCTCACTGCTATTCTTTTCCAGGTCTGCAGCTTGTGGGGTGGGACTGTCATACACCTCCCTCCCTAGCACTGAGGCTTTTAGTCAACCTCCTCTGGAACACAAAATAAACCTCTGCAATTCTCCTAGATTGGTTTAAGAGGCAGTCCCTGGGGGGCTATAAAAGCCAGGTAGAATTGGAATAGGCCTTGGAACTCTACTTATTAGAGCTGCTAGTGCTACAGGGACAAGGCATACAAATGTTGGAGGTGACATATTTAAGCTTTCTTTACTTTCAATTACATTACATTGCATGCTGATGGAAGGGAACAGAGCCATCACATGAGTGGACCACCTGGGCTTTGTTCCAGTTTGCTGATATCCACGGGGAGCATCCTTTCTCTCAAAAACAGCCTGGAGACTGCCTTCCCAGTGCCTCACAGTCCTCCACCAAAGATGGGCATCCTCATCCAGCTCCCCAGTCAGGATCCTGTAACCATGGTACCGCCCCCCCCCCGGGATTCGTGACCTCCTTCAACAGTTACAGGGACTCGAGCAGGCCTTTCTAAGGATTGGGCCCACCCCCTCCTAGTGCAACTGATCCTGTGCTCAGACTGGCCTCTGTACCATCACATACACCTCCAACTATCCCTTCCTCTGTTGAAAGAATTCCCAGTAATAGATCAATAGTGGACAATAGCATAGGACCTACCTCATATACTTACTAGTTATGTGACTCAGGGCAAGTCATCTAACTCTCAGCCTTTCTTATCTGTAAAATGGGAATCATGGTAGTACATATCCCAACAGGGTTGTTGTGAAAGTCAAATGAGCTAACATTTATAAAGCACTCTGCAAACTTCAAAGCGCTGTAGAAATGTTTATTATTATGATTATTTACTAGTACTACTAAGAAGATAATATCCAAACACTTAATGCTACAGACTACAATGAGGTTCAGTGTAAGGAGTTCAGATCTTGGAGCCTAAGGACCTGGGTTCTAATCCTACCCAGCCTCTTACCTAGCCATGTACACCAGCATTTTCTATGTTTCAGTTTCCTTACTTGTAAAATGAGGATAATGCAGGCTTGAGGTAAAGATTTTAAAAAAAGGAGAGGACATCAACCAGTCTACCAATAAGCATTTATTATGCACCTATTATGTGTCAGGTACTGGGCTAAGTATGTTTTAAAAATATTTACAAATATGATCTCATTTGATCCTTACAACAACCCTGTGAGTTAGATGCTATTGCTACCTCCATTTTACACTTGAGGAAACTGAGGCAGAGAGGTTAAGTGACTTGCTCGGAGTCACACAGCTAGTAAGTGTCCTAGGCCAGATTTGGACTCAGGTCTTCCTGACTCCAGGCCCAGCACTCTGTCCACTGCACCACCTAGCTACCTTTCCTTTGAAGGAAACTGAACATTCTAAGGTGTGAGGGTGATGAGGACATGGATTCTGGACATAGGGACAGCTTAGTGTAAAGTCACAAAGATAAGAGATGGGGACGGGCATCATGTGTGAAAAACAGGAAGAGGGTCAGTTTGTTTGGATCATAGAGTATGTGGATAGCAGTGATGTGTAACAAAGCGGAGCCAGATTATGAAAGGTTTAAACGTATATCTATGTACAAAGGTGCATATTTTGAAAAGCAAGAAGCATTATATAAACTATCTTTTGTAGCATATTAAATTCTTAGATGGTCTTGAGGCCAAAATTCATTATCTAGGAGCCCCAAACTATTTGTTCATTTTGGCAAAAGGTCATCCTTACCTTGTATCCTCAGCACCTAGGACAGCACCTGACACAGGGGAGATGCTTATCAAATGTTTGTGGATTTATTGATTTTTTAATACTAGTCATCTCCTGATGGGATTACCTGAGCTAATATAATCACTGGTTTCTTGCTATACTAGCATGTTCTTCAGGAGATGTTACATGGCTATGAATCATGGGAACACCACAACCTCAGAAGAATACAAGTCACATGTGACCCAAAGAGTAATAGAAAGATGCACAAAGGTTGTAAACATGTACAAAGGGGATGATCAAGGACACACATGACCACAAAAGGAATTGGGAGGTCAGGTAGTTTGAATGAGGGATAATGGGGACACAATCCAATTGCTGCCCTAGTACTTAAAAAGATATGTTTTTCTTTTTTTAAAAGAGGAAGGCCTTCTGTGGAGAATTAAGAATAATTAGATGACTATGTATTATTTTAAATTTTACAAAGCACTTTACACACTTTCTCATTTGATCCTCCCAATAATTCTATGAAACATATGTATTATTCTCATTTCACACCTGAACAGACCAAGGGAGCCAGAGAGACTTGCCTAGGGTCACACAAATAGTAAGTTTCTAGGGCAGGACTTTACCTCAAGCTTTTCTGAGTCCAAGTCCCAGTACTTGTGCACTACAGGACTAACCCAAACCTGATGAAAATTAAATTAATGGAAAGACCTGATCATGAATAACAAAGGTTGAGAAGACATGGATGGATCGGTACCAGTGGAGGGGATACCCAGACTGTTGAATTTAAAGGTCCCTTGAAGTGTTGAAACATATTAAATTCCAATTTAATTCTTTTGCTAATGAATTACTCTGATGCTACGTTGTGGCATGGAGATTATTCTGGGTTCTCAAAGATTATGCCAGTGGGGAATAGGCTAGAATCTGAAGCTACTGAGCTGGAAAGCCTTCTCAGATGGGTCCAAACTTGGACTCTATGTTTACTGACCAGGTCAGCTAAACTCAGAAGAGCTCATCACCCAAGGCTGGCCAGGAGATGATGAAGTTTTTTTTTTTACCATAACAATTCATAAAGACCAGCTACCAAGGAATGGAAGACTTACAAAACACATGATGGAGGGGATAACTATACTAATGAAATCACAGTTCCTCCAAGTGTTGAATTCTTAATTATATTTATTTTAGACCAACAGTAAAATTGTAACAGCTAATGGTGAAGGGAAATGGCCCTAATGTGTAGCCAACTGCCAGGGGAAAGAGAATAAGATGAAACATTTTCCAGTATTAATCCACAAAGTGGATCTTAAAGTTCTCACTTGTCCAGAGTCTGATTTCCTTCTGTTCTATTTTCTTACTTCTACATTTGGAGCTGTGGGTCTGGGCTAATTTGCATGACTGCTTCAAAGCCTTAGGAATTACCAAGGGGCCCTCTTGTCTAGATGAATGCCCATCCCACTGAACTTGTATCTGCTGCTCTTTGTCTCTCACAAACCATAGCTGAAATGCCCTGGAAAAAGGGAGTCTCCCAGTCCTAGATCCAGCACCAACAACAGTGGCCAGGCATAGAATATGATTTGATCCAGATTCAGCAGGAGCTCAAGTAACATTTCCTAGTAAGTGAAATGTAGGTGTCCTGACTTTGACATCTCCCTTCCTGAGAAGCAGCAAGGTACAATAAAAAGCACCCTGAAGATGGATTCAGAAGATCTGATCCTGAGTCCTAGCTCTCCCACTTCCTAGACGGATAACCTCGTACAGATCATTCAACTCTAGTGGCCTCAGTATCCTCCTCCATAAAATGGGAGGTAATTATGCTTGTGTCACCTGCATCATAGGGTGATTTAGAGGATCAAATGAGTGAATAATTATGAAAGTTCTTCTTAACCCAAAAATTCTATAACAATATAAGCTGATGGCATTCCTGAACGCCACTGTCCTCCTTTCACGAATGCATGGTGAACCACAGCTTCCTCTGTAAAATGAGGGGATTGGACTGAATGCTTTCTAAGCCTTCTTCCAGCTCTAACACCCTATGATCATCAACATGGTATAGTGGATTCAGGAAAATCTGTGTTCAAATCCTGCCTCAGACACTTACTAGCTGTGTGACCTTTCCAGCTTAAGATCTATGATTTTCTGATTTTATACTCCTATGGCAACTGGGGGGAAAGGGGGTGGGGAAGAAGAGTTATGAGGCTCTTGTGGCCAAGGTAAGCAGAAATGAGCACGGAGGGGGGGGGATGTAAAGAATTAATCAAGTCGCTGCATAATTAACTTAGGATAACTTAAGCACTGGATGTTGACGAGAGACAAAAGTGATGACATTTAATGAATGTGCTCGTCGATATCTCACTCATTCCAGCAGCCTTTGTTAAATGTCAGATATTTCACAGTCTCTTCTTCTTGCAGCTTTAAGGCCTGGTTTAACAACCAAACAATAACAACAAAACCCTGCTTCTGACTAGGACGTGGAAGTCTGTTGGCATCAGCCCATAGTCTTAGGAGCCTGAGGATTATCAAAGTGGAGGTTGCACTGACTGTGGAGGACACAATGCCATGACCCCCAAACTTTGTCATGCTTCCACTGGTTGGGAAAACTACAGCCTTCCTTTGGCCATATACCACTAATCTAGCCATTGTTATGCTAGGGCATTGATCACAAAAGTGCACGGAGTGCCCATTCCAAAAGAAACATCAAAAGTTTATGATCACAGGTGATTCTTTTATTGTGTACACCCTATATGGTCGTGCCCCTTTAAACTTCACTGAACTTAATCCAAGAGAGAGAGTGCAAGACCAAGGCAGAGAAACAGAGAGAAAGAGAAGGGTAGAGGAGGAGGAAGAGGAAGAGGAGCAGGAGAAAGAGGAGGAGGGGGAAGAAGAGAAAGAGGAGAATGGGTCGGATTTCTCCAGTGTTAGAAGATCAACTCTGAGTGCACTGGCTCTTTCTTCAGTGCCCAAAGTGTCAGATATGGTCCAGGTCCTAAGAAAGATTTGGGAGCAGGGAGGAATGACCAGCTGAGTTTTCATGTCTGGGCTCTCACTTGTTCATAGCCTGATTTCCTGTAGTCCTGGTCTATCTTCTTACTTCTGTATTTGGTATATGTATTGTTGATTCAAAGAGATAGGAATTACAAAGAGGCAAAACAGTTAGGACTGATGGATATAGTAAACCAAGTGCTTTTGCTGCAGAAAAGGCAGCACTGTTGCCATTGTCCTTACTCCCATGGGGTCTGAGGAGGAAGACAGACCCAAGAAGAGGAGCAACATGGCAGAGGGACCCTGTGAATGGTTGTACCTAGCAGCAGAGAATGAGTGAAGACTGAGGGGGTGATGTATGGCATGGGGAGAGGAGTAAACTTCTGAAGAGAAAGTGCACCCCACTGAATATCATTGCCCTGAAATGAAGCCCCATTGGCCTTGCCCTTGTTGTGGCTCTGTTCATAAACCTGGCATTTAAGTTCCTCCACAATTTGCCTCCAACATAATATTCTAGCCTTATTTCCCAATATTGTCCTTCATACACCCTCTTTTTCAGGGAAACTGGACTATTAGCTATTCCCTGATTTCATTTTGACTTTTTCAACTTGGTGCAATCACACAAGCTTTTCCTTATGCCTGGAACATACTCCCTTGTCATCTCTGCACCTGGAAATCCTGTTTTTTCTTCAAGACCCAGCCCTTCCCAAAAACTTCACTTTGCCTACCCCTCACCTTCTAGCTCAAAGTCATCTCTCCCTCCTTGAATTTTCCCTGACCATTCTGCCTAAAAGATAATTCCCATGTTGAGAGTACCTCGCAGTTTCCAAAGGACTTTGCTGCAAATATCCTGGGAGGGAGTAGTGCTGGTATTATTAACCACAGCGAACAGATGTAGAAGCAGCAAGGTGGTGCAGTGGATAGAGTATTGGGTTTGGAATCAGGAAGACTCATCTTAGTGAGTTTAAATCTGGTCTCAGACACTTAATAGTTGTGTGACCCTGGGCAAATCACTTCACCCAATTTGCCTCAGTTTCCTCATCTATAAAATGACCTGGAGAAGAAAATGGCAAACCACTCCAGTATCTTTGCCAAGAAACCCCAAATGGGGTCACAAAGAGTTAGACACAACTGAAACAACTCAACAACAACAAAATGGATTGTAAACTGAGACTCATAAAGGTTAAGTGACTTATCCAAGGCTGTACAACTAAATAAAAGGGAGAACCAGGATTCAAATCCAGAACTGCTTTTCCATCATGTCATGCTGTCTCTGAAAGATCTCTTTTGGCCCTCTCCCATTGTGTCTTATATTTACTTGTGCCTTGTCATGCCCCACCTTAGACTATAAGTTTCTTAGGGTCAGAGACTGCATATTGTATTTCTGTGCCTTGCTCACAGGAGACGACTAGTGAATGATGAATCAATCAACAGACACTTATTAAACACCTATCTTGTGCCAGGGGGCAACCAGATAGCACAGTGGATAGCCATGGCCGTGGAGTCAGGAAGACCTGAATTCAAAAGCAATCTCAAATATCTATTAGCTATGTGACCCTGGGCAAGTCATCTGCTTGCCTCAGTTTCCTCATCTGCAAAATGAGCTGGAGAGGAAAATGGCAAACCACTTCAGTATCTCTGCCAAGAAAAGCCCAAAATGAAGTCAGAAGAGTCAGACACGAATGAACAATGAACAACAATCTTGTACCAGACACGACTATGTAACCAAAGTACACATAAAAAGATTATTAAGTAGTCTAAGCAGGTTGTAAAGCCCTGGAGATTCAAGTGCTTTTCCCCCCATACTGAGCCTGGGCTCTGAGGAACAAAGCAGGACCATTGTATTCTAGGCTCTCTGTGGGGAAGGTTAGTCTTAGCCAACTTCAGCACAAATATTAACAGATCGGCTTTGCCATTGCACAGCTGCTCATAGGGGACAAGAACAATGGTAAGGTTGGGGAGAGACTGTTCTTCTAAAATCAGATTTATAAGGTTGCTGCCTCACACAGCCAGACCAGTCTGTCCAGAGCATCGAATGCCAACCCCTGTGTTAAAGCCAAGTACAAGGAGCTCTAACACCAAAATGGATCCCACTTAATGAGCTGAAGAAAACCAGATGCTGTCCCAATTACTTTCTCAAAGCTATCCAGAGCCTCTGACTTGTTAAACTTCTCTCAATATTAATTCATTCTGACCTTTCTAGCATTTGATGTTGTTATCCACTTACCACCACCCCCCCACTCTGCCTACTTCTTGAAGCCCTCTCTTTCCTTGGCTTTCCTGACCTCGGGCTGTCCTAATCCTCTTCCTCCCTCTCTGACCATTCCCTCTCTGACCATTCCCTCTCTGTCCATTTTATTAGCTCGACTTCTTCCTCCAGCCCCTTAAGTGGAGGCAAGCCCCAAATCTCAGTTTTTGACCTTCCATTTCTCTCTCTGTACACTCTGCCTTAGTAATCTCATTCCTTTCTCATGGCTGCAGCTATCATCTCTATGGAAATGACTACCAAGGCTATGACCTCTCTCTCAAGCTCCAGACCCACATTTCAACTTGCTGATAGATGTTTCATATTAGGTATCCTACTGATACTTCAAATGACCTGGGGAAAGAGCTCTGGTTGGGATATTTTTAGTAGACTGCAATAATAATGATAATTATAATGATAATTATATTATGCTTTAAGGTTTACAAAGCACTATGCAGATGTTATCTCGTTTGATCCTCACAACAATCTCATGAGGTAGGTGCTATTCCAGATAAGGAAACTGAGGCTGAGAAAGGCTAAATTATTTGCTCAAGGTCGCGCAGCTAAGTGTCTGACATGGGATTTGAACTCAAGTCTTCCTGACTCTTACCATCTGTGACACATAGCTTCTTTTTTCTTTTAATTTTAATTTTAATTTATTTATTTTTAGTTTTTGACATTCAGTTCCACAAGCTTTTTTGAGTTTTAAATTTTCTCCCCTTTCCTCCTCTCCCCTCAACCAGGACAGTGCACAATCTGATATAGGCTGTACATATACATTCATAGTAAACATATTTTCACACTAGTCATGTTGCGAAGAAGAATTATAACCAATGGAATGAACCACAAGAAAGAAGAAGCAAAACAAAAGAGAGAGAGAGCAAACAGTACACTTCGATCTGCATTCAGACTCCATAATTTTTTTCCCTGGATGTGGACAGTATTTTCCAATGTGAGCCTTTTGGAGTTGTCTTAGAACCTAACACACAGTTTCTTACAAGCTCAGAGCAAATAGTGTGACATAGCGACCCAAAAAATGAATGATGTCAGGATGAATTTTAAGAGGACTAGTATCCAAGATATGAGACTTGTTATATTATATATACATATATTATATATATAATTATATACATATAAAAATACTGTTATATTTGCCCAGGTCAAACTATATCTAGAGCATTTTAGGGAAGTCATTGATAAGCTGGAAAGTGCCCAGATGAGAAAAAAGAAGGAAAGAAAGATGGAAGTAAGATTTATTAAGTGCCTACTATGTGCGAGTCACTTGGCACTTTGAAAATTTAACTCATTTGATTCTCACAACAATCCTAGGAAGTAGGGCTATTATTATCCCCATTTCACAGTTGAGTCAGATAGGAATTTAAGTCACTTGCCCAGGGTCACATAGCTAGTAAGTGTCTGAAGCTAGATTTGAACTCGGGTTTTCCTGACTCCAGGCCTAGCCATTTATCCACTATGCCATCTAATTGTCTCACTATGAAAATGATAAAGGGCATGGAGATTATTCCATGATATTTCCATGATAGGATTGGTTGGAAAAATGGGATGGTTAGTCTGGAGAAGAGAAAATTCAAGTGGGAATAGCTTTCTTTATGTATTTCAGGTATTATATTTACTTGGTTTGACCTCCAGGGGCAGGACTAGAAACAATGGTTGGATGCTCCTAGGAGACAGATTTGGATTTAATGTAAGGGAAAGGTTCCTAACAATTAGAGGAATGGACTTCTCAGGAACAAGTGAGTCCTCTCTTACAGGTAGTCTCAAAAGAAAAGTAGATGACCACTTGTTAGGGAGGATTATGGGACCTCCAAGGTGCTTCCCAACTCTGAGACTCCATGATTCTGTCATGCTGCCAAACTGGCCAAGGCGGGTGTCCAGAGGCGGGGTCTTGCACTGAAATAGGGATGTCAAGTTGACTCTGAAGATGGTTCCTAGTAAACTGAGCTAGTTAATGAGGGATCTTTCTCTCTAAGTTATGATCCAAGAGTTGGAGATTGTCTCTCACCTTGGGTAGGATAAATGTCCCAGAGTGGGAAAAACAAACCCAGGTTTGGACCCAAGATAAAGGATGTAATTTTTTTTTATTTTGGCAAGTCTGTAGTTTATGAACTAAACTGGGCATCATAATAAGGCAGCATGTGCCAGGCAACTCAAATCACCCCCACCACCACCTTAATCACCATCACCCCTCAGACTGCTACAGACATCCCAGGACCCTGAGCCCAAGAGCCCTGGGAATAGAAATGTCTCCAGCCCAGTGCCCTCAGCCATCAACCTGGGAAGTGACCCTGTAGAGGTCCAGCCTGGCAACTGCTCCTGAATGTACAATAGCCACAGTTATTGAAGACATAGGAAAGTTCTGGGCTCCAAAGTCCTTGGTATTGTTGAATGTTCAACATCAGAAAATAATATGATTTTATCAGTAGAAATGACATTTTAAAAAGAGGCAGTATCATATACCTTGCCATTCTACCCTAAGGACCATGAGACCATTCTCTCTGACTTGCAGCTGAAACCTTCTATATGTGTTGTCTCCTCCATTAGAATGTGACCCTCTCGAGGGCAGGCACCGTTTTACTTTTCTGTTTGTGTAACTCTAGTGCTTAGCCAAAAAAAACTCAAAACTTTTACATAGTGCCAGGCACCATGCTAAACACTTTTAAAAAATAAATATCCCATTTGATTTTCACAGCAACCCTAGGAGATAGATATGATTATTATGCCCATTTTGCAGTTGAGGAAACTGAGGCACACAGAGGTTAAGTGACTTGTTATACAGCTAGCTAGTAAGTATCTGAGGTCAAACTCTACTGTAGATAGCACAGCTCTAATGGGCTGGCCACATCGTTCAAATGCCAAATGCACACTTGCCTAAAAGACTATTTTACAGAGAAATTGCACAAGGGAAATGCTCACGTGGTGGTCGGAAGAAGTGATACAAGGACACTCTCAAGGTCTCTCTGAAGAACTTTGAAGTTGATTGGGTGGCATGGGAGATACTGGCATAGGACCCTCCCCTGCATGGCATGCCCTCATCAAAGAAAGTGCTATGCTCTCTGAGCAAAGCAGAATTGTGCAGATTTAGAGAATCCACCCAAATGTTCACATGGACTATTCCTGTCTGACCGGTGGTGGGGCATTCTGAGCTCCTATTGGTTTGATCAGCCGCAGTAGGACACATTGCAACTTGACTCTAACCTAGTGATGTCATTTTGGTCCTCTTTAAGAATGAAGAATCGTTGAATTGACCGCGTATCTGAGGCTGAATTTGAACTCAAGTCTTCCTGATCTGAGCTCTACCTGCTTTTCCACCTGCTACTTCACACTGTGCTAAGACATAGTACTGCATACATAGTAAGTGCTAAATAAATGTTTTCTCTATTCATTCATTTGTCATCTGCACCAGTGCGCCATGTACTAATATGGCATAATTACAACTGACATATTCATTAATGTTTGCAAAGAGCTTTGTACATATAATATTTGAGTCTCACTACCACCCTGTAAGATAAGTGCTCCGGCTATTATGATAATTCCTACTTTACAGATAAGGAATCTGAAGTCAATCAAGCTTAAGTGATTTGACCTGGCTGGTAAGCAAGTGAGGCAAGATTCCAATCAAGTCTTCCTGTCCAGTGCTCTATCCACTATGCCAGGCTGACTCCCAAATTAGCACCATCAGCTGCACTTTGATCAGTGAGTTGCACAGCTCTGAGACTTCACCTAGCCATAGAAAGATGTAAATCGATGGCAGCCCACCCACACAGCAGCCAAAGTTCTAGGAACCAGAAGGAACATTCCATCCTTCACCGGTTATTATAGCTGCCTTTCTATGTCTGTTCACTGAAATGCTCTGGCAGAGGAGCATTGAGCCTCCAGTGCTGTTTCGAAGTAGCTCTAACCTTAGCACAGTGCGTGGTATACAGTAGGCACTTAATACGTGCTTATTGGCTGATTGACTGACTTTAAGCCAAGACTTTGGGAGCCTGATGGCACCCAAAGTATTCTTTCTTTTTCTATGTGAATACTCAATGTCTTGGCTAGAGTGAAGGGCCTTGTCTGCTGACTCAGGACAAGCTTGCTCTGTGCACTCTCTCTCATGATTGGGGTCCTGTGCTGGGGTTCTGCTAAATTTCAAGGATTATCACGGGTGAGAAAGGGTAATCCAATTCAATACAATTCAATAAACATTTATTGAGTGCCTATTATCTCTCAGGCACTGGGCTAAATGTTGGGAATACAAATAAGAAAAGAGACAGTCCTTGCCCTCAAGCAGCTTACGATCTAATGAGGGAAGACAGCACACAAAAGTTGGAAGGGAGGGCACCACAGAGTACCCAGCATGGGGCACATCACGTTGTTCCACTGAGTTGAAGTTAAGCAGAGCCGATGATGGGGAATGGGGATCTTGACTTACCTGAATCATCTAGGAAGTGGAGGGTTTGTGATGATGCTCACACAGACCACACCTTTCACAATAAGTGGTTACATGATCATAAAACTTTCAATTGGAAAGGATCTTAAAGATTATTTAGTTGAACTCTGATTAAACAGAGGATTCATTGTCTTTGGGAGAGTTAAGTTGCCCCGGGTCATACAAGCAGTAAAGCTAAAAGTTGAACCCGGGGTCCCTGACTCCAAATCCAGATTGTTGGGTTTTTTCTACTATACCAAGCTGTTATGGGGCAGGATCTTAGGGACCTATGATAGAGGTTATTTCTCTTTATTTCTATTTATTGAATCAAGACCAAAGATCCTCCCCTTTTCTACTTCCTCATTCAGAAACAAACAGTGTGGGAAATCTTGCTCAAAGACCAGGCCAAGATCTAATCAGACAGTAAAATAAATTCTAAGTTTAGGCCAGTGGGAGGATTCCTGCTCAGACAGGTCTGGGAAAATGTGGATTCTCCTTTTTATCAGACAGGTGATAAGGAAATTTGATAAGTCTCTTTAACCAAGATTTGAGTGATTCAAGTCATGTACCACCCCAAGACCCTCATTGTAACATAGCTCAGCCTCTCATTGTAATATTCATTCTCTCATTACTTGTTAACCAATCAGAGTTGATTGCCCCCTCAGGAACACCTACTCTTCCAAGGGCATATAGACTGTGAACCCACACTCATGATGGGTCATTGGTCTAAGAGAGAGGCCAAATGACTGTCTTTAATTGATAGACATTCTAGCCTTATTAATAATTACCCAGAAACTATGTCTCTAGAACTTTTTTTAATGTCACACCTACTATGGATACCTTAAGGTGAATTCCCTCTGAAAACGATCTAGTAGTTCCTGTGGTTAACAAAGCAACCTGAATTTTGTGCCCTTTCCCAGGGGCTGAGACATGAGGAGCTAGGACCTGAGCCTTTGGAGACCTTGTCCAGCAGTCTCCTTCAGGTTTGCCCAGCCTACTATGAGGAAGTCATCCCAGCCTGGACACTACTGCAGAGCTGTCCTCACTGCAGCAGGCCAAACCATCTGCTCCCCATTACCAAATCCTTTCCTCTGTCTCCATGGTGAGGACATTGAAGTTGACAGGTTGATTATGGATGAGATGATCCGCTCCAGGCTGGGCAGGCGGTAAGCCGGCGGTGAGTGGAGTGAGGCATTCAAACGCACTGCCGGAGGGCCCAGAGAAACGTGGCCCAGTGACTGCTTCCTCATCTCCACCCACGAGGGGGTTGGCTGCTCCCAGCCCACTCCAATGACTCAAGTCCCTCCAGCTACTTGAGCCTCAATGTCTCAGCCTGTGAGAGAATGTCTTTGAGATGATTTGCAGCCCTGACTTGCCCCTCTGGGCTAAAATCCACATCACCATGGTAACCTGAGATTACCCTGCATCATCCACACAGCACAACCCTGTAAGGCCTGTACCTGAGGGGATGTAGAAGAAGATCAGAATTTGGACATTCTCTCCAAGTGTATCAGGACCCCTTCTCAATGGCACTGGGTCTAGACCCCTGGCCTGTTCCTTCTTGTGCTAGATTAGCCTTGGAACGCAAGTACAAATTCACCCAAGGTGGGGTTCCATTCACAAAGGTCGATTTCTCAAATTTTGTTGTTTCTGAGTTGTTTCAATCATGTCCAACTCTCCGTGACCCCATCTGGGGTTTTCTTGGCAATTACTGGAGCAACTTGCCATTTCCTTCTTCAGCTCATGTTACAAATGAGGAACTGAGGCAAACAGGGATAAGTGACTTGCCCAAGGTACACAGCTGTGTCTGAGGCTGTATTTAAACTCAAGTCCTCCTTTCTCCAGGGTCAGTGCTCTATCCATTGCACCATCTATTTGCCCAAAAGAGAAATGGGCTGTCTCAGGAGGGAGTAGATTCTCTCCCAGTAGAGGTTCTCAAGGAAATGTTGAATGACCACTTTTCAGGGATGTCACAGAGGAGTGTAAATGTGAGTTGAACTAGGTGGCATCTGAAGTCTTTTCCAACTCTGAGATCTTGTTGATGTAATTTTGTGACTTCAATTCAACACATTCTCACTCAATGTATTATTATATTTTATACTTGTAATACTCATGAGCTTAAGCCAGAAGGAAGGTAGCCCACTGGTGCTTTCTCCTCAAACCTGTGAAAGGTTAGTTGTTGTACTAGCCATCAGGAAAATGCCCAAGGCTGTTCTTGGGGTAATTCAACCCAAAGTGTGGTCTCTCACTCACAACTGACAAATAATAAGAATGTGGGAGAGGAATGAAGGTTGGCTATCTCCTTGTTCACCTTAAGGTACCCTCTTGCCGTCTCCCTACTTATCTTCATTTTCAGTTCCCTATTAATCATTATTCCCATCCTTTCAATTTCAAAAATATTTTCCCTGCCAGAGAAACAGAAGCAAAATGAGAGTTGAGTAGTTCGACCTTTTCTCTGTTGTCAGTTAATTATCATGGTCCCGTCTTCTCCAGTAGTACTCAGAGGTCCTATCTCTTCTTTAGTCTTCCTCTTTTCCCCAGGATAACTAAAATCTAAAACATCTTTTTATTGCCCTTAGAAGTCTTTACCAGCCTCAGCTCATTCTGAGCTTTGGATTGATTTTGTGTGCATCTGCTGTTACTTGCCCTTGCTTCCAGCATCTGTATGTGTCTTTTAAAATTTAAGTTGCTGATTGAGTTCCTTATGCATCCACGTGTGTCTCTTTAGACAACATCCACTTTTCTGCCTTGTCAGAATTATTCCTCTTTGTGCTCAGAATTTCATTCTTGAGAATTGCCTTTCCCTTGGCCTTTTTCCACTGTAGAATTTTAGGTAGAATCCTACCTATCTTTCCTTGAACCCTGAGATCTGCTCTCCTCAGATCTACTGTGTATGTCAGCCTATTGTTGGCTTTCTTCCCATTGATCACAATTCTAAGAGATGGTCATCACCCCCACTCTCAATGCTCTCCAAGGCTCCCATTAATTCTACTTGAGCAACCAATTGCTCCTTGTTGATAAGGATGAGGTAAAGAATAGGACTTCCTCTTCATGTGTCCTCCATATTTTGAAGGATGAAATTATCATTAAAGTGAGCCAATAAATTAATAGTTGCTCTGCTTTTGGCAGAGAGAAAGCTCCAACAGATGTCTGGATAATTGAAGTGCTTCATCACTACTATACCAGGCCTCCATGCCAGGCTTGTGATCTGTTTCCTGAATTCCTCATTTATTTCCTCTTTCTGTCCAAGTGATTTGTAATATGCTTCAATGACAATATTATTTCTGTTTCTGTCTCTATTGACATTCACCCAAATGCTTGTCACCATGTTTTCCTACCCTGGTTCATGAATTCTCTCACGTGAGTATATCTTCTTAATATGTGATCATATTTCACCCACACTCCCTTTCATCAGTCCTGTTCCTTTGAACAAGAGAGGCAGAATGGTGTAGAGGATGAAAATATCAGCCTCAAAAGCATGGAGACCTGGATTCAAGACCTGCTTCAAACACATTCAGTCTATGCTACCCTGGGCAATTACTTAACCTCTCAATGCTCTGGGCAGTTCTCTAAGACCATAAGTTGCAACGAAAGTGTCAATCTACAATGGTAAAGGGAGTTTCCTTGCCTGGGAGTGCCCTACCTATAAAATTACAGGTCCAACCATCCTCTTCCCTTTCCCTTGAATAACATATGATGTTCCAGCTGTGGATCTAATCCTACAATGAGGGCATGAAGACAAATTTGCTTCCTTCCACCTTTGTTGCCTTGCTTGTTACATATACTTGGTGCATTTGTATATAGACCTCTAAGGCCATGGGTTTTATTTCTTGGATTTTGTCCCTTGTGAATTTCTGGTATCTCTACTTCCTCCATTGTAGCTACTCCCTATGGTGAATGTACAGCTTGGTAATGAAACACAGGCAGTTTGCTCTTCCCCTCCCCTTCCTTTTGAGTTTTAACTCCCTTTAAATAGATTTCTAAGACTCCAAGTAAATGCTACTTTAAAAAAAACAGCTCTTGTAAGGCAGTCATCCACGGTCAAGAGTTTATCATTCCCATACTTTAAGTTATAGCAGCTAGTTAGGTGGCACAGAGTATAAAACCTGGGGCCTGGAGTAAGGAAGACCCAAATTCAAATCCAGTCTGAGACTTTTAGTCTAGCTGGGTGACCCTGGGTAAGTCACTTTGCCTCTTATATGCTTTGGTTTCTCCATCTGTTAAATAGAGATAACACTAGCACCTCCCTCCTAGGGTTGTTTCAAGGATAAAATATTTGTAAAACACTTTGCAAACCGTGAAGTCCTGTATAAATGCTGGCTATTATTGTGATCAATATAGCCCAAGAACCCAAAAGCCAAGCTTTATGCCACCTTCTTAACTAGTTGTTTACTTCATAAATCCGTCTTCCTCTTCTGAAGACTTTGTCTTCTACTAGAAACAGCGATGAGAATACCACCAGTGCCCCTAAGGTCTTTCTTCAGTTTCTTGCCAAGACGTCATTATCCTTAGTAATACTTTAGAATCATTTGTGCCCAGTATGAATCACTCGAAATGAGTAATAGCCATCAGGTGCAACAAAGCTTGGGAGATTGTCTGTCACATCCCAAATACCTGTCCTGGGAAGACCGAAGACTTTTCTATTGTTACTGCCAGTTGACAAATAGCTGCCTCATTCCCTTGGAGCAATGACTTGGATTGCCTGGGATAGAGTGGAGTTCAGATGACTTTAAAGGGTTAAAGAAATCCCAATGGAACTTCCCCCTTCCTCCCCTGAGCAAGCTGGACCATCACTCTGTTTGGCAACATTCATTCACCCAAAAAACATTGATTAAGCCTCTAGGATTTCCAAAGCCCTGTGCTAGGACCTAAAGAAGACAGAAAGATAAATACGACCCTCTCTCTGCTCTCAAGCAACTTACAAGATGCTTGTGCTGACTCTACTCCAACCTGAGGCATTCTGCTTCAGCAAGGCCAGGAGGCCAATGATAGATCCTTTCAATATTTTGACCAATCCTGCCAAGAAGGTTTGGATACAAACTGGGACAGCAGGAAAAGGTAATTAGTTAGCACTTTTCTGATGAGATAGAAGGATCAGCAGGTGTAAGATCATGGATCTGAGTCCTGGAGCACATTTAATTAAATATCTCTGTTCTGTGTGAATGTGTTCACATACTATATATGGAGAAGCCTGAAAAATCAAAACCAATCATTGTCCTCCTAACTCCTGGGGGGTTTCTGCAGCTTGGCTCTCCCCTGCAAGGAAAAAAACAGAACAGCTAGACACAAAGGCTGAAGAAGAAGCTTGAAAATTGACCCTTTCTTTACACGTTCAGATTTTGATCAAGATGGAACGAAGGGAGCAGAAGGGAAGAGAGAGAACCTCAGGGATTTTGGACTGGATATTCTCTGATGTATGAGGGAGCTGGGGCAGACAAAAGAGGGAAAGGTTGGGGGGCGGGGGTAAATATTTAAAAATCAGCCAGGCAGTAGTTTCAAGTCAGCCCATTTAAATTCTAACAAGGCCAGTGTTCAGTGATAACAAAGGCCACTGTGTTTAATTAAGGGTATAAATGGTAGAAATATGAGACAGGAGCTGTTAACGAGGTGGATAGGGAGAACTCTAAAAATAAACCAGAATGAGTTTAAAGGGTAATTAGGGGTGCAAAAATAAACAGAGGGTGTCAATTTGCGAGGAGAACTTCACTGGGAAAATTGTAAAAGGTTTTCTCCAGAACACAGAACAGAACCCAGAGAACAAGTCCCTGAAGAAGACAAGGCTCCATGGGCAGGCAACCAACATCCTGTAGGGTAGGAAGGAGTCAGAACCCAAGAGTAGGGGCTCCATGTAAGTGGATTAACCTCCATGTTTGCAAAATGCTTCCCTTCTGTTATCTCATTTAAATTTTGTAACAATCCCATGAAGCAGGTCCTTCAAAATAATATTATCCTCATTTTAAAGATGAGGAAACTATGCCTGGGGGATGTGAGGTGACCTGCCTGAGGTCACATGGCTATGAAGTTTCAGAGCCAAGAATCAAAGCCAGGTCTCCTGACTATGCAAATTGAGAGGTCTTTCCCATCAACCAGTCATTGCTTAGAGCACCTTTGTTCCTTTTCTGACTTTTAAGGCTAGGGAAGGGTTCCTAGCTGCCTGAGCTGGGCTTGAGTCAATCCTAGAGGATCCTTTGGGCCTCATTTTATTGAGGCAACACAGCACAGATCATCAAGGAGACTAGGGCAAATGTTTAAGAAAATATTGTGAAACCTCAGCAATAAAATGATGAGACCACTAGATCATTTGGAATTTCTCTAAAGAACTTCAAATATTTAATTAGATGTTAAGAGAAATAAATTATGACAGTGAGCTCTAGGAAGTTCAAGTAAGCTGAAAAGGCTTTGAACATGGTCCTAATGACAGTTTGTATCTACTATCCAAGAATCTGTCTTAGAAGTATTCAAATAGAGGCCTGAACATGTAAAGAAAGGGTCAACTTGTGTTGAGGCCGATGTGTTGGAATTGTTGGGAAATTCTTGGTAAGATAGGGATACCTTTAAGGTTCTTCTCTAACTATGATTCAATGACTTTTAGAATATTAAGGTTGAAAAGGACTTTAGAAATCTTCTCATCCAACTCTCTCATTGTAAAAACAAAGAACCTGCTGGTTCCTACTTGTATGGAGCAGGAGGTGCCAATACATGAGAAGCCAAGATGAAATGTAAGGGCTTGTAGGGTACAGGAAGAAAATGGCATAGAACATCAAGTTCGGAGAACCCAAAATAGACAGTGAGGCATTGAAGCAAATAGTAGGAGTTTCATTCCAGAAGAAAATGTCTTGTAGTTGGAGCATAGAAAAGGATGTGACTTTGAGCATCCAAGCACTCCAGTGAGCATTATGGTGTTTAATTGATGGTTTGCCTTGTTAGAGACAGCTGGGTGATAAAGTAGGTAGAATGCTGGCCCTGGAGTCAGGAAGACGTGAGTTCAAATCTGACCTCAGACACTTACTAACTTTGTGACTCTGGGCAAGTCACTTAAACCTGTTTGACTCAGTGTTCCCATCTGTAAAATGAGCTGGAGAAAGAACTGGAAAACTATTCCAATAGCTTTGCCAAGAAAACCCTAAATGGGGTCACAAAAAGTTGGATTCAACTACTTGACCAAAAAGAAAAGACCAAAAAACCCCACCAAACTTGTTCTCTAAGGGCTAAGCCTACTCCCAATGCTCACTCCAAAGAGTGAGATACAATGGCCTCAAGCTCTAATCAAACTGTTTGTGACAGAAAAGTCACAGGTGTTGGCGACATGATTTTCTGAAAGAAAAACTGAACAGAACAGGTCAAGTAGGGAGTATGTATGGGGGTAGGGAGTAGGCTATGGTGAGATGGTAACTGCAGAGAGGAAATTTTGTCCCATGAGACTCTCTCCCTCTATAACAATATGAAGGACAACAATCTAACTATCCACACTGCAAAAACAAAGTGGATGAAAAGCATATTTTTTTCCCAGACTATGGCATGCAACTTGATGGACACCTCATAGAACTCGTCTTATCAATTTACCTTCCATAGTTACTTTAGGTAGAATTGGACAGTGTTGAATAGGATGAAAAGATGAGTCTATAGTGCATTTAATGAATTATGCAGAGTTTTCAATGATCCCAAGCTGTCCCCTCCATCTCAAAATCCCATCCCTTTAGCAGCAATATTTTTGTAAAGTTTTATATATATAAATATATATAATTTTATATATAACATAATATATTATAATTATATATAAATAATATATAATTGTATAATGTATAAATTTGTATAAATATATTTATATATACACACATACACATACCCCCATACATATATATACATATATGTATATATATGTGTGTGTGTGTGTATATATATATATATATATATATATATATATATATATAAGATATATATATATATCACTCTTATAACACCATGATCTTAGAAGGGTGAAACTGACAAGCAACCTAAAGGGCACTGGAAGGATAATAGGGTGGGTGCAAGCAGATGATGGCATGTAATCAGTGATGACTTATCTGAGTGAAGGGCATGATAAACATCAACATAGTCATGGGCCAGTCACGTAGGAAAAATGCTATGTAACATATCAACAGCTTGATGTATATATTAGTACCCTTGAGATGTTAAACTCTGGTATGATGTAATGTCAATAGTGTTGGACTGGAAATCAAATTTTTGGGGTTCAAATATTTCCTCCTCCATTTACTGCCTATGTTATCTTAAGCAAATCACTTGACCACTCTGGGCTTGAGTTTCCTCATCTGTAAACTGAGAGGGCTGAACAACCTCTAAGGCCTTATACAGTTATAAGTCTAAAACCAGAAAGAAGATTTTGAAAGCATCTGGTGGATCATCCATGGAAGATTTCTGCAAAGGCATGACCGAGGGTGGAAGACATGGAGGATGGTTATTTGATCTTCCCCCATGAAGGGAGGACCCACATCAATAAAATCTAATTATCTCAGTATCTTCTCTTAGGAACTGCTCCACAGCCACTCTAGCTACCATATTGAACTAAGCTTTCAGTTGTTATTCGGTTGTTTTTCAGTCATGTCTGACTCTTCGTGACCCCATTTGGAGTTTTCTTGGCAAAATACTAGAGCGGTTTGCCATTTCCTTCTCTAGCTCATTTTATAGATGAGAAAACTGAAGCAAACAAGGTTAAGTGACTTGCCCAGGATCCTACAGCTCATAAGTGTCTGAGGCCGGATTTGAACTCAGGTCTTCCCGACTCCAGCTTCAATGCTCTATCCACTGTGCCACCTAGCTGCCCAGCTAAGAATACACAGGCAATAAACAAATGTATAGACAGACAGACAGACATAGAAGATTCTCAGGTGAGGAAATTCCCTCTACAAATGCAGGCCAGCACCTTCATTCCAACTTTAACTCTTAAGGAGTTTCTTAGAACACTCTAGAAGTCAAGTAACTTACCCATCCAAGCCACACAATCAGTATGTGTTAGGAAGTAGGATTTGAACCAAGGTCTTCATGGTTAATGCCGGCTTTCTATCCACTGTATTATGCTACTGTTTCTACATATATACACACTACATATAATACATACATACATACATAATACAATTACGAGACATGGGAGACATTGGCAGAGGACCACCTAGCACGGCATGCCTGTATCAAAGAAGGCACTGTGCTCTGTTAGCAAAGCAGAATTGCAGTAGCTCAAAAGAAATATGAAATGTGCAAATTTAGAGACATCTCCACTCCAAATGGTCATATGGATTGTTTGTGCCTGACCTGTGGCAGAACCTTCGTAGTTTGTATTTGTCTGATCAGCCACAGTTGGATACATCGTACCTTGGTCCTGACATAGTGATGCCATTTTGATCCTCTTCAAGAAAGGACAACAACCAACCAACCAACATGCCTATATACATATAGTACACACATGCGTACAACCTCGATTGTGTAAAATGAAATCATGCCCCACAAACCAAAGTTGTAATTGGACCTGCAGTGACAGGTGAACATCTCTATTTGTATCGCCCCTTGAACTGATTTTTTAAAACCCAACACCCCAAACTGCACAAAACAAATAGCTAGGAACAAACAATACTGCCTTGGGGCAGATCTCTAACAGTCAAGAGCTCCCTGTACTTTGGAATGAATTAAGCCTCCCTAAGTGCTGACCCAGCAGCTCCAGAAACTAGATGGGTATTTGCATAATTGATCTGGCCTAGAATGAATTTAGGCCTCTGAGCTCCTGGGCCTTTCACTGAGACACACAGCAGGGTGATGGGCCAGTCCGGGGGAAAAAACAATTTAATTTTGTCCTCAAGACAAGGCATAAGGCTTACCTGAGCCAAAGTCTGAGAACAATTTAAAGGCTGTGGTCCCTGAATCTAAAGACTTTAGCTCCTAACAGTTTTTCCCTCTAACTTAGAATCATGGATTTTAAGAGCTTCAGGGGACCTTAAAGATAGAGATCATTCAGCAATAACAATATACTTTTCTGCTCATTTTACAGAGGAAGGAACTGAGTCTGAGAGAAGTAAGCTTGCCAGGGTCACTGAGATACTTCATGGCAGATCTAGTACTAAAACCTGCATCACCTCCCACTTCAGAGCTCTTCCAAATACTAAAATGCTTTCAGTGGCTCCCAAGCCCAGCTATTTCCACCCTGTCCCTAAATCACCACATTTCAATAAAATGAACTTTCTCATGGCTTATCTATAACTTGTCATTCCATCAAGCTGCCCAGAAATAGAAATAATAACAATAATGAAATTTCTATAGTCTTATATGAACCCCAAAACAAACCTGTAAGTTGGGTGTTAGAAGAGGCAGCACAATATAGTGGATAAGGCCCTGGATTTGAAGGCAGGAAGACCAGGATTCAAATTTTGTCTCAGATACTTATGAACTATGTGACCCTGGGCCAGTCACTCAAATTCCCTGTGACTCACTTTCCTCACTGGTAAAATGAGGGACCTGGACTTGGTGGCCTCTAAGTGTCCCCTTAGCGCTAAATCTATGATCCTGATAGATATTCTCATTTTAAAATCAGAAAATTTAGACCCATAGACACACAGCTAATAAGTATGGGGTGTGGAATTAACTGGGGGTTTTTTCTGGCTCCATTTTCCATGCGAAATGAATGAAACTGTCTCTGTCCTCCTAATGGTCATCCAATATCATTCATAAATGGGGCCTAGTTTCTTTGGTAGACCTTTCCAGATTAAAAATGCTTTTTTCTCCAACCTATTAACATAATCGCTATCTTGCTCTTTCTCATCAGGATTTGTATGTGTGTGTTTTCAGTTGTTTTTCAGTCATGTCTGACTTTTTGTGACCTCATTTGGGATTTTCTTGGCAAAGATACTGGAGTGATTTGCAATTTCTTTCTCCAGTTCATTTGACAGATAAGGAAACTGAGGTAAGCAGGGTGACATGATACTTATCTAGTAAGTATCTGAGGCCAGATTTGAACTCAGGAAGATGAGTCTTCCTGATTCCAGGCTCAGCACTCTCCACTTTCTTGATATTTCAACTGATATTTTGATATTTATCTTGATATTTCAACTATATTGAATCAAAATGTTAGTGCTAGAAAGAGATCTAGTCCAATTCCTTCATTTTACAGAGGAGGAGAAGAAAGAAGAGGAAGAGGAGGAGGAGGCAGCTAAGACCCAGAGAAGGGAAGTGATTTGTAGAAGGACATACAAGCTATTTAATGAAACAGCTGGAACTAGACCCCAGAAGCCTTTTCACTACTCCTTGTTCTATCTCTGCATTTCTATTGATTCCATGACTGTTTAATCATCTTGTCCAGTCAGCTCCTTGAGGGCATGGAGTATGTCTGCTATGATATTCTTATATTGTTCTCCAGTTGTCACATGAAAACTCTACTTCCCAACAAGACTGAAAGTTCCTTGAGAGTCAGGACTATATTGTAATACAATTGTCTCGTTTCTCCCATATCTCTATTGTATTTTTTGCCATCTGTAGACTTAGGAATATGGGCATTTAAGTGACAGTGGATAGAGCACTGGGCTTGGAATAAGGAAGATCCATCTTCATGGGTTCAAATCCAGCCTCAGATATTTTTTATCTATGTGACCCTGGGCAAGTTACTTAACCCTGTTTCCTTTGGTTTCTTCACCTGTAAAATGAGTTGGAGAAGGAAATGGAAAACCACTCCAGTATCTCTGCCAAGAAAACCCCAAATGAGGTCATGAAGAGTCGGACATGACATCTTGACTCTGTTCACTTTTCCTGGATGTCCTCATCTGTAAAAAGCCCTCCCCCCCCCTTGTTTTGCTCTCTAGATTCCCTGGCTTCCTCCAAATCTCAGCTACAATCCAACCTCTACAGGGGCCCTTTCCTTATCCCCCTTAATGGCAATGGCTCATCACTGAGATTACCTTCAATTGATACATCTCATACGAACATAAATTGTTTGAATACTGTCTTCCCCATTAGAATGGAAGCTCCTTGAGGGCAGAGACTGTATTTTTTTTCTTTTATCCCCAATACTTAGAACAGTGATTGGCACATAGCTAATTCTCAATAAATGTTCATTGAATTGATGACTTAAGCTATACACTATATTTCAGGCATATACTTACAGACTGACTGCTATATATGTATATATGCTCTAAATGTTTTATTTTTATTTTTAATCTTCATTTTTATATAAAATTTGAGTTCTAAATTTTCTCCATCCCCTCCCCCCTTCTCTCTTGCCTTCCTCCCTCCCTAAGACAGCAGGCAATTTTATACAGGTTATATATGAGCAACATAGATCTATATTTAGAAAAGAAAAATACAAAGGAGAACTATGGGAGTCTAGTGTGCTTAATGAATTGATAGATCAATGAATATCGATTAAACTGATACATTTAACTCCCTGTTGCACATAGGGGAATTAGATGGACTTCCTAGAAAACAGGAAGATAGGAACAATGGAAAGTCAAGGAAACAGCCTCATTCATCATTGCAGATGGGCATTTGGCACCAGACAATGGGCCAAATGGGGAAGACAGAGATTAAGATCCAGAGGAAGAGGGAACTGCTTGTTGGATCGCCTCTGAGAGGTGGGAGAGCCTGCCAAAACTCTTCTGACCTCAGAATGTCCTCTGTCTGGGCAAGGAGGGGAGGGCTGAACCCAGAAGTTACCATCAGGCTCTGGAGACTCCAAAGTAATGGGGACCAGCTACAGAGCCTGAAAAGAGTCAATCTTATTAGTTGGCCCGGACTACAAGGCACACAGAAATGACAACAGGCCAAGACTTTCTAGTATGAAATTAGGATAATTTTTAATGTTTCAAGGCTAATGAGAGGCAGTGTAGCCTAGTGTAACCAGGCATTTCCAAATCATACCACCTACACTCTGGACATCATCCTCATTCTCTTTATTCTCCTCCTACTGGAACCTTGGAGGGTTCTCCTGGGAGCCTGGGCTCTGATTGGTGAGCTTCAGCCTTATCTTGTCTAGAACCAGACTTCTACATCACTTCCCAACCATTTAACCAAATAGGAACCTCCTATTCCAGTCTTCTTCCCCCATTAGAATGTAAGTTCCTTGAGGGCAAGTACTGTCTTGATTTGCATCCCCAAAACTTAGCACAGTGCTTAACACGTTCTAAGTGCCTAACAAATGTTGTGTCATTTATCCATCCATTCAAATCCTGGCTAAGATTACAAGAAGTTAAGCAGAGAGAGTGGAAGTAGAGGTAATGGGTCAGATTACTTTTTCAAGAAGATTAGCAGTGAAAAGGTCACTTATTAGCTACATGACTTTAGGCAAGATATAGGATCTTAGAGATATAGATTTAAGAGTCATCTCTGAAGACATGTTTTTCAGATTAGTGGGAGTTTACTAGGAAAGACAATATAGTGAGAGAAGAGAAAATGGTCACTATCAGGTCCTTAAGGAATATCCTCCATTAGGGACCAGAAAGAGGATGAGGAGCCAATGAAGGAGACCAAATAGTAGCCTGAGGTCAAATCCAATTCAGACACTTAACCTCAGTTTCCTCATCTGTCAACTGGGGATCATAATTACTTCCCAGAGTTATTGTGAGGATCAAATAAGATTATATTTGCATGTTGCCTGGTGCATAATAAGCATTATCTAAATGTTACCTATTATTGTTATATTGCTTAAGGTGATGTCAGAACATATACTGTATCACATGGTTGTGGTCTTTCACGCTCAAAGAGGATCAAAATAATATCACTGTGTTGGGTCAAGGCATAGTGTGTCTGATGTGGCTAATCAGACCAATATGAGCTCAGAAGGCTCTACCATAGGTTGGACACAAATAGTCCATATGAACATCTGTAATGAAGTTGTCTCTACATTTGCACATCTCATATTTAAATAGTATGGACAATTTCTTTTTACTAGTGCACAAATGGAATTTAAGGGAGGCAGACCTGCATGAAGTCATCTACCTCACTCTCTTCCAGAATCATTAAAGTCCAGTGGCAAGACAAGACAAAGATCAAGACAACGGCTCAAAGTGCACGGGATCATCTTGGTGACTTCACATCTAACCAAGCTCTAAGCACCTGCTTCTGCCACCTTCATGGCCCATTGGAACAAATTGTTCACATTCACCCAGTCCCATTGGGGAAACCTTCACATGCTTTGATAGACACTCCCCCAACTCAACTGTATCCATAACACTGAAAGTGTTAATATTGCAGATTAAATTTTAAAGGTGTATCTTACATACAATTTTATTTCTAGAGAGGCAGTTAAACATTTACCATTGGTCAAGGAGTATGGAGGGGAAATGGTCAACAGTGTCAGAATCAGCATGAAACTGAAGGAGAATGAGACCTGAGGGGAAAGAGGCTCTTGAACTCGGTGATTAGGATATCATTGTTGAAATGGGGACAGCAGTCTCAGCAGGATGATGTAGGGCAGAAACCAGATTTCAAGGAGTACTGGAGAGACTGCTCAGGGAGGAAGTGGAAGCATTGAGTTAGAAAACTTTTTCAAGGAGTTTAGTAGTGAAAAAAGAGGAAGATTGGATAGTAGTTGGATGAGTAGACATACGGGAAAGGAGGATATTAAAGAGGAGTAAAGGAAGAGAGATCAGTATCCTGGAGTAGGTTGGAAGGGAATGGGACTAACAATTCAGGTAAAAGGATTAGAAGGGCACCTAGGTGGCACCATAGTGCACAGAGTGCTGGCTCTGGAGTCAGGAAGACCTGAATTCAAATTCGACCTCAGACCTTTACTAGTTGTGTGATCCTGGGCAAGTCACTTAACCCTGCTTGCCTCAGTTTTCTGGCCTTTAAAAGAACTGGAGAAGGACCACTACAGTATCTTTGCCAAGAAAACCCCCAGATGGGATCACAAAGAATTGGACACGACTGAAAAACAACTGAATAGCAACAAAGAGATTTTTATCTTTAGGAAGTAGCACAGAATTTCAAAATTGGAAGGGACTTCAGTGGCTAGCCCAATCCAGAATGGCAGTACATTATAGTGGTAATTGTAGAGTAGTAGGATGGCTTCTTCTGTGATCAAAGAACAGGAAGGTGATGATGCTAAGATTTGAAGAATGGAAAAAGGGAGCTGATATCACTGCCTCATCCCTATGCCTTCCATCCATGGCAAACTCTTTTTTATTAATTTATTTTAACTTAAATATACAAGAAGAAAAGAAACATTATAAACTTAAATATTAAAACTTAAATAGGGGGACAGAGCCAAGATGGCAGCTGGAAAGCAGGGACTTGCTTAAGCTCTCCCCCAGGCCCCTCCAAACACCTGTAAAAAATGGCTCTGAACAAATTCTAGAGCTGTGGAACCCATGAAATAGCAGAGGGAAACAGGTCTCCAGCCCAGGGGAGCCTGGATGGTCGCCGGGAAGGATCTATCGCACAGTGCTGGCAGTGGAGCGCAGCCCAGCATGGGGCAGGCCAGGACAGACCAGACCAGGAGCTAGCCAGCTGGAACAGGCCTTAGGGCCATGAATCATTGAGCTGTGGCAGTTACTAGACTTCTCAACCCACAAACACCAAAGAGCAGGTTAGTGGGAAACCGTGGGATTGAGTTCAGAGCAGTCCGGCCACCAGCCCTGGGGGTGGCGAAGGTGGTGCGGCTGTGGCAGTGGCTCCTGACTTTGCTTCCAGAGCTCCAGTGTCAGCTGCTTCCCAAGTCCCTGGCTTATGTGGTGGGAGGAATCTAGCAGCAGATCAGAGCGAGAGTGCAAGGAGTGCTTTGTGGGCACAAAGGAAGGTTCTCTTGCTGTGCCCTGCTTGGATCTGGATTGTGGTCCTGGTTGGTGGTTTTTGGGGGAGGAATAGCACTGTTGTGACAGAGACTGGGGTGACAGTGGAGTAGAAGTAGCTCTGAAAACAGCAGTGCTTGGACCCTAAAGCTTGGGACAAAGTACTCTCTACTCTACAAGCAGTCATACCCTGACAAAAAGCTCAAGGGTCAAGTAGTTGGCTGGAAACATGAACAGGCAGCGCAAAAGGACTCAGACTCAGACTCAGAGTCAGACTTCAGAATCTTTTTTTGATGACAAAGAAGATCAAAACATACAGCCAGAAGAAGTCAACAAAGTCAAAGAGCCTACATCAAAAGCCTCTAAGAAAAATATGAATTGGTCTCAGGCCATGGAAGAGCTCAAAAAGGATTTGGAAAAGCAAGTAAGAGAAGTAGAGGAAAAATTGGGAAGATAAATGAGAGTGATGCAAGAAAATCACAAAAAACAAGTCAATGACTGGCTAAAGGAGACCCAAAAAAATCCTGAAGAAAATAACACCTTAAAGAATAGACTAACCCAAATGTCAAAAGAACTCCAAAAAGCCAATGAGGAGAAGAACGCCTTGAAAGGCAGAATTAGCCAAATGGAAAAGGAGGTCCAAAAGATCACTGAAGAAAATACCACCTGAAAAATCAGATTGGAGCAAGTGGAAGCTAGTGACTTTATGAGAAATCAAGATATTGTAAAACAGAACCAAAGGAATGAAAAAAATGGAAGACAATGTGAAATATCTCATTGGAGAAACCACTGACCTGGAGAATAGATCCAGGAGAGATCATTTAAAAATTATTGGACTACCTGAAAGCCATGATCAAAAAAAGAGCCTAGACATCATCTTTCAAGAAATTATCAAGGAAAACTTCCCTGAGATTCTAGAGCTGGAGAGTAAAATAGAAATTGAAAGTATCCACCGATTGCCTCTTTAAAAACATCCCAAAAAGAAAACTTCTAGGAATATTGTCACCAAATTCCAGAGTTCCCAGGTCAAGGAGAAAATACTGCAAGCAGCCAGAAAGAAACAATTTGAATATTGTGGAAACATAATGAGAATAACACAAGATCTACATTAAGGGATTGAAGGGCTTGGAATATGATATTCCAGAGGTCAAAGGAGCTAGGATTAAAACAGAGAATCACCTACCCTGCAAAACTGAGTATAATGTTCCAAGGCAAAATATGAATTTTCAATAAAATAGAGGACTTTCAAACTTTCTCAATTAAAAGACCAGAGCTGAACAGAAAATCTGACTTTCAAACACAAGAATCAAGAGAAGCATGAAAAGGTAAACAAGAAAGAGAATTCATAAGGGACTTACTAAAATTGAACTGTTTTGTTTACACTCCTACAAGGAAAGATGATGTGTATAATTCATGAGACCTTTCTCAGTATTAGGGTAGTTGAAGGGAATATACATATATTTAGACAGAGGACACAGGGTGAGTTGAATATGAAGGGATGATATCTTAGAAAAATAAAATAAATTTAAGAGGGAGAAAGGGAGAGATAGAATGGGGTAAATTATCTCACATAAAAGTGGCAAGAAAAAGCCGTTCTGTTGGAACAGAAGAGGGGGCAGGTGAGGGGGAATGAGTGAATCTTGCTCTCATCGGATTCAACATGAAAAGTTTTTTTTGAGCATCTGCTTTTAAAACTTTGAGTTCCAAATTCTCTCCCCTCATCCCTTCCTACCCTCCCTAGGAAGGCAAGCAATTCAACATAGGTCACACATGTATCATTATGTAAAACACTTCCACAACTCATGTTGTGAAAGGCTTACTATATTTCTTTCCATCCTATGCTGTCCCCCTTTATTCAATTTTCTCCCTTGACCCTGTCCCTTTCCAAAAGTGTTTGCTTTTGATTACCTCCTCCCCCTATCTGCCCTCCCTTCTGTCATCCCCACTTTTTTATCCCCATCCCCTTACTTTCCTGTGGAGTAAGATACCCAATTGAGTGTGTATGTTATTCCCTCCTCAAGTTGAATCTGATGAGAGCAAGATTCACTCATTCCCAGCTGGGAAACAAGATATATAGGGAAGGGGGCATAGAAATCTATCCTGCCCTACAAGAGAGTAAGGGAAAAGGGGATGAGGGGGGAGTGGGGTGACAGAAGGGAGGGCTGACTGGGGAATGAGGCAATCAGAATAAGTGCCATGTTGGAATTGGGAGAGGGTAGAAATGGGGAGAAAATTTGTAACTCAAAATCTTATGGAAATCAATGTGAAAACTAAAATATTATATAAAAATGGTAAAATTTAAAAAAAATAAAATATACAGGTAAAAAACTTAAATACAAAATAAGAAAGAAGAAAAAGCATTGTCATGTGCATAGCAGAATGGAAGAGAGGATTCAAAATATACAGCAATAAATTTCTATTTCAAGGAACCCTATATAATAAATACTATGCATTATGTTCAGAGCTGTCCCTTGGCAAACTTCTAAATGGGCTAAAGCATCCTCACAGCATATCCCAATACTCCACAACTAAAATAAAATAAAGCTAAAGGAAGTGAGAGGAGACCTGGGAGAATTCACATCAAATAGCCTCAGTAACCACAAGTAGAAGGCAAGGTCATCTGCTGTAAATATGAGTGTAGGGATGTGGGTTGGGGTGAGAGGATAGGTAATAAAAGGTAAATAAGATAAGAGGGATGTCAAGACAAGGCAGCAACCAATCAGTCAGCTAGCATTAATTAAGCACCTACTATGTGCCAGGTTCTGTGCTAAGCAATGGAGATGCAAAGGAAAGTAAAGGATAGTTCCAACTCTCCAGGGGAGACAACATGCAAACAACCACAGAGAGACAAGATATATACAAGATAAATTGGAGGTAGTCTTAGAGAGAAGGCACTAAGATGAGGAGGACTGGGAAAGGTTTCTTGCAGAAGATGGGACTTGAACTGAGACCTGAAGGAAGCCAGGGAAGTTGGGAGGTAGAGATGAGGAGAGGGAGGGAGGGAGGGAGAAGGGGGCAGAAAGAGAGGGAGAGAGAGGGAGAGAAGGAGGGAGGGAGACATAGAGACAGAGACCAGAGACCCAGATAGAGACAGAGAGACAGAGAGACAGAGAGAGAGAGAGAGAGAGAGAGAGAGAGAGAGAGAGAGAGAGAGAGAGAGAGAGAGTGTTCCAGGCACAGGGGAGAGCCAAGGAAAATATTTGGAGTCAGTTGATGGAATGAAAGGAATAATGAGGAGGCCAGTGTCACTGGATCACAGAGTAGATGGCAGAGCTATAACATGTAAGAATGTAAGGAGACTGGAAAGGTTGGGAGGGGCCAGGTTATGGAAGGCTTTATAAGTCAAAGAGAGAGTTTTTTATTGGATCCTAGAAGCAATAGGGAGCCCCAAACATTTATGAATCATTTACTATGTGCTAAGCACTTATACAAATACAAGCAACATTAAGGAGCTGGCATTTTCTTAGCTTTGGAAACAATGTATTGAATTTATTATATTTTTTAAAATTTCCATTAACAGTATTTAATAGCAGCAGCTTAAACACTTCCCAGCTCCTAGCTGTTAAGACAACTCCAGCATTTCATGGTTTGCTTTCCAGCCCCACTCCTCATACATGTTTTTTATTGTTTTATTTTATTTTTTCCCATTTAATAGTATTTTATTTTTTCCAATTACATGTAAAGATACTTTTCAACATTCGTTTTTACAACATTTTTGAGTTTCAAATTTTTCTCCCTTCCTTCCCCACTACCCAAGACAGCAAGAAATCTGGGGCAGCTAGGTGGTGCAGTGAGTAGAGTACCAGTCCTGGAGCCAGGAGCACCTGAGTTCAAATTTGGCCTCAGACACTTGACACATTTACTAGCTGTGTGACCTTGGGCAAGTCACTTAACCCCAATTGCCCTGCCTTCCCCCCTCCAATAAAAAAACGGTAAGCAATCTGATGTAGGTTATACATGTATAATCATATTAAATATATTTCCACATTAGTCATGTTGTGAAAGAAGAATTAGAAAAAAAAGGAAAAAACCATGAGAAAAAAAAATAAAAACGACAAAAAGAGTGAAAATAGTATGCTTCCATATGCATTCAGATTCCATAGTTTTTTCTCCGGATGTGGACAGCATTTTCCATTATGAGTCTTTTGGAATTGTCTTAAATCATTGTATTACTGAGAAGAGCTAAATCTATCATAATTGATCATCACACAATGTTTCTGTTACTGTGTACAGTGTTCTCTTGGTTCCATTCATTTCACTCAGCATCAGTTCATTTAAGTCTTTCCAAGTTTTTCCGAAGTCTGCTTGCTCATCATTTCTTATAGCACAATAGTATTCTATTACCTTCATAAATCACAACTTGTTCAGCCATTCCCCAATTGATGGGCATCCTCTCAATTTCCAATTCTTTGCCACCCCAAAAAGAGCTGCTATAAATATTTTTGTATATGTGGGTCTTTTTTCCATTTGTATGATCTCTTTGGGATACAGACCTACTAGTGGTATTGCTGGATCAAAGGGTATGCACAGTTTTACAGCCCTTTGGGCACAGTTCCAAATTGCTCTCCACAATGGTTGGATGAGTTCACAACTCCACCAACAGCGCATTAGTGTTCCAATTTTCCCACATCTTCTCCAACATTTATCATTTTTCTTTTCTGTCATATTAACCAATCTGATAGGTGTGAGGAGGAACCCTAGAGTTGTTTTAATTTACATTTCTCTAATTGATAGTGATTTAGAGCATTTTAACATATGACTATAGATAGTTTTAATTTCTTCCTGTGAAAACTTTTTGTTCATATCCTTTGACCATTTTTCAATTGGGGAATGACTTGTATTCTTGTAAATTTAACTTGGTTCTTTACATATTTTAGAAATGAGGCCTTTATCAGAAAGACTGACTGTAAAAATTATTTCCTAGATTTCTGCTTTCCTTCCAATCTTGGTTGCATTGGCTTTGTTTGTGCAAAAACTTTTCAATTTAATGTAATCAAAATTATCCATTTTGTATTTCATAATGCTCTCTGTCTCTCGTTTGGTCATAAATTATTCCCATCTCCATAGGTCTGGCAGGTAAACTCTTACTTGCTCTCCTAATTTGTTTATGGTGTCACCCTTTATGACTAAATCATGTACCCATTTTGACCTTATCTTGGTAAACAGTGTGAGATGTTGGTCTACTCCTAGTTTCTGCCATACTGTTTTCCAGTTTTCCCAGCAGTTTTTGTCAAGTAGTGAGTTCTTATCTCAGAAGCTGGAATCTTTGGGTTTATCAAACAGATTACTATAGTCATTTACTACTGTGTCTTGTGTACCTAACCTATTCCCCTGATCCATCACTCTATTTCTTAGCCAGTACCAAATATTTTCAATGATTGCCACTTTATAATGTAGTTTTAGATCTGGTATGGCTAGGCCACCTTCCTTTGAAGTTTTTTTCATTAATTCCCTTGATATTCTTGACCTTTTGTTCTTCCAGATGAATTTTGTTATTATTTTTTCTAGCTCTATAAAGAAGCAGACCTAATGGAGGAAGACAACACCCAAAAGAGAATTGAAATCAGTGGGGTGATGATAAAAGTATCTGTGGGGGCATGGTGTTGAAGCAGCACAGCTCAGAGGAGAATGAAGTCCCAGCCTGAGTCCCACCCCAAACACCCTCAGAGGAGCTCACCAATGGAAGAAGGAGGATAATATGGCAGAAGAATGTTCCAGGGCAAGAAGGCCATAAGAGTAGATGGATATTCTAGGGTGAGAAGCACCAGACTCCCTAGCTGAGAGCAGGACAAAGTGAGACCACAGTTGACCCATAGTATTGAAGTCCAGTGTTGCCAAGCAGTGGGGGGGCCCAACTGAGACTATGTACTATGAGTTTGTAGTGGGTGATATCAGCTCAGCATTGTGACTTTCTCAAACCACATTCAACATAACCCTGAAGCAGGAACTGGGAAATCAAATAATAGACTGTTTCCCAGGGATGCAGATTCACAAATGAGGAACAATGGAAGATCAGAGGAGGCAAGGAATTTTAGAGTAGCAGCTAGCAAAGCATTCTAGTGGAAGATAGTGAAGTCAAGGATGGGTATGGAAGCAAGTGAAGCCACTGGGGGAAATGGATTGGGAGAATAGGAATGGATTTACTGAAACTCAGGATAAAAGCTAAGAGTAAGTTTAGGGTGAGTGAGTGAAATGGAAAGTGCAGGTGGAAAGAGGCAAAATTTCAAAACTTGAGGTTGTGCAGTTAACAGAGATAATGAGTTCTAATTTATGACCATAGAACCACAATTTCATACTTGAAGGGACCCTAGAGAACATCTGCTCCAATCTCCTCATTTTACAGAACAAGAAATTGAGAGCCAGAGAGGTTAAGAGACTTGCCCAAGGTCACATAGGTAGCAAGTATCAGAGCTAGAAATGAAAAGTGTGAAATAAATGTTGGGGTGATGGCCTGGGAAGAACACTAGAAGATGGAGTGATTGAAGAAAGGATAAAGAACAGGGTTATGGGTAATAAGAGGAAGAAATCAATGATAAAAAAATTGATCAAATAAAAGAATTCATGGACATGAAAGTAGAATATATGAATATATGTATTCACATACATTTATTCATAAAAGTATATTCATGATCATTTGAAGAGGAAGGAGAAAGGACTTAGGGAAAGCTTCCCATCCATAGGAGATGGCACGTGAACTAAACCTTGAAGGAAACTAGACATTCTATGAGGCAGAGATGGGGAGGGAGTAGATTCCAGCCATGGGGGATATTTTATACAAAAGCAGAGAGGCAGAACATGGAGTTAGATTGTGAAGAGCCTTAATTGTCAAGCTAAGGAGTTAATGTTTTATCCTAGAGACAACTAGGGAGACAGCACAGCTTCTTGAGCAAAGGGATGGTATGGTCAGATTAGACTTTAGGAAGATGGGTCTGGCAACTATGTGGACAATAGAATGGAGAACGGAGAGACTGGAATTGGGGAGACAAATCAGGAAGCTATTGCAATAATCCAGCTAAGAGGTGATGAGGGCTTAAATTAAGATGGCGGCCATGTGAGCAGAAGTGGAGAATGGACACAAAAGACGTTCGATGTTACCAAGAGGCCCTTGCATGAGACACTTTAAGATTCATGCCCTACTAACTTCTTCTCCTGAGTGCCAGCATCTGTCCTTCTGCACTCTTGTCCTTTTGCATGTTTTTCAGCTTTGACTTGCTACTCCTCAGCTTCTCCCCTTTCTAGAACTAGAAGTAATGACTTCAAACTCCCCTTGACCCAAGGTCACATTAACTGGTATCAGATTTAGAATTGGAACTCAGGTCTGCTCCCTCCAAGATTGGTACTCTTTCTTCTATACCAGGGGTGGGGAACCTGTGGTATAGCCCTCTAGGTCATCAAGTGCAGCCCTCTGACGGCATCCAAACTTCACAGAACAAATTCTAAGGGTACAGGCTCCCCAGCTCTGTACCGAAGCAGCTATAAAGGAAAATCAAGAAAATGACCTTGACCTCATGACAGTAACATCTCAGGCCATCTTACCTCCATAGTTTGAAGATAACGTGGCATGGTGGAAAGAGCGCTACATGAGGTGGGACAGAGAAGGGGAGGGGTTAGGAGTCCTGGGGTCCAGTCATTCTTCTGTTTCTTCATCAATAAAATGAGGTAGTTAGACTAGACTCTGACATTTTAAGAGTCCAATGTAGGAATTGCTTGACTATCCATATTTGTTTACAAGGATGCTATTTTTCTTTTAAACTGGTGGCAAGGAGGGAGGGAGAGCAAATATGTGCTTGCTAATTGAAAAATAAGAGAAAATGAAAAGAAAAATGAAAAAATTCAATGTCCTGTGGAAGTTCCCAGATTTACCTGGTGGTAGGGAAGGAAATCTATCCAGGGGTCTATGGGGGGATCCCATGCTTTTCCAGAAGGGACAGGGAAAGAGGGAACTCCTGTGGATTGTCACCCCTGAAAACTCTGCTAGTGGCCTGGCTTCATTGGAATCTGTCCAAAAAGTGGGGTGGAGGACACAAAGTCTTTGAGGGAGAACCTATCCCTTGTACTAAGCACTCCTAGAAATCCCCCAGCTGATACCTCTGAAACCCCACACTTGGTTTACCAAGGGCCAGGGAAATCACTTGCTGCTCCATAGCCAGTCCTCCACCCTCCTCCTTCTGTAAGTCTGCTCAGCAACCCAAGCTATTAAATCCAGGAACTAATTTGTAAAAGAAACTATGAGAAGAGTAATAGTCTCTCTGTCGAATTTCAATAGACAGTCCCGCAGGGACTCAGGCCTTGGAGAGTTGAGGTTTAAAGAGGAATGCTTATTAGCATTCACAACCTCTCTGGTGTAATGGAGACAACCCCCTTCTTCACCTCTCGCCTCCCAACCCCCATTTCTGAAAAGGCCCCCAGCAGCTCAGTGCTCACACTGTTTATCCTGCCAAGTGAATTGTGAATGGGAAACCAGGATTCTGCGCTAAGTTCAGCACCACAGGCCAATGGAACAGCCTGCTGAGACCTCCTGAGGACAAGTGCCTGAGAGGCTTGGGAGCTTTGCTGTTTGGGAACAGGGAGAAAGAAAAAGAGACAGAGATAGAGAGGTCTTGGCAGGGCCAGGAGGCAGAAACCACAGGCTCTGGAGATGTCAAGGCTGAGAGAAAGGAAAGAGGACATGTTGGACCCAGAGCTAAGACCAGAAAGAAGAGCCCTGTCTCTCTGCATGCATCCCTGAATGGCCTCAGACAGCTCTGTGCAGTGTTCAGAGAGGGAGCAGGGAGTACTGGGATCCAAGCTAGCCTTCCCTTATTCCCCCCCATCCCCTTCCTCCCATATTCCATTCATTTCCCTCTCTCCTCTCCTTCTCCTTTCTCTTCTGTCCCTTTTCCATCTGTCTCCTCCTTTCCTACTCTCTTCTATTCACTTTTCCCCTTCCCTTTGTCCTTTCTCCTTTCTTCCCTCCTTTTCCTTCTTTTCTTTTCTCTCTTCCCTCCTCTTCTTCCTTTCTCTTATCTTCCTTCCCTTCTCTTGCCTTCTTCCTTTGTCCTTTTCTCCTTTCCCTTCTTCCCTTTTCTCTTCCCTCCTTTCTATCCCTTTCCCCCTTCTGCTTCTGAGTCTCCACCTCTTTCTCTGTAACTGGCAGAGCCTTTTCCAGAACCTTGCCTGGGTGTTTTATAGCTCTGCTGTTTTGAGACAAAGAGAATAACAGAGCCCAGTGAGGTCTGTCTCTCTCTTAACCTCACCTATGCTCCCCCCGCTCCCCCCCCCTTCCCTGTCACTTCATCTTAGGAACAGAACTGAAGACATCCTTTATGTCAAATCTTTAATTACTCCCCACCCCTAGTAGACACGCTCCAATTAGGTCTCAGGACAAATGGAAATTGGCCCCAGGGACCCTGAGATAACCTGTACTTTGAAAGGAGAGCCAGAGATAGCCTGTGTCTGTGGATATAATACTTTTGTAGTGTGTGCATGAAGATTCCTCCCCTTCCTAAGGAAGTTGAACTTGGATCTTTTATTAGCTGACCTCCGAAGTTCCTTCCAACTCTGAGATTACATTTCCTGACTCTCATGTCCACTGTCTCATTTATTCCTCACCACAGCCTTGTGAAGCACACATGATTATCTCCATTTTGCAGTTAATGAAAGTGAGTTCAAGGAAGGCTTTTGGAGGGGACTAGATCTGTGGTTTCATTTGTTTGAGGAACTCCTGGGGAGGAAACTTCCTCCATCAATACAGAAGGGTACCTGCTCTGCAGCTTATAGTCAGAGAGAGTTGCCCGAGGCAGTAAGACGTCCAAGGACTTTCCAGGGCTCCCCATGCTGGTTGCCAGCCAGTATGGATCAGAGGCAAGACCTCAACCAGGTCATCCTGCCACCAAGGTGAGCTCTCAAGCCACCAAGCCATGGTTGCCTCTGGGGTTGTCCTAGGAAATCATTTGCAATTTCTTATTATCATCTCTTTGGAAATACTAGAATTTTAAGCAGAAAGGGACCTTGGAGATCATCAGAGCCAACCTCCTTATTTTAAAAAGAAGGAAACAGAGATTGACTTTTGGTCTTCTGGTCCAGGGCTCTTTATGCTAAATGTTACATCCTGGGAATTTGTCTGAATTTATGGATATATTCCAAATCTGTCTGAAAAGCAGTATGGATGGCATAGTTAAAAGATCACTGGACCCAATTTGCTTCCAGTATGACCTTGAATAAATTAATTTCGCTCTCTGGCCCTCAATTTCTGCATCTGTAAAATACAAGAGCTTAACCAAATGACCTCTAAGGCCCTTTCCAGGTCTGCATCTTACAATTATATTATGTTATCCCCTTTCTCTGCTGAGGACCTAAAACACAGAGATAGGAAGAAACTTCCATTGAGTCATCCAATGAGTCATTGCCAGAAATAGATCTCAGGATCCCTTGACACTTCTCATAGGATACCTCAGGACTTCTTTCACCAGATTCCAGAGGTGGGAGGGTGTGGATTCAGGTGTTCTCAGAAACCAGGTTGGCTTATTTGATGAGAACCAAACTTCAGTTCCATCCCCAGAGCAAAACAGCTGCTTTGAGGAAGAGAAAGGTCATTTTTAAGGAATAAACTTTCTCCAGAACATCCACTTGGTCCTTCCCTCCAGGGTTTCCTCCTAGTCAAAGCTATTCCACTATTATGGCCAAATAAATCTGCCTTTCTATCCCCTCCCCCCTGTTCTTATATGCTATAAAACCTTCATTTAAAGGTTAATTAATTAATTAACAATTGATGTATTGGGTACTTTCCAGGTTCATTATCCCAGAGCCAGGCCAGCTACATTTTCCCCTTAGGGTTCTAGAGGGGTCCCCTGAGGGGTTAAGGTTCTTCTGTAATGTTTTCAGTTAAAGCCCTCATTCCAGTGTAATCCCCCCGACTTTAGCTGACAGGCATCAGCACCCTAGTTCCACTTAACAATTGAGTATCAATTAGCTCTTACAAAAGAGATATTTGTTTCCAGGGCAGGTAGGTGTCCAAGTGGATAGAGTGCCGGGCCTAAAGTTAGGAAGACCTGAGTTCAAATCTGGCCTCAGATGCTTACTACACGTGTGACCCTCGGCAAGCCACTTAATCCTGCTTGCCTCAGTTTCTTCATTTGTAGAATGAGCTGGAGAAGGAAATGGCTAACTATTCCAGTATCTTTACCAAGAAAACCCCAAAATGAGGTCACAAAGGGTTGGACGCAGCTGAAAGCAACTAAACACCAATGACAAATTTGTTCCAAAGACATAGCAAGAACAGAGGTATAAACATTCCCCTGTCCCAGTACGTCAGGAGTGCAGTATACCCTGTACAATTTCAGTCTTTGGGGAGAGCGGACTCACTCTTAACACCGTTTATATACAGCAGTTGATGTCCAAATATAACATCCATCTGCTGGAAGAATCCTTGTCCCTACTACAAACTCTAAGCTGGACTGGCTTGCTGCAAAACCTGGCATGGACTCCACTCCCAGACCTTTCAAAACTGTCAGGGTCATTGTCATCTCCAGTCGCCCTCATCTAAGACAAAAGAACAAATGCTGAGGCAAAGAACCATGAGCTAACAGGTGAGCCACTAAAGGGACGGGTTCACAGACTCTCCCCTGACAGCATTGTCTCTGTTTTCTCATCTAAAAGCCATTGAAAAAAGATTAAGGCATTTGTTGGCCCAATTGACCCAATTCTGGCTGTGCAATCAAAAAAATCCACCCCTCATCACATGGTTAGCTGACCAGAACCAATTACCGATTGTCTCTGTGTGCTCCAAATCTCTCCAAGGCACTTCTGTATCATAGCTACACTAAATCATCATAACTCTCCCAAGAAGCAGGCTCCCCGGCACTCTGTGTCTACTCATAAGGACCAGTGGCTAGTTCCAGATTAAAATGAAGTTCATATAATGCAGCATGAAGCATTTTACAAGCACTTCATTCTTTCAAGGCTCTCATTCATGTCTACCTAGGGGGCACAATGGTTAGAGCACTGGACCTGGAGTCAAGAAAACCCACTCCAATCCCCCTACTAGCTATGTGACCCTAGGCAACTCATCTAACCTCTCTAAGTCTCAATATCTTCACTTGTAAAATGGGGTGTCATAAGGATCAAATGAGATAATATATGTAAAGCAATTTTCAAACTTTAAAGTGCTTTAAAATGCTAGCTAAATAATAATAATAATAAATCTTCCCCAGGGATGCCATCAAACATACTGGGGTGGAGGGTGCTGGGGAGAGGATTTTCCTCTAGCTTTCTTGACATGGTAGGGGATGGCGGGAGGATGCCAGCAAGATGACTAAAGGTTGTTATCCAATCCAAGTTCCTACACTCATGACCTCAAAACAGCAAGAAATGCACTGAATAAGGCAACAAATAATGCAAGCTAAAAAGGAGAGAAAAAGATACTTCCCCACAAAATAATTTCTTGAGAAACAACAACAAAAAGAATAGGTGACTTTGTTACTGTCTTACTGCTCCTAGTTAGTGACCTGGATGGGAGAAAGTAGACAATTGTGGTTAGGGAAGGTGCCTGATTAGTCAACAAGAATTGATTATGGGCCAGGCACTTTGCTAATACTAGAAGTAGAAAGACAAAAATGAAATAGCCTTGACCTCAACGAGCTTATTTATATTCTAGTGGGAGACTGTAATGGCAATTTAGATTTGAAGATCTTTCCCATGCATTAATAGGCCATGTGACCTGCTTACATCACAGAAAGCTTAAGTCACATGTGGTGGGAGGAGCTTACTGAGAGGAAAAGGAAGTTGTGTCACAGGAAATGCTGAGAGCAGTTATGGCTGTTAATGACAGCTAGAGCTGAGGGAAAGAGATCCGACCTGTGATAGCTGTACTGTGAGTTTTTATTGTTTTGTGGGAAGGTCCCAACAGGGGGCTGAGAGGTTTTGGGATGGCGAGGCTCCATACTGTGATTTTATGTATCAAATTCTTTGCTGCTGTGAAGGACTGGGCAGATGGTTTATGGGATATAATCCTCTGGTGTCTGAATAAATGGTTTACTTCTACCTTCTGTGTGCAGTCTGGTATATTTTGCGATACAGAACCACATATGTATTTTGACGATTATCATCTGTATTGTTATTGTTGCCTTACTGATACAGAGACACAACACCTATGTATAAAAATTTATACGTTAACTATATATATATGATCTATATATGTGTATGTATGTATATATACATACACACATCTATATATACATATTTATACACACATACTTAAAATGAACATGAGGCAGTTTGGAAAGGAAGCACACTCACAGTTGAGGGAATCCAGAAATGCTTCATGTAGAAAGCAGTACTTGACCAGGGATTCTGGGAGGGTGGAGGTGAAGTAGAAGTGCCTTTTAGGTAAACAAAGACACAGAAACTGGAGGTGGGGCTTGTGTTCAGAATAGCAAGTGGGCCGCTAAGGATTGCCGAGTATGTGGAAGGAAGTAATCTGATGTTGCAAGGAGCTTTAAATGCCGGGCAGAGTTCATATTTTATTCTAGAGGTTATAGCGAACCAGTTAGAGGGCAGCCAGGGGGGAGCCATAGTGCAGAGAGTGCTGGACTTGGAGTCAAGAAGATGTGAGTTCATACCTAGCCTCAAACGCTTACTAGTTGTATGACCCTGAGCAACTCAATCCCTGCCTGCCTCAGTTTCCTCAATTAGAAAATTAGATAACAGCCTCTACCTCCCAGAGTTGTTTTGAGGATTAAATGAGATAATATTTGTATAGTACTTAGCATAGTGCCTGGCACATAGTAAGTGCTCAATAAATGTTTGTTTCCTTCCTTCCTTTCACTGGAGTCTACTGAGTAGGGGGCTGACTTGATCAGACCTTCTCATTAGAATAATCACTTTGCCAGCCTGTCTAGATGATGGATCAGAATGAGAAGAGCCTTGAAGTACAGAGACCAATAGGAAGTCCAGTAGAGAGGAGATGACAGCCTGAACTAGAGTGGTGATTACAAGAGTGGGAGAGGAAGAAAGGAAAGCTGTTGTGAAGATAGAAACAAGATTTGTCAACTGATTAGGTATGTGGGATGAATGAGAGTGAGGACTCATGGATAATAATAGAAGAGAAGTCTCCTGAAAAGATGGTGGAGAAGGAGGTGGAATAGAATAAGCCCAGCCACAATTCAACACCCTCGAAACGGCTCTAAAACCATTAAATAAACCAAAGAAAAGAAAGAAGAAACAACAACTTTTAGTTAGGAGTGTTAGGGAAGGAGGTGAGCTTCTGATGAGACTCCTAAATGAGAGGTCCTATCTAAGGACATTTCCATCACCTCAGAGTAATAAGCAAAGCACCACACACTGTTTTGTTTTTCAGTCATGTCTGATTCGTCATGACCCTATTTGGAGTTTTCTTGGCAAAGATACTAGAGAAGTTTATCATTTTTTTCTCTAATTCACTTTACAGATTAGGAAACTGAGGCAAACAGGGTTAAGTGACTTGCCCAGGGTCTCACAGCTAGTAAGTGTCTGAGGCTGGATTTGAACTCAGAAAGATGAGTCTTCCTGACTCCAGCCCCAGTGCACTATCCATTGTGCCAACTAACTGCTGTTAGGCAGCCTCTACAGAGCACCAGATATGCTAACAAACTCAAATGGACCCATGATCTCATCAGTTTGAATGTTTCCTCCAATGGTTGCAGATTTGTTAAAATTAATTTATTTTAAACTTAAAAACACGATAAGAAAAGAAAAATAAACGTTATAAACTTAAATATCAAAACTTAAATACAAAATAAGAAAAGAAAAAAAAGCATTGCTATGTGCACAGCAGAACATAAGACAGGATTCAAAATATACAGCCATAAATTTCTATTTCAAGGAATCCTATATAATAAATACTACGCATTGTGTTCAGAGTTGTTCATCTGTTCTTTGATTCCTTGTAAGTTTTCTTTTGTTTCCCACAGTGTACTTTTTACTTTGTTCTTTTTTTCCCCCTCTTCCCCCTCCCTCCAAGAAGGCTACAATTAAGTGTGGGGATGTGTATATATATATATATATGTGTGTGTGTGTGTGTGTGTGTGTGTGTGTGTGTGTGTGTGTGTATGTATGTGTATGTATATGTATGTGTATATATACATATATACACACATATGCATGTATGTTTATGTATATGTACATACATGTATAGATATACACATACATATGCACACTTATGCACACAAAGATATATACGCACATATACACATACATATATATACTTATATACATATACTTAGATATCTATAATCATTCTCATACATAAACATATACATTCATATGCATCTATGTAAGACTGTACTATACTTATCTGTCCTCTGTTTCTCAGAGTGTGGATAACCTCTTCCTTTATAAGTCTGAGTCTGGTTCCTTCCTCTCAAGGATCCCACACTGCCTGGAGGTGAAAGTTCCTGGGGCTGGGGCTGAGACCACCTCCCAATCCAGCTAACCCTAGGGCTCCTTGCTTGCTATTTCAATGGAACTAGCCTGGAGGTATTTACTCTTCACAGGGACCAAACCTTGGTCCTGGGATTTTTCTTCTGGTCTTCTCCAATTGTGCCAGGAGGATCACTGTTCTGCCCCAACTCTTGTTTATTTTTACCTGCTCTATGTTTGCCCTTGGGCACTATTTTATCTTGCTTGGGGGTGGGGAGGGGGAAATCTGGAGAGCTTGGAATTTTCTGACCTACTCCACCATCTTCCCAGAATCCTCTCAATGGTTGCAGAGTTCAACCCATATGTACCTGTCCATCCTCTAGGACTCTTGCTCATGTCCTCCCAATGTACTAGTGGACCTTCCTCAATTTCTCCTCACATCAAAAGTTACCAGAGATGCACTCAGGCTGTCCACCTGTAATTTCTCACTCTCACTAAAAGACCAACCCATATTCTTTTTCAACTATACATTTCCCCGAAGACATCTTTCTGCCCATTCTCCTTCAAGCTTCCTTGTTTAATGTATGTCATAGCCTGCTTATACTATCATAGCTTACCATTGCCCTCTGTGATATTGTTTTAATTCTTCAGAGACTACTGTTTCCTTGTATTGCAGTCATATACTAATGCCAGCAGAATATTGGCATTAAAGAGGTGATCCTTTGTTTCTGAGAGAAGTTATGGGTTATTGTTGTTTTATTATTATTATTAAGTTTTGCAATTTCCTGAAATAAATTCAGCCCTTCTCATTTAATTCTGGGTTCAATGCATTATCTATTTGTACTGTTTTTCCTAGATAGATAAATTGATGAACAAGCCTGACATGTAACTATGTGCAATAATCTTGACAAGGTAGCAAGATATTCTTTATCCACTTATCCCCTTTATCTTGAGACTGTGAGGTGGTATGGTGGATAGATCATAAGTGTCAGGAAGACCTGAGTTCAAATCCAGTCTGATTCTCACTATCTATGTGATCCTAGGCAAATCACTTCATTTTTGTTTGCCTCAATTTCCTCAGTTGTAAAATGGGAACAATAATAGCGTCTACCTCCCAGGTGCTATTGATATAAAGATCAAATGAGATTTAGTTGTAAAGCATTTAACACAGTGCCTGGGACATACTTAATAAAAGGTTATTCCTTTCCTTCCCACTTGGTTTTTCCTACATAAATGGGAAGACCAAACTCTTTTGAGTGTTAATGTCTCTCTTTCAAGAGGCTGTGCAGTGTATAGGAACATAAAGCAACCAGAAATAGGAGCATCCTGAGGACCTCATCATCCATATGGAAGCTATCTTCAACCTGGAATCTGTACTAGATCTCTTCCATCAGAATGACACATTTTTTGCTGTATGACTCTGAGCAAGTCATTTAACCTCTTATTGTGCTAAATAAATCCCTAAGACCCTGAGTTGTTTATCTGCACAGTAGAAGAACTTTTCTTTTCAGGAGTTCCCTACATCAATTAAATCACATCTCTGGTTAAAAACAAAATGAAACCCAAAATTATATGGGACACCCAGAAAAAATAATGGAATGATGGCAAGAAACTCTAAAATAGCTCAAGAAATAAATAAAAGAATTAAAAGAAGAGAATTAAAGAAAGAAATTAGAATTGAAATCAGAGCTCTAAAAAAAGAAATTTAAAAAGGCAAGTGAGAGTAAACAATTTAGAATATATGACAGAGAATCTCTCAAATACCTTGCATGATTAAAAAAGAGAATGAGATTTGGAACTCAAAAATTCAGTGGTACAGAGGAGAGAATGTTTTATCTGGAATCAAATAATGGGACTTCAAAACTTGACATCGCTATTTACTATCTGTGTATTATTAGGTAACTCTCTAGTCCTCAATTTTCTCACCTATGCAATGAAGTGGTTGGACAAGATGACCTCTGAAGTTCCTATTATCTATAATTCTATGATGTAAGGATCCTATATAGTGGAAGAAAATTTGACAAAACAAAACCAAAAGGCAATGAAACTGAAAAAAATGTTCTATATGAGCCAAGGTTACTGATCTTAAAGATCAAAAAAGCAAATATAATCCAAAAATTATGTTTTCCAGAAAAATAGTATGAAATGAAAAGCACAAACACAATAATTATAGAAATAATACATGAAAATTTTCCCTGAAGTGTTGGAAACAGAGGGCAAATCATAAACCAATATAATCCAATAGACAAAAGAGACAGAAATCTGAAATTGACTTTATTAAGAAATTTAGTAGTTCAACTTCAGAACTTCAACACTTTTAAAATTTTTATTAATGCCTTTTCTTCTTATACCTTAGTCATTTTCCAATACTTCCCTTCACCTCCACTGAACCATCCATTGTAACAAAGAAAAAGAATGAAGCCAAAATAATCAACACAACCACTTGCTTTTTTGTCAGATGTGTATACCACATTCCATACTCATGATTCCTCACTTCTCTGCTGAGAGGAGAGAGCTGTTCAAACAACACTTTATTGCAGGTAAGCAAAAGAAAGCCCTTCATCTACAAAGTAATATCACTCTGCATCATTTAAGACTATTCATTTGTGGGAAAATCAAAGGAAGTACCGAAATATGATATTGTGAAGGGCAACCCCTCCCCCCAAGCAACATACCTTGTAAATATTGACCTAATTATAAAAACAAAGACTTCAAGTAAAAGGGAGGAATTTGAGTCATTTCTTCAAAAAAGGGGGTGAAAATGAGGAGGGATTTCACCTGCAAACATATCAAACAAAAGAAATACAAGAAAAGCAAATAAGTACTGTTAGAAACAAAGACTAAGCAGTTAAATCAATGCTTTTATGCTTTCAGGGCTAGATAAGACTGAGGTTATTTTTTTTGTTTGTTTTTGCTTTCATATTGGTTGAAAGCCATTGAGAGAACAAAGAGAATCTATATGTGATCAAAAGAATCTAAGAGGAAAAAAGAGCTAAAGGAAGAAAAGGAATTGAATTATTATTTCTTGGACTAAAGAGCCTCTTCGCTTATTAGTTATTCAATACTTCAGATGTCACGAAAGCTCAGATGAAAATTACTTAGATGGGGAGAAGAAAGCGACAGGACAGGGAGCAGTTACTTGATCTGGATTCCAGAAGATGGGACTGTCCAGTGGTTGTTGTTGCTTAAGCTCTTTTATTGTACATTAAGAAGTGGTCTATGGAAGAACAGCAAAAAAAATTGAGTCATGGGAATTCGTCAGGCAATTGGATCCCACTTATGGAGAGGGAACTTTCTGGAGACAATCAGTGTATTCCCCCAGAGATGAGGGAGTGGGGAAAGGTTACATGAGACCTTGAAAGGGCTCTTTTCAGGAAAAGTGGGCATTTCAAAAAACCTTTAAATAGGGGTCATGCTTCTCAGGGCTGCCTCCCACTCTGAGGATGGCAGTGTCTATGGCCCCCCACCCCTACCCCAGTTATATGTCACAGAAAGAAGGCAAACTGGAGGATTTACTTGCAGAGGTGGTATATAGAAGATTTAAAATAGGCATATTGTGAATGAAAGCATGAAGTAACTCAGAGACCTTTGACATGGGATATGGAATGCCTTCCAATACAGTCTAACATCTCCTTTATGAATTAATAATTCTTTTGTGAATTTCTGAAGTGAAGCTCCTCCAAAGGCCCTTCAACAAACAAAAGTAAAATCGAAGCATGATGGGGAAGGGGAGTATGAATGCGATTCCCAATCATGGTAATAGGCTGGACAGAAAGAGGAGCAAGCAAGATCTTTGTATTCCAAAAACTCTATCCAATATGAAGGTCATGGAAAGAAAAAAATATCCTTGCAAATCCCATGAGTGGGAGATTAGATTCCAGAGCAACCTAGAAAGAATAAGGAAGTAGATGAAGTAAACAAACACATCTTGGAATGGAAAAACATTTTGCGGTTGTTCAGCCATGTTCAACTCTTTGTGACCCCTTTTGGGGTTGGTTTGCCATTTTCTTCTCAGATAAGGAAACCAAAGCAAACAGGGTTAAGTGATTTGCCCAGGGTCACAGAGCTAGTAAATGTTTGAGGCCAGATTTGAACTCAGGAAGATGAGTCTTCTTGACTCCAGGCCCAGCAATCTATCCATTTCAATACCTAGTTGTCCCCAAGGAGTAACATAAATGAATACTATTCAAACTCAGGAGTGGGTAGTGAGGGGCAGGAAGAACTCTGTGCCACACTCTTATCTAGCTCAGGAAAGAGAAGGCTAAGAAGAGAAGAAAAATAGAATGACAAAAGTAATTTGAGCTATAATAGAGTAATGAGAGAGAGTGAGGACTCTGTGGAAAGTGAAAATGGAATCAAAATAGCATTTAAGACACTACTTGGATAACAATGAAAGATATAGGACATCTATCTGTTATCACTCTTTTTTTTACGTTTATGAGTTATTTGCTGAGAATACATAGCAAGTTCAAAAGCCTAACAAACTCTCTAACCAGGAGCATACTCTCCCTACTACACACCTAGTTGGTTCCTGGGAAGAGTATTACTATAACTATAAACTACTACAAAACATTCCATCCACCAAGTTTACTTCTACGTATTGTAGTTGATGGATGAGTAATTCCCTCATTTGCAAGAAATGCTATCTCAGTTGTTGGGTCAATGATGGTTGGGCTCAGTCCAGTAGATCATTCTTCTCTGTCTCTAATACTCATTCACCTAAGATCGGGAAAGAATAAAACACAGTAGAGACAGAGGAAATAGAGGGTCTCTGTGTTCACAACCGCATGGCAGGCAGTTAGTGAGATAATAAGTTTCATTTAGTATGCTCTATTCTTGGGGACTTGCTGCATTCAGCACAATGTCCTCTGCATGCAAGAGCATCTATAGGAATTCAACACTAATGGGGAATTCCATTTGGACGCTTCCTTAGACATCCTCCATGATAGTAGCAAACACCTATGCCTAGCATACATCTCCTTGTCTTTTTTTCTTCAATTGATATTCATAATACCATTGTATTTATCAAGGAATCTTTTAGGTTCTTAACATAGTCATGGGAGACACTTTGCTGGAGGAAAGTATTTAATATAGAGTTTTGCTCAATTAAACAAAAGGGTTTTTTGACTCCATAAACAATAAGCACAAAGGCATCTATTTTTTACACTTTTCAGTTAATTGCATGGCTATAAAGGTGTGGTCTGTTGTAGAATATTGCTTATGAAAATGTATCTCTTTCTCATGTTTTTAACACAGATGCCTTCAATACATGTGTAAATTGTTCTCATAAAGATTATGCAGAAGTGATAAAGTAGACATATGGCTTAGGGATTATTGAAACATTTTCAATCAACTTTTTGGGGGTGGTAATGACAACTTTTTTCTAGTCATTCAGCATTTCATCCTTTTTTAAGTATTTTGAAATTCAGTCCCTCAGTAACTTCAAAGTTGTGTCACCTTCAGCACAGAAGTCTTTATTCCTCTGTGTATACTTGGTCTGGTCCAACTATTTTTCCTATCTTTGTTTTCTTGAGTGCTGGTAGTAGGGTTTTGCTGTACCAGTTTGTACTGGCTCACAAAAACCAATTGTTAAATTTTCAGTGCAAGCATTTGTACCTATGAAATAGACAAACGCTATAAATTAGAACTTGGTTTGTTGTTTTGGTGATTTGTAGACTTAAAAAATGATGGAGAAAATGTTAATAATGCAGGTTAAATTTAAGAGCATGTCATGCACACATTCCCTCCCCCCCAAGAGAGCTCATTGTTAAACATTTACCACTAGGTTCTTATATAAGGTATGCATTACATTAGGGATTTGATATTATATTCTAATATAGGACCACTCTCTTTGATAGAGAAAATAGTTTGTTGTTGAAACAATAGATCTTTTCCAATCTTCACTCTCCTTCTGGTCTCATCCTTAAATGCTCTCAGGATAATGTGGATTAATTGTCAACAAATTAAGTCAAAAAGCATTTATTAAGCACCTGCTACATGCTATACATTATACTAAGTACTGGAAATACAAATGCAAGCAAAAAGATTAGCTAACATGACAAAACAAGAAAATTATAAATGCTGGAGAAGATGTGGGCAAATTGAAACACTGATGCATTGTTGGTGGAGTTGTGAACTGATCCAACCATTCTGAAGAGCAATTTGGAACTGTGCCCAAAGGGCTATAAAAATGTGCATACCCTTTGACCCAGCAATACCACTTCTAGGGCTATATCCCAAAGAGATCATGAAAATGGCAAAAGGACCCACATGTACAAAAATATTTATAGCAGCTCTTTTGTGGTAGCAAAGAACTGGAAATTGAGGGGATGCCCATCAACTGGAGAATGGCTGAACAAGTTGTGGTATACGAATGTAATGGAATACTATTGCGCTATAAGAAATGACAAGCAGGTGGACTTTAGAAAAACCTGGAAAGACTTAAATGAACTGATGCTGAGTGAAGGGAGCAGAACCAGAAGAACATTGTACACAGTAACAGCCACATCGTGAGATAACTGACTTTGATAGACTTAGCTCTTCTCAGTAATGCAAGGACCTAAAACAACTCCAAAAGAGTCATGGTGGAAAATGCCATTCACATCCAGAAAAAGAAATATGGAGTCTGAATGCAGATCGAAGCATACTATTTGCTCTCTTTTGGGGTTTTGCTTGTTTTTTCTTTCTCATGGCTCCTCCCATTCAGTCTAATTCTTCTATACAACATGACTAATGTGAAAATATGTTTAATAAGAATGCATATGTAGAGCCTACACCATCTTAGGGAGGAGGAAGGGGAAGGAGGCAGAGAAAATTTAAAACTGATGGAAGTGAATGATGAAAAAAATAATTAATTAATTAATTTATAGATAAATATACTTATATAATACACTACATATTATTATATATACATATATAGTACCATATATATATGTGTGTGTGTATATATATATATATACACACACACATATATATATATATGTGTGTGTGTATATATATATATATATATATATATACACACACACAAAAGAAAAGTAATCTCTGCCCTCAAGGACCTTGCATTCTAATGGGGGAAAACAATACATAAAATGAAGCTGAATATGAGGGGTGGGGAGGTGAAGGTACGAAAGCAAAGGCATAGTGGAGAAAGAAGTCCAGAGAGTCAGGAGTTGAACCGAGAGAAGAATGAAGGAGTGGGCATGGCTGACCTGGGCACTTGCCTTAAAATGAAGGTTCCAGAAGGAACTGACCAATCAGAGAAAGGGACCGCAGGGGCAGAGTGGTCTTCCAGTATGGAAAGGCTTCTGAGAAGTCAAGAGAATAAGGAGTGGAGGCCAGAGACAAATGAAGGAACGAAATCTCATATTTGAGGATTAGGGAAATGAAGGTTCCAAGAAAATCAGATTACATATTTTTAAAAGAGATTACCCTCAGTTCTTATCTGTGACTCCAGCTAAAACAAGCACAATTTGAAAAATCCACAGAATTTCACCAATGTGTATTTGATCAATGACAGTTGTCTAAGTCATTCTCAACTGCCTTGGAGGAGTCAGGGAAGGGATTTTCTTTAATTCAGAGTTTAAGCCAAGGACAGTCAGATTCTCCTTAAGGACTTCATTATGTCCTGAAGTTTGTTGATTTGAGCAAATTAAAGCCATTTTGAGTTCATATTAAAGTGCTAGGAGACAATTCCAAATGAATCTGATAAATAATAGGTTCTCTTCCTTTTGTTCCAAAAGACAAATGATACATCATCCAGTTTTTGTCTATTTTCTAAGTAAGTCTTGAGCTTTATAGGGCTAAGAAGCTCCCCAGTGCCTTCCTTCATAATTGGATATCATGCTTCACTTTCTGAAACATTTTTTTCCTTCCACCATTTATTGCTATTTTATGAGGCTAAACTGCCCATGATCTTCCCCTATCCTCACCTATAAGATTTTGCAAATATGTTCATATTCCAAACTAGTGTTATACTTGGCTGCATTTGGCAAGGAGATCAAATATATCTGCTGGCTGAGGTGGTTTCTAGGCTCTTTTGGCCTCCTTCTTGTAGTGATTGATTTATAACAGTTAAATGTTCATGGGAAATGTTAATAGCCCATGTTAATATCCCCTTTTCTCATTTTCAGCAACAGTAATTTATCAAAATAGGTCACGTTTAATTCTTTCTTCTAATTTTGTGTTGATTTTTATCTTCTGATATAAATGGTCTAACTGTGTGTAGATAGCTGATGTAGAAATTTTCCTACATTTTCTGTCTCTTGATATATGGTTGGTTAGTTTTTTTCTTGTGGTTTATTAAATGTTGGCCATGATTTTCCAATTCCTTTATTTTAAAAAAGTATTCATAATATACAGACACAAAGCTTCAGTTTAGTAGAAACCTTGACCTGATTTGTTTCTCAACCCTGATCGTATTTTGCAACATACCTTTCTACATCCTTTCCTATACAAACCTTTAAACTGAAGTTACTAAATATATAGGTATTTGTTGATTTAATTTGAAAGTTTTTTTAAACCAAACTCACCAAATTTTTCATAGAATTTCTCTACCTTATCATCCTCTGCACCAGTAGGACAACCACTCTGGCCCCTGGACAAGGATCCCGTATTTAAAATATGAACACTTAAGTTAATGTGTATGTGCAAACATCATGAAAATTGTGTGATTCTTAGCACCCTCTGCCTCCTTTTCTGCCACTTTACTGCCATCACTGCAGAAGGAGAGGCTAGCTGTACGGGACTAAGGGCTATATTGCATTTCTCTTTCTCCCATGGGTTGCCATGGCTCCCAAATTCATCAGCTATTGTGCAACCTATCTGCAATAAGCTTCTCTGTACTTAGCTAAGCTGACTGATCCTCAGAAAGTAGGCATAGTCTGTGGCCAAGACCATGCTCAAAGCCTCTCCTGCATGATAGAAACTTCCAGAGCTTGGTCTCTTGCTGATATATCCTCTGAGAGTTCAGGGTCACTTCCATGCCACAGTAAGTCATTATGTAGGACTTCTTCTGGAAAATAATGAGCTAAATCTAATAAGATAAATTTCATAAGGATAAATATAAATTCCTAGAATTGGGTTCAACAAATAAACTGCACGAAGACAGGATGTGGGAGTTGTGGCTAGACAATTGTTCACATAAAATGCATCTGGGGGTTGTAATGGATGGCAAGTTCAATATGAGTCAAAAGTAAACATAACAGACATGATGCAATATTAGGCTGCATTGACAAAGGCATAGAGTCCAGAAATAAGAAAGCGATAGCTTTGCTGCGCTCCATTGCTAGCCAGACCACATCTCGCGTATTATGTTCAATTCTTCACATCATATTATATGGACACTAACAAGCTGGACAATATCCAGAGGAGGGTGACCAGCATGAGGAAAGCACTAGGTACCGTGCCATAAAAGGATTCATTGAAGAAATTAGGGATGACTTAGCTTGAAGAAGAAAAATGGGTGAGGGGAAGGGGGGCAGCATATGATTTTAATCTCCAAGCATATGAGGAACTGTTGTGTAGGAGAGAGATTTAGTTTCATTCTGCTTCAGGAACAGTAGGTAGAAGCTTTAGAGTTAAATTTAGGCTCAACTTAAGGAAATGCTTACTAATGATTAGAGTTACTCAAAAGTGAAATGGATTTTCTTGGGATATGGTGGGCTCACTTTCACTACAGGTCTTCCGGCAGAAGTTAGATGTTCCCTTTTGGGGAATGTCATCCTGGGGATTCCTATTCATGTTTGGGTTGGACTAGTTGGCCTCTGAGGTATCTTACAACTCAGATTCTATGATTTTCCCAAGTTAACAAACATAGGAATAGATAGAGCATGGTCCGAATATGCCAGCACACCCTAGGGAAGCAGTCCCATTGGCTCTTCCTCTACTTATTCCCCTTAGGTCAAAGGCCAATAAGAATGTTTCTCCAGGGTGTCCCATATTCTATGTATGCTTATAGCCACATGACTAGTCAATGAGAGAGCTCAGATTCCAACCCCACTTCTTTTTACTCAAAATCCAGTTATTGGTTTGGTTGGTTGCTTGGTTGGTTTTTTCCCATACTGCAGCTACTTCCCTTTTCTAAGAAGACTTCTTGTGTAAGGTACTGCCCCTCTTGTATGTGAACATTTTGGTGGCTGAAAGGGACAGAAAAAGAATATTATGATAGGCAAACTGTTAAAAAAATTAATTTGAGAAGAAATAGAGACTCAGGTAAAATGATGAGGAAAGATACAGATTGTTCTGAGGACCAGAGAGAGAACTGCTTCTCTTTTGAATATACTTACATGACCTGTTTGAAGGCAAAATTCTGAGTAAAGTAATGCTCATTTGTATGTGACTGTTTTCAGACTTTTTAAGGTTATCACTGAGAACCTATGACTCAAGTGACTGATGACTATATGAAGATTATATGAGAACTGACAAGGTTATACTTGACAGAAAAGTGTAATTGTTGAGTTTCACATTGTAAGTTGAAAATAGGTCATTGTTTAAGAGAAGGCACAGATGTGAGGCTTTAGAAACCAAAGAAGCTGGAAGGGAAGGAGGAAGCGGAAGAAGAGAAAGATGAAGAAAAAAGAATAGAAAACAGAGTTCAGAAGGAGTCAGACTGAGAAAAGCTGTGAATGAGAAGACAAAATACAAAAAGTTGACAGGAGCTGAACTGACAGGAAGGTCTTGCAGCTGCGTATCTAGGAGCTTTGCTGATGACAAGACCAGTATTCTTTTGCTGAGAGCTGATTGGCTCATTGAAAGAGAGCTGAATCCTGCCTGATGCTGGGTGGAGAGCTGTTTGGGCTTATTGCTCTCTAGCACCGTCTATAGACTGCGTAAGAGGAAACCTCTCTAGAAACTGAAGGAATAAGATTAGGCAATGAGGAAACAAAACTATCTCTCTTTGCAGAGGACATGGTGGTATACTTAAAGAACCCTAGAGAATCAACTAAAAATCTAGTTGAAACAATTAACAACTTTGGCAAAATCTCAGGATATAAAATAAACCCATATAAGTCACCAGCATTTCTATACATTACCAATAAAACCCATAAGGAAAGAGATAAAAAGAGAAATTCTATTTAAAATAACTTCAGACAATATAAAATACTTGGGATCCTACTGCCAAAACAGACCCAGGAACTATATGAACACAATTACAAAACACTTTTCACACAAATAAAGATATACCGACTCATTTTCCAAAATGGTGGCAGCTGTGGATGTGGACACCCTCAGTGGTACCAACAGCGGTGCCAGCAAGAAGCACTTTGAAGTGAGAAAGTGGAATGCAGTGGCCCTCTGGGCCTGGGATATTGTGGTTGACAACTGTGCCATCTGCAGGAACTTCATTATGGACCTTTGTATAGAATGTCAAGCCAACCAGGCATCTGCCACCTCTGAAGAATGTACTGTCGCATGGGGAGTCTGAAATCACGCCTTCCACTTCATCTCCCGCTGTCTCAGAACCAAGCAGGTGTACCTGCTGGACAACAGGGAATGGGAGTTTCAGCAGTATGGGGGTTAGAAAAAGCACCTTCTTCCTCAAGACTATCCCTTTTGTTCACTACGTGATGACTTGCTGTCCTGTTGCCTAATTATACATCAGTTAAAGCCAATCTTCAGTCTTGTGTGCAGCGTCTTTTGAGTCTGGTCTTAATGCCACCATATTGTATTCTGTGTGAAATAAACCTCTGTTGGATCCCAGGGGAAAAAAACAAAGATCTAAACAATTGAAGTGCTCATGAGTAGGTCAAGCCAATATAATAAAAGTGAAAATTCTATCTAAATTAATTTACTTATTCAGTGCCATACCAATCAAATCACTGAAGAATTATTTTGTAGATCTGGAAAAAATAATTTAAAAACTCATCTGGAAGAACAAAAGATCAAGAATTTTAAGGGAATAAATAAAAAATATGAAGGAAGATGGTACCAGATTTCAAACTGTATTACGAAGTAGTAATCATCAAAACAATCTGGTACTGACTAAGAAATAGAGTGGTGGATGAGTAAAATAGATTAGGTACCCAAAACGCAGTAGTAAATGACCATAGTAATCTAGTGTTTGAAAAATCCAAAGATTTAAGTTTTAGGCTCAAAAGCTCACTATTTGACAAAAATTGCTAGGAAAATTGCAAAGCATTTTGGCAGAAACTAGGCATAGACCAACATCCCATACCATATACTAAGATAAGGTCAACATGGGTACATGATTTAGACATAGAGGGTGATACTATAAGCAAATTAGAGGAGCATGGAAAATTTTGCCTGTCATATCTATGGACAAGGGAAGAGTTTATGACCAAACAAGAAATAAAGAGGATCACAGAAAATAAAATGGATAACTTTCATTGATTATATTAAATTTAAAAGGTTTTGCACAAACAAAACCAATACAGCTAAAATGAGAAGAAAAGCAGAAAACTGGGAAAAAATTTTACAGGAAGTTTCTCTGACAAAGGCCTCACTTTTCAACTACATAGAGAATTGAATCAAATTTATAAAAATATAAGTCATTCCCCAGGTGGTTTTCAGAAGAAGAAATCAAAGCTATCTATAGTGATATGAAAAAATGCTCTAAATCACATTGGCTAGAGAAATGCAAATTAAAACAATTCTAAGATACTACTTCACACCTATCAGGTTGGCTAATATGACAGAAAAGGGAAATGACAAATGCTAGAGAGATATGGAAAATCAGGAACACTAATGGATTGTTGGTATTGTAAACTAGTCCAACCATTCTAGAGAACAATTTGGAACTATGCCTAATTGTCTATAAAGCTGTGCATACTCTTTGACCTTGCAATACCACTAGTAGGTATGTACCCCAAAGAGGTTAAGGGAAAAGGAAAAGGATCTATGTATACAAAAATATTAGCAGCAACTCTTTTTATGGTGGCAAAGAATTGGAAATTGAGGAGATGCCCATCAATTGTTGTTGTCGTTCATCCTTTGTTTTCTAAGACGATCAATGACATCACGAATGAAGTCACAGAGGTAATAGGTTGCAAAGCTGAAATTCACAACCAACTTCCTTGGACTTCATATCCAACATGCTTTCTGCTGTGCCACAATACTCCTTGGACATAAAGAAACCTCATGAAATGTTTGGTTGTCTGGATGAATGGAGACGACTTTGCCCCAGAGGTGACACAGATGTCTTTTGGGACACAGATGGGGTTCTGTTTTCTGTGAGGCCTCAGAGGTTTCTTTGCCAAATGAGCTCCATACAAAGAACCCGTATATTCAACTTTAAGAATCATCACAAAGCTTTTCATACAAATTCATTTCAGTTCAACAAATTCATATTGCGTGTCATCTATAAGGGGCAGTGTGTTGCATAATGTGAGTGGCAGTGGGCAAGGGAGCATGGCATTTAGAATCAGGAAGATCTGAATTAAACCCCAGTACCTCCGCATACTAATAATATGACTTTAGGAATTCACTAAGCTAGGTGGTGCAGTGGATACAGCACTGGGCCTGGAATCAGGAAGACTCATCTTTCTGAGTTCAAATGTGGCCTCACATACTTACTATATATGTGACTTTGGGCAAGTCACTTAACTTTGTTTGCCTCAGTTTCCTCATCTGTAAAATGAGCTGGAGAAGAGAATGGCAAATTCCAAGAAAACCCCAAATAAGATCATGGAGGGTTAGACACAACTGAAAAAATGACTTAACAACAACAGGAATTCACTACACCCTGAGCCTCATTAATTTCATTTATAAAATGAGGATGTTGGACCAGATCATCTCTACTGTCCCTTCCAGCTCTAGATTGCATGACCTTTTCTGAACCTCAGTTTCCTGATCCACTAAATGGGGTTATTAATCCCCACAAGGTATTTATATTATATATTATATTATATATTATGTTATATTTATATTAATCCCCAACAAGTAAGGAGCAAATGAAACAATGCATATAAGGGATTTTTAAAAAATTTTTCCAGTCAGAATTTTATTTGGAAACATCACTGTGAGCCCTGGCTCAGTGTCACATCACCACTGAAAAACACATGTTCAACATGTTCCCAAATCATATAATTCTTACTAATACCAAGACACTACAGCAACCTTGAATTTCAAATGATCATCCAAGGAATTCTCAGAACTTTACATTTAACCCCATAGTGCAATAATCTACACACATATAAGATTAATACATGGCAGTGGAAATTGAAATTTCTTGTACCATAAAAATGACAAATATGTCAAATCTTTATAAATAAATGTCCATTGAAGAAAAAATGACAATTCTAATTGATCTTTATCCATAGAGTACTAAAAGCAAATGGGTAGGGAGATTGTACAACAACAGCCTTGCTGGCCCCAGGAGGCCAGAGGTCATCCAATCTGATGAAGAGAGACACAGACAGAAGAGTCACTAAGACATTGCACATTTACAAGACCAACTGACCAGACAACTGCCCCAAATGTCAGGCCATTCATTGTGGAGTGAATTTAGGAGGGATTGGGGTGATTTCAGTCAGGTCTTTACATCACACTTTGTGGCTACAGGGGTGAAAGCTGGGGGTAAGGCACTGGGGAAAACGGAGAAAGAAGGGGTCTACTATGTAGAGAATGAGGGCCACAATCAGGCCATATAGGCCAAATGCCTCAGAGAGAATCACAGGATCATCCACATAGATAGTCAGGAATGCTGCATTATCCCCCAAACACCAGCATATTCTGCAATGCCAATAACAAAGTCAGCTGCCACTTCCCTCAGCCCTGCTCCCAACTTATGCAACAGGGTCATTCCTAGCATTGAGAGCTGGCAATGAGAATAGCCATCACCAACCAATAGATGCTACCAGCCATGACAACAGGCATGACTGATTTCATGATCAGCTCAGGTCACATGACTGAGATGGCTGCAGTGACACCTTTTGCTGTTCTATAAGCTTAATCAAGAGCACTGAAGACCCTGGCCTCTGAGGAGCCCGTGATGTTGAAGAAGGACCTGTATGCTAGACATGTCTGCACAAGTTGGTCAGCCCAAAGACAGATGGGGAGAGGGGAGAGAGGCAAGGGCATGGGACTGGGTAGTGGAGAAAGGACTGGAGAATGAGTAGGCAGGTGGGACTGCATGAACTCAGGAGACCTAAAGAGCATTTTTAACCCCCCCAAAACCCACTATATAAACATGCACTGTTATATAAGATACAATAAAGTGAGGACATCCAAAAATCAGAGTGGAAAAGTATTAGTAGAAAGCAGTTGGATGACAGAAGAAGAAGTAGAAATAATATTGTCATCAGAGCATACTACAAACCACCTAGCCAGAAGGAGGAAATGATTAAGAGTTTGAGAAACTGATCAAAAGTCTGTTGTTACAGGGGCATCGAGTATTAATGGAGGAATTCAATTATATGGACATCTGCTAGCATTCTCTCTGCCAAAAACAAACAAAAAAAGAGCAACTATTAATTTCTTGGCTTGTTTTAATGGTAATAACAGCTAGCATTTATGTAAGTGATGTATTTTATGTCATAAACTTTAAGGTTTTGCAAAGTGCTTTATAACTCATTTTATCTTCACAACAACTTGGGGAGGTAAGTGCTATTATTATCCCCATTTTACACATGAGGAAATTGAGGCAAACAGTAGCTGATCCTTATTGAGGAATGGCCACATAAATTGCATGAATATGATGGAATATGTTGTTGCACTACAAGAAATAATGAGTGTGATGAATGTAGAGAAGTATGGGAAGATCTACATGAACTGATGTGGAATGAAGTAAGCAGAGCCAAGAAAACAATAGATACAACTACAACAACATAAATGGAAAGAACTTATAGTGACTGTTGCAACACTGTATAAAATAAGTATGGCTCAAAATAAGAAATAAAAAGATACTTCGTCCCCACCCCTTTCCAGAAGTGGGTGATCCACAAATGTTGTGTGTTGTACATGTATTCAGATTTTTTCAATCTATTGATCAGTTATGCTGATTGTTTTCCTCTTTTCTTATTTTTGCCTTTAAAAAGGATGGCTCTCTGAGTGGATGAGGGGAAATGATGATGATGATGTAAGAAGCCAAAAGATATCAATAAAAGATTATTTTTGAAATTAAAAAAGGGAAAGTCACAGAACAGGAAAGTCGCCATTGGACTGGAGAAGGGCAGATATTTTTAATTTTTTTATTTTAATTAGTTTTTAAACTAACAAGCATTTATTTTTTCTCCTTCCCTCTACTGGGAGAGAGAGAGAGAGAGAGAGAGAGAGAGAGAGAGAGAGAGAGAGAGAAAGAGAGAGAGAGAGAGAGAGAAACCCTTGTAATAAATACACATAGTCAAGCAAAATAAATTATCACACTGGCCATGACCAAAAATGGATGTTTTACTCTGCATTTTTAGTTGCTTACCATTCTTTTAGGAGGTAAATAACATGCTTAATCATTGCTCTTCTGGAATCATGGTTCTGGAATCATTTCATTAATCAGAATTCTTAAGATCTTTAAAGAGGGCAGTCTTCACTATAAGTCAATGAGCTTGACTTCCATTTCTGGAAAAATTCTCAAGTTTATTATTAAAAGGACTCTTTATGACCTAGAAAAGGAAGCAATGATCATAAAGGGCCAGCATTGCTTCAGGTTAAACAAAAAAATTCATGACATAATTTGGTACATTCATGGGCTATGTTGTTGCTTTCTAACAGGTTTTACTGGTTTTTCAGAAGCTTTTTTGTATTCTTAGAAATAATGACCGCATTGAACCTTACAAAAAGTAGTACTATCAGACTGATTTCATTTCCTGTTTCAACAGGGCTGCTAGACCAGATCACTCAATGCTATAGATATAGTTTACCCAGATTTTAGAAAAGCATGTCTCTCATGCTATTTTCATAGACACAACCAAAAAATGCGGTGTAGACAAGAAATAGTACAGCTAAATGGCTTCCAAACTCTTTAAACGATCAGACCCAAAGAGTGAGTATAAGATTCATTAATAGTTAGATGTCAACTTGGAAGGAAGACTCCAGTGGAGTGCCCCAGGGACCTGTCCATGACCCTGTGCTATTTAACAATTTTATCAATGACTTGGATAAAAGCATAGATGGCATGCTAATCAAATTTTCAAAGGACAAAAAGCTAGGAGAGATAGCTAATAAGTTGGATAAAAGAGCCAGTATATCCAAAAAGGTCTTGACAGGATGGAACACTGGCCTAAATCTTATAAGATGAAGCTTAATAAGGGTAACTGTAATGTCTTATACTCGGGTTCAAAAGATCCACTTCATGAAATAAGGTGGCAGAGGCATGGCTAGATAGTAATCTGTCTGAAAAAGGTCTGGGAGTTTTAATGGACTACGAGCCCAGTATGAATCAGCAGTTTGAGACAGCAACCACCCAAAAAAGCTAACACAGTCTCAAGATGCATTAAGAAAGTCAGACCATGGGGCAGCTAGGTGGTGCAGTGAGTAGAGCACTGGCCCTGGAGTCAAGAGGACCTGAGTTCAAATTCGGCCTCAGACACTTGACACACTTACTAGCTGTGTGACCTTGGGCAAGTCACTTAACCCCAATTGCCCCTGCCTTCCCTCCTTAAAAAAAAAAGAAAAGAAAAGGAAGAAAGACCATTTCTGGAAGTGTACTGAATTCAGTTCTGGGCATCACATTTTAGGAAAGACACTGATAAACTGGAAAGTCCAGATAATACCAAGATGGTGAAAGACCTTAAGTTCTTTATATCAGGACTGATTGGAGGAATCTAGGATGATAAGCCTTGGGAAGAAAGTATTGGAGGGCATGTGGAAAAGAAGGCTTAGACCCAGAAGGCAGGACTAGAAGCAATAAATAGAAATTATAAAAGGCAGATTTCTACTCAACACAGGAAAAACTTCACAAGTATAGCACTACAAAAATGGAATGAGTTAATGTGTGTGAATGAGTTTGACATCACTAGAAGTCTTCGTGCAGAATCAAGACGATGGTTCATGAAAGATTTGGTCGAGTTTCAGGTATGGGTTGCATTAGATGGCCTCTGAGATCTCATCCAACCCTGAAATTTTACGATCCTGTGATTATTACACGTTATATAAAGGGTGTTACATCATAGGCAGTGGAGGAGCTACGGTGAGTAAAAAGAGAAAAAGACAGAGCCCTTGCCCTCAAGGAATTCATAATATAGCAGGAATTATGATCTATGGGAAAATAATTATAACACAGAGTTGGAGAAATACATCTTTCAAACACAGTCAGGCTTGACCAGATCCATATGTGGCTCCAACTAAGCTCATACATGTAAATACTTTCTGCATTTTTAATTACTTCCAACATAGAGAACACATTTAGAGCCCCTTGCCAGTCATTCTACATCTCTTACCACTTCAAACTGCATGGGAAAATGAGTTTTACTGCCACAGGGGACAGAGAAGAGAACTAACAACTATTTTTTTAATTAAGTTCATATTTGATACTATTCTCAGGTGCACTGCATCTATTTGTAATAAATGGAGCTGAATTTGTTATTACTTGGAAATTGATTTCTCTGTCCCCCCAGCACACTTTTGTTGCCTGTGAACCTTTTAGCCCCAAGATCACCCCCAATTTCCCCACCAACCACCAAAATTCACCCAGGTCTTTACTAGTAAAATCTTTTGCAGTCTCACCCTTAGGCCTACCTGTGTCTAATCATAATAGGTCTGAATTTAGGAGTATGCATGAGATAGAATAGGGTAAGGATTTAATGAGTCTGCATTTCAGGGTCCCTGTGGTATATAGCAGGACAATGGACACGGAGGTTGTGTTCATCATATCCTGCAGGGAGGCAGAGAATCTCTCTACCCAGACCCTAAATGTTAATTGACCCTGAATCAAGATTTCCACTTCTAGCCTGCTCTTTAATGACGTAGGAATTGCTTCTGCCTCTTATTCTGTGTTTTATCCGAGAATTCTGCTTCTCACTCCACGCCCACCCCCAGCAAATGTGATTTATACCTCCTTGCTGATTCAGACTTTCTCCTATGGACTCTGATGTATTCATTTACTAGGAGACCTGATAGAATGGGAGTTTGAATTCCTAGCCAAGTTCCCACTATGCTGTGGACCAATACAGGTATACAGGGCATAACATTCCCAAGGATCCTAGCCAATAATCAATCTTTGCTTAAATGTCAATGCAGAGCCAGCTCAACCTAGAAATTCATGCTTGGGCTATTTTGAAATAATACTGCTTATTTTCATTTATATGAATAGCTCAAAGGATCATGGATTTCAAGCTAGAAGGGATCGGTTTACCTTTTGTCCACAACTAAGATGTAGCAAATAATTGTTGAGCATAATAGTTTTATGTCAAAGTGGAAAAAAATTCTATTCACATAAGTTCAGTCTTAGATTATGCTGAAACATACTGTTTCTCATAGCCTGGGGAACTCTCTTCCACAAAGGACTCCAGCTCTAGGCTCAAGTGAGCCTAGGCTGAGTCTTCTTGGATTCAGACCCCTGGAAGAGAGGAGTTAGGCTCTTCTTAAACTGTCTAGATCATTTTCTCTCACCCTAGTGTAGAACTCCAGGGAAAATATGAAAAAAAAGCTTAGATATGATTCATGTATAGAATTTTCCTAAAAAAATTAATAATGTCTCTTCTAAAAAAGATACTCAAAGTACAAAGTAGGTATAAGGTATAGGACAGCAATTTATTTCCTCCTTCATAAAACACACATACACACACACACACATACACACACACCAGAGTTGTAACTGCTTATTAACAAACATTTGAAGCTTGAAACAGTAACCTATCAGTCCCATTATACTTTCCCACAAGGTTAGGGGGCCATCTCCAGTCATTCTGATCTATATCTTGGCACTGGACCCAAATGGCTACAGAGGAGAAAGTGAGGCTGGTGATTTTGCATAGCTCTCCCTCACTTAAATCCAATTCACTTGCAAATCATGGCATCATCTTCCTGATGTCATGGTCTTCTTTGAGAACAAAAGACAAACAACACAAGGTTAAGACAACTTTGTGGGACTGTCCAATGTATAATTCACATTCACCTCAGATCTGTACTACCCAAGTAATTAAAAAATACAAATCCTCTACTCAGCTAAGAAAGCTATTTAATCCTTTCAGTTACAAAATCCTCCTGGTAGCAGAGTCTTTCTCCTCTGACAAATTACTGAGGAAATTACCTCCAGCTAGGCAACCAGTTCTGGAAGACTTGAACTCATTAGGTTATTGACAGTACCAAAAATGTCCATTTCTCTGAATCATTATTCACTTAAGGCCCAGTCTCAGTCTTGCCTGTACAAGCACATGTTTTCACCTCCATGTGAATGTTGTTGTTGTTGATAGGTGAAGGTGTGGGAGTGGAAAGGGAATTGGAAGGCCAAGAGAAAGATGGCATTGGCTGAGTCCCAGCAAAAAGAATGCTTTGAAAGAGACCAGAATCCTTTTCTCCTCAATTCTCATAGCCCACAGTAAACAGCTCTTCAGGTTCAGTTGTCAGTTCTCTTTGCCACAGCCCATAGTAAAAGGTACATGCAAAAATCAACCAGAAGACGTATCCTTTATTCCTAATAATCCCGACAATCAAAGCATATGCCCTGCCTTCTTCTTGGAGCCAAAGTATATATATATATATATATATATATATATATATATATATATCCAACCCATGGAAGGTGTCACATTCCAACAGATCAGAGAGCTCCCCTCTTCATACCATTATTATTCTAGCAAGCCCTTCCAATCAAAATTTAAAACAATTAAAAGATCCATGAGCCTATAGTCATACTGGGACCTCCCCCAAGAGGAAAGATTAAAAGTCGGATGTTAAAAAGGGATACTCTTCGGTTAACAGTATTCTTTTTTGAAATGGACCAACATTTGAACATTTAGACATTGGTGCACATCTTGAATTTGAATCTAGTGCACCCCTTTGCACTGAAGATACAATATTGATACAATGAAGATATAATGTTATTGAGAGAGGAAGAAAGCTTAGTAGATTTTACTAGGAAAAATTCAAAATTTCTCCTTTCCTCTATTCTTCCTCTCAACCACTTCCCAGCAAGGTGTCCTCAAGGGGAGACAGGGAGCAGAATGTGCCAACTGGGTCAAAGCATCACCACCTACTCAAGTACAACTTCCCTCCGTAGCAGGTGAAAATAACTGAGGACCTGAAGTCCGAGAGCCCCAGGACTAGCAATGCTTCCCAAATGACTTAGTCCACTTCCATCCTCACCCTTCCCCCACCACCACCCCACTTCCCCAGCCATCATCAAGGGAAGCAAGACCTTTAAGAAGGGACCCAGCAAACCCACCACCACAACACCACCACCAACTGATGACTAACTGTCAACAATGGGAGGGTAAGCCCAAGAACCCCAGTAATAACAGATGCCTTCGGATCAGTGGCCCTGCTTCCAGCCTAGCCACCCTGGCCACTGTCCAGGGAAGTAACCTTTGCAGAGATATAATCTGTAAGCACCTCTGCAGGTGATGCACCTCTTCAGCCATCACAGTTACTAAGGACACAGGAAGCAAAGTCCTTATCAGCAAAAGACTTTGATACTCAAATCACTCAGTGTCAAAGGCAGCTGTGTGGTGTAGTGGATAGAGTTCTGTGCTTCTCAGGAAGATCTGAATTCAAATATTTCATTTCTGCCTGCCTCAGTTTCCTCATCTGTAAAATGGAGATAATAATAGTATCTACCTCCCAGGGTTGTTGTGAGGATCAAATGAGATAATATTTGTAAAGCACCTAGCACAGTGCCTACATGGCATACAGTAGGCACTTAATAGATGCTTGTTTCTTTCCTTGAGAAGCAGATACAGTCTTAACAATGGAATTGACATTAAAGAAGATTCAGTACCATCTGTTTTGCCTCTGTACTCTAAGGACCATGGGATTGTTCCATCTGACTTGCATCTAAAACCTTCCATGTGTGTTATCTCCCCCATTAAAATGTGAGCCCCTTGAGAGTAAGGATTGTCTGTTTGTATTCCTGGCTCTTAGCACAGTTGCTTCATACATTGTAAGCACTTAATAAATTTTTTTCATTCATTTTTCTCCAGTCCTAATTTTCTACCTTTATCCTTTCTTCTTTCTTTCCTTCCTTCCCTCATTTCCTCCCTCTCTTCTTTCTTTACACTTGGATAGAATAGATTGTAAGCTCCTTGAAGGCAGAGACTGTCTTTTCATCATCATTATTATTAATTGTATCTCCACTGCTTAGCACAGTGCCTGGAATATAGTAAGTGTTTAATAAATATTTGTTGGATTGGGTTGGATCAAAGCCATAGAATCTATCGTGTAACTCCATCTCTGCAACTTCCCTGCAGGACTTTAGGTAAGTTCCTTCCCCTCTCTGGGTCTTAATCTTCTCATCTATAAAATAAGGGGATTGAGCTAAAGGGCTTCCCAATACTCCTTCTTGTTCTATCCTTTGATGGTAGATGATTTTAAAGGTATATTCCAGATGTTCCAAATCTATGACTCCCTCTGTTTCTCTCTTTCCATTCCTTCTGCAAAGGCGTGGGATTACATCCCAATCGCATAAGGACCAAATGCCTCAATTGAATCAATCAACCAATGATTTAAACTAGATATTAAGGAATTTTCCTACAATCCTACCATAATATATGAATAAGTTCTTAATCCATTTGAAAAGATTATAGTGTTTTAACCATTGAATAAAGATGGATGTGATTGGCTGAAAGAATCAGACACACTTCTGTGTCTATGTATAAAAATAAGGGTCAGCCCAGCAGTTGGCCTTTCAAACACAGGACCAGTTTAGTGGCAGTGGACCTCAAATTTCAGAAACTGAGGATTTCCAGAGTCAGAGCCAATTGCTCCTGCAAATGCTACAAACACAACTACTAAAGACCCAGAAAAGAAAGTTCTTGCCAAAGTCCTTGCCACTGTCAAATGGTTCAACAGAAAGCGATGTAATTTATTCAGTGTGAATATTAAAGAGAGGCACTAACAGATACTTTGCCACTTCACCCTAAGGACAACAGGACCTTTCCATCTGACTTGCAGCTAAAACCTTCCACATGAAAACCCCATTAGAATTGTTGTTTGTCCTTCGTTCTCAAAGATGACTTGCAAGTGAATTGGATTTAAGTGAGGCAGGGCTGTGCAAAGTCACCAGCCTCACTTTTTCCTCCAGAGCCATCTGGGTCTAGTGGCCAGATACAGAGCAGGACAACTGGAGATGGCTCCTGATGCGGTGGGAGGCAAGGCCCAATCAGTGATTAAGGCTAGGTAAGAAATGAGGCAAAGCACGATATATGGATTCCGTGAGGACCAACCCTGACATACTTCGCTCTTCTCAGCAACCTAAGGTGCAAGGACAACTCCAGGGGACTCACGATGGAGAATGCTATCTTCATCCAGAGAAAGAACTGTGAAGTTTGAATACAGATTGAGGTGCGCTACAGTATGCTCGCCTTTTTTGCTTCTCTTTTGTTTTTGTTTTCGGGTTGTTTTTTTTTTGGTTCTATTTCTTCTTTCTCATGATTCATTCCATTAGTCATAATTCTTCTCCACAACTTGACTAGTGTATAAATTAATTCAATGCGAAGTTATACATGATAGTTATATGAGATTCCATGCCGTCTTGGGGAGGGAGGGGGGAGGAAGGGGAGAAAATCTGGAACTCAAAATTATGTAGAACCGTGTGTGGTAAACGAAAAATAAATAAATAAATTTATTTTAAAAAAAAGAAATGAGGCAAAGAATGGTGAAAGAGAGAGAGAGAGAGAGAGAGAGAGAGAGAGGGAGAGAGAGAGAGAGAGAAGGAAGGAAGGAAGGAAGGAAGGAAGGAAGGAAGGAAGAAAGAGAGAGAAAGAAAGAAAGAAAAAGAAAGAAACAAAGAAAAGAAGGAAGGAAGGAGGGAAGGAAGGAAGGAAGGAAGGAAAGAAGCCCCCCATTAGAATATAAGAGCAAGGATTGTCTAATTTGTATCTCAAGTACTTAGCACAGTATTTTGTATATAATGAGTGTTTAGCAAATGCTTTTTCACATATTCATTCAAAAACTAATTAAATGGGGTTGGTTGTTAGTGACAAGTACACTGGTGGGGGCTTCTGAGTGATACAACTACCACTCAGAGTTACCCCCAGTACCATGAGAAAGAGTATTCAACCCTTGTTTAAGGACTTGACCTACTAAAGTAAGGGGTATTAGGGAAGTAGCCCCAGTGGGAATGTTATATCCCCTTTCCCCTCTCCTTTTCTCCTTCTATACCTCTCTTTCCTTTTCTATCTCTCCCCTTCCTTCCCTTTATCTTTTTTCTCTGTCCTATACTTCTCTTCTATTTTAGGAGAATATAAGTTCCTTGAGGGAGGGAATTGTCTCATTTTATATTTGTAACCTCAGAACCTAGAGTGGTATCTGGCCTATAGTGGGAGCCTAAATACTTATTAATTGATTAATTCTTTTCTCCTCTCCATTTTTCTTTCTTTCTTTCTTCCTTCCCTTCATTTATTGTTTGGAAAAAATTTGCTGGGCTATTCACAGGAAATGTGCCCTCTAATTAGTCACTGCCAGTTCAGTGGAAAATTATTTTGTTGCTCTGGGGACAGAGTACTGACCTGGAAAGAACTGACCTGCATGGAGCTGGGTTGGGCTGAACTGGGCTGGGCTGGGCACCCAGCAGGAATTCAATGAATATTTCTCAACTAAAATGTTTGGTGATGATTATAGTTTCAGACACAGTACTCAGGTTCAATACAGATAAGAATAGTTCCCGTTATAGGACAGGCTTCATGTTGCGTCTCAGTTACCAGCTTAAGACTCCCAAGCAAAATGGGACTTATTCAGTAAAAAACTGGGCATCTTTCCCAAATCCTACAGACAAACAGCACTTTGTATGCTTTTCAAGGGAATAACAGTAGGCTGTGCCCCTGGAAATTATCTAATAGCCTACTCTATACCACAAAACCAGCCTGATCTTGGAGAGGGAGGAGCAGATACTCTAGAATATGTCAGAGCTGGGACCCAACTTCAGGTTTCCTGACTTTGACAATGAGGCTCTTTTTAACAGAGCAACATGGGTATGATGAAAAAAATCATGTTCTGGTAGGACCTGGGTTTGAATCTAGACTGTGCCACTTAATAACTATGTTGTTCCAGGTGAGTTATTTCCCAGAATCAGGAAAATTCAGAGTTGAAAAAATATCAAGACCCACCTATTATCTGACCAGGAATACCCTCTGCAATACCCCCTGTCAAGTAGTTAGCCGAACTCTATTTGAAGACTTTCTTATTAGCCACTGATAAGGTTGGGATCTACCAGGGTTCCCTGTCTCTCAGAGATTAACAATGGTTCTTTCCCTGACAGGCAATAAAGTTGAACCCAAGACTTGATTGAGGACAGTTAGGTGGCACGGGGAATAGAGTGTTGAGCCTGGAGTCAGGAAGTTCAAATCAGACACTTACTGGCTCTGTGACTCTGAGCAAGTCACTTAACCCTGTTTGCCTCAGTTTCCTCATCTGTAAAATGAGCTGGAGAAGGAAACGGCAAATCACTAGTATTTTTGTCAAGAAAACCCCAAATGGGGTCACAAAGTGTCATACATGACTGAAAAATGATCGAATGAGACTTGATTGCCCCAGGGAGCTAAGGTTCAAGTCCCATTATTCTTTTTTTTTTGGAACAATTTATTTATATAATATTTTTAGTTTTCAACATCGATTTCCATAAGATTTTGAGTTACAAATTTTCTCCCCATTTCTACCCTCCCCCCATTCCAAGATGGCATATATTCTGATTTCCCTGTTCCCCAGTCAGCCCTTCCTTCTGTCACCACACTCCCCCCTCCCAATCCCTTTTCCCCTTACTTTCTCGTAGGGCAAAATAGATTTCTGTACCCTGCTGCCTGTATATCTTATTTCCCAGTTGCATGCAAAAACAACTTTTTTTGAGCATTGGCTTTTAGAACTTTGAGTTCCAAACTCTCTCCCCTCTTCCCTCCCCACCCACCCTCCCTAAGAAGGCAAGCAATTCAACATAGGCCACACACGCATCAATATGCAAAACACTTCCACAATAATCATGTTGTGAAAGACTGTATTTCCCTCCATCCCATCCTGTCCCCCTTTATTCAATTTTCTCCCTTCAATTTTTTCCTGTCCCTTTTCAAAAGTGTTTGCTTTTGATTAACCCCTCTCCTGATCTGTCCTCCCTTCTATCATCCCCCCTTTCTTATCCCCTTCCCCCTACTTTCCTGTGGGGTAAGATACCCAATTGAGTGTGTATGTTATTCCCTCCTCAAGTCAAATCCGATGAGAGCAAGATTAATTCATTCCCCCTTACTTGCCCCCTCTTCCCTTTCAATAGGACTTCTTTTTCTTGCCACTTTTATGTGAGATAATTTATTCATTCTATCTCTCCCTTTCTTCCTCTCTCATTATATTCCTCTCTCACCCCTTAATTTTATTTTATTTTTTAGATATCATCCCTTCATATTCAAGTCACCCTATGCCCTCCATCTACATATATGTATATTCCCTTCAACTGCCCTAATACTGAAAAAGGTCTCATGAATTACACACATCATCTTTCCTTGTAGGAATATAAACAAAACAGTTCAACTTTAGTAAGTCCCTCATGATTTCTCTTTCCTGTTTACCTTTTCATGCTTCTCTTGATTCTTATATTTGAAAATCAAATTTTCTATTCAGCTCTGGTCTTTTCACTGAAAAAGCTTGATAGTCCTCTATTTTATTGAAAATCCATATTTTGCCTTGGAGCATTATACTCAGTTTTGCTGGGTAGGTGGTTCTTGGTTTTAATCCTAGCTCCTTTGGCCTCCAGAATATCATATTCCAAACCCTTCAATCCTTTAATGTAGAAGCTGCTAGATCTTGTATTATTCTGGTTGTGTTTCCACAATATTCAAATTATTTCTTTCTGGTTGCTTGCAGTATTTTCTCTTTGACCTGGGAACTCTGGAATTTGGTGACAATATTCCTAGGAGTTTTCTTTTGGGGATCTTTTTCAAGAAGAGTTAGGTAGATTCTTTCAATTTCTATTTTACCCTCTGGCTCTAGAATATCAGGGCAGTTCTCCTTGATATTTCCTTGAAAGATGATGTCTAGACTCTTTTTTGATCATGGCTTTCAGGTAGTCTGATAATTTTTAAATTACCTCTCCTGGATCTATTCTCCAGGTCAGTGGTTTTTCCAATGAGATATTTCACATTGTCCTCCATTTTTTCATTCCTTTGGTTCTGTTTTATAATTTCTTGATTACTCATGAAGTCACTAGCCTCCACTTGCTCCAATCTAATTTTTAAAGTTGTATTTTCTTCAGTGATCTTTTGGACCTCCTTTTCCATTTGGCTAATTCTGTCTTTCAAGACATTCTCCTCATTAGCTTTTTGGAGCTCTTTGCCATTTGAGTTAGTCTATTTTTTAAGGTGTTATTTTCTTCAGTATTTTTTTGGGTCTCCTTTAGCCAATCATTCACTTGTTTTTCATGATTTTCTTGCATCACTCTCGTTTCTCTTCCCAATTTTTCCTCTACTTCTCTTACTTGCTTTTCCAAATCCTTTTTGATCTCCTCCATGGCCTGAGACCAATTCATATTTTTCTCGGAGGCTTTTGATGTAGGCTCTCTGTTGACTTCTTCTGGCTGTATGTTTTGATCTTCTTTGTCACCAAAAAAAGATTCTAAAGTCTGAGTCTGAGTCCGAGTCCTTTTGCACTGCCTGGTCATATTCCCAGCCAACTACTTGACCTTTGAGCTTTTTGTCAGGGTATGACTGCTTTTAGAGTAGAGAGTACTTTGTCCTAAGCTTTATGGGCTGCTGCTTTCAGAGCTACTTCTACTCCACCTTCACTGAAAGCTCAGCCACAACAACACTCCTCCTCCCCCAAGAACTGCCAACCAGGACCACAATCCAGATCCAAGCAGGGCAAAGCAAGAGAACCCTGTGCTCCCTGCACTCCCACTCTGATCCGCTGCTCGATTCCTCCTACCGCGTGGGCCAGGGACTCCAGAAGCAGCTGATGCTAGAGCTCTGGAAGCAGCCATAGGAGCTTCCTGCTGCTGCCGCTGCCACTGCCCAGCTGCCTCTGCCACCCCCAGGGCTGGGGCCGGACTGCTCTCTCCCTGATCCAGCAGTTTTCCCACTAACCTGCTCCATGGTCTTTGGAATTTGTGGGTTGAGAAGTTTGGTAACTGCCACAGCTCAGTGATTCATGGCCCTAAGGCCTGCTCCAGCCAACTCCCAGTCTGGTCTGTCCTAGCACAGCCCACACTGCGCTGGGCTTCACTGCCAGCATGGTGCAATAGACCCTTCCCAGCAGCCATCCAGGCCATCCTGTGTTGGATACCTGCTTCCCTCTGCTATTTTGTGGTTTCTACAGCTCTGGAATTTGTTCAGAGTTTGGAGGGATTTGGGGTAGAGCTTAAGGGAGTCCTTGCTTTCCAGCCGCCATCTTGGCTCTGCCCCCCCCCAAGTCCCAGTACTGTTGATGCAACTTCCTGATGGCCTTAGAAGATGTTGGTATGGCTTCCTAGTCATTTAAGTACATAAAAGAAATAGGCCCCTGTGAAGAAGGGGCCCTTCAGACCTCTCTGATATTCCAAGGCAAGTCATCACATCTTTGTTTACTGACCAGATTAATTTCCATAGGGAGGCCAGGATGACCAAACTGAGTATCCTTTCCATGTTATAGCTGAGTAACCCTCCTTGTAGGAACTATAGAATTACCTACAAGTGTCCAACATTCTAGCATTGGATGAAAACACCAGGGAACAGCCTGAGTCAGGCCCAATCCATATTACAGTCCATTATACTTCTGGACAGTTCTAAACTGTTGAGATTTTTTTTTGATCCAAACTCTTGCCATCCAGCATATTAACTTTCCTTTCTAGTTTTGTATCATGCAAATTTGTTAGTCATACCATCTACACCTTTATCTAAGTCATTGCTAAAAATATTAAACAGCCCAAGGACATGAACAACTTCCCTGGGACACTCTACTGGAGACCTCTTTTCAATTTGTCATCAAACCATTAATGACCACTCTTTGGGTCCAGTCATTCAACCAATTCCAAATCCACCTAACTCTACTATCATCTAATCACCATCTCAACACTTTTTCAGAATAGTATGAGATTTTTCTCAAAGCCTTTGCTAAAAATCTAGGCCATCTACAGCCATAGAGTTGACTTGGTTTAATAACCTTGTCAAAAGAAATGAGTTTAGTCTGGCATGACCTATTCTCAGTGATGCTGACCCTTTGTGATCTTGCTTTTCTGTTCTTGGTCCTCACTAGATACTCCCTTAAAGTCTCTCACTAACCTATAGTTTGCAGACTCTTCTTTCCTCCACTTTCTTTTTATTCATTTTTAAACTTAAACACAAAATGAGGAAAGAAAAAAAGAACATTTCCATGTACACAGCAGAACATAAGAAAGGATGCAATATAAAACAATAAAGTTTCATTTCACAAAAGCTGTGTAATAAATCCTACACATTGTTTTCAAAGCTACCAACTTTTCTGTGCTTCCTTCTAGATTTTCTTTTGTTCTCTGTTGTATACTTTTTATTTTTTTTCTCCCTCCCACCCACTCTAGAGAAGGCTACAATTAAATGTGAATATGTATATACATTTACATACATATCTATGAACATACTTGTATACATAAATATACATATACATATAGGTAAGACCATACTATGCATATTTCTATTTGTCAGTTCCTTCTCTGGAGGTGGATAGCATCTTCCTTCATAGGTCCAAGTCTTTCCATGTTTTTCTAAATCAACCGGCTCATTTCTTATATCACAGCAGTATCCATCACAATCATATCCTATCTGAGAGATTGTCTATGAAAGTTTTTTCTCAATTTTCTGCTTCCCTTCCAATCTTGGCTACATTGGTTTTATTTATACAATAAATTTTTAATTTAAAATCATTTAACTTATCCATTTTATACTTCAACAATGCTCTCACTTTATAATATAGTTTAAGGGACAGTACTGCGAAATCTACTTCCTTTACATTTTTTCCTTTAGTTTCTTAGAAATCTTTTACCTTTTGTTCTTCCAAATGAATTTTGTTATTATTTTCTCTACTTCAGTAAGATAGTTTTTTAGTAATTTAATTGGGATGGCATTGAATAAATAGATTAGTTAGGCAAAATTGTCTTTTTTTTATTATATTGACTTTACCTACCCATGAATATTGAACATTTCTTCAATTATTTAAATCTATCTTTATTTGTATAAAGAGTGTTTTATGCTTATGTTCATGTATTCAGGTATTTTATACTGTCTAGTTATTTTAAATAGGTCTAAAACAATATTGAATACTATTATGAGATGGCATAGCTTCCCTGTATTCCTCTTTTAATTATATCTATTTTAACTGTAATTTTTTCTGAGATCATAATTACTACCCTTGCTTTTTTTACATAATAAATTCTACTTCAGCCCTTTATTTTATCTTTATATTTATCTCTCATTTTTATTGTGTTTCCTAAAAAGACATATTGTTGAATTCATATTTTTAATACATTCTGCTATCTGTTTCCATTTTGTGGGTAAATTCATCCCATTCACATTCTAAGTTATAATTACTTGTTTATTTCCTACCATCCTATTTTTCCACACTATCCTTCTCGCCCTATTTACCCCTCTTCACTAACTTCTACCTGCTACCTTGCCATCCTATTCCTTAATTTACCCACCCCCTAATAGTTCCTTCCTTATCCTTACCTCCTACCCTCCACCTTAATCTCCTTTCTAAGAGTTTCTCCCTTACCCCTCCTAATTCTTAATCTACTTCTAAAAGTCCCTCCCTTATCCTATTCCCTCACCCTCTTATTTCTATCCAAATTTAGAAGACTTTTAGACCCTTCTAGATGTATATGTTATTCCCTCTTTAACCCATTTCCAATGAGAGTAAGGTTCCAGCACTCCCAGCCCTCCCCCTCCACTTGCTTCTTCTGTATCAATTCTTCCTTTCATGCTTCATTTGTATGAGATAACTCTTTTTTATCTTTCCTTACCCAGTTTTATTTTTTTAGAATCACCCCATAGTACACAGCTCGGCCCAAGCCCTTCTTTCAAACTACCCAAATAATGATGATAGCCATAAAAGTACTGATAACACATATAAGAAGTAAACAGTAGACCTTACTGAGTCCTTTACAATTCGTCTTTAATGTTAACCTTATATTTCTCCTGGATCTTTTGTGTCAAATTTTTCGTGAAGTTCTGCTCTTTTTGTACAAATACCTGAAAGTCTTTCAATTCATTAAATATTCATTTTTCATTCAGGATTATACTTAACTTTGCTGGGTAAATTGTCCTTGATCATAATCCCAGGTCTTTTGCCCTGTGAAATATAGTGTTCTAAGGTCTATCAGCATAGTAGCTGCTAGGTCCTGTGTAGTCCTGATTGTGACTCTGTTATATTTAAATTGGTTTTTTTTTCTTGTTTCTTGCAATATTTTCTCCTTAACCTGGGAGCTTTGAAACTTGGTTATGATATTCTTGTAAGTTTTCCTCCTGGGATCTCTTTCAGGCAGTGATCAGTGGATTTTTTTCTATTTCCATTTTATCTTCTTGTTGTAGAGCTTCAGGACAATTTTCCTTATTCGCTTCTTGCCATATTGTATCAAGATTTTTTTTCATAGCTTTCAGGTAGTCTGACTATTCTTATATTGTCTCTTCTTGATCAGTTGATCTCCAGACAAATTTTTTTTCTAATGAGATGTTTCACATTCTCTTCTATTTTTTTTCATTTTGTTTTATTATTTCCTGGTGTCTTATAATATCATTAGCTTCCCCTTGCTCAACTTGAGTTTTAAAGGAATTATTTTCTTCCATAAGTTTTTGATCCTCTATTTCCAGTTGGCTGATTTTCTTTTCATAACTTTCTTGATTTTCTTGGATGGCTTTGATTTTTTTCTAATTTGTCCTTGATCACTCTTATTTGATTTTTAAAGTCCTTTTTAAGTTCTTCCAAGAACTCTTTTTGGCCTTGTGGATACTTGACATTTTTCATTGAAAAAGGAGTAACATTTTTACCTCCACTATTTTCCTCTGAACATGAACCCAGATCTTCTCTATCCCTACTCCTTTGCTTACTCATTTTTATTTTTATTTTATTTTATTTTAGCAACTTATTATTATAATCAAGTTCTAGTCCCAGGGTGTGGGGAATGATGTCCCAGGCCTCAGGTCCTTCTAATTGTCATTTTCTGAGCTCTCTCCAGGGGCCCAAGCTTGGGCACTCTTCTCCACCCCTAAGTCACAGCAAGGGCCCTGAGCCATGCTGTTAAATGCTCTTGCACCCCTGTGGTCTCTCTGGTGGCTGCAAACTTCAACTGTCCTCTCTGCCCTGGAACTGAAACCAGGGACTCTGCTCTCCTCCAAGTGCCCACAGCCAGCAGGTGGCCCCTCTGCTACCACATTCACCAGGCATGTACTAGCTCCTTCTCCCCCACAACTGCAGCCCAGGACCTCCTCTGGTCAGTACAGCTGTGCTTGGCATTCCTCAATAGTGAAAGGTCCTTCAATCTTCTCCTACTCAGCCTTCTGACACACACCTCTCACTGTCCATGAATTGAAAGCTCCTGAGGCTGAGGCTGCCTCCCAACTCAGCTGCCCCCAGAGCTTGTCGTTGGTTGATTCCGCAGAGGTCAAGTCTTTCCTGGGGTCTTCTCAAGTTGTGTTAGAAGGACAACTGCTTTATTCCAACTTTTGTATGGTCTGTCTTTTTTGTGGTGGAAATTTGGAGAGCCTAAAATTTTCTGACCTACTCCACCATCTTCCCAGAATCCTCTTTCCTCCAGTTTCAACCCAGCTCCCTTCTGTCCCCCTGCTTTGGGGCTGAGAACAATTCCCAGTATCATGGATTAATGGTGTTCTAGACAAAGATATAGGCAACAGGGATTCAAGTTCTAATTGCTACTAACTAGCTACATGACCCTGGGCAAGTCACTTTTCTTCTTTGGTCCTTAGTCTCCTCATGTTTGAAATAAAGGAACTGGATCAGATGCTGTCTAAGGGTCTTTGCAGTTCTCTATCTATGAATCAATTTCCCTTCAGGAGCATGTCTAGCTGGACAGAGATGGAGGAAGGTATTGGCAGTAGATGACATATATACTTTTCCCCTCTAGAGGGTGATTTTCTGGTTGTTAGCAGGTAATCTGAATATTTTGCTTTTTGAAGTATAGGGGCATGTTGTGTTTGTCTTTCATTCTCAAAGAGGACCATGTCATCAGGGAAATGATGACACGACTTGCAGTTGATTTTGATTTGAGTGAGGGAGTGCTGTGCAAGGTCACCAGCCTCACTTTCTCCTCCAGAGCTATCTGGATCCAGTGACCTGTTATCCATCAGGATGACTGAAGATGACCCAGAATTCATTGGGAGACCCTGGGCCTTTTAGGCTAAGGTCTTTAGTGAGAGATACAAGGGTAGGATGGGCATCTACTGGCCTGTTGTATAGAAGTAATCTTACTTTATATCTGGATGTCTAGTGATGCTGCTTCACAACATGAAATGCTGCCAGTAGCTCCTTTCCCATGGGAAAAAAAATGAGGCAGCATCTCAGGACTCAGGAGAACTAAGGTTTATAGAGATGGAATGAAGAATTCATTTTTCTAAATTCTTTTTTTATTCATGCCTTTTGTATTTACATGACAGTCATTTCCAGATTTGCCACAATCCCCTACCCCAGCCCCATCAAATCCTCCTTGGTAGAAAAGAAAAACAGTTAAGCAAAACCAACCGACACAGCAACCACATCTGAATGTGTATGCAGCATTCCTGCCCTGAGGCCCCCTACCTCTCTACCAGGAGGAAAGTGTTCCTTTGGTGATTACTTAATGCAGATGTTTTTGTGTCAGACTTAATGCCCTCCATTCCCTTGGTCCTCTGCCTCTAAGAATAGTCTTGTGTACTGTTCCTTGGGTAAAAGCCCAGTTACAGAAAAATCTTTCTTCAACTGTCCTCCTGGAATAAGATTGATCTTTGAAATTACTCAGAGCTGGGCTTCCTTTGAGTATGCTTTCCGTTTACATCATTGCAGACGTTGTATATATTGCTTTCCTGGATCTGCTTCCTTTGCTCTGCCTCAACAGAGGGAAGAATTTAAAGGAAAGAGGTCGAAATATGATCTCTTCAGCAGATGGGCAAAATCCCCAAGCCAAGAGCTGACAAGGCAGGGGAGACAGAGGAATCTTCAAACCCCCCAAACCGCAGGCGCTAAAAATAAAGAATCATTTTCTCCCAAGTACTCTCCTGCTCCCTTTCCCACACTGAATATACAAATGAGTTCTTATTGACTCCTGCCCCTTTGCAGAGTTGGTCTGGAAAGGCTGCCCTCAAATGTTACCATCACTGCCATAACCACATTCCTCGCTGTGAACATACCCCCTGGAGCAGCCAGCCCCTGGGAGCTTTCCTTAGCCACAAGTCCTGGGTGGGAACATCCAGTGATCTCAACTGGATTTTGAATGGACGTCATGTCCCACGTTCTCTCCCAGCCCTGCTAGAAGCATATGGCAACTTTTCCCAAGTAGCCAAGAACAGGGAGGACTCGGTGGTAAATGGCAACTCACTCCACTATACCCCACCAAAAACAATGAGTGCTGAGTATAACTCAGCCCTAGAGGAACAAGCAGGCAGCACTGTTCTGCCTGCCAGCAGATGCCAACGGAGATCATTTATGTTCAGAATTAATCACTGGGACAGCAGCCACAGCCCAACAAGGTGGCTTCTCTGCTGAAGCTCACTTTCATGAGCTAGGTCCATCAATGTCCAGTGGTAGAGCCTGTAACTCACTCTTTTCCAAAGGGAGTTTGGGGAATATCAAATGGTAATAAACCAAGCTCTGTGACCAGGAAGTTTTCCTCCACAAAACACTGACCTCACTCTGCAGAGACCAAATACCAGTTCCATTTTTCTCAAATTGCCGTGCTGTTATTTGTTACCTGTGAGACAAAGAAAGCAGCCAGGTGGCTCAGTGGATAGAGAGACAAGCCTGACATTAGGGAGTTCAAATCTGGCCTCAGATACTGGCTGTGTGACCCTGGGCAAGTCACTTTACCCTGTTTGCCTCAGTTTCCTCATCTGAAAAATGACCTGGAGAAGGAAATGGCAAACCACTCTATATTTTTGCCAAAAAACGAACAAACCCAAATGGGGTCATGAAGAATTGGACACAACTGAAACAACAACAACAGGACAAAGAGAGAACAAATTCCTCTGAAAGGCAAAGAACAATATACGTGTGGTTAGGCCCATGTGTTCTAAGGGCTGTCCCCTACGCCACACGCAGCATAGGATTGTCTTTGTGTGGTTCAAAGGGAGACAGAATAGCTACCTCTAGCCTCTTCTCCCCACATCCTTCTCCAGAGGAGACTTTAATTCCTGCCAGGAAGGGAAGCTGGAAGTGGGTGCCAGAAGCTACCACTCTGATCTTCTCAGAGAGAAGAAGTATGGGGCTAGAATGATACCTACCTGCTCCTTCAAATATTAATAGTCCAGGGATTTTTAGGTTCAACCTAATTTTTGATCACTATTCATTATTTGGTAAGCAGGACCTCAAGCTTTATATCCAAGGCTTGACTCCCTTTCCCTCCAAATACCAATTCCACAATGAATACTCATCACAATTATCAAAGAAACCCATTTATCCAAACCATAGCAAAATAGAAATCAGAGAAGGTATACACGGGAGAATATATACCAGACAGCACAGAGTAAAGGACCTCTCCCACTGGGAGCAAGGTCACTCAGTTCAACCAAGTGAAAGAGTTTCAGATCTCACCCAAAGGAACATTCACCAGACCCTCTAGTGCAGTAAAATGCAAACAGGGACATGATGGAGAAGACCAGCTCCTCTCATGTCTTCCCAGACTCTTCTTCAGGAACCTGAAGTGGAGTTGGTCATTCTTCTTCCTTCTTCGATCTGGAAGCAAAAACACCTGAAGTGACTGCAGGACCCAAAGCAATCAAAGTTGAAGATAAATTGAAGAAAACTAAAGAGCTCTTATCTCTCTGTGTCTCTGTCTGTCTCTGTCTCTCTGTCTCTCTATCTACTCTCTCTGTCTCTCTCTCTCTGTCTCTCTCTCTGTCTCTGTCTGTCTGTTTCTCTCTCTCTCTCACTCTCTCTCTCTCTCTCTCTCTCTCTCTCTCTGTCTCTCTCTCTCCCTCTCTCCTTTTTCTCTCACTCTCACCAACTCTACCCCACCCCTTATATAGGCATGAGGTGTGGCTCTCCACTGATCAGAAGAGAGTCCCATGCCAATGGATTTTGGGCTTCAGGTTACAAAACACACCTCCCTCCTGCCCTCTAACATGCATATCCATATTTGAGACAAACTTCTGATGTCTGGATCCTCAGAGTTGACACCAGGCGGTGGTAGATCATAGATGAAACCACTATCCTTCCAGTCACCCAGGTTAGCAATGTTGGAAGCATCCTCGACTCTTCCAGCTCCCTTGTTTCCCACATCCAATCAGTTGTCAAATCTCTATAATATATCTTGCATCTTATATCTAACCCCTTGCCACTCCTTCTCCTTCTCTTCCTCACATAGCCACCCCCCTAGGTCAGGCCTTCATCCCTTCTTGCCTGTATGCTGCACCAGGCTCCTGAGTGGACTTCAGTCTCTCCTCCCTACAATCCATTGTTCACAGAGTTGCCAAATAGTCTTCCTAAAGCCTATATCCAATCATATCACTCACATGATCAAAATTCTCCAGCGGCTCCCTATTGTCTTTAAGATAAAATAAACATTTCTCAGCTTGACATTCAAATCTCTTCATAATCTGGCTGCGGCCCACTTGTTCAGGCTTAATGTGTGTTATCCCCCTTCGTGCATTCTACATTCCAATCGCATAGGCCTACTTGCTAGTGGCCAAATTCAGTATCTCACATGACACCCCCATGCTCTTGAACAAATTGTCTCCATGTCTGGGATGAACTTCCTCTTTTCTTCTACTTCCCTAGAATTCTTGGCCTCCTTCCAGGTTCAGCTTACATGCCTCTTTCTATAGAAAGCCTTTCTTGAGTCCCCATTCTCCCTACCCCTTGACAGTTGTTGGTACTCTTCCCCTTAAATGATCATGTATTTGTCAGTCTACATGCAGAATGCATGCTCTTTGAAGACAGGGACTAGATAATATTTTGTCTTTACACCTAGCACAGTACCTCGTAGGTGTTTAATACATGCTTGTTGGATTAGAACAGATCCCAGTCTCCTCAATAACCCCTCGCTGCTCAGGAGCGATAGAACAAACCCTTTGAACTGGGCCTCAGAGAGCCAAGATCTCTTGTACTAGTCCTGCTGTTTACAAGTCATTCAGTCACTCTGTTTCCTCATCTGGAAAATGAGGGGATCGGCCTAGATTACTTCCAAGGTCCTTTCTAGCTCAGTCTACAGTTCTTTGATCTCAAGAGTCGTTCTCTAACTCCTTTGAATAGGGAGGAGCTGGCAATCAGGACTCTTTCTCAACTCTTCCCTCTAATTGGTTGTTTGTGGTTGGCACAGGTCCCGGACAAGTCTGGGAGGCCAGAGGCCTCACCCAAATCACAGACAGACTTTTTATTCTTCCAGAGCTCAGCTTCCCTAGTGGGCAACCTCTGAAACAGGGCACACTTTATCATCTCTATGCAAATCAAAAGCTGACTCAAAAGCCAACTCAAAAAGTGACTCAAATCCCAGATCATAACCTTTACAAAAATAATTGTTTAAAAGGAAATCCTGCTTATTTATTCTATTTTAAGTGTAGCTAAGGGATAACAGGCCATCTTCTGCCTTGAAATTTAATGACAGTCCCTACAGAGAACAGAAAATAGGAGAAAAAAGAAAGAAAGATGGTTCTGATTATTTTCTCTTTAGAATCATTAAGAATCCCTCTTTACAGAGTGGTACAGCCTTTCCATGGCCTAACACCCTTTTTCTGCCAGTCCCTCCCTTTGCACAAAGCAGGAAAAATTCATTTTTAAATAAGCCACAGAACATTAGTCATTCAACCGCATTTCACTTAGAGGTTTTTAATATCGGGAGTTACAGTAAATCACCCCTGAGCCGTAATCACATGAATCAGGGATCTATCTAACAAGGCCCACAGAGCAAGGCTCTGCTAATGATGAGGCTAAGGCAGTTGGAAGGAGCTTGTTTATTCCCAGAGTCTGAGGGAGAGCAAACTCATTACCCAACCCTTGGATTAAATTATGTGCAAAGCAAATCTCTCCCTTTGCAACTGCCAGCCTCAGCCACCGCAGAAACCCAAACAAATCAGGCTTAAGCCCACAGTCCTAGCCACCTGCCTGAGTCCAGGCTGGTGAATAATGAATGTAGAGATGCTTAGCTAGAGACGTTCACACACTGAACTCCCTAGGCTCAGAGAGTGTGGGGAGATTCCACCAGATGCCCAGTGGGAGGGACTGGAGGGTGGTAGCCTCACATCATCTCCTAGATCTCTTTCTGATCTCCATGCTGGGCCAGAGGGGCTATTTCTAATTCATGACAGAATGTTAGACTCTTAAAATAGGCAACTTGACTGAGCAACAAGCACACTCAACTGGAATTGGGGTGTATTGGGTTCAGATTTTAGCTGTGACATCATGGCCCTGTGATACATTTATGAATGGGAAAGTCATTCAGCCTCTCTGAGGCTCAGTTTTCTGAGCTGTCTATAGTAATGAGAAGTTAAATCACACAGCTACTATGTGTAAGAGGCCGGTCTTCCTCACTTCAAGGCTAAATCTGTCTCCATTACTCCAAAGCTGCCTCTCCCAGTTTGTCAATATCCCTTCTAAAACATGGCAGCAAGAATGGGGTACCATACTCCACATGTGATCTGACCAAGGCAAAGATGAAAAAAATCCTGAATCCTAGGAAGTTGGAGTTAGAGAGGACCTTCACTACCATCCAATCTAATCCTTTCCTTTTACTGATGAAAAAAGGAGGCCTAAGATACTAATTAGCAGTGTTTGCTAACAAGCATTTCTTGAGCACCCATTGCATGATGAGTACTATGCTAGACCCTACTGGAAGATTCAAAGGAAATAAAAGATACAGTCCTTGACTTGAAGGATTTTCTCCAACCTAATCAGGAAAACAAAAAATACACAATTTAAGTAAGCTAATCTCTGTTCCAAAGCAACGTAATGAGATATTTCTCTCTCCACAGTGTCTCTTTCTCTCAGATTTTGATTTCACCACCATGATTCAGGCGCCTTCTCATCCTAAAACATCCCTCCATCCCTGAGGCCATCTCATCCGGAAACATCCATCTGTGATGCTGCCTCCTTCTCCCACTGGTGAGATCCTTCTCAGGCCTCCATTTTGGGGAGAGCCCAGGATAACCTATTCTTTATTCTATTCCTTCCTGACCTATTGTTTTAACTCTCCAGCCTTTGCCATCATGTCATTCATTCTCTGCTACTTCTGCTATTTTTAGTTCTCTTTCATGTGTTAAAAGTGAGCTCCTTGGAGGTAGGGAATGTCTTCCCTTTTATTTGTTTCCACAGCACTTAGCCTATTACCTGGCATGCAATGAGTGCTTAATAAATGCTTGTTGTCTGCCTGCCAACATGTGGCTTTGTGACTATGTTGTTCCACAAGGCAATCCCTCCCAGCTCGCATATGGGTTCGGCTACCTCATGTTCAAAGTATGAGTCCAAATCCATTCAGAACCATAACTCAGCCTTCTACAGATTTATTGACGTTTACTAGTCAATCTAAGGACACAGTTAGTTCAAAGCACAGACAGTTAATGAGACAGCATAGTAAGAGAGGTAGCAATAGAATGTTTGTCTCATAAACCTGGGGCACATTCTCCTAAATGTATATATCACCCATGGTAAAAGCAGCTTCACATAGTGAACACAAGAATAAACACATGTAGAGAACACGAGTGGCCAGAAGGGGCCAGAAGGGTCCACATGCTCCACATAAGCATGGAAGGGGCCACATAAAAGTTAAAAAGCATTTATTAAACACCTACCATGTGCCAAGAACTGTTCTAAGGAATGTATGTCCAGGGTAGAAGGGTAAATAGCACCTTTGACACTACAAGGATGCTGATGACTTCTGGTGATGCTGGTACACTGCTTCCATTTGGCCTGCTCCCCTCCGGTCTCATTTATCATGGATTCTCTGCTGGAGAAGACAAGTTCCTTAACCTTTCAATGACCCGATGCTACTCTCTAAGGTCATTAGGTGCATAGCAGGTGCTTAACCAAATTAGTACAGGAAGTTTCCTCATCAGGAATTCCCTTTATTAATGAAATCACAGATCTAGTCTCCCTCTAAGAGCTAGACCTAGTAATTATCCATATAGAAGCTATTCTTCCGAAAAACTGCTGTTGGTTCTGGGGTTCAGTAGCAATTGCTCAATTGCAAAGTTATTCAATTCCAAAACTCCTCTCTCATGCAAATGAATGTAAGGGTGTCAGAGCCAGGATGGTGGAGTAAACCCAACATTTTTGCTGAACTCTCCCAACATACCCCTTCTTAAACTTCTTAAAGATGCAACAAATCCAATTCTAAGCAGGAAAGACAGCAAAAAGTCACAGTGGGTCATTCTTCCAGCCAGGGCAGCTTAGGAAGACAGAAAGAATGGTCTGTGGTTGCTGGGGTAGAGGCTGGTTGGGAATGACAGCATAAATAGCACCAGCTGTGGGCTTTGGGCTATGACAGCAACAGTGGGGAGCAGTTTAGCGTCCAGTTTGGACACTGGTTCAACACCCAGTCAGAAAGAGATCCTAGTGGACCCTTGTACTAGCACTGGGAGCAGCCCTGAAACCCATTACCCAGTTCCACAGCATAGAGGAGTAGTCACAGTCACCAGGGAAGGTAGCAGAAGTGCTGGGGGAAGGAGAAGCCTTACCACATACCGGAAAGGCAATGACCAGACTCCTCACTAGATCATACCATGTTGGAAGCACAGAAAACTTATAGGCCAAGTTGCAAAAGCAGCACATATAAAAGACAATCTCAGGTCAGATATCCCCACCACCTGATATAAGCAGAGATTTTTAAAAGAGTAAAAAAATTACTTTAAAAATCAAATAACAGCAGTAGGGGAAAAATTGGGGAAAGAAATGAAAGCAAGGCAAGAAAATTACAAAAAGAGAATTAACAGCTTGATAAAAGAGGCACAAAAAAGGTACTGACGAAAATAACTCCTTAAAAATCAGAATTGGCCAAATGTTAAAAGAGGTATAAAACCTTATTGAAGAAAATAACTCCTTGAAAATTAGAAATGGCCAAGTGGAAGATAATGACTCCATGAGACATCAAGAAACAATAAAATAGCCAAAAGACTGAAAAATAGAAAAAAATGTGAAATATCTCAGGAAAAAAACCGACCTGAAAAATAGAATGAAGAGAGAATTTAAGAATCATTGGACAACCTGAAATCCATGATAAAAGAAAGAGTATAGACATAATATTTCAGGAAATTAAAAAGGAAAATTGTCCAGATATCTTAGCACTAGAGGGCAAAGTAGAAATTGAAAGAATCTACCAATCACCTCCTGAAAGAAATCACAGATGAATGTTGGGAAAATGAAGGTACTAGAACAAAACAAAGCCCAGGAGACATGGTAGAAAAAAAAATAACAGTGGTTCTGAAGTCACAGGACATGGGTTCAAATCTCACCTCTGTGTGACCATGGAAAAGTTACTTATTCCCTTTTCCTCATCTGTAAAACAAGAGTTGAACTTTCTCATTAGTTGGGCTCTGAAGTCACTGCCAGCTCTAAATCAATGATCCTATTAGTCTCCTCCCTCGTCACATCCCTACATTTTCAAATGTATACCCACTAACCATGGCTTTTCAGACTCTGGGCTCACCTTTGTATTCTTATGAATAAGTACTGGAAGGACACAGGATAGGTCTGATTAGAAATTGGGCTAAGATCGATTAACCAATCAAGGAAGACTCCTTGGAGGAGGTGAGCCAAATCTTAAAAGTCTTAGGGGGCATCTTAGAATCTTGCCAATATTCTGACATTCAGACACAGCATGATCTGCCCCTTTGCTTTCCGTGTTAGGTATGTAGCACCTGGAGAGGGACTGAGGCGGATAATGGATAGAGGGGCTGACCTCAGATTCAAGACTGTGCTGCACATAGAGTTTGGAAGGTGGGAGAGAGGCAGAGATAGAGAGAAAGACAGAAACAGAAGGAGGGAGGGAAGGAGATAGAGACAGGGAAAGAGAGAGAAGGGAGATAGAGATAGAGAGATAGAGATAGAGAGATAGAGAGAAGCAAACAGGAAGACTGTGGAAGCCAGAATTATTTCTCCTCTCTAAGGTGAGCAAAAACTTTGAGGATTTTCTCTTCCTCCCTCCTTTGCTCTGGCAGCCAATATGTGCCAGAAACAGTTCAAGCTATAAGAAGCAATGATATGCATTTAATTACTGGTGGCATTGCTAGCCATTAAACTGACCCTATGCCCCCAAAAGGAATAGATCCTGCAGAATCACATGATCATGCTGACAGTTTTTCTCTACACCTAATTGAAGGAAAGTGCTTGGGAAATCCTAAGCTCCCTGTGATTTTCAGAGAGTAAGTGCCCTTCCGTACCCTAACTCCACCTCTTTCTGAATGGCTATTATCATCCCATTAGCCTAAAAGGCATAAATGGTATCAATTTCTTCAATCAAAATAGCTCTGAGCCTTCAACCCCTGGAAAACTCCACTTACTCCCCAATTCTACTTTATTTCACTAAGTCCTAGAAACATGACCTGGGCACAGTGGGAGAGTCATAGGTCTCTGGACAATTCACACACACACACACACACACACACACACATTAGTTGCAGGAAATAAAATGCAGCCATGTCTGATTATCCCTTTACAAAGTGTGAACAAGTTTCCCTTTAATTGAATTAAAAGGGGCAGTGCTATTGGCTGGCAATAATTGAGCGTACCACTAATGGCTCCTTAAAAAGCTAAAGCTCACCAGCTCTGTACGTATCCAGACAAGAACCAGCAGTCAAGAAAAAAACCAATCTCTCTCTCTCTCCCTCCACCACTCTCTGTTTCTCTGTCTGTCTGTCTGTCTGTCTGTGTTTCTCTGTCTGTCTGGCTCTTTCTGTATTTCTCTCTGTCTCTATCTCTGTTTCTCTCTGTCTTTCTCTGCCTCTCTGTGTGTCTGTCTGTGTGTCTGTCTGTCTGTGTGTCTCTCTGTTTCTCTCTCTCTCTCTCTCTCTCTCTCTCTCTCTCTCTCTCTCTCTCTCTCTTTCTGTGTGTATGTGTTTCTCTCTGTCTGTCTGTCTCTCTCTCTCTGTATGTCTCTGTCTCTGTCTCCCTTCCTCCCTCCTTCTTTCCTTCCTGCCTTGTAGCTGAGCAATCTAGCAGTTCTCAGTACAGCTGAAGAAACACGGAGAGGAAGTGACTTGAGTCCAGAAGCAGCTGAAGGAGTACAATCCCTGACATCAGAGAAATGACCTGATTCAAGTGACGATTCTCCCTCATAATTGAGAGTAAGAGTAGAGCTGCAGAGAGGACTCTAACAGGAGGAAAGGACCTGAAAGCCCTGCAGTAATGCAGGCATTAGATGCCTTGACCGTAAACGGCCCCTACACGTACGCCTCTGTAGTACTGTACTCCAAAGTTGGGCCACTTTGTCCCACAGATTCGATGTATATTTGTTAGAGAATACTCCCTTGGGGTTAGCCAGTATATCTATTGTTTACACTTCGCCACTTTTTACTTTGAAAAAAAATATGTCTAGAGGCAGATGGTGGCATCGTGAGAGGTCCCACTCCTCTTAGGCTGATCTTTGCCCAGGTGAGAACTCTCTACACCATTGGGACAGGCAACCTGGACTCCCACAACAGACATATGGGCCCAAGTGGGCCCAGATGAATTCACAATAGCCATGTTCTGGAGAAATAAAGGTCTGATGGACCTCTCATGGTTAATTCCCCCCTTTGCTTCTACCACCCCATAAACTCCCCTTTCCCATCCTGATCCTAATGCTATAGATTTAGAGCTAGACTCGAAAGTTATCTAGTCTAATTCCCTCATTTCACAGATTGGGAAACTAAGACCCAGGGAAATTAAGTGACTTGTCCAAGGTCTTGTTCACAGAGAAAATCACTGAGCAGGAATTTGAATCCAGGTTCTCTGACTCCAAATCTAGTACCAGGGTTACCATCCCTGACAGACCAGATGTCAGGGCTCCACATCTATAGCAATGCCCAACTTGGAAAGCTTTCCACTTGGCATCGAGGGTGTAGGCCTGTTGATTGTGTGATGACAAAATGACACAGTGTAAAGAATACTGATTCTATAGTCAGAGGAGCTGGGTTCAAATCCTACTTCTATAGCTTCTTATCTGCATGACTGACAATCTACTTGACCTTATCTCATTTGACCTGTTTCTTCAACTGTAGAATAAGGCATGGGGTTCAATTCAATGCCCTTTGCACTCTCTTCTAGTTCTAAATCGATGACTCTAGGATGCAGTTCTTTGAGCCAAGCCCGACCCATACTCCTGTTCATTATTTGGCCAGATAAGGAAGCCTACTGGAGCTTTGTGTTGACCAGGAGCAAGATGTCTTGCCTTAATCTTGATGTTCCTCATTCAAACATTCTTGAAACTCTCCCTCAAGACCATTTCCTTCCCACCTCAAATGACTGTCAGCTAGCAAATGAGAGAAAGAGAGAGAGAGAGAGAGAGAGAGAGACAGAGAGAGAGAGAGAGAGAGAGAGAGAGAGAGAGAGACAGAGAGAGAGGGAGAAAGGGGGAGAAAGGGGGGAGAGACAGAAGAAGAAGAGACAGAAAGACAGAGACGGAGATAGAGAAAGACAGAGAGAAGCAAGGATCTCTTTCCTTACCATATATTTAGTGTTGATGTCACAATGACTTCATAAGTCATTCATGAGTATCCAAATATTGAACACAATTCTGTCTCAAAGCCTTGATAGTCCTCTAATAACTGACTTTCCTTCTCCATCAAGGACATCCTAAACATTTATTCACAGTCCCTCACAATTTTCCAGTAATTAAGGCTAGCTGGTGCAGTGGATGGAGCACTAGACCTGGAGTCAGGAAGACCTGAGTTCAAGTTAAGCCTGATATTTACTAGCTCTATGACCCTGGGCAAGTCACTTGACTCTCTTTGCCTCAGTTTCCTCATCTATAAAGTGTCTTTGCCAAGGAAACCCAAAATGGGGTCATGAAGAGTCGGACACAAGTGAAGTCCAATAACATCAAAAGACTACCCACATGTGACGGGGTGAAAAAAATGTGAAAATGGGTGGTAAGCAACTTGCCCAGGGTCATACAACTAAGAAGTGCCTAGATTTGAACTCAGGTCTTCCTGACTCCAGGTCTGGTGCTCTATCCACTGCACCACCTACCTGCCCCTTGGTTTCCTTATCTGTAAAATAATACCTACAATCCTTTCCTCACAACATTTCCTTGAGAAAAGTTCCTTGTAAACCAGAAGATCCTCTAGAAACTGGAGCTATCATTCCAAAAAGCAGCAGGAGATAAGGGAAAGAGTCCTGGTCTTAAAGCCAGAATATCCAAGTTCACATCCCAGCTCTTACACTTTCTGGCTGCGTGACTGCTAACAAATCCCTTAACCTGACTTTGCCTCAGCTGTTCCCTCAGCTACAAAATGAGAATAAAGATTTTCTACTATCTACTTCATGGAGTTTTTACAAGGAACACTGTGAAAACCTGTGATTTCGTTAGTATGCCAACTTCCTTCAAGACCACGGATCCCAACTTAGCTATGAATGTGTGTTTTTAATATATTTAAATATAAATATATATATTTATAATAACATATCTGCATAATAGAATATAATGACATATTTATAATAAATATGAATATAAGTAAATAAGTTTTAGACCAAAGGATGTTAACCCTTTTTGTGCCATGCACCCTTTTGGCTGTCCAGGGAAGCTTATGGACCCCTTCTCAGAAATGTTTTGAAATACATAAAAATGTAAATTACAAAGGAAATCAATTATCAATAGTTATCAATTTTTTAAAAAATTCATAGAACCTGGGTGAAGAATGTCTATTTTAGAGATTTTCTCAAGACTCAGAAAATGACTTGCTTATGGTCACACAGCTAATTGGCATCATGGGTAGGATCTGAACCTAGATCTTGCTGACTCCAGTTCTAGTACTCTATCTACCACTCCCTGATTTGAAGAAACGCTTTATAAACTGTAAAGTTTTCTGGAAATATTAGGTATGACTAGTACATGCTTCTTTGGGACAGGTATGGGTTGATAGCAAAACAGATGCTGCCGTCCAAGGAAGAAATAGCTGAACTCAAGGAATCCGCATTCTCTAGATGGAGGAAGCATTAGGAAGCAGTATTAGCAAACAGTCACTGTTGTGAGGATAAATGCAATTAAAGCAATTGGCATGGTTCTCTGTTTGGGTAAATGGCCTGGCAGTCTGTGCTCCGGGCCTCTGGGCTCACTTGTTTACTGCTCCACAGTTCATTGACCAGTCACCAGCCTGCCTTCATTAAGGCGAATTTGTACCTGCAGGAAAAGCGTTGTTGTTTTGGAGCAGTGGAGTCTGTGGTTAGGTTAATGAGGCCAAATAGAGCCAGCTACTTCAGGAGAACATTTAGCTTGAAAAACAGCCTGGTGGGACTGGGGCACACTCTCCAGCTTTTGTGCTTAAAGAGCTAAGGGAGAACTTTAAGGCTGAGAAGGGTAAAGAAAAACGAGGGAGTGATGCAGTGCAGTTCGGAAATATGCAAGATCAAAAGTATTTTCATAATAATACTAAGATATCTTACTCTATAATATGGTAAATACTGGTAAATAGAATCCACATAAACAATGTAGGTAGATCCTCAATATTTTTTAAGAGCATAAAGGGTTTCTGAAGCTGAAAAGCTTGAGGACCACAAGGGGCAGGGTGGTGACAAAGTGGACAGAGCACTGGGACTGAAACCAGGAACACTCATTTTCCTGAGTTCAAATCCAGCCTCAGATACTTACTTGCTGTGTGACCCTGGGAAAGTCACTTAACCCTGTTTGCCTCAGTTTCCTCATCTGTAAAATGAGCTGGAGAAGAAAATGGCAAACTATTCTGGCATCTCTACCAATAAAACCCCAAATGGGGTCAAGAAGAGTTGGGCATGATTGAAACAACTCAACAGCAAAGGTACAAACGTGGAATGAACATTGGATCTGTAATCTAAAGACGTAGAAATAAATCCCAGCTCTGCTGCTTAGTAACTGTGTGACCTCAGACAAATCGCTGGAAGTTTCTGAGCCCTCAGCTTTCTCATGTATACATAGAAGAAAGGGATTTGGTCACCTTCCCCAGGTTAGTTGATATCACATAAAATATGGGGGAGATTACGGAGGTAATGAAATATTATTTGTTAATGAAGTGCAAAGACATCTTGATTCACTGATATCCCTTTGGAAGTGTGAACAGGTTCTCAGATTGAACTGGAAAGAGAGTTTGGCAATGGCTGGCCAGCCTCCTGGAGGCCTGTAAAAAACTAAACCTGTCAGTCCTAGAAAGAGTTAAGAGGTGGAGAGTTTAAGATGGTTTGAGGCATGGAACATCTTTGTGGACTATAGTCCCTGTACTTCCATGAGAAAGCAGTGGTGGGGGGAAAGGCCATGGTATCTTAGGAAGAACTAATTGCCCAATAGAAGACACCAAACTGTTCATGCCCTTTGACCTAGTGATACCATTACTAGGCCTATACCCCAAAGCCATCAAGTAGAGAGGAAAGGAATATGCATGTATAAGAATATTGTAGTGATTCTTTTGGTTATGGCAAAGAACTGGAAATTAAGGGAATTCCCATGAATTGGGAAATAGCTGAACAAATTCAGCATATTAATGTAATGGAATATTACTGGGCCAAAAGAAATGTTGAAAGGAATGACTTTGGAGAAACCCGAGAAGACTTATAGAGAGTGAAGCAAGCAAAACCCAGAGAACAATTTATAAAATAACAACATTTTAAGAAAAAACAACTTTGAAAGACTTAAAGATTCTGATCAGCAAATAGTAAACAACCATGGTCCTAGAGGACCAATGGCAGAAAAATGATGGGTCCACAGTGAGGAATGAAACATCCATTTTTAGAGAGTCAATGTGGAAATTTGTTTTGCTTGAATATGAATATTTCTTTTAAGAGTTTTTTTTTTGGTTTGTTTTTTCATTTAGGTACTTAGAAGGGGGGTGGGGTGGGATTGGTTAATGATAGGGTTGCCAAGAAGTAAAAGAAAAAGTCACCAAAGTATTTCATAATTGTGCCAAAGAGAAGGAAAAGAAGGACAAAAAGAAACACAAACAAGCAGGACAGCATTGAAAGTTGCATATTGAATTTATTATATACTTAAAACACAAGGTACATATAAACATAACAATAACTCACTGTTTCAATTACAATCCTCCTTTTCTGTTCTATTTTGTATATGAAAATGTGTATTTCATTTAATGTTTGTTAAGTCCAAAATGAACAAATAAATAAGTACCTGGGGACAAGATGGGCATATATTTGTCAGGTTTACTCAAGAGGAAAATCTGGCCTAGAAACTGAAGTCTACCAGCTGGCACTTGGAAATAGGAATAGGGTCAGTATCAGGAGCTGCCCCAGGTCCCTGAGAAATCACCCCTGTTCCAATTTCCTAGGTACATTCCATCTGGACTTGGAGAACCTTGGATAAAAAGATTTCTGGCCAACAGACTGCCTGAACGGAAGGCTGACCACTCAGCTTTCACATGCCTACTCCAGCAAAACTCTAAAGATCACACCAGACCAAACAATGATCAAAAAAATTCAATGAAAAACTACAGTGACCTCTTTTACCCCAGAACCACACAAGATGTCAACCAGAAGCTTAAGTGTGATAGGAAAAGGGGCTACCAGCAAAGTCAGTACTAGCAAAGAGGAGCTTCCCAGCACAACCTACAAAGGCCTAAAATGTTCTGTGTCTAGAGGGAGAAAGAATGAAGGGCTTCCTTAAGAAATCCCCAGGGTGGTCAGAGAGCGTCAAGATGGGGACCTTTCAAGTACTGAGTGGTGGCAGAGCTGACACAAGAATAACCCAAGTCCAGGAGAATGGAAGCCCATAACATTCTGTGTCAGATGCCAGAGAAGACCCTGAAGATCAGTCAATTTGAACTTCAGTGATCTAAGACTCAAGTGACCTACTGACTCAAGATGCGGAGGTGAAAATAAGAACCCAGAGTGAAACCAAACAGGGCCAACTACCCCACCCAAAAGCATGGAAGAGGGCAGAGCCTGGTCCTGGCACAAAGCCTGAATTCTGAAACCAAAGCTGGGGAGATGAGTAAATCAAAGAAAATATTAATCACCATCAAAAAATGATTGCAAATCTATAGGAATCCAAAAGAGAAAGGGTAACATAACTGCGAGGAGAGATTCAAAGCAAGAAACGAATTTCCCACAAAGACTCTATGTACACCTAGAAGAAATTGTGCAAGAGATTAAAAAAGAGAGAAGAGCTATATAGAAAATAAGTAGGAGAATAAATAGCTTAGCAAAGAAAATGGTAATCTTACCCAAGAAATGGATTCCCTAAAAACTTTAATAGATCAAACAAAAATCAGTGACAGCAAGAAATTCAAAAGTTGGAAAAATAGAAAAAAATATATATCTGCTATAAAAAACAATGAGTAAGGAGGTCAAGAAGAGATAATCTAAGAGTCATTGAACTTCCTGAAACCAATGTGTTAAAAAAAAAAAGGAAAAAGGAAAAAAACCTGGACACTATATTTCAAGAAATCATAAATGAAAACTACCTAAATCTTTTAGAACAAGAGGAAAAAGTAAAATTGAATACTCTAATCACCTCAAAGGAACCTGAAAAGGAAAAATTTCAAGAATATCATAGCCAAAATCCAGAGCTCCTACATCATAGGAAAAGTACTGCAAGCAGCCAAAAAGAAGTTCAAGTACCAAGAAACTACTGGCAAAATCAAACAAGATCTGGAAATTTCTACCATAAATGAGAAACAATCTTGGAATGCAATATTCCAAAAGGTAAAAGATACAGGCTTACAACCAAGATAACTTCCCCTATAAAGCTAAATATAACCCTGGAGTGAGAGGAGAGGATGACCTTTAATGAAGATTTTTTATTATTTCTGATTAAAAGATCAGAAGTGAGTAGGAACTTTGAACTATAAGCACAAGAGTCAAGAGAAATTTAGAAAGATTTTAGCAATTGGAAGGGGTTTTGTGATGATATAGTGCTAACATCTAGTAGAGGGAAAAGAAACAAATATTGTTCAGAAAATCAATGTCATCAAAAGATAGTTAAATAAGAAAAACTTGGGGATGAATTTGGTTCTGTTCTGAGGGTTTAAAGGGTGAGAGGAAGGAAGGGAAGATAAAAGAAGGAATGGTTGTTGTCCTTCATTCTCAAAGAGGACCAAAATGATATCAAGTTACAGTGTGTCTGACTGTGGCTGATCAAACCAGTATGAGCTCAGAATGTTCTACCACAAGTCAGACAAAAATAGTCCATGTGAACATTTGGGGTGGATTCTCTAAATTTGCACATCTCATGTTTCTTTTGATCTACTGAAATTCTACTTTGGTCGTAGAGCACAGCACCTTCTCTAATGTGGGCACGCCATGCTGAGAGGTCCTGTGCCAGTGTCTCCCATGTCACATAATCAGTTCCAAAGTTCTTAAGAGAGACCTTGAGAGTGTCCTCATATTGCTTTTTCTGACCACCATGTGAGCACTTACACTGCGTGAGTTCTCCATAAAATAGTCTTTTTGGCAAGAGTACATTTGGCATTTGAACAATGTGGCCAACCCATCAGAGTTGCACTCTCTGCAAGTAGTGTTTGACTGCTTAGCAGTTCAGTTCGAGAAAGGACTTCAGTGTCTGATATCTATCCTGCTAGGTGATCTTCAGAATCTTCCCAAGACAATTCAAATGGAAGTGATTCAGGTTCCCGGCATGGCACTGGAATAATCTCCAGGTTTCACAGGCATACAACAATGAGGTCAGCACAATGGCTCTGTAGACCTTCAGTTTGGTAGTCAGTCTAACATTTCTTCTCTTCCACGCTTTCCTTTGGAGACTCCCAAACATTGAACTAGCTCTGGCAATGCATGCATCAATCTCATTATCAATGTGTACATCCCTGGAAAGTACACTACCAAGGTAAGTGAACTTATCCACAGCATTAAAAATTTCTCCATTTGCTGTAACTGATGGTTCCGCATATGGATAATGTGTGCTGGCTGATGGAGCACCTGTGTTTTCTTGGTGTTAACTGTTAAGCCAAAATTAGCACAAGCAGCAGAGAATTGATCCATACTCCATTGCATTTCAGCTTCAGAGGCTGCATTGAATGCACAATTATCTGCAAACAGAAAATCATGCACCAACACTCCTTCCGCTTTGGTCTTGAATACATTAGGGTAGAAAGGAAAAAGAAGGTATGGAACTTGCCATTTCTCGTAATTGGAGCTCATGAAGAATATGTAGACATGGAAGAAGGGGTGAAGAGAGGGAGTAGGCATCAAATGAACCTCTGTATTGTCTGAAACAGACAAAAGAGGGTTGAACACATATACAAACAAACAATTTTCTGTAGAAATAACATCAAACTCAGGAGGGAAAGAAGCATGTTGGGGACCTAGGAAGGGAAGGGATAAGAAAGAGGATAATACCAAGGAGGCGATAGTTACAGGCACAATAAACTTCTTAATCCCGTGGGGGACTTGAAAGAAAAATTAGGATCTAAGAGGGTTACCTTAGGTTACCTCTCAGAAAATTGGGGAATAACTAAACAAACTGTGGTATAAGAATGTAATGGAATATAATTGCACTATAAGAAATGACAAAAGATGATTTCAGAGAGTCCTGGTTAGTATGAACTGACTCTGAACAAAGTAAAACAGAACCAGGAGAAAAATTCACACAAGAACATTGTATTTCTATAAGAAACACTGTAGAGAAAAACAATTTTAAAAGACTTAAGAACAAATCAGTGTAATAACTTGTGTATCCAGAGGATCTACAATGAAACATGTTACCTCCTTCCCGTCACGTCATATACACAAGGTCCAGAGACACACATTTTTGGACATAAACTCTGTATAGACTTATTTTGCTTGACTGCTTACTTATTACAAGTGGATTTTTTTCTTTCTCAGTTTTTGAGGAATGGGGAAATGGGGGGGGGTAGTGATAGTGATTCCAGAAAAGGTGATTGTAACTTATCTATGCAATATCATGTTATAAGATTTAAGTTAACTTTGTTTAAGCCTAAGGAGCAACATAATTGCCCATAGGAGACACTTGGGTCTGTCCTCTTAAGCTTTAGGGAGATTATTTTACCTGAAAAATTCTGAGTTCTGTCAGTTATTCCCAGCCCCCAGTTAGGAAGATTCCTAGGTAGAGAGCCAGATAGAGCTCTGGTGGACTCTCTGCTTAATCTTAACTTTATGTTTACCTCTAGCTGACCTAAATGGCCTGTGTGGTTGAAGCAAAATTCAGTTTACTAGAAACAGTTATAGTTATATATTATATATATGGTTATATATTATAAATATAATATGGTTATTTTTTATATAAACAGATTATGTTATAGTGTTTGTGGATTAGGACAGGCATCCAGGAAAGTGGGAGGGGGTGGGGGATGCTGACCTTTTCTTGGGACTTCCCTCAGCCCAATCCCTCTTCTCTGAGATGCTTTTAAAGCCAATGAATCTCCTTGAAATCACTCTTCTACACCACAGCTCACTCCATGCTTACTTCAAACTCCTCCCACTCAATTCGGAGATAGCTTCTCCCTTTTTTCAAATTGTTTAGGTCATAATCCAGTCTCTCAAACAATAGCTTTGAGGGATTCAAGGATTCATTACAGGCTTTGTTCACACTCACTTCTGATGGTTTGATTCAAACATGAAGTGTTCTCACCTGGTTAAGCCACTAAAGCTAAATGGAATTGGTTTTTTTTTCCTTACCCTTCCTCTTTCTACAGAAAGAGAGTAAGGAAATTCAGAAAGAATCGTGGACAAGCAGGACTGTTTTGAAAGTACATGTGGAACATGTATACATATTATTTTAAGCAAGCAGTACAAAATGAAGATTTATGTTTTCAGATAGACTTCTTTTTGTCTTCTGCTGTGTGCATCAAAATGCTCTCTGTTTTTGGTGTTTAAGTTCAAAATTTTACAAAGAAATAAATGACTTTTTCTTCTTTAAAAGAATTCTATGGAACAGTGGCAATGAGGTTTGAAGGAGGGGAAAGAAAAGAAAGCAATTGGAATCTAAGGGAGTGCCTTAGATTGCCTCTTAGACAATTGAAAAAGGACTGAACAAATTGTGGTACATGGATGTAATGGAGTGTTATTGCACCATGAGAAATGATGAAGGAAACTATTTCAAAGAATTCTGGGTAGTATGGACTGAAGCAGAGTGAAGTGAGCACAACTAGGAGAACAATTTGCATGATTAAAACAACATTATAAAGAAAGAACTTTAAAGAATTTAGAACTCAATGAAATGACAAACTATGATTCCAGAAAACCAAAAATAAGGCACACTATCCACTTCTTTGCCAAAGAGGTGATGGACTTAAAATGCAGAATTAAATATACATCTGTGGGATGGAGGAAGGGGGTTGAGGATCAATACTTGAACGCCCTGACTGTCTGTGTCTCCTGTTCCAATGCTTTCGGAAAGATAGAGGACAATCCTGGCAGAGAGCAGAGAAGGTCATGGTACCACTAGGATGACCACTGAACTTGCCACTCCAGGGGTAGATCCAGAGAAGTATGATTTCAGAAACCCTCCCATGCTCAAAAAATAGGAGGATCACTTGAGGAAGAAACATTGAAAATGCTGAGTAAAGAAAGAGTCTCACACCAACGGGCTTTGGAACTCAGCTATATAAAGTTTTGCATTTAGGCAAAAAAAAAAAAACAGTGGTGAGAGATACAGAGACATATTTGGGGGCTTCTACTATGTGGATTGTTTTGCTTGACTACACTTATTTGTATGAGGTTTTTCTTTCTTCAGGTTTTTTTGAGGGGGGGAATGCAGGGCAATTGGAGTTAAGTGACCTGCCCAAGGTCACACAGCTAGCAAGTGTGTCAAGTATCTGAGGCTGAATTTGAACTCAGATCCTACTGATTCCAGAGCTGGTGCTCTACTCACTGAGCCACCTAGCTGCCCTGTTCTTTAGGTTTTTAATTAGAAGAGATTCCAACGGGAGTTAGCAAAACTGATGGGGAGGCAGGCAAGAGGGCCATTGAAACATTTAAAATTAACAGAATAAAACAGAAGGAAGCACAGGCATGCAGGATATTTTTTGAAAGTAATAAGAACAATTAATTTTACAATTTTTAAAAATGACACTAATGGAGATTGATGGTTTCATAGAGAATACTTTTTTATATTCTGCTGTATATATGGAGATGGTTTCTCTCTCTCTCTCTCTCTCTCTCTCTCTCTCTCTCTGTTTTTAAATTCAGATTTCTTTTAATCTTACAAATTAATGGCTCGACAGAAGGTCATATGAAAAAGGCCCAGGCAATGTCCATATCAGTCTATTGTGTGAGAAAGTAGCCAAAAAACTAAAAGCAAACGTAATCCTTATTAATAGGAATATAATATCCTGCTGTATTCTATCCTGGTTGAAACACAATTGGAGTATTGTGTTTAGTTCTTCAAGCTACACTTTAAGAGGGACATTGACAGACTAGGGCATTAATTCTGGACATTGATCCAGAAGAGGACAACTGGGATGGTGTGATAAATATCTCTATGCTTTCCTAGATCCCCTGTTCTGCTGGGAATATTAGTCTAGCTATTGGAATCTTGCTGCTGCCGTCAATTGCATGAGCCACATCCAGCCTGGATTTTAAGCTTCACTAAGCCCAACTAGGTCCTTGTTGGAGCCAATCCAGAAGAACTTTGCCTTTGACCCTAGGTTTTTCTCCTTTCCTAATTTTCTGAATCTTCCTTTATCACTGCTTGCTCAACTTGAGACACCAAGCCCTCTGATGTGGTCCATGACCCTATTTAACCCCCTGACTTCAGAGATCTGCAGAACTCAATGCCTCGTTATCTTTTCCCCTTCCTTTGTGGCTGCCATAACTGGCTACCTAGTCTGATATCCAGGCCTTATTTGCCTTCTTATCTCTGCCTGCCATATGCTGCAGACCACAAGTCTGTGTTTTCCAGGGTTTATTTAGAAGCAAAAAGAGTATACAAATTGAGGACAATACACCTGATAAGCAATTCAAAATGTTTATAAAAGAAAATTATTTAATCCCACAGTAGATGGTACCTTAACTTTCTAACCTGATTTTAAAAGAAAATTCTGCCTGCCCAACCCAATCCATGGCTCTCTCCAGGTCTGGAGAGAACCCCAAAGATAAGTATCTTTCACATTAGAATACCCCCTGCTGATTTATGATTGGCCCACCTGGACACTGTATCAAACTGATTGGTCTCTTCAAGGGCTGAAGGTTCCCTCTCAGTCAATCAGCAAGCTTTATGATTGCATGGCAGGCTTTTAGCTATTCTGCCCACATTCCTACCTAATCACCTACTAATTTTTCCTCTGGAACAAGGGGAAACAGGGAAATTCAAAACTGACATTTAAAAAAAATACCTTACATTACCTATAAAATAGAATACGATGCCCTTCCAAAAGTCTACATGTGAACCCTTCCATCACAGATGGTAAGAGGATTCAAAGCCCTGTGTGGGAGGTTATCTGAGGAGCTCTCATATATACTTGATGAGTTTACTAAGTGATGGCCTTTGTTTGGCACTTTTAATTGCATCTCTCTCCAGATGAGGAGTTCTTGATCTTTCTAGTTTCAGCCCCCTTTGGCAGTCTGGTGAAGCCTATGGCCTCTTCTCAGGATCATGTTTTTAAATAATTGAAAGAAATGCTCAGTTTCAGTTCTAGATTAGTAAAAACAAATATGTAATTTTGTTTCCCATCCTCATGCATGGACCTCTCTCCCCCCAAACTTGTCCATGGATCTCAGATTAAGAACCTTTGATATAAGGGATATTGACATGCCTCTTGGTACCTCCCAGAGGAAGGACTTCATTGACGGAGGCTGCAAGATGAATTGGTTGCCTCAGACTCAGGAGGATGGACTTTCATCGATGCTACCCTTTGTGCTAGCCTGTTTGAGTTGTTTTTCTTCTTTCCCCTTCAGACTTTCTTCCACCACAATTTGTACTTGGGGCGTGTTTCCCTTCTGGGGAGAGTTCAAACCCACAGGTTGGCACTACCAGTCTAAAGGGGAGCAGGAAAATTATGACCCTATTGGAAAGTGGGATCATTCAGAGAAGAAAACTCTGTTGAATGTTTATGGGCTAATGTGAGGCCCTGGCTGTGTTTTCTGTCCCTTTTAAGAGCTCCTCTGAGTTCTTTACATCCTCTGTTCCATTCAAAGTTGTGAAATAAAGGCTGTCCTCTACCTGAATCCATTTGCTAATTGGATTGCTTCTATGATAACTGGGGAGTCCTTTCACCCACATCTGTAGAAACCTAGACATGAACTAGATCCTGAGGTTTCCCAGAAGAAACTCTGGATACAGGCATAATCCTCATGATCAAATCTCATACTTAAGTCCAGGGGTAAGGGACCTGTGCTGCAAGCTACACATTAGGGATTGACTAAAGGCACCAGGATGTTTAACTTAGAGAAGAAATTATTTGGGTGCAACAATATAGTTTATTTAATTACATGATTGCTTGTCATGTAAAAGTTATTGTTCGGTCATTTCTGACTCTTCACGACTGCATTTGGGGCTTTCTTGGCAAAGATACTGGAGTGGTTGGATATTTCCTTTGTCAGCAAATTTTACAGATGAGAAAAGAGACAAACAGGGTCAAGTGACTTGTCCAGGGTCACACAGCTAGTAAGCGTCTGAGGCCGAATTTGAACTCGGATCTTCCTGACTCCACACCTAGTGCTCTAACCACTGTGTCACCTAGCTTCCTGTTATTATTGTTACTATTACTAATGCACACATTGGGTTCTGTAGGCCACGGATGACCCTGATGTTTTCTCCCATAGGTTTTTTAAAAAGCTATTTTTGCTTCCTCACTTGCGTCCATTATAAACACACAGAACATGCCTTATGACTGATCATTTGTTGGGAATTTATGGGCTTTCAAATGAAGACTGAAGCTCAGTCTAAATGAGATTAGCCCTTTTCCAGTGCAAAATGAGTGTTACAATTAACATTTCCCATGTGCCTCCCCTTACCTCCTTCATTATCCACAAGTGTTTCTAGTTTACATTTTTAATTGGCCTGTCAAAGCCACTTTTAAATGCCTAAGCAATAACCCAGTAGAAATTCTCCCCACCCCCAACCTGGGCAAAGAGAGAGCGTTGAGAGAGGGAGGTGGGAAAGCTGATAGTGTTCAAGGTGATGCCAGGAAGACTGAGGTCCAAACATCTTTTCATATGCTCTGGGAGGGACAAGTTTTTTAACCTCTCAGAGCCGCAGCTTCTTCATCTGTTAAATAGAGAAGATACTTACTCTATCTGCATCATGGGTATTTTTTAAAGACAAGTAAACTTCCTGGAGCTATATAAATGGGGAGGGGGGAGAATTGTGAGCTCAGTGGAAGGAAACTTTGACAGACAGCAAGGAATGGAGGGACTGCATAGATGGATGAAGTCAATGGTCATAGCATTATAGATACAGAGCTGAAAGAGATGGTAAATGATATCTAATCCAATCCCTTCACATCTTACAAAGGAGAAAATATTATTTTGCTTGATCCTCTCAGCAATATTGTGAGTTGGGTGGAGTAGAGGTTGTTACCCCCTTTTTATAAATAAAGAAACTGAGGCATAGAGCATTTCAAGAACTTGCTTATCTGAGGTCGTATGGCTGATTAGCAACAAAGCCAGAACACAGGCACCCCAAGTCCCCAAGACCTCAGGCCTCCTGATGCCTAATCCAGTACCCTTTCTGATACATTATACCGACCCCCTTCTGAAAAATGAGTCAGAATAGGAGAACAGCTGACACATTTGACAAATGCCTTATTTTTTGTTTTGGGGGTTTTTTTGTAAAAAAAAACCCTATAGGGTCAAATTCAGACATTACAAGAAAAAAATATGCAATCAGAAAGGAAATAAATAATTCTAAGACCAAATAAGCCTGATGGCCACTGCATTGAAGATCCTGTCAGTGTTGCCAGCAGAAAAACTGAAGAAGTCAATAGTTAGGTCTACTTGGGGGTATGTCTGAATCATGGAAATAAATAGCTTTGAGGGAATAATGTATTAAGGGGGGAAAGGGAGCAGGCCATGAAAGCTCAGGCAAAATGAAAACATCATCTCAGGATGAGCAGTCACTGATTCAAAGAAGGGGAAAATCATTTACCACCATCAAGCTTGCTTCCATGATACCTAGATGGGGAATGTATGATGTCTGCTTACCCAACTATGTGCCAAAGAAATAAAACAATGAATTGGCAAGACTGATGTAATGCAGGGGATTTGGAATAGAAGAGGGGGGAATAGAAAGAACAAATGTCCATTGCTATTTCTTTCTAATGTCATAAAAGTTAGCTCAGGGTTTCTGACCCAGTCGTGGAAAGGCAGTGATGTAACTTCTCAGCCTGAGAGATGGCAGCCTTGGAGAGAGGGATACATGGTTCAGTGAAGCAGGGTCCTGAAACCTTTTGGAGTCTTCTGGAGAAAAGAAAGGGGTTCCTGAACTCTAGCTTCCTGGGTAGAGGAAGAGGGAATTTCCTGGACAATGCTGAGTACCTGGCAAATTCAGGACTCGGCCTTTTAGAGGGAAGGGAAGGAGCAGAGGAAGAGGAGACAATAAGTATTTATGCAGCACCTCCTATGTTCAAGGCGCTGTGCTAAATGCCTTACAAATAGTATCTCATATGATAAGATAAAATAAGGTAAGATACAGTAAGGGAGGATGAGATGAGACGAGATGAGATGAAGTTCCTGGGCAGCACCAACCTCTTGGGAAGAAGATGTTAGAGTTCAAGGCCACACAACTGGAGGAGCAACAAGAGACTGAACCATGAAAAAACTGCCTCTACTTGTTGCCTCCACTTCCTCTTCTCTAACTCACATCTTCATTCCTTGCAAGCTTGTTTCTGACCTCATCACTCAAAGGAGACAGCTCTTTCCAAAGTTACCAATGATTTCTTAATTGCCAAACCTGGTGATGGCCTCTGTCAATCCTTATCTTTCTTGCTATCTCTGAAGCATTTAATACTGTTGATCATCCTTTCTTCCTGTTTCCTCTTTAGGTTTTCATGACACCATTCTCTCCATCTCTTTGTCTCTCTGTCTCTGTCTCTCTGTCTGTCTCTGTCTCTGTCTCTGCCTCTCTGTCTCTCTGTCTCTGTTTCTGCCTCTCTCTCTCTCTGTCTCTCCCTGTCTCTCTCTCTCTTCTCTCCTCTCTGTCTCTCTCCCCCTCTCTCTTTATGTCCTTCTGCCTGTTTCTCCCTCCTCTTCTTTTTCTCTGCCTCTCTCTTTTTCTCTCCCCTCTCCCCACTCTTTCTTTCTCTCTCTCTCACACTTCTTTCTACCTGAATGATCATTTAGTCATTCCTCAGTCACCTTTGATGACTCTTCATCCATCTTCTATTCCCTAATTGTGAGTGTTTCTCAGGGTTCTGTCCTATGCCTTCTTCTCTTCTCTTACAACATTCTTTCTCTCAGTGACCTCATTAGCTCCCATGGAATTAATGATTATCTTAATGCAGATGATTCTCAGATCTATGTCCAACCTTAGTCTCTCTCCTGAATTCCAGTCCCATATCACTAACTCCCTGTGATGAGCTTTTTGAGCTTATCATACCCAAAATCCACCTCTCTTCCTAACTTTCCTATTTCTGTCAAGGACACCATCATTCTTCTTGTCATCCAGGTTCATAACCTCAGAGTCATCCTCAGCTCCTCACTTTCCTTGTCCTCATGCACCCAATTAATTCTGAAGTCTCCACAACATTTCTTGTACCCCTCTCCTCCTCCCTACTCACATGGCCACCACTCTAGTGCAAGCTATTACTACCTCTCCCCTGGACAATTACAACAGACTCTTTACTGGTCATCCTGTCTCAAGTCTCTTTGCTCTCCAATCCATCCTCCACTCAGCTGCTTAAAACATCTTACTTCCGTATTCAATGAACTCCATGGCTCACTCTTATCACTAGGATTTGAATCATACTCGTCTGTTTAGCCTTTAAAGCCCTTCACAACCAGCTCAAACCTATGTCTGTAGGCTTATTACACACTACCACCCTTCATATATTCTCCAGTCTAGACTAACTAGCCTTCATCTTGTTTCTCACATAACCTCCACCTCTCACCTTTGTATCTTTGCACCAGCCATCCTTCGTGCCTAGAATGGCCTTCCTCCTCACCTCCACCTCTGTGGGTCCCCTGTTTCTTTAAAAGTTTGGCTCAAGTGTCATCTCCTACATGAGACCTTTCCAGCCTCCCTCACCTGACAATTTTCTCCCTGGCAAAAATGTCTTACCTTCATTTTGTAAATGGGTACGTGGAGAAAAGGCAAGTGAAGAGTTGAGGGTGACTCTAAGGTTATGAACCTAGATGGCTAGGTATTTTGTATATATTTACATGGGTCCAAAATAAGACCTTGAGGACAGAGACTATTTCCTTTTTATCTTTGTATCCCAGCACCAAACGGTGTCTGGCATATGGTAGGCTATGGTAGGGCTTTATTAAACTGTGACTGCCATGATCAATTTCACGGTGTCTTGTTTGTGGTTTCTTTGACCCTTCTTATGATGCGCATTAGGTGTAGGAGGTGATATTTGCAAAGGGCTTATGGTGTGGTTGAGGTAATATTTATAAAGTGCTTAGCACAGCGTATGGCACCTGATAGGTGTTTAATAAATGTGCATTCCCTCTGTTCTTCGAAGTTTGTAACTAAGTGCTGGAGAATATAACTGAATTGCCATTGAATGCTAAAGAGTGTTCCAAAAGTCTTAGTGCAGTATTAGGCTGAGTGCTAAGCTAAGATTGTACACATGTGAGTACAAACATTTATACATAATTGCATTGATAATGACAACTTTTCTCTTCCCCAACATTAGGATCTTTGTGTAATGGAAATAGGTTCCCCCAATCTTCTATAGAACGTGAGATAGTATTCATATGGAGAATCCAAAGGGGAAAGCCATAAACATATCCATGTGTAGGTTTTTGATCCTCACTTGAGAAAACAACCTAAGGCCATCTTCCTGGCAATAGTCAGGCAATTCGAAAATTCCCTAGGAAGATTCATGTCTACACTAGTTGGTTACTATCCTGTATACCTATGCAGTTTTAATTGCTTATCTCTTTTTATTCCTTTCACCCTTAAAACCAGCAGAGAAGGTCTTCTCTCCTCTCCCCAATTACAAATTCATAGATAACTATCCACCTGGGCTCAAACATCCCCACAGCACTATAGATAAGATCCTTCACAACCCCCCTTGTTAGCAGACCTGAAGTAGATGGAGGGAAAGGCATTCTAATTCTATGCTCTTCACTTCCTCAACCAATTATAGTAACCAAAATTTCCCAAAGAGTGGATCTGGAAGCAGCAATTACAGATAACACCTTACTCCCAATCAGCCACCACCCTGGAACCCCCAAAAGGAGGGAGGATCTCCTAAAACATATTAAAGACAGGATATTTCCTGCACAAAAAGGCAGCTAGGCAGCACAATGGATAGATCATTGGGCTTGGAGTCAAGAAGACCTGAATTCAAATCCAGCCTCAGATACGTACTAGCCGTGTGACCTTGGGCAAGTCACTTAACCTCTGTCTGTCTCAGTTTCCTCATCCCTAAAAATAGTAATACCTCTACCTCTCAGGATTGTTGTGAGAATCAAATGAGGGAACATTTGTAAAGCTCTTAGCACAGTGCCTTACACATAGCAGGCGCTATATAAATGCTTATTCACCCCTTCCTTCTCCCTAAAACACATGAGATATAGGACATTTCCTGTACAAAAGGGGTGAGTTAGGAAATGCTCTTTGGAGCTTCCATACTACCTCCCCAATCTAGACACAAATTTGGAACACAAGTGCCCCATCTAAGCTCTAGCCCTCCTGTAGCCTCAGTCAGCTGTACAGAATGTCTTTTATATTACGTGGACACATAATTCAAGGACATTAACTTTCTCCTTTTTCCCTTCCTTGCATAATCACTCATTGCTACATAATCCCTTATTCAGAGAGCACTTTGCCACCATCCGTAGGAATTGAAATGAATTCTCAAGAATTCCAAGAATTCAAGCAGAGAGGTCTTACTCAAACTGCTGCAATGAGTCACCCTAATTCATAGGTGGTTAATAAGTACCAGCTGATTGATTGATACAGGGGAGCAAAACACCTGGAGTTTACCCTCTGCTTTTACTGTGAGTTATTTGAACTGAATGAGTGTTGCCTCAGACAAACTGAGACCTGGGAAAGACTTTAACTTTAAAAGGCTATGGTCTCCCACTGAATCTGGGGCCATCTCCAGTTGTCCTGATCTATATCTTGCCACCAGACTCTGGTGGCTCTGGAGGAAAAAGTGACACTGGTGACTTTGCACAGTCCTCCCCCATTTAAATCCAATTCACTAGAAAGTCATGGCATCACTGTCCTGATGTCATGGTCCTCTTCAAGAACAAAGGACAAACCACAACAACAATTTGGACAATGTAATCATATGAGAAAGGGGTTGCCTCTCTAAAATCCCCAAATTAATTTTCTTTCTGAGGGAAGTTGAAGCCTTTAAGGCAGTATTATAAGGCTAAAGGACTCTATGTGTCCTTGAAGAAGGAAGCCAAAGAAATGTTAAGGGAGTTTCTTCTCTAACAACTCCAAATTTGATTCCCTTTGGAAAGCTCAAACTACAGCATGGTTCTATAAGTCTAGGGGTCTGTAAAGGACCCTGAGACAAGTAAGGTTTGCTATAAAGGGAAGAAAGCTGTATTGAATGAGCTGCTGTTAAGTTCTTTATGTGTTTTTAACATTTTCTGTGGGGTGAAATAAAGACTGTCCTATGCAAATATATTACCTTGGGTGCTTGCACAAGACCTGGGGAAATTTTTACCCACATCTATGGAGAACTAGATATGACATATATTCTGAGATTTCCCAAAGAAACTCTGGATGGGGACAAAATAAGTCAACGAGTGGTTATTTGTGGGTTGGGGGAGGGGGTTGCTGCCCAAAGATTGAACTCAGTCTATGTATGTCCAGAACTTGGAATACTGGTTCAATGATTAGACTAGTTTTTTTCACTTAATTTAATTTGTTATCACTACATTTTAAGTTCTAAACTGCCTCCCTCCCTCCCCACCCCACACTAGAAAAGACCACCAATTGACATGGATGTGTGTGTGTGTGTGTGTGTAAAACGATACTATGCATACTTCTATTTATCAGTTCTTTCTCTGAAGATGGATAGCACCTTCCTTCATAGGTCATTTATATTTATAATTCTTTATATTTATAATATTTATAATTCTCGGAATAGTTATTCACAGTGGTCCTAATCTTTATCTTGCATTTGGACCCAGATGAGTCTTTCCATCTTCCAACAATATTGCTGTTACTATATACAAACTCTTTTGGTTCTGCTCATTTCACTCTTCATTATTTCATGCAAGTCTTTCCATGTTTTTTCTAAAATCAACCTGTTCGTTATTTCTTACAGTAGAGTAGTGCTCCATCACAAATACCACGACTTGTTTAACCATTCCCCAACTAACGGACATCTCCTCAATTTCCAGTTCTTTGCCACTGCAAAGTGATTGGACTAGTTTTTAAAAGTTTTATTGATGGGTTTTGTTTTTACCTTTCATTTACAGATTGCTCCCACTTCATAAGAGGTCTCTTGTAACAAAATAAAATAGTAAAGTAAAACTAATAGTACGCTGGTCTCATTTGAGAGTGCATGCAGCATTCCATATCTGTAGCACCCACACACACACCTCTTTATTTTTTTTAATTTACAGAATCTGTTTTCTCTCCCCCCCAAACCCCACCACATTGGAGGAAAAAAGAGAAAATATATGCATAGTTAAGAAAAACATATTCTCCAAATTACTGTATGTAAAGAAATAAACATATAGATATAGATATGTCTCCTTCTACACCCAGAATCCATCATACCTCTGTCATGGATAGGATATTTCATTATCAGTCCTCTGAAATCATGAATGGCGAATGTACTGCTCACTTCTTTCAGCTTTCAAAGTTGTTTTTCTTTACAATGCTATTGTTACTGTGTAATTTGTTCTCCTGGTTCTGCTTGTTTCATTCTTTATGAGTTGTAAAGCCCTCACAATTATTATTTTCTATAATATAAATGTTATAGGATGAATTGTTCTAGTTCTCCTCACTTCACTCTGCATCAGTTCATAGAAGTCTTTTCATGTCTTTTTGAAATCATCTATTTCCTCATTTCTTACTGCATAATAATACTCTATAACAGCCATAAACCACAACTTATCCAGCTATTCTTCATTTGTTGGACATCCTCTTAGTTTCCAGTTTTATTTTGTTTTGTTTTTTTGTCACCCCAAGAAAGCTGTGATAAGTATTTTTGAACATATAGGACCTTTTATTCCTTTTTTTTTAAATCTCTATTGGGTAGAGAGTGGGTAGAGGGTAGAGGGTGATCTCTGTTGGTTCTAGCAATGGTATAGCTTGGTCAAAGGGCATGCCCTAATTAATAACTTTTTTCTGTATACTGTAATTCCAACTTGCTTTTCAGAATGATTGTATCAATTCACAGGTTCACTTACAGTGTATCAGTATGCCTATTTTCCCACAGCCCCTCCAACATTTATCATTTTCCTTTTTTGTCATCTTTGCCACTCTGATGGGTGTGAGGTGGAATCTAAGAATTGCTTTAATTTGTATTTCTCTAAATAGTAGTGATTTGGAGCATTTTTTCATGTGGCTATAGATAGCTTGAATTTCTTCTCTTACAAACTGTCTGTACATATTGCTAGACCATTCAACTATTGGAGATGGTTCTTTTTCTTATAAATTTGAATCAGTTCCTTATCTATTTTGGAAATGGGAACTTGATCGAGAAACTTTCTGCAAAAGTTTTTCCAGTTAATTGTTTCCCTTTAAATCTTAGCTTTGTTAGGTTTGTTTGTACAAAACCTTTCAATTGTAACTAATCAAAAGTACTCTTTATTTTCTGTGCTCCTTTTTCTTCCTTGTTTGGTAATGAACTTTTCTCCTATACATAGGCAATTTTTCCATGTTTTCTAATTTGTTTATGATGTGACCTTTTATATCTATTTTATGTCATGTGACTCCAGTGAGTCTTTGTTTATCAAATATTAGGGATTAGATATATTTGCCTCTGTTTGTTGTATACCTAATCTGTTCCACTGCTTGATATCTCTATTTTTTAAAACCAGAACCAAATAGTTTTGCAATTACTACTTTGTAATGTAGTTGGAGATCTAATACTGCTAGGTTCCCTTTGTTCCCATTTCTTGTCATTATTTCTGTTGAGATGCTTGATCATTTTTCCTCCATATTAATTCATTATTTTTTTTCTATAAAGTAATACATTTCTATAAAAATGTCTATAAGGTAATTCTTTGGTAATTTCTCTGGTGTGGCATTGAGTAAGTTAAATTGGGTGTCATTTTATAACATTGGCATACTATTTGTTCGTCCTACCCATGAGCAATTAATGTTTTTCCAATTATCTAGGTCTGTATTTCCATTAGTAGCTACTTGTAGTTGTACTACATTGTTCTTGGATGTATCTTGAAAGGTATATTCCTAAGTATTTTATATATTCTATAGTAATTTTAAATGGAATTTCTCTATCTCTTCTTGCTGGCTTTACTTTATTAATGTATTTATTTTAATAGCTTGATTTTTGTGGATCGATTTTCTATTCTGTATCAACAAGCATTTATTGAACAAGTCAAGTCGATAAACATTTATTGTGATTATTACATGTCATCTACTGTGCTAAGTGCTATGAATACAAATATAAGCAGAAAGACAGTCCCTACCCTCAAAGGACTTACATTCTAAAATGGAACACAATCCACAAGGGGAATCAAGGAGGATGGAGTGGGGAAGAGATGATATGAAGGCAATGAGGGCTGGAGCATTTTGGAGAAAGTCTGGGGAAACCAGAACAACCTGGAGAGTAAGGAATAATGAATACTTACTATGTGCCCAGATACTGTGCTAGGTTCTGGGTATTCATATTTAACAACAAAATGAAGCAGCACCCACAGGCATCCATATTTTTTGAGGGGAGAGGGGAATACACAAATAAGCAGCTGTTACCTGTGATTCAGGAGGGTGGCCTGTTCCATAAAGGGCTCAGGATCCAGAATTAATACATCCAGGGGGATAACTGACATCTAGAAGAAAGGTTTCAGCTTTTTTCATACTCTCTGGCTCATTATGCCCCTACTCTCCCCTCAGTTGCATTTTAGGCATGGCTTATATCTACTATCTCCCCTAAAAGGGATTGGGAAATGCTTGAGAAAGGATTCATAAGCCTGAATTAACAAACACTTTAAAGATGAAACAGTAACCTATCACTTTATTGTACTCTCCTGAAAGGTAAAGGCCATTTTTCAGACCGCCCAACAGATATTTCATATTCATCTCAGCCCTGTAGGGTATGAGTGGCTTGCAAAGTCCAGATCATTTATCGGAACAGAAATGGTTCCTTAGTCCTTTCAACTGTAGCATCCTCTTGGTCATGGTCCCTTCCTCCTCTGAGAAACTGTAACCAGCAACTGTAACTCTTTGACTTTCATGAGGTTACAGTCAGAAGGGGATCATCCATTTCTCAGGATCACTTCTCAGTGATCTGGAGTCAAGAAAAGAAACACAAAACAGAAGAGGCAGCCAGGGATTTGTGATTCAATTTGGACTTGCTGAGACAGGCATGTGTTCTTAACCACCAATTCTTCTGGACACTCAGGATCACAACCTTGGAGTTGTCCTTAATTCTTCCCCTCCCTAACTCTATGTATCCAACCAGTTGCCAAGTCTTGTCAATTCTACCTTAAAAATATTTCTCAAGGACAGCTAGGTGGCACAGTGGATAGAGCAACGGCCCTGGAGTCAGGAAGACCTAGGTTCAAATCCAGTCTCAGATACTTACCAGCTGTGTGACCCTGAGCAAGTCACTTAACTCTGTCTCGGAAAAAAACCATCTTGCATATATGTCCCTCCTCCCTCCACTGTTATAGCTAATCTTCATCACCTTTTTCTTGGACCATCCTAACTGCTCATGCTATTTCCTATCTCTCTCTCTTCTGCAATCCACTCTCCATGTAGGTGACAAACTAATATTCTTAAGGTACGGGTCTAAGTTATTTCTCTGTCTAAGAAACTTCAATAGCTTCCTATTGCCTTTAGAATAAAATATACACTACTTAGCCTGGCATTTAAAGCCTCCATAATCTATCTGTCAATCAACCCTTCTTTCCAACATTTCATATTACTACTCTTCAAAATTCTATATTCCATAAATACTGACCTAATTGCTGCTGCCCAAGCTCTTCATTCCATCTCTAGCCTTCATGCCTTTGGATTGGCTGTTCCTTGTACCTGGAATATGCTCCCTTCTCATCTGTCTGTTAGAATCTTTAATTTCCTCCATGGCTCAATTCACGTGCCACCTCTGACAAGGAGGCCTTTCCTGATTCTCCCAGGTATTAACACTCTCCCTTTCCTTCATTTATCTTATATTTACTTGTAGCCCTAATGTCTTGCTCTCATCCATAGATTCCCTATGTTTAAGGCACCTTTTAGGTTAGCCTCCACTCAGAACCATAACTCACAAGCCCCTATCAATGTGTCTTCTTATACTAGACCAATCACATGATACATTAGCCCAAATCAAAAGACATTTAATCATACAGCATAACAAAAGAAACGACAAAAGATTCCTCCCCCCCAACCCATATACCCAGAAAATGTACTCTTTCACAGGTTACCATACCATCAATAGATAAGGGGACCAATACAGGAGCAAGCATGATCTGAGAACTTGCGTGAAGGGGTGCGCACATAGGGAACCTGTAGTGAGAGAACACCTGAAAACAGGATAAAACACATCTTCAATACTATCATGCTGCTAATATTCCCTCGTCATGTCATCAGATGAGCTACTCTCTTTAATGAGCTAGGATCCATTGTTCTTTGTGGGCTACTACACATTCTTCCCTGTGGAAAGAAGGGGTCTTGTGAGTCTTTAGTTTTATCGCATCCAAGATCAAATACAAACACTTCTGTTTGAAATTTAGCTGTGTAGAGTGGGAAGAAATTTGAGGTGAAGAGTCCAAATAAAAGACTATTGCAGTAATCCAGGTGAGTAGTGTTGAGGGCCTGAAGTAGGCCATGTGAGTGGAGGAGAGGAGATGGTTCCAAGAGCTATTATGGCTGAAGAAGTGACAATATTTGGCAGCTGATTTGATTCTGTATTTGGGGTGAGTGAAAGTGAAGATGACGTTAAGGTTGTAGGCCTGTGTGATTGGGAGGATGGTGGTAACCTTGACATTTATAAGGAAGTTCAGAAGACAGGTGGATTTGAGAGGAAAAATAATGAGGGCTGTTTTGGACATATTGAATTTGAGATGACATCCAGTTTGAAATGTCTGGTAGGTAATTGGTGATATGGGATTAGAACTCAGGAGAGAAACGAGGGCTGGATATATAGATCCAGAAATCATTTGCATAAAGATGGTAATTGAATCTATGGAAATTAATGAGATCACCAAGTAAGAGAGAAGAGGGCCCATCTGGGAGTTCCTTATGCCAGTGAAATCATAGTTCCAGGTCCTCTCCCCGGCGCTTGGCACATAGTAAGTGCTTAATAAATGCTTGTCGAATGAACAAATACTGAAGGAATGTAGTTTTGGCCCTCTACATAATTCCTCCCTTCGGGATTTTGAATGGCAGAACAAGTTCCTTTCTTAATCTTTTTTCTAAGGCATGGTTTTATCAAATGAGATAATAATTGTAAAGTACTTAGCACAGTGCCTGGCACATTGTAGGTGCTATATAATGCTAGTTATTAATATTACTGTTGTTACTATTATGGTTTTTGTTATTATTATCTGAGCTAGGATTTAGAGCTGGAAGGGTCCTTACAGATCAACTAGTCCAGTCTCTTCGTTTTACAAATGAGAAAGCTGTAGCCAAAAGAAAGGAGCTGACTTACTCAAAGGTACCCATAACAGGCTAGTAATCTCGATAGAATGGACTCTGCTCAAGGTTCACCAATTTGGTGACATCTTTTTGGACCTGGCTTTGATGGCTCCAAGCAAGAGGAATCCGGTTTGGCGGCTTCGAGCAGGAGGAAGCATCCCCCTCAGTTCTGAGTGCCAAACATCCCACCAGAATCCTGGAGAAGATGAGTATAGGGGAGCCAGATTCTAGAAATCAGACCTTGTTCAACCCTGCCAGAAGCACTTCCTGCCACATGGAGCATGATGGAGAAATTCCACTTCTGGCTTCCTCTTCCTGGAAATCTCCAAACTCAATCTCATAAGGACATCACCAGAACTGGTGGACTCTGGGGTAGAATCTAGCCTCTGCTTCCAGGGCTCTGATGTCTCCATAACAATAGTATTTACCCAGAAAGCCAGAGTTACAGGTGTTCAATAAATGCTTATTGACTGATTGAAAAAACAAATGAAAATCAAACCTGGGTCCTCTGATTCTAAATCAGGTACTTTTTCTACTACCCCATTCCATGTCTCTCCTGCCTATTCCCAGGCCTTGGCCCTCACAAGCAGCCATTGGACATTGGCCAAGCAAGTGTGGTAAGCTGTAGTCTTTGGGGAATGGTGGGAGTGGTAAGCCTAGCTGGATAAGGGAACAGCAATGGTTTCAACCCCAGAGAACTATTGCCTGGGGGCCTGGTGTCCTACAGATGAGCTGGCCCTACTTAGCAGGAAGGCCTGATTCCAATTGCACCCAAAATACTCCAAAACTGTGGAGTGGAACCACAGGAATCTTCCCCCCACCACCACCCCATTTTGTCTTTCCCTTTTTTTCCCACTCTCTTTGATGTAAAGGGTCTATGTTTGTGAGTCTTCCTTTGAGTTATTAAAACTATAAATTCAGATTTCATTTCAAAAACAGCGTAGGCTCTTCTGCAGTGTGAGAGCGTGAGTCAAAGAGCAGAACACAGCAGGAAGATTCAGCTTAACTTGGCCAGGACACCAGTCACAGAAACACCCAACTTTGCTCAGCTTCCTGTGAAAAGAAGGGCCGGCAGAAGCTTTGGAAGCTGCTGAGGGGAGGGCAAAGGAGAGCAGCCATTCGGGCACTCCCCTGCCAGGGGAGACTGTAGGAATTTCTCCACCCATTCAGTTTGGAGCTTCCTCCCAGAAATACAGATGACAGCCCATCCACACCTGCCCATTCTGTGTGACTCTTGGCTATATTCTGAGGCAGTTACGTGTCCTAGAAGCTAGAACTCTGGACAACCTGGGTCTGATGTCTTCCTCAGACATCTCCCGTAGCTGTGTGACCCTAGGCAAGTCGCTTAATGCCTCTCAGCCTCAGCTTCTCCACCTATAAAATAGGAATAATAATAGCATGGCACCTACCTCACAAGGTTGCTCTAATTATCATATGAGATAATGTCCCAATGTCTTAGTGCAATTTCAAGCTATTAAAACTTAAAACTGTACTGACCTTTTTTCAAAAAATGTCATTAAAGCTTCAAATTTTGGGACCCCCTCTATGTAAAAGTCCTTTGTGCCCCCATCAGCTTACCCCATGAGGTAGCCCCAGTGTGCTCAAATTCTTCTAACGGCCTGATGACGCCATCAGAGCACTCAGTTCTCCATTATTATCCCTTGTTCTCAGCATCAGACCAGCCCATTTTCTCTTTCAATCATACATTTCTCTGATGATATCCTTTCTACTTCTTCTTTCATTTATAGCAAGAGTATGTTCATCCTTTGTATCCATGTCCTCAGCACCTGGCACAGTACCTGACATATAGCTGGTACTTAATAAAGACTTGTTAATTGATTGAACGTCAAGATTGCTATAATTTGGGCTTCTGGCCAAGATGCCTGCCTGAATGGGAGGCAGGCCACCTAGTTCCCACATACCTACCCCAAACTCCACATCAGACTGAATAATGACAAGAAATCCAGTAAGAAATTAAAATAAGGGACTTCCTCCACCCCACACCTGTATAAGAGGTTATCCAGAAGCTTGAGAGTGATAGGGAAGGGGAACACCAGCAAAGCCTGTGCCAGCTCAGCAAGATCAGAAATGGGAAACATGTAGCCTGCAAGGCCCTGTGTCTGGAGGGCTTCCCTGAGAACTTCCCCAGGGCAGGGATCTTAGAAGGCACCGATACTTAGCACAGTGCCTGGCACAGAGCAAACTGATTGATTGATTGATTGCAGCAGGCAGCAACCAGGATAATATGGAAGGACTCATACCAGGATATTCTAGGCCCAGGAGCTTCCTGATCCCTAACACTCTGTCCTAAGATGCCAGAAAGGTCACTGAAGATCCAGCAATCTGAAATTCAAAACTAAAGGGGAGGGCCTAACCCTGGTATATGTAGGTCAGTATATAGAGAGACCAATAGAGACACAGGGAAAGACCAAGCGCGACTGACCACCCCCACGCAACAGTACGGCAGAGGACAGAGCCTGGCTCAGGCTCAAAGTCCCAATTCACAAACTAAAGCTGGAGGGATGAGTAAATGAAAGAAAACACTAGACAGCATCAACAATTATTGCAAATCTATAGATTCCCCAAAATCAGAGACCAGCTCCATAATAACTAAAGCAGAGACCGAAAGAGAAAAAAAATGGATTTTTCCACAAGGATTAGGTATATTCCTAAAAGAAATGAAGCAAGAGGTAAAAAAAAAATTAAATAAGAGCTCTGCAGAAAATAATTGGGAGGAGAATGTTGTTTGTCCTTAATTTTCAGAGAGGGCCAATGACATCATGGGATGATGTCTTGACTCACATGTGAATTGGATTTAAGTGAAGCAGAGTTGCACAGACATCATTTTGTCTTCTTTAGTCTCCTTTTCACCAATATAATTAAAATCTAAAACATCTTTTTATCGTCTGTAGAACTCTTCATCAGCCTCAGCTCATTCTGAGGTTTATCACTCCTGAAACTATTCCTATAGGATTATGCCATGATTTTTGTGTGGATCCTCTGTCCTTGCTTCCATCGTCAGTATATTTCTTTTTAAAATCTCCTTGTTTGTCCTTCATTTTAGAAGAGGACTAATGACATCATGGTGTGATGTCTTGACTTGCATGAGAATTGGATTTAAGTGAGGCAGAGTTGCACAAAGTTATCAGCCTCACTCTCTCTTACAGAGTCATGTAAGTCCAGTGGCAAGATAAAAGTCAGGACAACTGGTGATATCCCAGGATGCAATGGATGACCTTGGCATCTTTGATGTCTGACCAAGCTCTGACCAAGCGCTTACACCAAACTCTAAGTGCTCCACAGCACCTGCTTCAGCCACCTTCATGACTGTTGGAACAAATTGTTCTCATCCACCCATTCTTCTAGGAAAGCCTTCACATGCTTGGGGTAGACAGCCCTCTAACTTACTGATAGGTTTGAAGCCTGTCAGCTACCTTCAACTTGGCTTAGCCCATCTGCTGAGATGGTTTACTGGGTGGAGCCACTGCACATACTACAACTTCTTGGAACCATAGGTGAGAGTTGGGTGAATCAGGTGGACACCAAAGGTGGATGCCCCTGAAAAGGGCTCAGCAAGCCCTCACACCAGAGATGCTAGTCCTCCTGAATACCTCAAACACCTCAGAAAGAGACTAAGTAACTTAAAAAGAAAGTGACAAACTTTTTCCAAGAAAAAAATTGCCTGAAGAGTATAATAGACCAAATAGAAATCAATAACTCCATGGGACAACAAGAAATATTAGAACAAAGCCAAAAGATTGGGGGAAATTGAAGAAAATATAAGGTATCATATAAAAAAAACAACTAACCTGGAAAGCAAGTCAAGGAGACATAATTTTATAATCATTGGACTTCCTGAAAACCATGCACTAAAATAATAAGGTGTGGATAGTATATTTCAAGAAAGCATAAATGAAAACAGCCCAAATCTATTAGAACCAGAGGGCAAACTAAAGATAGACTCTCCTACGAGGAACTCCAAAAGGAAAAGTCTCAGGAATATCATGGCCAAAATCTTGAGCTCCCATATCAAAGAAAAAGTACTGCAAGAACTCAGAAAGAAGCAGTTTAAGTGCTAAGGAACTACACGTAAGATCCACACAAGAACTGGCAGTTTCTATGAAAAGAGATCTTGGAACACAATATTCCAAAAGGCAAAATATGTGAGCTTACTTCAACAATAATTAACAAAGCAAAGCCCAGTATAATCCAGGGTGCATGGAGAGGGCAGAAGAGGATGGACCTTTAATGGAATAAAACACTTTCAATCATTTCTAATAAAAGAGCAAATAGGATCTTTGAAATAAAAACACAAGAATCAACAGAAACATAAAAGAGGTAAATGTATTTGTGCAATTGGAAGGAGATTTATGATGATGCTTCACTAACATTCTAATGGAAGAGAAGAAATGAGTGCCCCTTCTCAAACTTGATGTCTTCAAAAAGTATTAAGGGAGTTAAATAAGAAAAACATAGATCCTGGGGAATGTATTAGTTCTGTTCTGAGGGTCTAAAGAGAAAAGAAATGTACTAATGTAGAAAGGAGAAAGAAGGAGGTAGAACTTGTTCTTATAATTGAGGTGCATGAGGAGAGTATACAAACCTGGAGGAAGGGGTAGTGGGGATGGATATCAGATGAACCTCACTCTTATCTGAAACAAAGGGGAGAGGGGGACAGAGACAGAGAGAGACAGAGACAGAGAGACACAGAGAGAGAGAGAGACAGAGAGAGAGAGAGAGAGAGAGAGAGAGAGAGTGAGAGAGAGAGAGAAACAGACAGACAGAGACAGAGAGAGAGACAGAGAGAGAGACAGAGAGAGAGACAGAGAGAGACAGAGAGGGAGGGAGGGAGGGAGGGAGAGAATGAATTTGTTGTGGAAATACATCAAACTCTGCAGAGAAACAACTGGGGAGAGGGAAGAGTAAAAGGGAAGATAGTATCTTTCACAAATGGAAGAAAAGTTCCTAATCCTGAAGGAAGTATTCAAAGTAGGGGTCAGAGGAAGAGGTAGAATTTAAAGGGGTGACTTAGATTGCTTCTTAGACAATCAGGGAGTAGCTGAATAAATTGTGGCACATGACTGTAACAGAACATTATTGCATTGTAAAAAATTACAAAAGAGATGATTTTTAGAGAATCCTGACTCTATGAACTGATGTAGAGGAAAGTGAACAGAATCAGGAGAATGTATACAAGGAAAACAACATGGTAAGAAAAACAACTATGAGGGGCAACCAGGTGGCGCAGTGAGTAGAGCACTGGCCCTGGAGTCAGGAGAAACCTGAGTTCGAATCCGGCCTCAGACACTTGACACACTTACTAGCTGTGTGACCTTGGGCAAGTCGCTTAACCCTAATTGCCCTGCCTTCCCCCCTGCAAAAAAAAAAAGAAAAGAAAAGAAAAACAACTATGAAAGACTTAAGAACACTAATCAATGCAACGACCAACTTTGTCTCCGTTTTACCCACATGCTTACAGAGAGGTGATAGACACAAAACGCAGAAAGAGGCATGCTATTTTGAACATGGCTACTATGTGGATTCATTTTGCTTAACTGTGCTTACCTGTCACAAGATATTTGGGTTATTCTTTCTTTGTCTTGGTTTTTAATTGCAGGGGACATTGCAGAACATGGATTAGTAATAGCAATGTTTTTGGCAAAAAAAGAGTCATTGTAACTTTTGCAATGCATAGAAGAGAACAAAAGGAAAGTTCAGAAGGAAATACAGACAAGCGAGACAGTTTTGAAATTAACGTGTAGAATTTGTACGTGTTTTTTAAAAAAGCAAGTATATGAAATGGAGATGAAGTTTTTATACAGAATTCTCTTTGGGGGTTCCCAAATAGTGGTTCCCAAGACCATGCTATAGCTGGGACTACATATTTATATTACATAATCTCAATTGGGCACTCACTACTGCAAGGTGATCTTTTTAGAATTTCCTAATTGACTCACTATCCCACTCTCCATAGTGGCCCTTCCAAATGTTTTTTATACTTCATCCAACCTGCCATGGCTCTCCCTCCCCCTACCTTCTCAGCTGACAACCTTGCATCGCATTTCACTTTGAAAAAATTGATGCCATTCAGCTGAGAGCTCCCTCTTCTCTCCTGCAAACTTCACATCACTCAGAAGTCTTATGCCTCCTTCACCCTTGTCTCCACATGAAGAGGTGGCCCTTCTCCTTGCCAGGGCAAACCCTTCCATATGCACAAGTGATTCCATTCCATCCTATCTTCTTCAACAGATTGTCCCCTCTATCATTCTCACTTTCTCATTTATCTTCAGTCTCTCCCTGTCTACTGGCTGCTTCCCTACTACTTCCTACTACAAATATGCCCATGTTTCCACCATACTCAAAAGACCTTCACTTGACTTGTCCCTCCTCTCTTCTTCTATATTTCCCCTCTCTTTCATGGATAAACTCCTTGAGGAAACTGTCTAAAATTAGTGCCTCCACTTTCTTTCCTCTCTATTTTTCTCTGCAGTTTGACTTCTGACCTTATTACTTAACTGAGACTGTTCTCTTCGAAGTCACCAGTGATCTCTCAATCAAAAAATCTAATGGTCTTTTCTCAATCTTCAGCCTCCTTGACTTCTGGGCAACCTTTCATGCTGTCAATCACCCTCTTCTTGACATTTTCTTCTCTCTAGGTTTTTGTAACACTGCTATCTTCTGTTTTTCCTCCTACCTATCTGATCACTTCTCAGTTTCCTCTATTGAATTTTCATCCATGTTATCATCCTCTAACTGTGCATATTCCCCCAGGCTCTGTCCTAACCCTCTTTTCTTCTCTCTTTATACTGTTTCACTTAATGATCTCATTACCGCCCAAGGATTCAATTATCATCTCTATGCACATGATTCTCAAATTTATTTATCAAGCCCTAGCTTCTCTCCTTACCTCCAGTCTCACATCTCTATTGGACATCTTGAGCTGAATGTCACATAAATAGCTTAGATTCAATATTTTCAAAATTGAACTCATTATGAGACAGCTAGTTAATATAGTGGATAAAACACCAGATCTAGAATCAAGAAGACCTGAGTTGAAATTCATCCTCAGACATATCCTATCTGTGTGATCCTGGGCAAGTCACTTAACCTCTATTTGCCTCAGTTTCCTCAACTGTAAAATAGTAGATTTAAAACCCTACATCTCAGGGTTTGTTGTGAGGATCAAATAGGATGATATTTATAAAGTGCTTACTTAGCACAGTGCCTGACACATAGCAAGGGATTAATAAATGCTTATTTCCTCCTTTCCATTATCTTTCTCCAAAAAACTTCTTTCCTTCCAAACTTCCATCTTCCTGTCAAAGGCACCACCATCTTCCTAGTTTCCCAGGCTCACAACCTTGGTCTCCTCCTTGACTCCTCAGTCCCTCTCTTTCCTCCCCCATGTCTAATCTGTTGCCAAGTTCTGTCAATTTGACCTTTGTAACATCTCTCTAATATGCCCCCTTCTCTCCTGTAACACTGCCACCACCCTGATGCAGGTCCTCATCACCTTATGTCTAGACTATTGCAATAACCCGCTGGTTGGTCTCCTACCTCCAGTCTCCTCCACTCCTGTCCATCCTCCTCTCAGTGTCAAATCGGTCTTCATAAAGAGCAGGTCTGACCGTGTCACTCTCCTTTCTCCCTTCCCCTCAGTAAACTTTTCTGCTTGACTTTTAAAGCCCTGATACCAACCTGGCCCCTTTATGTCTATCCAGTGACACCCACTTCCTTGCCATTCTTCCCAGAAGACACTCTATCTCCTGATTGGCTTAGCTCCACTGCAGCTCAGAACTCCATAGCTCAAGCAATCCGCTAGCCTCAGCTTCCTCCAGTAGCAGGGATTATAGATAAGTACAAACACATCTAAACCCTTTCCAGTCTTCTTATGTTTCACTCTGCAATCCAGTGACATAGGCTTCTTCGCTCCTCCCAACAGATACTCCATCTCTTGACAGGGCATTTTTCACTGACTGTCCCCATGCCTGGAACTCTCTCCCTCCTTACCTTCTGACTTCCCTAGCTTCCTTCAAGTCTCAGCTAAAATCCATCTTCTGCAAACAGCCTGTTTCGGTATTCCTCAACCTTTCCTCCAATATCCTCTGTATGTATCTTGTGGACATAGCTGTGTGCATGGTTTATCACCCATTAGAAAGTGAGCTCCTTACAGCCAAAAACTACTTTTGCTTTTGCAACACATGGAACACTGTCTGTCTGGCACAAAGTAAGTATTTGATAAACGTTTGTTCATCGAATGACTGACTATAGAGAAAGCTTTATAATAGGGGTAGCCAAGCAACTGGTCCTAAGATGTATCTGGAATATCCCTGGTATACCAAATACTATGTGAAGCACAGTCTGGGTCCTAGCTTAGTTCCGGGGTCTCCAAGCTAAATACATAGAAGACCAAGAGAGAAATGGGGGAATGGGTAGAGAATATCTCTTCTAAATGAAATGGTCAGGGGACTCTCTCTGGAGCCAGGATGTAGGGGAGGTCTCCAAGACACAGTAAAGCTAGAAAGGGAGGAGAAGGGATGCAGCTCAGAGATTGGCTTCACTAAAAACCCAGCCCCAATCTGCAAAAGAATATTGGCAAAGAGAACAACTCTACCCAGGCCTCCTCTCCCTGCATCCAGGACTTTCGCAGTGCTGGGTCTGCCTGCCTATTCTCCAAGATTCAGCCACTAAAGTAATTTTCCTACTCAATAAAACCCCAGTGGCTTCCAAATGCCTCCATGATCTGCAACAAAATGCTCTAACTCTAACCCTGACTCTGACCCTAATTCCAACTTTAACTCTGCATTCAAAACCTTTCATAACCTAGCCCCCTCCTATCTTTCCAGTCTTCTTACATCTTATTCCCTGACATGTACTCTGTGATCCAGTGACTTGGCCTCCTGACTGTTCCACAAACAAGATACTGCATCTCTTGGCTCTGAGTGTTTTCTCTGGCTGTCCCCCATGCTTGGAACACCCTCCCTCCTCCATTCCACCTATTGACCTCCCTGGCTTTCTTTCAGTCCCAACTAAAATCCCATCTTTTACTGGAAGCCTTCCCCAACCTCTTTTAATTCTAACACCTGCCATCCTTTAATTACTTCCTATTTATCCTATATATAGCTTGTTTTGCATATATTTGTTTACATGTTGTCTCCCCCATTAGACTGTAAGTTTCTGGAGGGCAGGAACTGTCTCTTGCCCTTTTTTGTATCCCCAGTGCTTATCACAGTGCCTGGTACATAGTAGATGCTTAATAAATGTTAATTGAATATTTGAACATTTTGGTTTCTCAGATGCTGGAAACCAGCCCCAGTGAGGTGAGAATGTTGAGGAAAAAGAAGAGACTCAAGGGGTCATGGGGGAGAGGGGTGGAAATGGGACTCAGCCTCCTGGGGCCATCAACTATAGTGTAGGGAGTTGAGGGGGGAAAGGGTGCTCAGCTCCTAGGCTCATGATCTGAGAAGTAGCAGCAGCCTGGACAGAGACAATGCCTCCGAGCAGCTGTCTCCATAGCAGCAACCTTTGTCTCTGCTCCCTGCAGCCTACCGGTCCCCACCCCCACTCCCCATCCTTGGCTGTCTACTATCTCAGGCCCAGTGCTGGGGAAGACTGGGGGAAGGGTCTCCTCTGCCTGGTCACTCCCATTCCAGTCTGGGCCTTTCCCTCCAGCTCTTCTGGCGCTACCCAGACAGACTCCAAGTCCCGACCTACTCTCTGGGGTTGCAGAGTGTCGAACTGGTAGTGGTGAGGAGGTGAGGAGGTAGGAGGATGTCATTTGGTGGCCTGGCTCAGATCCAGAGGCTGTCTCCTTGAGCAGCAGATAATTTAATTTAATGAATTTGGACAGTTCACTACATCTGCCCACACAGCTCCGCTCACCATCCAAAATGCTTCCAAAATAGTCCTGTCGGTTGTGTTGGAGCCAAAAGGGGAAATAGAACAAGGCGTAAAGGACAAGTCCCTGGAGCCTTCTGCCCTTTTGGAAAAGTCGGGGGAACTTTTCTGAAGAGCTTGGGTGGGATTTCTTAATCTGCCTTTCCTTCCAAGGAATAGGGCAAAGGTGCCTCCCTCCCCACCAAAGTTTCACACACACACACACTCACACACACACACACACACACACACACACACACATACATCTATACATCCATATACACATACAGATACACGAACACACACAAAATGGAACTATAAAGTGTCAAGACAGGTTGTCGGGTGGAATTCATAGAACCATTCCCTTGCTTAATAGTCATACCTCACACGTTGTACTTGTACAAACATATACACCAACACATTAATGATGACGATGATGATGATGATAGCTAATAGTTGTTAAGTGCCTACTATGTGCCAGGCACTATACTAAGTGCTTTACTGTTACTATCTCATCTGTTCCTCACAACAGACCTGGCAAGTAAGTACTATTATGTCCATTTCACAGACAAGGCAAGTGAGGCAGAGGTTAACCGCCTTGCCCTGGGTTGCACACCTAACAAGTGTCTGAGGTCAGATCTGAACTTAGGTCCTTCTGACTCCAGGCCTACCATTCTGCACACTATGCCACCAGCTGTCCCTTTATAAATACATGCGTGTGTGTGACCTCCGTTTGCCTCAGTTTTCCTCATATGCCAAATGGGGATGATAAATAGAATATATACCTCACAGAGTTGTTTTCAGTCCCAAATGAAATGTAAAATGCTTTGTAAACCTTAAAGGCTATATAAATATTAGCTGTCCTTGTTAGCATTCCATTATTGTCAAAAAGCCATTACTGTGTACTCTTCCCATGGTGTGGGGCTACATGCAGTACAAAAATATCTCCAGAGACTCAGTCTCTTCTTTCTGGGAGCCCACAGTCTGAAAGATACACGTATACACACATATATGTACACAAACACACACATAGTATATACACATGCAGAATGACAAACACATATGCATGCAAACACACACAAAGCGTGACCATCACACCAGGACAGGAAGACACACACATAGACATATGCAAACACACCCAAAGAGGGACAGTCACACCATGCACATGTAACCACTTGTAAACCACACACAGAGTGACAATCACCAGGACAGAAAGACACACACACTGATCCATTTACACAAACACACCCAGAACCGTGGAAATGCACCGACACAATTATGAAGACAAGGCAATGATGCTCAGAAGAGGGAGGTTATCGTTCTATACCATGGGCACAACCTCTTCTGGACACCCTTCCCCATTGTCCCCGGGGAGACCCCACCCCCAGCCCATCCCCGTGGGTGCTGCACAAAATGCGCCAGATGTTCCGTGGGCAGACACCTCTGTGGGCTGACAAGCAGTGATTATTCGTTGCCAGCCCCACATTAAGAGAGAATTGAAGGGGAGAAGAGCCCCCACCCGTCTCAGGCTCCCTACAATAGAACCTTTGTAAGACATTCTTCTCCCCTTCCCCTCCAACCTACGTCAGGAGCAGCTACGACTGAGGGGAAAAGAAAGGGAAAGAGACAAAAGGCAAAGATGGGCCTGTCTGATCCGCCCCATCCTGTGGGGGGGGCGGGCACCCTGCTCCTCACTCACAGGACTCATTGCATTGACGATAGAAGAGACTCTTTTCTGGCCAAAGCAATTGATTTGGCTCGAGTCAAATGCCCTGATTCCAGGGTAGCCTGGCCCTGGGCTTAACCTGATTTGTAGGGATTTGAAATTGAGAGCCATGAAAAGTAGAGAGAACAGGATGGTCTCTAATTTGGAAGCCCTGTCAGTATAGCAAAGAGAGGGCCCTCACTGTGTGTGTGTGTGTGTGTGTGTGTGTGTGTGTGTGTGTGTGTGTGTGCGCGCGCGCGCTTGGAATGGGCAGAGGACCAAAGGCAGAATAACTCTTTCGTCCTAATTTCAGATTACTTCCCCTTCCCCACGGTGGACCCAAACCAGAACCATACTAGGCAAATTTAGTGAGGAGGGGGTGGGGAGAAAAGAGGGGATTGGATCAGGATTCAAGGGACCATTTCCCAGTCTACCAATTGCCCTAGGGCTGCTCAGGTGCTGTGATATACCTCTTCCTTGTCTGAACATGGTTTAAAGCAAACTAGCCCCTGACCCCAGAAGGCTTCCTTCCCAGGAGGAACATTCTGAGAGGTCCCAGCATTTGAGGCTAAAAAGTGATCCAGGTCCTAGGAAGAATTCTAGGGTGAAGGGCGGGAGCAGAATAGTAATTGGAAAGAGAGGTATATATGTGGTAGGGGAGGGGGGACAACAGAGGACAAGGGGGAAGAAATCTAGGGTCTCCTCCTGTAGAAACACAGGAGTCTCTCCCTCCACCTGTTTTTCCCATCCAAGCTGCCTAGGAGCTATGCCTCCCCTCTACCTAGGGTTGTCCCTGGTCTGAAGAAGTAACATCTCTCCAATCAATGATGTCCCAAACCTGCCCCTTATCCCAGAACTGACAAGGTGAAATGTGGAGTCTCTCCTCGCCTCCCCTTGGCAAAAGGAAGCATGGGGTGGGGCGGGGGGGAAAGGGGGAGGTGTTTGATAGGACCTTGTCCTCTGCCCCAAGGGCAATAGCAGCTCTAGAAGACTCCAGAACCGAAACACAGGGCTTATCGCCCTCCTTTCTGAAGGATTGCAATCCACCGCCTCTAGATTCCCTACTGAGGTGGGTCAGCCAGTTGACATCACCCTCTCTGGCAAATCAAAGCCAGAGAGCAGACTACTGAACCGCAGAGGGTTAAAAGCTCAGGCCCTCCAGGCCAGTCTCAGTGCTGGGCACCAAGCTCCAGTGGGGGAGGGGTGAGAGAAGCAATGGGAAGCAGGGAGGGGTATTGTTGGGGGGCTTTAGAGCTTCACCATCCACGATATGGCCATTGCCCCGCCCCCTCGGCTGAGCCGCAGAGACGCTGCGGCAACAGGAAAACCAGATCAGTTCAGACCAGAAACAGTTGTGCAGCCATGAGATGGGGAAGAGCCAGGGCCTGGGCAGGGAGGAGGGGTCAGGAGCGTCAGCCAGTTCTAGGAACGCTTGGTGTGAGCCTTGGGGTTCTGCTTTGCTTGAATTTCCTCCTTTCTGCTAAGCGCACAAGCATTCAGGTCTCTGGCTTTTTCGTGAACCTCGTCAGGCCAAGTTGCCTTAAGGCTGAGAATCATGGTTCGAAGGCATTTGAGAATTCAAACCAGGTTGCTTTAGTCAATTCTCTCCATCACCAGGATTCAAATGGTAACTCCGTGATGTTCTGAGGAGGTGGAGGTAGGGTGATAACTGACTGCATCCCTAAGCCATGGGCCTTAAAAGAGGCAAAGGGACAAGAAGCTATGTCCAAACTAGGAGCCTCTCAGGGCAGAGCTGTGGGGAGGGGGACCCAAGGGCAAGGAGGGTGAGCCAAGTCAGCTCTTGCCCAACAAATCCAGCTGAGGTTCCAGTAAGAATTCTGTGGCTGAATGGCAAAATTCGAACAGTAGAGAGTTGGGGGTGGGGAGTTGGAATGAAAGATAAGGGAGGAAATCTGGCTCTAGGAGCCCCCGCCCCAATCGCCTCTTGTACAGAAACAGAGAAGACCAAGCCATGATTTGATTTTTTTCCCATTTAATGCAAAATACTGCAATATAAAACAGTGTTAAGAGAACTTCAGTTCTCCTAGGGTAGAGGTGAGGTGAGGGTGGTATGGAGAAAGAAAGGTGTGGTGATGTAATAGAATTATGGGGTTTTGCACCTTGCACCTCCCCACTCCCAAGAGCATGAAGCCCTGTGCTTGCTTCCCACTCCCCACTATGGTCTCTGCCCTGGCCCCACCCCTTGTCCACCCCTCCCCTACTCCCATCATTCAGGGCCCAGAGTTCTCTGGGCCTGATTCTTCCTGGATTGGTTTGAAATTTGAAGAAATGGGGCAGGGGACCCAAGCTAGTATGACTACCAGGTTTGGGATTTTTCTCCTTCTGGCTATAACAAGAACATTGAAGGCTTTGGAGCCCATGTTCCACATCAAACCAAGGGCTGTGAGTATTTTGGCTCCAAGCAGCATAAAATATGAGAATTCAACTACAATTTACCCAAATTTGAAGAATCTGGAGATTGAAGAACAGGAAAATGAGTGAGACAAAGTTGAGGGAAGGCAGGCTCTCTCATACTTCTTCTTCCTTCTTCCTCATCTCTAGTTTGTAGACAATCTGGTAGCCATCATCCCAAGCATAAAGTTGGCGCTCTCGAGGGTTATATCGGAGGCTGGCATGGGCTCCATAACGACGGGGGAAGTAAGGGTGTGCTGCCTGCTCTGGAGTTAGCGCACCGCTGGCATCAAAGGAACACTGGACACGGGCACGACTGGCAGGGCGGGTGTTATAGACAACATAAAGCGCCCCACAGATGACAAAGGCAGCCTCTGCATTTTCCCGTGGGCAGGGGGTGTCCCACTGCTGCTCTGTGTCCAATGTCTGTGGGTCCAGCTTGGCCAGGCATAAGTGCCTGTCATCCTCCTGGGTGGCATAGACAGCCCACAGCCCCTCCTCATCTGCTGCCAAGTCAATATATGTGTCCTTAGAGAGCCCATAGGGAGGGATTAGCCCTTCAGCGGGGAACACGGAACTGTCCACCACAGTCCGGTTTGCCAAATGGAATTTGATGAGCTGCAACATGTCCCCTCGATCCTCACCTCCACCTGGTCCCCCCGGGGGCCTTCGAGCATAGTAGAGGAATCCTCCATATACCAGTTGCCCAGTGCCCACCCAGGGGAATGGCAGCCGGACACGAGATGCTTTGCGGGCAGCTGATGAGAGGGTGAAGTCACGCAAGCGTGGGAAGACATAGGCTGTGTCATTTTGAGTCCCATCAAGCACAAAGATCTTCTCTGATGGCCCCAGTGGGTCCTTGGTCCACATCCCTGCTGAGCTCCCAAAACGCTTCAGGATCTTCATGGATCTCACCTGGGAGATTGTGTGACTACATTCTGGTGAAGAGAAGAAGGGTTATGGGCCTATACCTCACATCTCTCTAGATGAGCCACTCTGTGACAGCTGTCATCAGTCTGTCCAGTGGCCTGTAGAATGAGCTGTACTTTTCTAGTATGGGGAAGAGAAGGGACCCACAGTACCCTAAGTCCCTAGAAGCCCTAGGCATGCATCATGGGCATTTACCCAGCTAGCTTTGAGGAGTTGAGCCACCCTAAAGAGAGGGAATAAAGTAAGGAAGCCCTGGAGAGATGAGGGGATTCTGGAAGGAGTAAGGGTATATCTGTTTTTTCATCACTCACCTGTCAAAAGGTCATACTTCTCATTCCTTCTGCCTTTGGCCTTGGCCCCAGGTCCTCCTGTTGTCTTCTCATCTACCTCTATACACGGTGGGGCAGGATTCTGGGTTTCTAGGTAGTCAACCTCCCGCTCCAGCCGGTCTACCCTGCCTGCGATGCTGTCCGCCTCAGACCTGAGGGTTTCCCGTTCCTTTTCTGCTGCCTCCAGCAGGGGTAACATTTTGTTCTTGAAGTCCCGAAGCTCAGCAGCCTGTCGGCTGCTCTGGTCCTGGCATTGGGCCAGTCGCTCCTGAGATAAAGAGTGAAGGGTAAGAAGGAGCAAAGGGAAGAGGCAGGTGAAGGAATAGGTACACAGTCTCAACCAAGCCTCACAAACACCTTTGGATCCCCATGGCATGGGAACCAGATGACCCAAGGTGCCAACCATCAGGAACCAAAAGGGTGGAAACTGTAAGCCAGATCATAGAGTTATAGGATCCTAATGCTAGAAAGGGCCTTATAACTAGGAGTCCAGTGTTATTTCCACGCTGGTTCCCACACCCCTGGAAGTTCTAGCTTCAGCAGAAGCATCAGTAGCATCTGGGATCACCCCCATCTCACATTTCTTAGTCCCACCACCTATCCTTCTCCATTCCCAAGCCCAGGTCAATTAAAGAAAAGTGTGCTAGGGAAACACCAACATCATTAGGGTTTATCTTAGAATTTCATAATAAAGAAGGCACCTTAAAAATCATTTAATCCAACTTTCTTATCTTATAGATGGAAAAACAAGCCCAGAGCTGGGGAGTGCATTCCACAAGTACAGAGAGCATCTTAACGGCAGAGTCCAAAGACAGCCTCTTAGGAGTTTCCTCCCTTATCTCTCACTGCACACAGCAGGGCGCCTCTGGAGTGAGGGAGAAAGCTGGAGCTGTATAAAGACCCTGAACTGGGGACGGGGCTAGTAGGGATGGGCATGGGGGACCCTCACCTCCAGGGCAGCCAACCGGCGCTCCATGTACTCCACGAGGTGGTGCTGCTGTCCCTGAAGGGACTTGGGAAGGGACAGGAGAAACAGAACAAGGAGAGGAGTGTGGGGCCCCATGGCAGTCAGGCTTCAGTGTGGGGCTGGAAGGGAAAGGAAGGAGTGTACAGCCTGCGTCTTAGGCTCAACCCCTGGGTTAGCTTGGGAGGCGGGGGGGAGTCTGCAGCCCGGAGGGGAGGGGGCGGTGCTGCGTCTTTTCTGGGTCTCTGGGTCTCTCTCACCACTCTGGAATGCTTTCACTGCTTCCTCCCCCCCTAATCCCCCACCTCCTACTCAAGCTGATCAAATACAGATGGTCCCACTACAGGGTGGCCAGAAGCCTGAACTACCTCCCTCCTAAGCTGAAGGCTCCCCAAGAATATGGAGGGGAAAGGGCAAGCTAGCCCCTATGTCCAGCAGTGGCCAGGGGGAGTAAGATGGAAAAGGGAGGCTGGAACTATGTTTGGGTCCCTGGGAAAACCCTGCAAAGCTCCATCCCTGTGGTTTGAACTTGTGGTTCTAAAACTGATTCCTTTAAGAAATTCTGACTTCCCTTCAATCCTTCTCCTTCTCTCTACAATAAGAGGGAGGGTTTCTTGGCCCGGCTCAGGAGAGTAGGCTGGCGGAGCTCTGGGTGGGGGAGGAGAAGGGACAAAACTGCTTGGTTGATGGGGAGGAAGATGGGGGGAGGGTGGTGGACCGGTTCGTTCCAGACTTATCTTCTGCAGCTCGTTGGCGCCACCTCGTGCCAAATACCTGGTCTTGCTCCCACATTTGTCTGGGAAATTGAATCATAGAATCTTGGAGTTGAGGGGACCCCAAAGGGCATACAGTCAGTACCATGGAACTAAAAGGAAATACAGAGGCCATCTAGTGCCCTCATCTGACAGATATGGAAACTAAGTCCCAGAGAGATAAAGTAAGGTATGGTAAGCTCCTTGAAGGCAGGGACTGCCCCCTTTTTTGTATCTCCAGCACTTAACACAGTGCAGGCATACAGTAGGCACTTAGTATTTACTAAATTACTGAACTTGTCCAAGATGACATGCAGTTTAAGTGGAAGAAGTATTTTTTGAACCCTGGTCCCCTAACTTCGAAGCTGGTGCTACTTCCATAATACCAAGCCTGTGGCTGAGCAGGATACCCTTCTATGACCAGAAAGAGGGAGAAGCTCCTTCTTCTCCTTCAGTTCCAATGTAACTCTCAAAGCTAAATCTAGATAGATACAGAGATTGTAGATATATTGTACATATACATATATACACATTGTACATATAAATGGATATTGTACATCAATATATAGAGAGACATTTTAGGCAGCTAGTTGGTGTAATGGATAGCATGCTAGACCTGGAAGTACGAAAGCTTAGTTCACGTCCAAACATCTCAGACACTAGTTGTGTGACCCTAATTCATGGTCCTGGTCCTGTCCTTGAGGACCAAGGAGAATAGCCTAATTCCCCTTTCTATCTAACAATTCTTCAAATACTTGAAGACAATTATCATATATGCTACCCCTTGCCCAGATGAAAGGGAAAGGGACCAAGCATTTATTTATTAGGTACCTACTATGCACTAAGTACTTTATAATTATTATCTCCTTTGATCCTCACAACCACCCTGAGAAGTAGGAGCTATTATCCTCATTTTACAGCTGAAGAAACTGAGGCAGAGGTTAAGCAACTTGCCCAGAGTCACATAGCTAGCGAGTATGAGGTGGGATTTGAACTCAGGTCTTCCTGATTCCAGGGCACCCATGCCCCTCCCCAGCACTCTGTGCACTATGGCACCACCCAGCTGTTTTCTGGGATCTTAACAACTTGCTCGCCCTGATTTGACACTTAATAAATTCTTGGTCCCTTCCCCTTTCATCTGGGCGATGGGTGGGGGAATATGATAACTGACTGTTTTCAAGTATTTGAAGGGCTGTTTGATAAAAGGATGGTTACTTGGGAGGCCCAAGAAGCAGCCCCATACATACCCTGAGGTGAAACCAAGTCACTAGCAAGTTAGTACGATTCCACATGAAAGAGAACACCAGCCCTAAAGAAGCTTTTCCCTGTTACCAGACTATAGTGCTCTTCTGTTTCACAAGGTATGATTTTGCCCTCTATAAAGTAGGTATTTCTTGATTTCCTGTACCCTTTCCCCAAAGGCTTTAAAAATGCCATTTTCTCCTTTCACCAGCATATGTCTTTAAGGAATTCAAATTAATTTTAATATTTATCTAAGCAAAGCATAATTAGAAAGGAAAAGGCGGAGGTGTATATTCATAGGGATAGATGAGCTGGCACAAAGGGGCTGGCCTCTGAAGCAGGACCACCTGGCTTTAGGGTGTGTCCCCTTGGACACAATACTGGCTTCTCTTCCCTGGACAAATTTCTTAGGTCCACAGGAAAATCTAAGGCTTTAAGTTGCAGAGGAATTGTGGATCTGCCTTGGTACAGAGCTTCTCACTGGGAGTTCTCTTTACCAAGGAAACCACAGGCACTGCACCAAAATAATAGGTATAGAGGTAAGAGGCAACATGACATAGTGGACTGAATGCCGGACTTTGTAGTTTCTTTCATTAGATTGTCACCTCCTTGAGGGCAGGGACTGTCTTTTGCCTTTCGTTGTATCCCCAGTGCTTAGCACAGTGCCTGACACATGGTAGGTGCTTAATAAATGTTTATTGATTGATTAACTTGCAGTCAGAAAGACCTAGGATCCCATCCCACTCCTGACTCTCCTATAGTTATGTGGACCTGGTCAAGTTGTCACTTAGCTGCTTGGCCTCAGGAAACTGCCTAAGACTCTAAGTTCATATTTGTACCTGTGTGGGATGAGTTCCCACACTAATAATAAAATCATATGTATTTGATATGTTGATATATATGTAGATAGGTATACCTACATGTTTTTTGCATGTATGCAAACATGGTGGATGAATATAAACAGTAGATTCATGATCTCATTGGTTGCAAGTACTGCCGCCATGTCAGATCACAGACCATCTTACACATTCTTGGCTCTGACATCTAGTACTGGGGTGAACTTGGTCACTTAACTTCTCAGAGAAAATTCCCAAACTATAAAATCAGGGGATTGGACGAGGTTATCTGTATGGTTCCTTCCAGTTAAGGTCATATGATCTTCATCCTTTTCACCCCATTCTTTCAATAAACCTTCCAAAGACCTTCCACCCAAAGTGATGCAGGCTTCATGCTTTTTTTAAAAATTATCTTTTAGATAGGCATCAATGTGGCACTCAGGTTGTTCATATGTTGCCATTCTTTGTTCATAACCTTTCCCTCTTCTGTCTCAAGGTATATTGTCTTAGACAATACCTTTTGTGTCACATCTTGTACCCAAATCTCTCTTTCCTCACTCCATGCCCCCCCCCATACACAGGCACCACACAGGCACCCCAAATTGGAAATAGTTATTTTGGGATTTGTCTAGGATTATCTAATTACTTGCTTGAGATAATCAGATAATCAAGGACTTCACATAGTTATAATCTACATTTCAGGTCCAGAGGAATCAATTCAATCAATCAAGTGTTAGAATCATAGGATTTAAAGCTGAAGGGGATCTTAAATCAAGTCCTATTCATTCATTTTATAGATGAGAAAAAAATGTGGATCTGTCCAAAGTCCTACAATTAGTAAATGGCAGAGCTGAGGTTTGAACCTAGGTCTTGACTCCAAATCAAATGTTCTTCTGCCACACCACTGCACTGCCTACTCATGCTGTTGCTTCCAACCTCATCATTTGCTCTCAAATCAACAGCTCTCTCCAAAGGTCCCAATGATCACCAAGTCTAATGGCCTTTTTTCAATTTTCATCCCCCTTGATCTCTCTGTGATCTCTGCCATTGTCAATCTCCCTCTCCTCCTTGATACCTTCTTCTCTCTAGGTTTCTATAACACTCCTCTATCCTGATTCTCCTACCCATCTGACCTCTCCATCTGTTTCCTTTGCTGGATCTCCCAACCACATCATGCCTGTCATGAGGCACACAGGGCTCCGTCCTCTTTTCTTCTTCCTCTATAATATTTTGCTTGGTGATCTCATCTGTTCCCATGGTTCCAATCATCATTTCTGTACTGATGATTTGCAGATCTACTTATCTAGCCCTAAACTCAAACCTCCAGCTGCCTATTAGATAATCTCAAACTACCTCGAATTCAATGTGTCCAAGACTGAATTCAACGTCTTTCCGCCACCCCATCCCTGTCCCCGCCACCCTCCCAGCTTTCAAACTCCCCCATTACTGTCCAAGGCACCACCATCGTCTTAAGTCACCCTCAGCTCTCTTGAGTCTTTCTCAGGCCCCATATCCAAGGTGTTGTCAAGGCCTTATTTCAACCTTCGTAGTTTCTCTCCTGTATGCCCCTTTCTCTTCTGACATCATGACCACCCTGATGCATCATCACCTCACCCTAGACTATAACAGTAGGTTTCTAGTTGACTCCCTGCCAAAAGTCTCTCCTCATTGCACTCAGCTCTGACCTGGTCACCCACCTTTCCCATTCATTAACTCCCATGGCCTCCTATCACCTCCAAGATCAAATAGGAAATCCAGTTTTGCAAAGCCCTTCACAACTCGGCCTCCTCCTTTCTAGTCTTCTTTCATCTTCCTCTCCAGGCCCACCACATAATTTGTGACCCAGTAATGACTGACCTCCTTGCCCTTCCTAGAAGATACTCCACCTCCAGACTCGGCATTTTCCCTGACCCTCCTCCATGCCTGTAATACTCCCTCTCCCTCCTCTTCTCAGCCTCCTGGCTTCTCTGGCTTTCTGCAAGATGTCTTTCCTAATCCCCCTTAGCTCTAGTGCTTTCCCTTTATTGTCCCCAATTTATCCTGTATTTGTTTGCATGTCATTGCTTTGTGTTCTCATCCATTAGACTATGAGCTCCTGGAGAGAAGAGTCTTTTGCTTTCCCATCCTCAGTACTTAACAGTGCCTAAAACATAGTAGGTGCTTAATAAATGCTGTTTCTTCAGCCTAACAACTGTAGAAGCCCCAGAGCATAAAAATTCCAAGACCCATTCACCTGAAAAGGTCAGACAAATGGAGCTTATGTTTAAGAGCAGCAGTAACAGGTTCTGGGAAACTTTATCTCCTTGGCAAATTCTCCTGGGCTCTGACACTCATGTACTTCACTGGAGAAATGAGGTTCAGTTTGGAAACTTGAGAACCCCAGCAGAAGTGCCACTTCCCTTAAGGAAGGCTGACGCCTCCAGGATGCTGCAACCAGTGGCGGGGCTGGGGAGTGGGAGGGTGGAGTGAGGAGAAGTATCTTGTTGGGGTAATTCCTCCTCCTTCTGCAGTGGATGTTTAATGACAACACTGGGAAAAATAAAGTTTCATTAGCCTGCTGCTTCCAGGTCTGCTTCTAGGTCCTAGTCCAGATGGGCCTAAGAGGGCTTTGGGAGCCCCATTAATTGCAAGCACTCCTCACAGAAATGTGCATCTATGGCTCATCTGTAGTGCTCTTCTTTGGGATGCCCACAGCAGAATTTTACCATCCCGCAATCGATCCTTTCTTGATGCCCCACCCTGTCCCCTGTCTCCCCAACATGAGTCACAAACAGCCATATGGATCAGAAAATTAACCCATTTTATTTGATGCCTTGTAATTGCTCTACATTTTACCATATTATGTAGAAAATACTGAAAATACAAGCTACTTTGTAAAACCAAAGACAAACATTGAATCCAAAGATAAACTATGTTTTACACAATGGACCCTTTTCCCATAGTTAGTATTAAATTTTAAATATCTATATTTCTTTTGTTAAAATGATTATTTTACATATCCCCTAAGTACATCTGCAATACAAACATAGATCAGTAATTCTCAGAAACTACCTGTTTCTAGAGGTTCGTAAAAGGAAGAGCACAACCAGAAAAAGGGGGAAAGCAAGTTTAAATGGCACACAATAACTAGCATGTCAAATACATTTAATAAAGGAGGAATTCCATTGCAATATCGAGGATTCAAAGCAGAAATACTAACATTACAGAGAATGTACATAGAATGTACTGCTACATGTACTGAGATTATTTTCAAGCTGAATCTGAAATCACACATTATATAAAGTTGAGCAACAAACAACCATGTAGACATGCTGCACCACCCATCAGTTAAAAAAAATCAAAAAGGAAGCAGGCTCAGGCCATTCCTGTCACTGAGGGGCAATTTCATTTCATGCCTTGTCCCCAAACAAACCATCCTAACCAATGGATTCTGCTTAACGGTGATGAGATGAGATGTGTAATTAATTGCTCTGAGTGGCTGGCTGGGGGCAGCCCTGACTTCTCTGACTAGAGATGAGCAGATAGATGCCACTTCAGACTTGGTAGGACTGGCCCAAGATGCAGTTCTCTGTCCGGGGATTTCCAGCCCAAGACTGACAGTCACTCAGTTACCCCATGAGTGTTCCTGAAGAGCCTCTATAGAACACCACAGACTGAGGATGGCAGTTTTGCCAGCACTCCCTGCTTCCTCTTGCCTTGTAGTAAGAGATGGGAGAAGTTCACCTTCTGAGGGAGGGCCTGAGGCTCAACAAGATTTCTTTAAGCTGATTTGATTTCAGGTCATTCTGACCCAGCCCAACTACTCTATGAGCTCAGTAGGTTTCCCTCATTTGGGAAAAACTACAAGGACAGTCTAAAGCCATTTCTCAAGGTAACACCCTACTCAGCAAGCACATGCAATGTAATCTTGGTCAATCTAAACGCCAATTTGCAGCCTCAGACTGAGAATTGTCAAAATGCTTAAAGCCACAACTCTAGAAACATACTTAATATAACTGCATACAATCTTGGTCATTTCTTCCTCAGCGGAGTCAGGCTTATATTTGAAATGAGATCTATCTACTTGTTGGCTTTGAGAGGGTAGATTTTTCTGCATCTCATAGTTTCTATGGAAAACACACACACAAACACACACACACACACACACACACACACAAATCCTGTTCCCTGGAGAGCAAGGTTACAGAACAGGAATTTCATTCAAAACAATTTGTGTATTGGGTAAGAAAATCAGCATGTGCTTGGCAATAAATAGACATGAAGTTCGCACATGCTGACCAAAAAAAAAAAACAATCCAAAAAACCCTTTTCAACACCAGGGACTGCTTAGCTATCATGACACAGATAGTGCCAAAAACACACCTTTAATGAAACGACTAAAAAATATACACAACACAGACCAGCTCCTGTCAGGCTGTACAAATGACCTGTCCCGTCTCGGAAGCCCTGACTTCTCACAATGAAGAAGCTCCAAATACCTCAACAACTCCTCAGTGTTTGACCCGGATCAGAGCTTGCTGCCCGGGGCCCAGTGAAATCTCCTGTCTCCATCTGGCACCTCCCTGACACCATCTCTACACCAGTCCTAACCAAGTGGAGTGGCTCCCCACCCCCAAATACACTCCTCTCTCTCCTCAACACCCTCAACTCACCTGGGCAAGGAGCTCAGGACACAAGGACAATCCCACAGCTCGAAGGTCCCCAAGAATAAACAAGCTGTTCCCTGAACTCCCACATTCCCTCATGAGCCGTGGGGCTTCAGTTTCCTCTTAATACTAGTATTATTCCCACTAAGAAACCTCTGTGAGTTCCCTGTCACCAGTGGTGTCACAAAGCTCCTCCTCATGAAACGGGGACACAATGAGCTACACAACAGGCTCTTTGGTATAAACACATCAGTTTTTAAGGTTTTTTTCCCCCCAAACAAGCAAATATTTTACAAGGAATGTCAACTATTAGCAGGAGAGTGAGTGCCACACTGGAAAAAAAATTCATCCTAAAGGTGATTGCACGTGCTTTTAGAAAAAAAAAAATTTTTTTTTTATTTTTTATATTGCTTGGTTCTTAATCACCTGCTTCCTGAACTCTCTCACAGGAGCAAGGCAGCAAATACACAACATGAGAGCCACATGAAAAGCAAAGTTTCTGAGGAAATTAGCTGAGGCTCAAAATCAAGTGGAGTTGTTTTTCATTCTTTTTTAATGCTGACAGGGAAACTGAGAACAATACATTTCCACAACACACTAGCTACGAATCCTGCTCAGATAAAGCTCAGTGGACTGTGGAGGATCCACGGGGCTGAAACACTACATTATCATATAAGGCACTACAATAAAAGGGGCGGGGGGGGGCAGGAGAGGGGGAGGGAGGGAAGAGACACACACCAAACAGCTCCTCACCACACACACCTGTGCAAAACAATCCTAAGGTCTCCGCTCCTTGCGGGCGCCTCCCTCCACTGCTCTCTCACTCAGTGCTATGGTGATGTGCTCTAAAACTGCAATTTGTTCACATACATTCCGACACAGATAAGTTCATTTTGGTTTAAATACAATGGAGACATCGATTCCATCCCTAGGGAACATTGGAGGGTCAGACACACACACCAAGTACAGAGTTCAAGTGTAGTCACTACACATTTTGATTACAAAGAACATTTGGGGTTAGCAGGAAAATTGTGTTATAGTTTTTCTAATCGATATGTACATATTTAATTATGCAAAATATTAAAACACCACCATTACAAAACTTCTAAAATATTTTTAAATTCAGTAATAAATTTTTAAAATCTGTTTTTTCTTTTTTTTTCTTTCCACAATTCCAACATGCACTTATTGTATAAGTCTTAATGAGAGGGCATTCCATTTGCTGCTGACATACCAAGGAAGCTGAGTAAAAAACTATACACAACATGTCCTTTAACTTCCTCTTCAAGCAAATCACATAAAATAAAAGGCGAGGTGAGGGGGGAAAAATAAGAGTGGGAAGAAAAAAGCCCTGTGCTTCTTAGTAAAGAAATTCTGCCCTGGGAGAGATCAGGTGTCAAATGAAAATTTTGAACAAATCCCTTAAGCGCTGCTCCCCCCTCCCTTACAGTCTGTGAGGCCAGGCCCACCTCCGCCAGTATAACATAATACAATTAGATCTTGGAGAGAATTCCGACAGGAAGGGTAAAACCACACAACAGCAAAGACAGTAACATTAACAACGACAACCACAATAATAATAATAATAATCACCTTAATTTAATGGCTTTTGCAATGATAAAAGTTAAGCTGAATCACAGACTTTTAAAAAATAATTTAAAAAGAATACATGGAGCCTTTCACGATGGGTGTGGATTTTCCCCACACTCAGTTGCCAGCCAATGGTGAGCTGCCTGATCACGTGGCTTTACATCAAGCACAGGAGTAACTGAGAGCACCCCAAGAGCAACACTAAGTGATATGCAACGAGTTCTGCAGAAACAGCCACTGCCTAGTGAGGACAATCCAAGTCACCAAGACAAAACTAAAACATCAAGAGTTTAAAAATGTCCATAAAGCTAAAATGTGCACGCTATTTTGGGGGAAAATGCCTGATACAAACATACAAGTAACGTGCAAGCTGCTGCTAAAACCTACAAGGCAAACAAGCCTTTGTTCAAAACAAATTTCAAATGAGAGTTTCCTCTTTTCTCACTTGTGATCAAAGTTTAGTCTCCTACATCAGCATCCTCCTCTGATCAGCGGTTACAATACGGCATTAAATAAAGAGGGACCTGTCTTTAAAAGCATTTCTAGAAATCATGTAAGTCAGAGTTAAAATATTTTCCAGAGGACAACCTTAAAACGGTCCCTCTCTTGGTAACAGAAGAGGTTGGCCCCCTATGCAGAAGGTGGAGAGCTGAACTCTTCAATCAGCACAAACACTGTCAGAAAACAAAGAATTTAAAAAAAAAATAGAACAGCCTTTGGGAGACTACAACAATGCCATCAATACAGAGACAGATTCCCAGGGGGAAAAAAAACCAACCTTCCTTCTGCTTTGGCTGGCTCCCTGGACAGGGATAGCAGGGGGCTTTAAGTGAGGTTAAGGGAAGGGCTTGATATTCCCCACTTCCAAGACCTTTATGCCAGGAATGGATGATAACCATGCCCCTGTTCCCATGCCCACTGACTACAAGTAAGAATACTGGCTGATCTTCGTGGGACTGAGTGGGTATCCAGTATAAATTGTTGAGCCTCGAGAGGACCCAATGTAGGACTGGGTGGCAAACTGTTGCTGGTACTGGGCAGGAGCCACACTGGCCGAGGTGAGAAGGCTCGGACCAACACTGACAGGGACCTGGTGGACCAGGGTGCTAGGATGGGTAGTATAGGCTGCAGTGTGCCTCGAGGATCCCTGGGGGGAGAAGAGATGTGCAATGGAGCTGGTGGAGCCCAGGGCAGCTGCAGAGGTGGGCGCAGCATAGGTGTACAGGTGGGGCTGGCTTGGCAGATGGGCAGGGGCTGGGGCCAGATGCGGGTGTCCTGTTGAGTGCAGTGGACTGCCATGCTGAAAGGTGTAGGGGGCTTGGGAGAGCGGGGCCACGAACGCTTGCTGCCGGCGGGGAGCGGGGTTGCTGCTTCTCTCTTGCAAGGATGGAGCGGCTGACTGCTGGTTCTGGAAGAAGGAAGAAGGGAAATGAGGGGTCATGCAGTCATTCTGGCTCAGGACACCACAGCAGCAGCAGCAAAGGCTCCTAAGACAGCTGGCAAAGCCTTTCTGGTTACTAATCCATCCACCCCTCTTGGCTGAAGGCAAGCTCTTCTTTCCCCCACAGCAGGATTCCAATCTTCAATGTCCCTCTCTAGGGGCCAGTTCTCCTCTGGATCTAACAATCACCACCTCACCTCACCTTATTCTGCTCATTGCCCACTCGTCATCCTGAAGAGACTGAAGAATTCTGAGCATCTGAGCACCCCTTAGTTAGTTTCTCCTTCCCTTGTCTTATCTTCTCACCTTTCCTTTTGCCTAGTCTTCATCTGGGACTCCTCCAATGTCTCCTCTCTTCCCTCTGACACACACTGCCTGGTCATACTCTCCTGTGCTACTTCTGGGCTTCCTGGAGATATCATAAACCACTCCCTTCCCTTCCACCCCACTCCCCACCAAATATGAGCCAAGAAATAGAGTCTGCTCAAACAACAAAACTATCATTCCTTGCCAACCAGAGGGTTAGATGGAAGAGGGGAGCACAACAATAAGCAGAGCAGAGGGCAGTTGCTTGGACAGCCAGAGAATTGGATCCCTTTTTCCTTGGACCATGTGGAGATTAAGTTAACTCTGATCTAGAAGGAGAAGGAAAAGATTCTGCAGTGGGGCCTGGAAGCAGCAAAGCATCAGACAATGCAGAACCAGGTGCTGGCCTGGACGTGCCAGGCTCTCTCTACGCTCTCAACCATTACTCCTTTGGGGCAAGCAAGGGGATCTCATGGGGAACCTTGCGTATGAGGCTGACCACAGAGTTGGAAAGAAGAGATGTGACATATGCAGATTTGGCAAAGGACAAAGCATGCCAAAGGGCACTTCATTTGGCTTTATTTGGTCAAGAATTCATTGGGGGCTGGGATTCTCCAGGGAATAACCTAAACAGAATCCAGCAGCCCTTAATGCTTACCTGGCTAAGATTGAGTGGCTGTGCTACGTTTGCTCCCCCACGCTGAGTCCGGTACCCTGTGGGGGTGATGCAGCAGCCAGATGGCTGACCGCTCACTGAGGCAACTGGCTTGGTCTTATTTGTCAGGAGGCCTGAAAAAGGATCATGAAGGAGTTAGTCCTGGGTAGACAGCTATTCAGGAGAGCTAAGCTCATTTCATGGTTACTCTCACTTCATATGTCCATAACACCAACGTATTGAGGTGGCACTATATTGAACCGAATGTTGCTTTGTAGGTTTCCTATTTCATCAAATTAACACCTGAAGGTCAAAGTCTATGTATAACAACTTTAATGTGCTAGAAAATAAAGCCTTATTACATCCTAAATGCTAAAGCATCAGCAGGCTGCCCTCAAAAGTTCTCAACACATCAGTTTTTCAATCTTTTTATCTGCTTCTGTGAGCCGCCTCTCATCAGTGCAAAAGGACAGATGGGGCATTTGTTCAGTGACCTCCTGATTACCCTAAAGGTCTTGTACTTTTCCAGTGAGAATGGAATAGCATTGGACTATAGGCCTGAAAATTCTGTCCACTGGCTTGATATGTTGAGGGCTCATCTGCCTGCACTGGAAAGGTTTTCTATCCTAGATTGCAGGTCTCAGATGCCAGGCAGAAATACTGTAACTGGGGGCAGCTAGGTAGCGCAGTGAGTAAAGCACCAGCCCTGGAGTCAAGAGGACCCAAGTTCAAATCCGGCCTCAGACACTTGACAAATGTACTAGCTGTGTGACCTTAGGCAAGTCACTTAACCCCAACTGCCCTGCCAAAAAGCAAAAAAAAAAACAAAAAACCATAACTGATACATTACATAAGCTAGGCTGGAAAAATCATATTCCATGTGGCTCTGCATGCCTCACCCACCAACAGGACAGTCTACGGTAATCACTAATCATGTAACTGAGCTGGGGGCCAATACTCTTAGATCTAAAGGAAAAAAAGAAGAATCTATGAGACAATCCTGATCTTGTCCTTTTCTAGACGGCTACTAACAGCATTATTTTAAGATCTGAAGGAATCTTGGCTGATTGTAATTATTTTTTAAAATTTCTCCATCAACTCTCTACTTCAGGACTGTCCAGCTTTGGGGTTATCTGTGCAAATTTGTAATTCCAAGCCATTTTCTCCCTGTTATCCATACATCTAACCCACCTCTCCATTTTAAGTAACTGGTACTTCCAGGAATGCCAATAATTTTAAATATCAGCTGAAATAAAATGCTGCCCAAAACAATTCTATAGTGTGAATAGAATATAGTGAATAGTGTGAATATTTTTTGAATAGCTGATTTTTAGGAAAAACAATGCTATTGCTCTACAACATCAGCATGGATAACTGGGAAAAGTCTGTAAGGTTAACTCCTAGTCAACATAACCTAGATGGTCAGAAGAGACTCTCATGGCTAGGCCTTGTACCTTTGCATCTGTTTTGCATCTGACACCCACCTGAGGCCTGGGTTGCCACTGTGCAATCACCAAGTTGAGCTTTCAGGGGTGGCACAATGATGGTTCTTGCCCCGGGGCCGTCAGTCACAACCCGGCCAGGTCCTTCCAGGAGAGGCCCTGTATTGCCCCGAATTGCAGCCAGAGTATCTGTAGAATACGGACTGCTCAGAGATGAGTCGGAGTCAGGAGAGTCATTGACAGTAACATAGCTGATGACGTTGGACCTTGGCTTCATGCTGGAGCTGCAGAGGAGAAAGTTCATGAAAATCCAACTGTCCTTTCAGCAAAGCCTCCTAGCTGGTGGGCCTCCCTTGGGTCTCTAGGACTTTCCAGATATCCTAAGCAAAGCTAATAGTCTTCTCCAACACCACCTTTATGTCACTCTTGAGAAGCCAAGAGTCTATGGCGGCTGACAATCTAGCGCCTGAAATCTCTACGTCCCATCACACGCAGTAAAGATCATCTCCCCGGCCCCATTTCTCATTATCCCCCAACAGATTCTGTTCTGTGCTGGTTAAGCACTATTGTTCCACAGAGCCTACGTGTTCTGTGCTCCTCTTCTCTGCCGGGCCACTGCAAAATCCACTTCTCCCCACTTGAAGTGTTCTTCTCTTTTAGTCTCCCCTAATCTGAGTCAGAATCTTCAAAACCCAGTTTTATCAACTACACCTTGCCCCACATTCCTTTTTAAGGAAGCCCACCTGGGCTGACAGTACTCCTGGGATCTGCACTGGGGTTGTCGGTGCACTAATTCATCTGGGTTTATTTCTATAGAACTAAATGCTTCTCTTGTTATTTTCCACACATACATGCTACCTCCCCTCACTGAATTATCAGCTCTCCAAGGGCATCCTTTTTCATTCTTCCCTCCACCCCCATCATGTCCAAATGGGATTTTAAACAAAGTAGAGGGTCAATAAATATTGGTGGCTTCGTTAAACATCTGGAAGTGATCCCATTTCACAGAACCCTGCCAAACTTTCTAGCCGAGGTCTTCTTTTGCAAACTGGCCGGTGAAAGAAGAAAATTAGGCTGGTGTTTGGTACAGCTTCAGGTTGTCTTTCTTGAGGAGGCTTCTCAGATTACATCAGCCCCCATGCCAATCCATCCATCCACTGTCTCTGACCTTCCCTACTTGTGTTCATTCTAGGAAGCAGCACGGTGTAGTGAGAACACCACCAAACTACATCTCAGAAACTAAAGCTTATTAGCTATCTGACCTTGGGTAAGTCATAACGTGGGCTAGTTTCTCTAACACGGAGACAAACATGCCTGCCTTGCTTACCTCCCAGGACTGCTGTGAGGATTGCATAAGGTAATACATGTGAAAGTGCTCATGAGACGTATCAAATACTCTACAAACATGAAGTATTATATGTTTTGGTTCGTTCATCGCTCCCCTGTTTAAGCTATAAAGTTCCTCATGGCAGGAACAATCTTGGCCCTTAAAGACACACCCCAGGCACTTATGACATGGCCACTGTACCCTGTGAGCTCAAGAAAAACTTGCTGATTGACTTCTCTGCAAAACTGATTTAGTTGGTTGAAATGTACAATGGACACGAGCACTTGCACAGCCGAGTCTGTTCCCAGTATTCAGGGAGGGATCTCAGAAGTAGACTCAGCCTCAAGCACGGCCACACTCCCCAAATGACTTTCCTCTGAATCCTTTCTTCCTGTCACAACGCCTGCTTTCCACAGAGGCGCAGCTGAGTCACCAGTGGGCGGGAGTCCGCAGTCCGAAGCCAAGGGCAGGGACCACATGGCCAGTCAGCCCTCTACCTGCTTTACCTGCTGGGCTTATACTTGCTGTCCTCCTCCTCGTCGGTGTCACTGCGGATGGTGATGACGCTCACAGGAGGGCTAGGGGTATCTGGGATGATGATGGGCTGGGGCTGATCCTGCACAGGGACCAGGGGATTATAGGAAGAGTTGGTACGGAGTGGGCTGCTGCCAATCAGTGAATAGACTTGGGTAGGTAAGACATCCAATGTGGAGACAGTTCTGCAAGAAAAGGTCACAGGGAAAGAAAGGCCAATGCTTAACCCTACAAATGAGGAACATGTTCACCAGCTTCCCTACATCTTTTTCCCATTCAGACCTGGTGTTTTTTTCTTTTATTTTATAATTAAAATAATAGATTTAATAAGAAAATAATTATGAAAACAAATACACTGACTATTGTAAACAGCTCCTAAGCAAAGAGCAAGAGGTATAAGGGGAAGCACTCTTCTTTTATGAGACCTCCCAGTCAAGTGGACAGATGCGAAAATGATCTCACACATTAAGAAAAAGCTGAGCCCAGAAAGAAAGAATGACAGTGACTAGGAAGCAGACACCTAAGTCTTCTTGCTCTGACAGAAAGATGAACCGACCAAAATTCCACCTGACAATGTAACTACTAGACCTGACCTGCCATTAGACAAGATACTTCACTACAATTCCCCAAGTATCAGGTGACAAAATCCTGCCAAGCAGGAACATGGTTCTAGACATCTATAGAAACAACGTACTTGGCCGAAGCCGGGGCTGGCTGCTTGTTCTTCTTCGAGGGGAGGGAACCAGACTGCTGCTGCCTGACGACATGAGCAACACCAACGTTGAGAGGCTGAGCTGTGGCCAGGGTCACGTGGTTCGTCAGCAGGGAGGGCTGCTGCATGAGGGTACTGTACTGGCTGCCGTGTGAGTGGGCATTCCTGGGTTAACAGAAGGAAGCAAAAGACACTGAATTCTTCAGACTTGAGGAAGACAGAATCAAAAGGAGCTAATAGGCAATGAAGCAGCCAAACAATGGAGAGAGGGAAGAAGGGGAAAAGCGAGGAAAGGAGAGGGAGGAAGGAAAGGGGGGGAAGGGAGGAAGGGAGGTAGCTGGGGGTAGGGTGGGGACAAAGAGATTGATTTTCTCTTAAAATCTGGCCTATGGATTATAACCAGGCTCACATTTCTACTATGTCATCTTATATCTTCTGAAATTTCTGGCCAAGAAATTATTTAAAACCAACTTAGATGTTTCCTGACCCCTAGGGTTCAGTCTTTTCCTTATTAGCAGCTTAATGACCTTATGTCTCCACCTGATTTGAATAATATACTCCCAGGTATTTTAAAATAAGGCTCAATCTCTCCCCTCCCTACATTCTCCCCCACCCGCTACGCCACCAAGGTCCCACACACTCTAGTGACTCTTCTCATCCTTAAATTGTTGCTTATAAAGAAATAGCAAGACACTTGCCTCCAGTCTCCCAGCTGCTGGCTACTCCCCATGGTCTCTGGAATAACTGCTGTGGGCTGGACAGAATTGTGTAGAGCTACCCCAGGCAATTGCTGCCAAGTGGAAGGCAAGAGTATCTGCTGGGTCCCTCCAGGCCAGGCCTGCTGTAAGGAAGCACACATACAGAGACCCAAACTTGACTTATCATTGGCCCCCCTCAAGAAAAATTAAATGAAAAGTTTGTTTTAAACAAAAAGTTATTTGTAGATTGTTAACTTGCAAAAATTACAAAGAAGAAAGAAAGGTCAGAGGGGCTCATGGTTGTAATTCTTATCATAAGGAAAAAGTGATATGCTACTATCTTTTGGCCACCTCCCCCAGAAGCTCTCCCCCGGGAATTGGAGGAAAAAATATCTCTGTGGTAAGAGTTTCTATTGTACTGCAGAGAAAAAGAATCAGAGTTCATAGGCGCAATTCTATTGAATGCTGGGGGGTGTTATTTCTACAAAGTACCTAGGACTATAGCCCTAAAAAAAGAAAAGAAAAAGGCTGAATCACAATGACATTAAAAGAATTATCGAACCTAAGTGTAAGCGCAGATGACGTGCATCAAACCAATTCAACCCACCAAAAAAAAAAAAGAGTAGGTCTATCATATCTTTTTGATTAAAAGAAAGAAAGACTTAAGAAAAGGGAGATACGACATGTAAACGACCAAAGGTCAAACTATTTGGCAGAAATCTAGGCTTATACTATCAAGCGCAACCTAACTGAACATAGACATGTATAGCTGCATGATTATAGAATCTAAAAATAAAGAAATGAAAAAAAGATATTTGTTCTTAATACCAACAAGTATCCTGTTTCTGCAAAATTTATTTTTGTCTTGACTTTTTTTAAAGTTCCATGAAAAACTCATCACTATAATGTATATTACTTCTACTTTGCTACATGCCATATTATTAGCAGTACACACAGCAGCAAACATGTTTACTGCATCTGCTGCTCCCAAGAGTTCTGCTATTTCCTGGAAAAAAATGGAAGCAGATTCATACACTTCCTTTTTTGACTGCTAGTCTGCAGTACAATACACCTACAATGCTTGGGGGGGACAGATGGGTCTGTTTCTTGAATTTAAAACTGCAAGACTATCAACACACGTAGTGTTTTTAAAATATTTCTGCAAGTAACAGATCCACTTATTACAAATACTGGTTCCAAACAAGAAGCCTTCAAAGCAGAGAAACTGCAAACACGTCTGCTACCAATAAGCAGAAAAATAAAAAAAAAAGAGAAATATGTTAAGTCACACCATGCGTCTTTCCAAAAGCCAACACCTGCACAAGACAAAGCATGTAGTTTAATACAGAGCAAGAAATAACATCCCAACGTGAGGCAGAAATCTGGCGTTCCAAGCGACGAACTGTTTTGACAGAGGAAAGACAAAAATATGCAAAGCTTAGCAAATGGCTAGTGCAAACTGAGGCATAGCAGCAAAGGAGGAGTGTCAACTAACACTCCTGACTTCTAAACTCCAGGTAAGCAAGTCAGAACCAGGGACTTGAGTCAAGAAATTTGCAAAAATATCTGACTACATTGCCATGTGGGCTTTACATCACTGAGATGATTAATTTAGAGACTAGGGTTGTGTTCCTTCACCAATGCTTCAAAATACTATATAACCAAGTTGTGCGCTAGTGACAGGACACTCACTCCTCCCAAAAAGTAAAAAGTATTTCAGGGAAGACGAGAAGCTGACATAAGTCACAAAGGACAAAGAACAAATTCAAATTTGCTCTGAGACCCATCCAACTAAGAGAAATGCTAGATTTCCATTAGCCAATTCCAATACAAAAAATAAAAACCAAGCACAACCACAATCAGTCTTTAAATGGTGCTCAATCCTAAAATGTACCTTAAGGTCCTTTTTTCTATTATTCTCCTAACGCTACAATTGCTACTGCTCTAGACTTCCCCCCAATTGAATTGTTTTCTGAATTCAAATTCTAGCCTAGCACATAAGTGTAAGATGCATTTTTACCTCTAGATAAAAAATATATCTTTATACCCTAGCATAGATGAGTAACTTTAATTTACCATAAAATAGATGGCATCTCATACCCTAAAAATGAGCTCACTTTTAATTTCAGCCAAAACTGAAATATGATCTAAAAGCATCGGAAGGGAGCAACATCTTTAACCAGATGACAGAACTTGTCATTGATCGATTATGGATAAAGGCTAGACACTCTTTCCATGTGTTCAAAGGTTAATACCAATGACTAAAGCAATAGCTTAAAAAGCACTGCTGGTGTGAGTTGTAACCACAGCTTAAGCACCACTCTCCACAGTTCTATGTACAGAGATGATTCAAAGAGCAAAACAAAGAGTAAAGCTAATGACTCGCCAAGAAATTCACATGCTGGCCATCCAGGGGTGCCTGTAGCCAAGCCAAACTCAAGCCTACTTCCTTTATTCTCAAGGGTCAAAGGGTAAAGCTAGGACAGTAAGCACAGACTAGCAGAAGCTCTTCAGGGGCTTATCACATTAGGCTGGTAAAGAACAGAAGCCAAGGGTTCTGGAGTCTTTACAGAGCCACATTGAACATCAGTCAGACAGTGCTTCAGCAAGTATCAGGGAGGAAAACAATGAGACATTAAAGATGGAGCAAGAACACAGCCACAAGATGGCACATGCTTCCATGCCCTCTGCAAGGTCTAAGTTAAAAAAAAATGAGAAAACAGAACGAAAAACAAACAGAAAAAAAAGAAACCAAAGAAACTCCGTTAGTAACACAATCAAGTGAGGGGAATTACCAGTACAGCGGCAGTCTGTTCAACCAGCGCCGGCCGGCCGGCTGCGCAGCTCAGAGTAAAGGGCACCGCATACTGCGGTGTGATGGTGGCTACTTGAGGATGGAGAGTTGCTACCATTAGTGGTGTACAGCTTCCCTGAAACGTAGATCAGGCAGGTGAGTGAAACAAACATATGGAGGCAGGTTAACTGGGTTCAGAAGGTTCTTGCCCCACCCCAGGATCATTACTGACACATATCGGTAATCACAAATCACCTAAACACATGTACCAGGTACAACCTTCCCCTTCAATTCTCCACAGAGGTCACCCATTAAGCCAAATACCAATGTACCAAAGGAACAAGTCTAGGAATCTTTCCCGGGATAGATTCAGAAGACTAGTTCTTTGAAACTCAGTCAATTAAGAAATCACTTAAAAAAATGTTTATTCCCTCTCTCAAAAGAAGGTTTTAAGATTTCAGAATTCCTGATGGAGCCAAGGACCAAAACTGTATACACTTGAATCATAACAAGTTACCTATTTTATACACACATTTCATAGGCCATCTTGGATTCTCAGTTGCATGTTCTATAGAAAGTATCAATTATTTACTCCTCTTATGACCTAATGAAATCAACACACTAGAATCAGGAGAAACAGAAGGACTGCTTCTTTAAAGAAGTATGAGGCTATGATCCAGTCTCCCAGACTGAGATGACCAGGAGGAACCACCTGGATATCATGTATTTTGGAATCAAAATATCATGTGTATGTACTATATGTCTATCAACTATCAATCAGAAGGAAGATTCCAATTCCAGCTACAGGAGCTAGCAAAGTCCCACTCAGGTGAGTTCCTACTTTGCTGGTGCCTGGCTTCTACTCCTGCAAGTCTAAAGAACACACTAACAGAACCGAGTATCTCAACTACTGTTATTCACCAGAGAGGTTTGGCTTTATGTCCACTGAACTGTGACCAAGAAAAATCTGCTAGTCAGAGCAAAGACCATTTATTACAAGAGACAGTTGTCAGAGACCAGCGAAAGCCAGTTCACACTGGTATTTCAGAGCTATTGGGTCTCTAATGTGCCCTGACTGTTTTACCTGGGTGAGAACTCCTGACTGGATCTGTAGTGGTTGAGCAGCAGGCGCTTGGGGCACAATTGGCACAGCATTATCCATCCTCACAGGGAATCCTGAATGCTTTGCAGGTGCCTGGAGTCCAGCTGCCAGGAACAATAATATGGTGAGAATGCTTTACTGAGGAGCAAAATGCTATCCCCTCAAGCCCTATCCCCTGCCACTTGAGGGAAAGGACTTTGAGAAAGGGCCATATTTTCAGGAGTCAAGGAAAGCAAAACCGGCTCCCTCCAGAACAGATCACTGAAAGAGGTTTGCTCAAAGATAACCTGGTTTCAGTGAGTTCTAGGCCCTCCTCTAATAAAAAATAAAATGATACTTCTACATGACATAAGAAGTATCACTGAACTCATTTCTCCATCCTCTCCCTATCAGTACAGACTAACAATTACTCTGTAAGTTATATGACCTAACCATACTACTACGATCTAAGGATAATTAGTTTGAATAAATGTTTCTTATTCATATCTATATCCTCTCACATCTACTTTGGTCCATTCAAGGTAAAAATTTAAACTTGTTTTTCAAAATGGGACGATTTTGTGTAAACATGATTTGAATGTAAAGCAGCAACATAAATATATTTATGTTCTTTATAAATGTATTTAACAATTTACAGGAATGTAAAGATGCTGTCCCTCTCTTGGCTCAGCAGGTAAGCTGGCCCTATTCAAAACAAGAAGGCATTTTCACCTTAGAGTCACCCTCCAGGTTTTGAAGGGGGTCTTGCCTCTTATTCCACAAAAAAAAAAGCCTAGTTAAGAAATGACTCATTTCCTTTTCACAAATATCAGTACTGAAATTCAAGGGACCAATACTTGAAGTTACTAGAAACACAATAAAGTTGGTACTGTTTAAGATACATTTTCTCCTATTTATTTTAGAAATTTAACCAGATGTCTGAGTCACTGTTGCAAAAGCTTTATCAACAACAGCCTGTCTAACAAGCATGGCCAACCTCTCTTGCTATGAAGGAAGGACAGCTTCCTTGCTTCCCAAAGCCACAGCAGCAAAACTACTTTAACCAAAGTTTCTAGGAAAGGCCTAGCTGATATTAAGACTTCACAGACCTTTTCTGCAAATGAAAATATTTCACCTAGGGAGAAGGAAGGATGAGAAAAAGGGAAGAGACTCTAGAGAGTTTTCCTTTTTTATTAGAATTAAGAAGAGGAGTTGCTTTCCAAAAATTATTAGGAAAATATCCCTCTAATTTACTAATGACCAACCAAAGGACAAAATCAAAAAACAAGCTTTGTAGGTAATCATCATTTTCCTCCATACCACTAGAGCCTCCAAGTTTGCTTTGATCAGAACATGAGCCATTCCAATCAGAGGACTCCAGTGACATTTGCTAAGCTATCAACTCCCAAACTCTGCTAATATTGCTATGCTGGTATGATATAAGAACAATCCACAAACCTAACAACCTTTTCTGTCCATAGGAAATTGATCTACCAATATTTTCCACTTCAGCTGCATCCTAACATATTAGACTAAAGGGAGAGGCCAATCCAAAACTGCCCATAACAAACTAAAGAAAATAAGATGGGAATTAAAATGATCTTTTCAGAAACAATTTTAATACAATCTACGATCAGAATAAAAAAAGTGTCAACCAACCTCCCTTCTTTGGTTGCACAACCTCACCAGGCAGTTAAACAATCTTCTCATCAGTATGCCTATATGGCTACCTGCAAATCTATATTAATATAACAGCTTCCTCTAAATTGCTAACACTAGGGATATAAAATTTCAGAAAGAAAAATCCATTGAAGAAGCTCAAGATCAGTTGTTACTTCCACGGTAGTGGTCTAAAATAAAACTATGGGATTTTGAAAGGCACATCTATCTGTTCAATCTCAACAGTGCAGAAAACAGTACCCTACAGGGTATGGGCTTTTACATCTGACTGTGGTCACTAGAAAAGACCGTGATTCTAAGTTAACTTGTTCAGAGCTGACAACTGCATGTAAGCTGCAAGGTGAACACCAATCAATTACAATGATTTAAATATTAGAAATCAACATGGAATTACAAGATAATTGAGATATAGCAGTACAAAAAAAAAGTCAATTTTAAGCTCAAAAAAGACCATGAGTTACTTTCATGTGAATGAATACTTTCATTTTTGACACCTACAACACTAAAACCATGCAGGTATGACTGCTCAAGCTAACCTCTAACCAGACAACTCTTGAAACACCCACTTTTATACTGTCTTATAAGCTGCTATACTATATACCAATACTTCTCCATTTTCAGTTTTTTACTTCCCTTCTTATGTAGTCCTAGACACTCCAAGAATAATCACTGCACAAGGAAGAGGAGATGAACCTGTCCAGGGGCTTATGCTTCTTACACCGTGAGCTTAGAAGTACAGAAGCTTCTGATATAAAACAACTGCTACTCAAGCTCCATCCACCACAGCTCAGATATTTAATAAGACCAAAACAAGACTTTTAATGTTTCAGTCTTTCAGAAGTTATTTTTTCCTCAAGCTCCCCCCATGCCCTTAAAAGCTCCAACTGAGAAGCAACAGCCAATTCATGGGGCCACAGCTGTGGAAACTGCCTGAGAAGCACAGTTTAAGACATGGAGACAGAGAGGTAGGAGGGTCGGGTAAGAAGAAAAGGAAGCAGTTATTCAATACCTAATTACTTTCATTAGGCATTACAACCCAATACAAAGGGAATTTTTCTGGTATAAACCTTACAAATCTGGGAAATTAGTATCGATTAGGTTAAACTTGCATTTATGGACATTCAGATCTGCTCCTCTGCTCTCCCTGAAGCTTCTCCCTGGTATACATGGCTAGCGCGCTCCCGTCATCCCAGTAATCTGTCTCCCCTAGCCCTTCCTTCCTTCCTTTCTGCTTCCTCTGACTCTGTCAGAAACCAGACAAATAAAAGAGTGACAGTCAATCAGCAACCAATATAAGGAGATGAACGACCTTGCGTCTAAAAAGCTAGGAAGTGTCTGAAGGTGTTCTAAATCCCGGTTTGCTGCCTAGAGATATAGTACGGGCATTCCTTATGAGAAAACAGGAATCGTGCTCAGAAGGTCTGTTTAAAACAGTAATAGCGACTTCTTAAAAGATTTGTCAGCCCATTAAACATTTGTTTTCCCTTCTCACAGAAATAAGGGCCAGACAGGGAAGAGTTAAGGGGCTTTTTTTCCCAAAATTATAATTTTATCAGATAATTCTAATTTTTTTATCTAAACATGTTTTTCCTCAACTCTGCCTCAGTTTCTTTATCTTTAAAATGAGGAGGCTAGAAAAAATGTGTCTGAGGTAAGTTACAGCTTTCAGCTTCTATTTTAAGTTTGATTTTGTTACGTTTCAGTACTTTTTACAATTTTGTAATAAAAATGAAACTTAATATATAATTTCATTTACAGTCAACTTTTTGGGAATGTATTTATTTACTCTGCATATGTGTTCTAGATCCAAAGCACCATCAGACCTTAAATGTAAGAGGACGGGCATCTGACCAGTAGGAAGGGAGGGGGAAACAGCAGGGAGTGAGACTGACTGGTGCCATGACCTCATCTCAAATTACTCTGATTGTAAAATTCAAGAATAATAAGCTTCCAGAGGGAACAACTAAAACAAACACAAAGCTCAATAAGGTGCCTGAAGAAGGCACAGCAGAGTCCCAATCAGGTAAGACAAAGGTTTTCCCCCACATACTTTGAAAAGCAGGTGGACACACGATGAATGTCTGCTGGAATGGATCTGTCTGAGTGCAAATCTGAGTAGTTCCAGGCTGCAAAGAAACACTCTGCTGGGCAACTCCTGCAACAGGTGCTGCTGATGATGGGTACAGAGCAGACTGGTAGTTTAGCAAGGAGACATCCGAATTAGCCAGAGAGAGAGTAGCAGCTGCTGCAGTAGAACTGGACGCTAAAACACTGGCCTAGAAAACACAGAAGATTAGATTTGTACAACAGAGGATGGCCAGGGGGCATGACATTTACACATAACATTTATCCAACAGCTAAAACAAACTAGAGAACTAGGATGATGATTGTCTTTGAATAACCTTTTAGCTTGACAAATTCCCAGTCTCAAAAATGTAAAGTTAAATGGTCATTCCCCCTTAAAATATATACCTCTTCTTTGGTTCCCAAACCAATTGAAAGTGGCTGTCCCAGCATCATGCCATGTAAAAAGGAGCTGGATTTGAAATGCCACAATGAGCCCCTTCATTGAAAGCCCACTATCACATGCAAAAATCTTTCATTCGACCTTTTACTTTTAAAAATGAGCCCAGTTTAAACATTAAACCTATACTTTCAAAGCCCATGATTGTTTTCTTTGAATAACAAATTAAAATTATAAACTGTTAAAGTTAACTGGTAGAAATAACACTCAATATGATCAGCCCAAAGTGAAGTTATGCTAACAAGTCAATAGTAACAGCCATGAGCCTCAGGCTCAGGAATACAACTAACAGTGAGCAAAAAGTTCAAGAGTTTGGCTCCATTTTCTTGATCTTTTTGTAAACTGAAAGCTCTCACAAGGTAGGGATCAAATCTGTGTAATTCTCTTTTTGAGTAGGTGCTTAATAAAGCACCTTTTGACACAATCACGGTACCACCACAATGAAGAATTAATTCCTTATGTCATAACAAAGCTTCATCAATAAAAACTACTCTACCTACCCCTGCTGCTACATCCGACCACCTTCATTTCGTCCCACTTTGCTTTACATTTCCAAAACGATTTTGTCCAGCTCCTGGCATACCTGATTGTGCCCGGTATTGAGCTGGTTGCTGAAGGTCATAGTTAAATTTGTGCTTGTGTTGGGGGCAACATGAGTAGTGAACGGGCTTTTGATCTGTTTCACCGTATCATACATGTGACCTCTCCTTTTGCAGATCTCCATATTCTGAAAGCATGACTTAACACTGCAACACAAAGATTGAAGATTCAGGACTCATCCAGAGAAGCAGCATACCATGCAAACACACAATGCACATTCCTCAGTATTGAAACAAAGAATGTGTTTTTTATGCTTTGTTTTTTTAAATCATTGTGTGGGTATAAAGCAGCTTTATATACCTTTAAGAAGACTACTTCTTGATTAAAAACAGAAAAATCAGCAACTGAACCTCATGATTTACATATTAAAAGAAAAAATACCCCAAATATCCAAAACTCATGATTCGTAAGTTAAAAGAAAAAATACCCCAAAGATCCAAATATATAAGAAGTAGAGTGGTACTCAAGTCAAGCCTTTTCTTTAACCACTAGAAGGGAATGAAGTGGGCAGTACAAATTTTAACACAAACTGAAAACTATGGCTAAAACTCTCCAATGACAAAATTACCCCAAACTCACTGATTGCTGTGTGGGAAATCCAAAAGATGAGTCATTGTCACAAACGGGTGGTTGAGGGTTTTCAGAGGAGTAATTCTCTTATCTGCATCAATCGTCAACATCTTTTTTAACAAATCAATGTACTCTCTTCGATCCGCCTTTTCTGCCAACATATCAGTTCCCTCTAAGTCTGTAGACATATTCACCTTTCCAAGACAAATGTGGAAATGTTATTTTCAATCATTTAAAACATGAATTACAGACATCAGTCATTTGCTTTTCCCCCAAAATATGGATTCCCCAACAGAGGAATACTGGAACAATTCCTTTTATTAATGGTTCCCTAAGAATCCAGACTAAAAGAAGTTCTCCCAAATTTGTCAAACAGCCAAGAATTTCTAAATGATTAAAAACAAAGTGTTTTTTCACCCTATTTTTCACAAAATTTAGAGATATACAAATAAGCATAAGTAATGAACATTCCTAATCTCCAAAACACATTTTATTTATTGCTCTGAGAAGAATCAGAATGGGGAAGAAACCTGCTCATAAATACATTTCACAAAATATCTGAGCCCAGCTAGAACAGATAAATCAGAAATGACTGAGAAACAAGTATTTCTATAAAAGTAATCTCTTGGCAAGATTTAAATGCCCTTTAATCACATATTTGAATTCATATGCAAATTTCTTTCTGCAGGCAAGGAGCACATATCATGCTCTTAAGTAATAGTCATTTCCTCTTTAGGCCTGTCAACAAGGCTTTAAGTGTCTGTTTAGAAAGGCAACATTTAATGGGACCTGCACAAACTTTCCATACTCACCTGGGCCATGTCATCTAAACAGTTGAATATGTACTTCCGGGCTTCTTTTGATTTTATTCCTGTTTCTAATTCATGTTCCTCTGGTGTCTGCAAAACATAATTTGTGGAGGGGGGATAAAATCCATCTGGTTGCCATGTTCACATTTTGTTTTAAACAAAGGCCAGAAAGCAAAGAAATAAGTATGGCCACCCTGCCAATTACAGATAACAAACAAAATAGTGCAATACACAAGTAAAGAGAAGTGAATTCAATATTTGGCCATCCTTTCAGAGATGGTTTAAAAAAAAAAAACCACAAGCACACAACCCAGTGGCATAACACAGTTCCTGGCAGACAATATCCAGTCTTTTCTGGAGACTGCTTGGATATAATTTATGAGACAACACCAATGGTATAAACTAAAGGTATTTGGTATCCAGTAAGCCAAGAAGGCAAAGCGCTAGAGGTTAATCAAATTACTATGAGGAAAGGTTCTCTTAAGAGACAGAAGTAGGCCCAAGGAAAAAAGACAGAGATTTATTTTCAGGAAATACCTAAGGTTTCAATGCTTGGTACTAAAAGAAAAAATACATTGGGTTTTTGACAAGCAGAATAAACATTCCCTGATAGATGGTCATTACATAAATTATTTTAGTTCTTCATACCATTTAAGTCTCTTTCACAACTACTGATTCCAAACAAGTAAAATAGCTTCCACTAGTTGACATTTTAAAACAAATGGGCTATGGCCAAATGGACATAATATATAAAGTCATTTTTAAAAAGCCGCTATCAAACACTTATGTTCATTTTAACTTATACAAGAATTTTATGCTAAAATATGAATTCTTAGGATTTAGGGAAAGAAAATAAAAAACAGACCTTTAGTCTCCACAGTGGGTAACCCAAATTAGGATCTCTGTTGAAAAATCTGCTTGTTTTTGTTCCTGCACTCAGAAGGTATTCTGCTGGCAGGCCTTGTGTTTGTGAAATATAACGAATCTGAAAATATGAAAAAAAAAATCAAAACACCAAGTAGGAAAACGTTTGAGGTTAAAAAAAAAAAAAGTTGTATATGTATATATATATATAGAAGAGCTTCACATTAAAACCCTAAATCTCTAACAAATTGATAATAAAAGGAAAAGGCATGGTAAAAAATCCTGTTCAATTTTTAAACAATACACAAAAACTGAGATTTACTTACAAATTTACACTTATACTTATAAATTTATTTATAAATACATACATACACATATATACATATATATCTCAACCCACACATAAGCGTCAACATCCTTGTAATTCCCAAATGTCTATTTAGCATTTCCTTGTATTATATCTGTTAATTATCTGAAAAGACATGAGACCTAGCAATTCTGAACATAGGCTATTTATGAAGTTTTATGAATGCTCTTTTTTTCACTGAATAGTATTTTATTCTTTCCAATTATATGTAAAGACAGTTCTCAACATTCAATATTCATTTTTGTAAGATTTCCAAACGTTTTTCCTTCTGTTCTTCTCTCCCCTCTCCTTAAAGAGAGCAAGAAATCTGATACAGATTATACATGTATAATCATGTTAAACATAGTTTCACATTAGTCATGCTGTGAAAGGAGAATCAGAACAAAAGGGAAAATCCACAAGAAAGAAAAAAACAAAAAGCAAAAAAAAGTGAAAATAGTATGCTTTGATCTGCATTCAGATTCATTGTTCTTTTTTCTCTGGATGTGGAGAGCATTTTCCACCACTTGTCTTGGATCATTATATGGCTGAAAAGAGCTAAGTCTCATTACAATGTGGCTGTTACTGTGTACAATGTTCCCTTGGTTCTGCTCACTTCACTCAGCATCGGTTCATGTAAGTCTTTCCAGGTTTTTCTGAAGTTCACCTCTCATCCATTACTGGACACAGTAATGAACACAATTTCTTCAGCAATTCCCCAATTGATGGGCATTCTCTCAGTTTCCAATTCTTTGCCACCACAAAAAGAGCAGCTATAAATATTTTTGTACATGTGGGTCCTTTTCCCTTTCCTATGATCTCTTTGGGATACAGAGCTAGTAGTGGTATTGCTGGATCAAAGGGCAAACATGGTTTAATAGCCCTTTGGGCATAGTTCCAAATTGCTCTCCAGAATAGTTGGATCAGTTCACAACTCCACCAACAATGCATTAGTGTTCCAATTTTTCCGTATCTTCTCCAATATTTATCATTTTTTCTGTCACATTAGCCAATCATATGATAAGTGTGAGGTCGTACCTCAGTGTTATTTTAATTTGCATTTCTCTAATCAATAGTGATTTAGAGCATTTTTCATATGACTATAACTAGTTTCAATTTCTTCATCTGAAAACTGCTTATTCATATCCTTTGATCATTTATTGACTGGGGAATGACTCGCATTCTTATAAATTTGATTCAATTGTCTATATATTTCAAAAATGAGGCCTTTCTCAGAAACATTGGCTGTAAAAATTGTTTCCCAGCTTTTTGCTTTTCTTCTAATTTTGGTTGCACTGGTTTTGTTTGTGCAAAATTTTTTTAATTTAATGCAATCACAATTAGCCATTTTGCATTTCATAATGTTCTCTATGTTGTTTGGTCATAAATTCTTCTCTTCTCCATAGCTCTCACAAGTAAACTACTCCTTGCTCTCCAAAGCTGCTTATGGTATCACCCTTAATGTGTAAATCATGTACCCATTTCAATCTATCTTGGTATAGAATGTAAGATGCTGGTCTATGCCTAGTTTCTGTCATACTATTTTCCAGTTTTCCCAGCAGTTTTTGTCAAGTAATGAGTTCTTACCCCAGAAGCTGGAGTCTGGGTTTATCAAACAGTAGATTGCTATAGTCATTGACTACTGTTTCTTATGTACCTAACATATTCCACTGATCCACTACTTTATTTCTTAGCCAGTACCAAATAGTTTTGATGACTGCTATTTTATAATGTAGTTTTAGATCTGGTACAGGTAGGCTACCTTCCTTTGCATTTTTTCATTAATTTCTTTGATATTCTTGACCTCTGTTCCTCCAGATGAACTTTGATATTTTTTCTAGCTCTATAAAACCATTTTTTGGTAGTTTGGTATAGCACTGAATAAATAAATTTAGGTAGAATTGTCATTTTTATTAATTAGCTTGGCCTACCCATGAGCAACTGATATTTTTCCAATTGTTTAGCTTTTACTTTATTTGTATGAAAAGTGTTTTGTAACTGTGTTCATAATAGTTTCTGGGTTTGTCTTGGCAGATAAACTCTCAAATATTTTATATTGTCTACAGCTATTTTAAATGAAATTTCTCTTTCTATCTCTTGCTTCTAGGCTTTGTTGGTAATATATAGAAATGCTGATGATTTATAATGGGTTTATTTTATATCCTGCAACTCTGCTAAAGTTAATTTTTTCAAGCAGTTTTTTAGTTGATTCTCTGGGATTCTCTAAGTATAACATCATATCATCTGCAAAGAGTCAAGTTTTGTACCCTTGTGGCCTACTCTAATTTCTTCAATTCCTTTTTTTCCCTCTTATTGCTAAAGCTAATATTTCTAGTACAATACTGAATAATACTGGTGATAATTGGGCATCCTTGTTTTATCCTTAATCTTAATGTGAATACTTCTAGCTTATAATGGTTTTAGACAATGCTTATCATTTTAAGGAAAACTCCATTTATTCCTAGGATCTCTAGTGTTCTTAATAGGAATGGGTGCTGTATTTTGTGAAAAGCTTTTTCTACATCTTTTGAAATCATCATATAATTTCTGTAGTTTGGTTCCTGATATGGTCAATGACGCTAACAGTTTTCCTAATATTAAACCATCCTTAAATCCCTGGTATAAATCCCACCTGGAAATAGTATATTATCTTGGTGATAAAGTGCTGTAATTTACTCTTTACTAATGTTTTATTTAAAATCTTTGCATCAATATTCATTAGGAAAATTGGTCTATAATTTTCTGTTTTGGCTATTCCTGGTTAAAATATCAGCACCAGATTCTGGGGGTAGAGCCAAGATGGCAGCTGGAAAGCAGGGACTCACCTAAAGCTCTCCCACAGGACCCCCCAAACACCGATAAAGAATGGCTCTGAACAAATTCTAGAACTGCAGAACCCACAAAATAGTGGAGGGAAGCAGGGCTCCAGCCCAGGACAGCCTAGATGGTTGCTGGGTAAGGTCTATAGCACACAGAGCTGGGAGTGGAGCAGAGCAAAGCCCAGCATGGGCTGCGCCCAGACCAACCAGACCAGGAGCCGGGCAGAACAGGCCCAGCACCCTGAATCAGTGAGCTGTGGCAGTTAATGAGACTTCTCAACCCACAAACACCAAAGACAACAGAGAAGGTTAGTGGGAAAAGCTATTGGGACAGAGTGAAAGGATTTCGTGGTTCAGCCACTGCCCCAGGGGCAGCAGAGGTGGTACAGCTACAGAACTACAGCTGCAGTTGCTTCCAGCCCCAGGCCCACCTGGTGGGAGGAATTAAGTGGCAGATCGGAGCAGGAGTGCAGAGCCTGCTTAAGATCTGAGTCCAGTCAGGGTTGGTGGTTCTTGGGAGAGGAGGAGGAGTGCTGGTGTGGCAGAACTTGCTGTATAGAAATAGCTCTGAAAACAACAGTGCATCCCCTCAAGCTTGGAACAAAATACTCTCTACTCTACAAGCAGTCATACCCCAACGAAAAACTCAAGGGTCAAGTAGTTGGCTGGGAACATGGCCAGGAAGAGAAAACAGACTCAGATCCAGACTCAGACTTTGGAATCTTTCTTTGGTGACAAAGAAGACCAAAATATACAGACAGAAGAAGTCAACAAAGTCAAAGAGCCTACATCAAAAGCCTCCAAGAAAAACATAAACTGGTCTCAGGCCATGGAAGAGCTCAAAAAGGATTTGGAAAAGTTAGAGAAGTAGAGGAAAAATTGGAAAGAGAAATGTGAATGATGTGGGAAAACCATGAAAAACAAGTCAATGACTGGCTAAAGGAGACCCAAAAAAATACTGAAGAAAATAACACCTTAAAAAATAGACTAACTCAAATGGCAAAAGAACTCCAAAAAGCCAATGAGGAGAAGAATGCCTTGAAAGGCAGAATTACCCAAATGGAAAAGGAGGTCCAAAAGACCACTGAAGAAAATACTACCTTAAAAATTAGACTGGAGTAAGTGAAAGCTAGTGACTTGATGAGAAATCAAGATATTATCAAACAGAACCAAAGGAATGAAAAAATGAAAGACAATGTGAAATATCTCATTGGAAAAACCATTGACCTGGAAAATAGATCCAGGGGAGATAATTTTAAAATTATTGGACTACCTGAAAGCCATGATCAAAAAAAGAGCCTAGATATCATCTTTCAAGAAATTATCAAGGAGAACTGCCCTGATATTCTAGAGCCACAGGGCAAAATAGAAATTGAAAGAATCCACCAATCACCTCCTGAAAAAGATCCCAAAAAGAAAACTCCTAGGAATATTGTCGCCGAATTCCAGAGCTCCCAGATCAAGCAGAAAATACTGCAAGCAGCCAGAAAGAAACAATTTTAGTATTGTGGAATTACAATCAGAATAACACCAGATCTAGCAGCTTCTACATTAAGGGATAGAAGGGCTTGGAAAATGATATTCCGGAGGTCAATGGAGCTAGGATTAAAACCAAGAATCACCTACCCAGCAAAACTGAGTATCATGCTCCAAGGCAAAATATGGACTTTCAGTAAAATAGAGGACTTTCAAGCTTTCTCAGTGAAAAGATCAGAGCTGAATAGAAAATTTGACTTTCAAACACAAGAATCAAGAGAAGCATGAAAAGGTAAACAAGAAAGAGAAATCACAAGGGACTTACTAAAGTTGAACTGTTTTGTTTATGTTCCTACATAGAAAGATGACATGTATAATTCATGAGACCTCAGTATTAAGGTAGCTGAAGGGAATATACATACATACACACATACATACATACACATATACATATGTATATGTATAGACAGAGGGCACAGGGTGAGTTGAATATGAAGGGATGAGAGAGGAATATATTGAGAGAGGGAGAAATGGAGAGATAGAATATGGGGTAAATTATCTAGCATTAAAGTGGCAAGAAAAAGCAGTTCTGTTGGGAGGGAAGAGGTGGCAGGTGAGGGGGAATGAGTGAATCTTGCTCTCATCAGATTTAACCTGAGGAGGAAATAACATACACACTCAATTGGGTATCTTACTCCACAGGAAAGAAGGAGGAAGGAGATCAAAAATGGGGGACGATAGAAGGGAGGGCAGATAGGGAGAGGAGGTAATCAAAAGCAAGCACTTTTGAAAAGAGACAGGATCAAGGGAGAAAATTGGATAAAGGGGGATAGGATAGGAAGGAGCAAAATACAGTTAGTCTTTCACAACATGAGTATTGTGGAAGGGTTTTGCATAATGATACACCTGTGGCCTATGTTGAATTGCTTGCCTTCTTAGGGACGGTGGGTGGGGAGGGGAGAGGGGAGAGAATTTGGAACTCAAAGTTTTAAAAGCAGATGTTCAAAAAAAAAAGTTTTTGCATGCAACTAGGAAATAAAATATACAGGCAATGGGGCATAGAAATCTATCTTGCCCCACAAGAAAGTAAGGGAAAAGGGGATGGGGGGGGGGGTGGAGTGGGGTGACAGAAGGGAGGGCTGACTGGGGAATGGGACAATCAGAATATATGCCATCTTGGAGTGGAGGGGAGGGTAGAAATGGGCAGAAAATTTGTAATTCAAACTCTTGTAAAAATTAATGCTGAAAACTAAAAATATTAAATAATGATTTAAAAAAATATATAAGCACCATATTTGTATCTTAAAAGGAATTTGGCAGGACTCTTTCACCTATTTTTCCAAACAGTTTATACAGTATTGGAATTAATGGTTCTTTAAATATTTGGTAGAATTCTCCTGTAAATCCATCTGGCCCTTGAGATGTTTCCTTAGGGAGTTTGTTGATGGCTTGTTCAATTTCTTTTTCTAAAAGGAGGATATTTAAGTATTTTTTTTCCTCTTCTGTTAATCTGGGCAATTTATGTTTTTATACATATTCATCCATTTCACTTAGATTGTCAGATTTATTGGCATACTATTGAGCAAAATCACTCCTAATTATTGCTTTAATTTCCTCTTCACTGGTGGTGAATTCATCCTTTTCATTTTTGACACTGACAACTGGGTTTTCTTTTCTTTTTTTAAATCAAATTAACCAAAGGTTTATTGATTTTATCAGATTTTTCATAAAACTAGCTCTTGGTTTTATTAGTTCAATAGTTTTCTTATTTTCAACTTTATTAATCTCTCCTTTGATTTTCAGAATTTCTAATTTGGTATTTAATTAAGATTTTTAATTTGTCTTTTTCTAGCTTTTTTTAGTTGTATGCCCAATTCACTGATCAAATCTTTCTCTATTTTATTGATGTAAGCATTTAGAGATATAAAATTTCCCCTAAGAACTGCTTTGGCTGTATCCCTTAAGTTTTGGTATATTGTCTCATTGTTGTCACTCCCTTTGATGAAGTTATTTTTTCTATGGTTTGTTGTTTGACCCACTCATTCTTTAGGATTAGATTATTTAGTTTCTAATTAATTTTTAGTCTACCTTTCATGGCTATTACATGTAATTTTTTTGCCTCATGATCTGAAAAGGATGCATTTAATATTTTGCCTTTCTGCATTTGATTGTGAGGGTTTTATGACTTAATACATGGTCAATTTGTGTGTAAGGTGCCATATCTAACTTTTCTAAATTCTATTCACCTCCTTAAGTTATTTATTGTTTGTTTTGTGGTTAGAGTTATACAGTTCTGAGAGGGAGTGACTGAGGCTTGCTATTTCTTACTGTAGCTTATTTATTTCTTACTGTATTACTTATTTCTTATTGTAACTCACTTAACTTCTCCCTTTAAGAATATGGTTGCTATACCACTTGGTGCATGTTTAGTACTGATATTACTTCATTGTCTTTTAGCAAGATGTAGTTTCCTTCCTTATCTCTTTTAATTAGATCTATTTTTGCTTTTGCTTTGTCTGAGACCAGGATTGCTACCCCTGCTTTTTTTTTTTTTTTTTACTTCAGCTGAAGCATAATATATTCTACTCTGGCCCTTTACCTTTACTCTGTGTGCATCTCCTTGCTTCAAACGTGTTTCTATTGTAAACAATACAGTAACAATATATTGTAGGGTTCTGGTTTTTAATCCACTTGTTTTATGGGGGAGTTTATTCCATTCACAATCATAGTTACTTTCCCCTCTTCATACTCTTCTCTCTCTTTTCACCCTGTCCCTTCTCACCAGTATTTTGCTTCTGACAACCACCTCCCACAATCTGCCCTCCCTCCTATCAGCATCTCCCCCTTCCCTTTTCTTTCCCCTTTCCCCTCCTACTTCCCTATAGGGTAAGATAAATTTCTATCCCCAACTATGTGTGTATGTTATTCCTTCTTTGAGTCAAATTCGATGAGAAAAAGGTTCAAATAATGCTCACCCCCTCCCTTCTTTCCCTCTACTGTAATAGGTCTTTTGTACCTCTTCATGTGATGTAATTTACCTTATTCTGCCTCTCCCCTTTCTCTTCTCCCAGTACAATCCTTTTTTATCCCTTAATTTTTTTTATATTATCATATTAAAGACAATTTATATCCACACCCTCTGTCTATATATACCCCTTCTAACTGCCCTAATAGAGATACAGTTCTCAAGAGTTACAAGTATCATCTTCCTGTGTAGGGATGTAAACAGTTTAATCTTTTTGAATAATGTTTTTTTTTCTTTCCATTTTACCTTTCTATGCTTCCCTTGACTTTTGTATTTGAAGATAAAATTTTCTTAATGTTAAGCTCTAGTCTTTTCATCAGGAATGTTTAAAAGTTCCCTATTTCACTGAATTTCCATTTTTTCCCCTGAAAGATTATGTTTAATTTTGCTGAGTAGTTGATTCTTGGTTATAGCCTAAACTCCTTTGCCTTCCAGAATATCTTATTCCAAGCCCTCTGATCCTTTAATGTAGAAGCTGCTAAGTCCTGTGTAATCCTGACTGTGGCTTCTTGATATTTTATTTGTTTCTTTCTAGCTGCCTGAAGTATTTTCTCCTTGACCTAATTCTGGAATGTGACTACAATATTCCTTGGAGTTTTCATTTTGGGATCTCTTTAAGGTGGAGATTGGTGGATTCTTTCAATGACTATTTTATCCTCTGGTTCTAAGATACCAGTGCAAGTTTTCTTGATAATCTCTTGAAAGATGCTGTCTTTTTTGATCATGGCTTTCAGACAGTCCAATAAGCCTTAAATTATCTCTCCTGGATCTATTTTCCAGGTCAGTTGTTTTTCCAATACAGTGTCCTACATTCTATTTTTTTCATTATTTTCATTTTGTTTGACTGATTCTTGATGTCTCATAGGGTCATTAGCTTCCACTTGCCCAATTCTAATTTTTAAGGAATTATTTTCTTCAGTTACCTTTTCTACCTCCTTTTCCATTTGGCCAATTCTACTTTTTAAGGAGTTGTTTTCCTCACTAGGTTTTTTTCCCATTTGGCCAATTCTATGTTTTATGGAGTTGTTTTCTTCAACTGTTGACTCTTTTTTCATAATTCTCCTGCATAACTCTCATTTCTTTTCCCAATTTTTCTTTTACCTCTCTTGATTTTTAAAATCCTTTTTGAGTTCTTCCAAAAGGACTTTTTGGGCTTGAGACCAATTCATTTTCCCCTTTCAGGCTTCACATGTAGGCATTTTGACACTATTTTCCTCTTCTGAGTTAGTATTTTAACCTTTCCTGGCTCCATAGTAGCTTTCTACGGTCAGGGCTCTTTGGGGGTTTTTTGCTCATTTTTAAAAGTTGAACTCAGCTTCTAGGGCACAGAGAGCACTGTCTCATGCTTCTTGTGCTGGGGACCAGGGGCCTGGTCACTAGCTTTCTGCACCAGAGCCTCTGATGTTGCAGCTTGCACACCGTACTGGGCCCTGACCTAGTCACACCTGTTGTGCTCAGGTTCTGGGGCTGGCAATGTGCCTTCTGCCCTGGAGCTGGAGACCTCACAGCTGGCCTGCTGTGCCACTAGCCTGTTAAGCCACCATCAAGGGGCCTCAGTTGCTGATCTGTGCTGTGGCTAAGAGACTTCCACTGACTTGCCCAGACACTGTCTGCACTGGGCTATGCTCCCCTTTTACTCAAGTGAAGAAGACCTTTCCCATAGCTCTACGTTATTTTAAGCTAGAAAATTGTTTCGCTCTGTCTTTTTGTGGATTCTGCCCCTCCAGAATCCATTCAGAAATATTATTTAATGTTTCTGAGGGAAGCTGGGGAGAGCTCAGGCAACTTCCTGGCTTCTCTCCACCATCTATGAACTCTCTTTTGATACAAGTTTAAAAAACATGAGGGGAAAAAACCCTCAGTAAGTGAATTACAAAGTATCCCCTGGAAGAGATTTTCATGGCTTTCCCAGTTAGCTTTGATACAAGTATCTGAAGGTCAGGGAAACCTTGGCTTTCCTCAAGACCCATTTTCTCCATGAATTCTCCCCTAATAACTCCCAGCTCTCACTAATGTATCTCCCCCTTCTCTGAATTGCACTCATCTGTACCACTCAAGTGAATTCGTGTTTATACATTGTTTCCTAATTGCTTCTACAGCAAAAGGATCAATGTAAAAAATGGGAAGGAGCTTAGAAATCATTCAGCATAACTCCCACCTCTTCATCACCACTTTCTAGGCAGGGGCATGAGCTTCAGAGAGGTGAAGGGACTTGCCCCATGTTACTTCCCACAACTAACAAGTAGCACTACTAGAATTCAAACCCATGTGTGAGAACTACAAAATCCAGCGCTTTTGTCACTACACCAATACATGCACCTCCACATCACCTTCTAAATCCAGTTAACATACAACTGCCTTCAGGTCAGAGACTATGTTTTTCCTTCTTTATCTCTCCTCCCCACTCCCAGCCCCCTCCCTAAAAAAACAATGCTGAGTTCAAAGATGAGAAATAAATACTTGGTATAAATTTTGTTTAAGCTCCAAAACAGTAATGTTCACTTCAAAAAAGAACTGTTCTGCTTCCAACTATATTATTAAAGTATGAATATATTCAAAAAAATAAATAAAAATCAAGAATACAAAGGCAGTAAAACCAAAGGCCAATTTTAGACATCAGCAGTACATTCTTCAAAATTGGAATGATACTAGGTAATTTTGAAAACTATTCAAATAAAATACCCCATGAGACATGGAAAAAGCTTCATGGCTTAGTGTGAAGAGAGGGCTTGACTTGGGTTCAAGTACTCACTACTTAATACTTGGGCTCAGATACTCTCAATGTAGCCCCTGGGCAAGCCCCTCAACTTTTCTGGGACTCAGTTCTTCATCTGTAAGATGGAGTTAAGACTATTATCTAGTCCCACAAAGTTGCTGAGGACCAAGTCAAGTCAACAAGCATTTATTAGGTGCCTACTGTATGCCAGGCAATGAGGGCACAAAGAAAGGCAAAATAAAGCCACAGTTCTCAAGACCCTCACAGTCTGATGTGCAAACAAGCTATATTCAGGATAAACTGGAAGCGATATCTGAAGGCAGGTGTTCACTCAGGTTAAGGAGGGCTGGGAAGGGTTCCTTGCAGAAGGTTTAACTTTAGCTGAGACTTAAAGGAACCCAGAGATGCCAGGATAACGCTCCAGGCATGTTGGTCAGGCAGTGAAAATGCCCACAGAAGGAATGTCATCAAATGAGATCAAATATGAAAAGCACCATATACATGTCAGCTATGATAATTATTCAGTATTGTTTTGTGCTTCAAAATTTAAATAGTTCTTTGTGATAAAAGAGTAGGAAACTACCAGTCTATTCTTCACAACTACCAAGATGCTCTCATACAGCTGCCGAAGAAGAAATCACAGAGAAACACTTGGTATTAATGACAGCAACAATGTTTCTGTACAATTGTACCTGAGTCACAGAACACAAGGCCTCTAATGCTTCCCCACAACTGCAACTTTCTCATGACTGAGCCCTGGAAAAACCACCTTCCAGAATCTACCACTTCCAGTCAGTCTCACCCTCTCCAGCACCACACCCAAACAGTGATAAGATTCTCAGAACTATCATATCTTTTTTTTCCCCATAAACATCAAAACCGCCCATCTATACTTTCAATTTATTCTTTGTAAGGCTCAGCTTCCCAGGAAAAGGTGCAATAGCAATTTTTCACTGGGAGAGAGGAGACTGGTAGCAGACAGATGATGGGCGTGGATCTAGCTAATGAGCTGGTTAAACAGTTATGGCCAATCTCCAGTACAAAACAGAGAACAACACTGCTACTGGGTTAACCCTCACAAGACGGACTGAATGGAATTACACAAATTATAAAAATATGAGCATTTATAAGAAACCTATGCTTCACTTATAGCCCTGACCCAAAAGGCAACTTCTAGCAACAAATGTCATCTTTCCTCTAATGCACAACAGTATCACTGAACTCATATGAACAGGAAATAAACATAAGCTCATCTTTTTTTTCTTTTAATGACTCTGTACCACAGAACCATTTAATTGGGGGAGGTGGGGTATGAGGGGGGAGTCAAGAAGCAATCATTTGAGAGTAATTTCCATAACCCAATCCTACACCCCCTCCCCAATTTCTCAAACTCAAGGCCCACTTTCAAAATAGCTTGACAACATAGGAAATTGCAAGACAGCTCTTCCACTGTTGCCAATTTCTCTCTTAACCATCAGAATCACACTCATAATATGTTAGCACAGCAAAAGGGCAGGAAAGGGAAAGGGACTTTCAAGATTATCTAGTCTAGACTTTTATAGATGAGAAAACATTTAAGTACAGTTTTCATCATAGATCATTTCCTTCATAAATTCTCTTCCACAGGGGCACTGTAAACACATTTCAGTTTTAAGAGTATTTTATTCTAGTGCATCACCTCTAAACAAGAGGTAACTATTTTCACAAAGTTCAGGTTCATTCAAACTCCACTGTGAAGCTCATGGAACTCCATAATGAAAATTCAAATTTTTCATCTGTATCTTTCTTTTGTGCCTTGATTCACAAGACAAAATAGTACCCTGAAAAGCTAAGTCTCTGAATCCATCTATCCATGACTAATCATTTGAAAGAGGGCGAAAAGAAGATGCAATCATTATAAAACAAAATATCACAGGATTGCCTCCTCCATCATTTTCTGGCAATGCTGTCAAAGACCATAAATTATTGCAGTCTTCAGGAACAGATGTTAGAGGGAACGCGTTAAAACATGTCATTATTCTTTTTCTAAAATCCACAAATTTACGCTGGGATGTGACTTTTACCACAACTCTCTTTCCCCTAATATCTAACCACTCCACCAGAAACAACTTGTCTGACCTGTTCCTGGCCAGATCCAATTCTTACCTGATCATATTCTGAAGCACCAGGATAGAGAGGCCACCCCAGGAACAGCTCAGCTATCACACAGCCCAAGGACCACATATCAATAGCCTCACAAAATGGCAGTCCAAGAATGATTTCAGGAGCTCTACAAAACAAAAACATCAGACCAAAAGATGTATTATGAGCAATTAACACATCAAACTAAAATGTCAAGTGAGTCCTGCTTTTGAATAGAAAGTGAAGCATATTTTGCTAATGAAACTGAAATTTACCTCTGATATATGAACCAAAGGGTTCTGTACTTTTCTCCTCTCATGAACATACTAAGTGAATAAATTGGTTCTCTTTGCTTCATCACCAAAATGAAGCTAAGTCTAGAGTAAAAGGATTTATCACAGGACCATAGGTTTAGAACAGGAAGCCACTGAGTCCAAACCCCACATTTTTCAGATGAGAGAACAGAGGCACAGACAGACTAGTGTGGCCACAGTCACAGGGTTAGTAAGTGTCCAGGGATGAACTTGGGCCCTCTCCACTACACCAGGATGACCTATGGAAGACTGTTGGCTCTTCTGTATAAAGCTACCACTACTGAAATGTGAAAAACTTTTCTAAGGGAACACTAAACCAAAGTGCTTGGAAGGAGAGCATAATCAAGAAGTAAGTTCGAAAGTAAACGAGCTTGGAGTTCTATGGAGTAATGCTAAATTTTCAAAATATCTAGAAAGTCCCTTACACACATGGCTAATAGGGAAATATGTTTTGCATGAATGTACATGTAAAAAGTAAATCTAATTGCCTGATATCCCAGGAAGGGACTGACGGGGCGTGGGGGCGGGCGGGCAGGAGGGAAGGTAGGGAGAGAATTTAGGAAAAAAAAATTTTAACGAAAGCTTAAAAAAAAAGTCTCTTGTACTCAATAGACTTTTTTTTGTTTTTGTTTTTTGGAGGGGGGGCAGGGCAATTGGGGTTAAGTGACTTGCCCAAGGTCACACAGCTAGTAAGTGTGTCAAGTGTCTGAGGTCACATTTGAACTCAGGTCCTCCTGACTCCAGGGCCGGTGCTCTATTCACTGCCCCACCTAGCTGCCCCAACTCAATAGACTTTTAACAAATAAAATGTGCTTGCTGATTTCAGTCATGTCTGTACAAGAGAACTGAGAATATGACATTCCAAAATTTCTTGACCAATTCTAATATCACCAAAACAAAAAATATTAAAGGTATATATAAGCTAACTCAGGCAGAGAAGAAGAAATGAAGTAAAGAGATCCGCCCCCTCCCAAATGTCCTTCTTTCAACCTATAATTGCATCTCTACTCACATGCTAACTGTGCTTTTAAAAGATCCAAGGAAACCAAGGCTTGACCTTTAACTTTTGTGTGTCCTATATTAGGTTCAGTGTCAAGTGCTAGGACATTCAGAAAGTTACTTGTGGCTAATTTCTCTTGTTTAACTTACTGTATCACACCAAGATATCATGAATACCAGTTTTCACCAAGAGACTATCTTTACCCCTTTAAAGATCATTCAGAAAAGCCCATGATAATATGAAATTTCCATTAGTCACCCTTTTTAAAAAAAAAAATGTAGGTACAATCAACCCTTTCTACTGGGCAGCCTTCAGCTTTCACCTTAGCAAAAGGTCTCTCAGTTTTCAATTTCCAAAATGAATTAATGTTTTATGCTAACAATAAACTCCACAGGACGTAACAGAAAGCTGAAGCCCACAACATGTGTCCTATTATGTTCTCTACTGATCCCTTTGCAGAAGAAAAATAGCAGTCATCTGTCATGCAAGTAAAACAAGCTGGAATTAAGAAATCCCAGAAGGAAAATCACTTCATCCAAGAAATACTGGGAAAGAAAGAGGAATATTGAGGACTAGTTAAAGTTAGGAATGCCCTGGTTGGTTGAAGAAAGACCAAGCTTTCACAACCAACCCCAGGAACAAACAGCACAAAACTCAGATATCTTCAGACCAGACTGGCCCATCTGCAGAGTCTCAAGTTCCTTCCATCTTAAAATCTTCAAGAGTAATTACCCCAACTAAGCTCCTCAACTACTCAGAGGAAACAGGATCTTACATTCAGTTAAGGAGTTACAATCCCAGAAATACAAGTTGGTTTTAATATACAACCTAAGCAATTAAAAAAAATTGGAATACATCTTGTCCCAAGGATTTCCTCTATTTGTTCCAAGTACAGAGCTTTCCAGGAAGGAAACTTTCCTATTATATTCCAGCAATACCTAGGCTTCAGAAAAGCTCATTTTGGAGGCAATATTAACCTCTCAGAATAGTATATAATTTTTAAAGAGGCTTTCACCATGAAAGCCCTAAAGAAAAGAAAACTCAAACATATCCCCCTCCTCATAGCAGAAAGGTGGGGGCTACTAGGGAAGCCTACAACAAATACTGGCAAATGCCATCTTCTGGCATATGATGCTTTGCTTTAGTTGTTTTCATTTGTCACAAGAGTTTTTTTCCCCCATAACTGGAAAGGCTAAATGTATTTTAAGGGTTTACTGAGTGGTAGTCCAAATAAAAATAATTAACATTTTATGGCACTTTAAAAACTTTCCTTATGATGATGTCACAAGGTACAAAGTTGTAAGTATTGCTTCCATTTTATAAATGAGCAAACTGAGGCTGAGAGGTTAATTTGCCTACATAGTTTGTGAAAGGCAGGTCAGGTGTTCTTTTCACTACACCCTACACCACAATGTTTCCTAACCCACTCCTCAAGTACTAGAGAGTTTACAAACCATATTTAATCTCCTTTGATCCTCGCAATTACTCGCACAAGTAGTACAAGTATCATCCCCACCATTTTTACAGATAAAGAGATGGAAGATGAGAGGATAAATCCCCAAGAATACCTGGCTAGCAAGTAATCAGGCCCCATAACTCCCAAAGCAATGTTCTTGACAAGCCATCACAGCACTTCCTCTTCCCAAAACTAAAAGTCAGAGTCCTTGAGAAACAAGGTTTCCTGGATTCCATTAGTCTCACTGGTCCTGTACAGTTCAGCAAGCTGGAAGCTTACGGACAGCTCCTGACTTTCAACAGCTAATGGCTGTGGCTTGTCGCCACCTCTTATAGGACTATTTGACTTGGATTGTGGAATTATTAATCAAAGAAGCAATCTTCAAAGCTCAAATACTTGAATTGTGGGCAGAGGCCCAGCTCCGGGCACCATTTCTGTTGCAGGTGGTTGTAACTGCACAGAACTGATGGAATTTCAGTCTAATGAAATACCAATGGCATGTGTTTTTCCAACACAGCGGTGATAGGAGCTCTCTCATCAACTAGAAAGCTAACAAGTCCAGAAACAACATAAAAGCCCTGCACAGGCAAGGGACATGAAATTTCCAACTTTCATCCAGCAGAAGCAATCATCTCCAAGCTCAGGGCAGGGCTAAAACCAATTGGCGGGTAGAGCTCAAATATGGCTCTCTGTCAAAACCAAGATTTCGGCTTAGAACACTGTCAGTCATCCACAGAGGAGGGGCTGACTAATTCTGCCACCCCCGCCTTACAAGAAAGACATGTTAAATCCCCAAAAGATAGAGTTACAGGAAGTGGCCTGGCCATCCAATGACTCATTTTGAACAGGTAATAAACATACTTTTTATGTTTCTCAGTCTCCAAGTTTTGGTCATTGAAGGAAAATACTCAGTCTGCCCCCTTCCAATAAAAATGAAAAAATATTAGTTAGAGAAGATGCGATTTTCCCACCATTTAGCTTCCTTCTGTTTCTGAAGCAGCAAAAGTAGCTGGAAAAATCTATACATGTTCCCTCAGAACAGCAGCCCCACGGTAAAATCAAAGGCAATAAACAAGAGAAAACACAAGGTAGCTCAAAAAAGGAGGTTTGGTCAGCTGACTATATCCTTCTCCTTATACTGATAGTCTAGAAATGTTCAACTCACACATATATAAAAAATAAGAAAGACAAACTATTTCCCTTTATGTAGAACAGAAAACAACCCTAGAAGAATTCATGGAGGAACAAGAATATGACCACCAACCCCTGCATTCAGCTTATATTTCTTAGACAATTTTTTTCATTATTGTGTCTTCTTTCACTAAACCTACCCCATATAACCTCTCAATCTCTCAAAAATCTACAAAATGAACAATACCTGGGAAGTGTGACTTGCCAGGTGTTCACTGCTTCTAGACGCATTTGGACAGAGAGATAGTTTTAACTGCTGTCAATGAAAAAAATCCCATGGTCTAGGTAGGTCTTAATTTTTTTTTGCACCTTTGAAGATACAACCCACTTTGGACAGAACACTGAAAAGGGTCTAATTACTGAAGCCAGCAGTGGGAAGAGAAGTTCCTCCCTTGTGATTTCTCAACTTCAAACTTGCTTTAAATTGAAAAACTCCCCAAGGCACTAAAACTTATTTTCACTGAGGTCCAGACAGTAGAGTTTAGAAAGCTTTGACAACAGGACCATTTAACACAAATCATCCTTTTCACAGCTCCTGTTTTCCTTTCTCATCTCAAAGGCGTTAAGTCCAGTCACCAGATCAGATGTTACATCAAAACTGACTTTTTACAGCCATGAATAAAGTTAGAATGTATACAGTTTCACTATATACTGTAACTAGTTGAAGATTTTTGTTGGTTTTTCTTTAAATGATAAAATAGTGGGGGAAGTGCTTTTCTTTACTAGATTCTGTCCTACTACTACATATCAAATAATGGAATCTCAACTGGAAATATGTGCCAGCTGGTCGGCTGAAGAATAGAAAACCACTCGCATGGAAATCAGTGATGCTAGTTATACAAAGTTCACACATTAGAGCAAAACCTTTGTCCCTAAGAACTCAAGACTCAAAGACAGCAATCTGTCTGAAGCAAGTCACCATTTATGTGGGCCAAGCACAAAGCTCATTGACTTTAGTTCTATCCACTGTCTGAGCAGGTTCACGCTATCTATCACAAAAAGACTGGCAAAAAAAAAAAGGTGCAATAGATGCTAACATTCGGGTATGTAGTATCATCATGAAATATTTTAAAATAAAGAAGATGAAAGATTAGCTTTGAAGTTTTGATGTCTCAGTGACCAGAAAGATTTCCCTGTTTCTTAAAAGAGGCAAATGTTTGATGCATTTAAAAAAAAAAAAAAGAGGGCAAAGCAGCATGAAAGGAGCTTAAGCCCCCCATTGTGGATAAAAGCCAGTGATAAAGCTAGAAAACCTCAGTCCTGCTGCTACCAGAGAGGAGGAGCACAGATAATGTCAAATTCAAAAAGTCCTGAATCATAAGCCTCAGAAACTACACAGAATGTGCCTCTATTTCTGGGTGAGACCCTTGCTTAGTTTGGGTTAAGATTTCATAGCTATAGTTGAGGGGCCAAGTATTGTGGGCGGTTAAAGAGCTTTGTTGAAGAATTATCAGGGAATGGATTCAAAGCATTTGAAAATCCTATGTCCTTTTCTAGAAAAAGGAAATCAATAAATCCAGCTTCATCACCTCAGGGTATATTCAGGCTCAAAATTACTCAAGTGACAACTCCATATAAAAGGGCAGGAGAGGAGATCATAGTTATCAGCTCTCTACACACCACTGAATTCTAGCTAACCGTTAAACCAGGACAATCCTCCCTTCAGAGACTACCCATTTTGAAATGAAAATCCATGAAAATGTTTTCTGTAAGTAATTCTACATATACTCTCTGACTGAGATTTCAGTAACTTCATCTCTGAAATTATCAGCAATTGCTAATAAACGCCAAGTTCTAAAAGTGGAATGTATTGTGTCCAACCTAGGGTAAAGAGCTACTGCTCAACATGAGAGAAAGTGTGGAAGTGGGGGCACAGAGAAGGAAAAAGATCAGAGAGGGAAAGAAAAGCTAAAAAGCACTCACTCCTTTATTATGGAATATTTTCCCATTATCTCCATAGGCAAATAGCTAGGCAGTTGGCCCTTCAAAATACATGTAATCTGTGATGGGGGAACAGCTAAAGAAAACTAAAGTCAAGTTAATTTTTCCTAGAACTGATGTGTAACCCTGGGTAAGTTACTAATTTTTTTTTAATAAACGAGGATCAAAATCTGAAAGGCTAGGGTAGGCTACCTGGGGCAGCAGGTGACCAAACCCTAGAAGCTCTCCTAATTCCTTTCCCCACTTCATTCTAGAGTTAATATAACAGGAGAGAGCCTGGGGGGAGGGAGGGGGCAGTGGGAGAGGGATCCAAGAGAGTAGTAGCAAATAATTCTGGTATGTATTACTATCCAGGAAATAAAAGCCCTTAAGTGAGCAAAAGGCAGTCAAGAATTTTTATCAAGGTCAAGGGCTTTGTTCTACCTATTTAAATAGTTGGATTTTTCTTTAATTCTATGTTTCTCAATACTAGTGGTAATAACTATGTTTTTGCTAAAGGTAAAGTTGTCTTTCAATAACTATGGTATTCTATATTAATTAGGATAACTGACTAACTTATCAATATAAGTATAAGTGAACAAATTATGTGACACTCAGTTTAAGGGCTAAGCCAGCTAAAATCTTCTGACCGTGATCAGAAGGAAAATAGAAAGAATCACATGGACTAGATGGACCTCTGAGGTTCCTCTAAATCGAAGGTCAGCTCTAAATCTACAATCCTATGATCTTGTGAAAGAAAAGGAATAGATCACCTTAAATGTGATTCAGAGACAATGGCTACCAAGGATGAAGCTGATGGGGGGGGTTTTCTCTAAAATATTTAGTATTCCCAGTTAAAAGGCTTAGAGAAACAGGTCTGTGATCACAAGCTCATCAATAATAAATACAGTCTATCTTAAACTAAAGGAGAAAAGAATGAGCATGGAGTAAAGTGGTCTTAGAGAAAGAATCATGGTGGTGTCACAGCTTGTGACACCCCTCAAAGCCTCAGGACAGTAAGAGTTCCTTACTCTTTTCTGAAAAAGTGGCTAAAAAAAGATACCATGGAGAACCCCCAACTAACCCTAAAAAAATAGGCAAGTCCAGAAACAAGTTTCTGTAGGAGATGTCCTCTCTGTGAGGTACACCCTATCACCATGGGCCCATGTTGTACTGATGGAAATGATTCTAGTACTCTGTGGAGTGTATGTTTTAAGAGTGGCTCTCTAATCCAGTCAGACGGTGATCTTCAAAAGGGGACAGACACTTGCCTGTAGTACCGTGACTGTAAGTAGGTGGAGCACACAGCTTTGGACACATGACTGGCAGAGCCAAAGTCAATGACCTTCACGCGGTACGGCTGGCGCACAGGATCCACCAGCATGATGTTTTCTGGTTTCAGGTCAGCATGGATCAAGCCAAGGCTCTTGAGCTTCATCAGAGCGGTGGCCACCTGCTGTAGGATTGGCCGGATGTACTTCAGCGGCAGTGGACTAAACTTGTTCTGTTTTAGGAAATCATATAAGTTCTGCTCCAGCATCTCAAACACAAGACAGGTGTGATTCTTGTGCTGGAAGCACTCATAAGAACGGACAAAATTGTACTCATCAGCATTCTCACTGCTCAGGCGGGAGAGAATGCTCACTTCAATCTGCCCTTGTCGGGCGTAGGAAGGGTGGTTTTTCAAGATCTTTATCGCAACAATTTCCTTGGTACTCCGCTTCCAGCACTTGGCCACCTGCCCAAATGTCCCCCGGCCCAAGAACTCTAGGACCTCGTAGCTGTTGGTCATGGAGCAAAGGATTTCATGCTGGACCAGCTGGTAATCCCCTTCTCCGCTGGAACTGCTGTTCTTGGTGGTCACGGTGGTGGTCGTGGCAGCGGCACCCACCACGGTCCTGTTCTGCAGCATGAGAGGGGGGTGTTCTTCTATGATCTGCACGCTACCGTTGCTATCCACCTCCTCACTTTTTCTTTTCAATCCACATTTTTGATAGGGCTCCAGCAAAGAAACGTTGCCTCTGTGAGTAAGGGTCTGGCTGCTCTGGAAGGATGTCGTGGCAGCACCGCCTGTGCTGTCAGCGGCTGTGACCACGATGTGCTCCACTGTGGGAGCTGGCAGGAGGAGGCTCTGGTCGTAAGAAGGGAGGTTGAAACTTGTCACCTGGTGAGAGGAGCTGGCTTGCCCTTGTGTGGCTGAGAGGTTCTTGCTGTGGGTATAATACTTTTCGTTGCTGCTCTGTCCTGAAACATCCCAGCCAGAAGGCTCTATTTTCAGTTTCTTTGCACTGCAGAAGGCACTCGACGAGACTGATGGGGGGGAGAACACCTGCAGCTGTGATGCCATACCTAGAGACAACCGAGAGACAGAAAAAGTGTTAGCAATGTTCTCCACGAGCACACTTTGAGTTAGCATGGAAGCAAACTTTTCTTTTAGAAAAATCTGAAAGTACACATCTTTCTGCTCTGTAGAAATAACACACCTTTATGATCTGATTTTTAAGCATCTATTTTCTTTTTCTCTTTATAAATAAAATGTTAGTGATACTTGTTGCTTTTTACATCTATATTTCCCCGTTTCCCAATATAAGCATCTCCCTTCCCCAAAGCCCCACCCAAAAGTTCAGCAGAACTAACCAACACATCAGGCAAAGTCTGACATTACAACGTTCTACACCCTTAGTGCTTCTACCTCTGCAAAGAGTTAGAGGTGGCTTCTCCTGCCTCTTCTTTAGGGCTAAGCTTGGTTAGAACACATATTATCAGCAAATATTTTTCCTACAATAGAAGGACAAAGTTCTTCACCTAACTAGATATCTGACAATTCATCCTACACACACACACACACACACACACACACAAAACATGCTAAAACAAATATTTCTGAATGAACACATTATTCTTATCTGTACTTGTATCTTATCCCCTCTTCACTAGTTAGTAAGCTCTATGAGGACAGGAACTTAATCTAAACTTTCTATGTCCCCAAGTACCTAGCTTTGTCCTACACACACAGCAGACATTTAATATTTACTGAATGGATAAATGGTATGTGTATCAGATAGCAAGAGCTGAGGTAACCAAGTAGCACTATAAAGGAGATGCAAATAGTTGTATAAGGAGATTAGTAATAGGAGAGTGGATTAAGTTTTTCTAAGGTACCTTACAACAGAGGTTTCAGAAACAGGTCTGCAATACCTACCAGTACAGTCCAAACCAGAATAAAATAAAATTGGGAAATATTTATCAGAATAAATAAAAATACAGTAAAATAGAGGTAATGTTGAAGTGTGATTTGCTAAGTCAATGTGCAGCCCTTAGGGACCCTAAAGTATGGCTTAGTGGCCTTATTTTTATTTGAGTGTACAACACTACCTTATAACACTATGAATTCATAAAATGTCATCTTCCTTCTCACCTTGACTACTGTATTAGTTTCCTGATTGATTCAGTATATTCACCTTGCTAATCCACACTTCACATAGCTGACAAATGGACATTGCTAAAGTGTAGCTCTGCCCATGTCCCTCCTCCTCCGGTGGCTGCCCATTGCCAGGCTGGCACTGAAAACCCTTCAGGCTCTAGTCCCAGCCTATCTCTACAGGCCACTCCTCTCACACACTCTTAGCCAAACTGGCCTACTTGCTGATCCCTGCCACAAAGTCTTTCCACCTTCTGAAGCTGTACCCTAGAAGGATGCTTTCCCTCCATCTCTCCACCTCGTGGAGGCTCCATAAGTCCTCCCTCAAAAGGCCTCTCCTAATTCTCGCAGTGGGCAGCTGGGTGGTACAGTAGATAGAGTGCAGGGCCAGGGAGATCTAAGTTCAAATCTGGCTGCAGACACTGGCAAACCATTCCAGTATCTTTGTCAGAAGATCCCAAATGGAGTCACAAAGAGTCAGACATCACTGAAATGACTCAACCACAACAAATCACCCCAGTAACTACTGCCCCCCACAAACCACTGTGTATTTACTCTGCATACATCATGCTTATACATATCTATGAATCAAATGAATTCCTTTAGTAGAATATAAGCTCACTGAGGGCAGTAGTGTCATTTTGTATGTGTATATATTCCCAAACCTTAGCACCCAGATGCTTAATGGACATTGACTTGAGTCTCTAGGACAAAGAGACATTACTCTGCGCGTGACAACATCCTCACACCCTCCTTTTTCTGCTTCTGTTTAAATACACACATTCCCAGGAAGTCCTAGAACATTTTTGTTTAAGGGAAACTAGTACCCTGGAAAAGAATTGTAAGCAAAATACTTCAGGGGGAAAGAAACTGATAAATCTGCAAAATGATAACCTGTCCTTGACCTGTAGCAACACTTGTGACTACTTGAACACCCAAGATGCAGACTTGGATCAGAAACTATAGTACTTGGGAGGCTAGTGGAGGCTAAAATAAGCATCTCTGCAATTCAATTAACCAAAGAAAAGTATTTAAAGGTCTAAGGTTTATAGAAAAGTTTCCATTTTAATATATATAATAGTTTACTAGTCACAGAACAACCAGAAAGGAAGCATGACAAAGGATGTTACAGAACATCAGAAAGCAATTGTGTACATTTCTCTGGGCCTGAATACAACTGAAAACCATCTGTATTAGGCCTAAGCTTCAGGAATGACAAACAACCCTCAGCTTTCAGTTTCTAAAACTTTTTTTTTTTTAATTTAAGGGGGAAAAAGGTTTTACGTAGTTCACAGGACATGCCTGTAACTGAACAAATTATACAGCATCCTATTTAAAGGCAACCCAGGTTGGCCAGTCATTACTTTTATGATACTAAAAAGCTAAACTCACTGTAATGCTTTCCCACTATTTATAACTTGAGTCATCTTTTTTCATGCCTACCAACTAAATCGTGCAAAAAATGTACTTTTGAAAGCATTTACAGGATCATTCCTTATCTAAGCCAAACTGTTTTTGAACAATGAAATGGGGGGAGATTTCAAAATGGGCTTGTCTTCATATTTGATGATCTGCTCATGTAGTCAAAACCTAACCCCAAGCTTTCAAAAATATGTAAGCATATGCCTAAATAATATGAATACAAGTATCCAATTTACAGCTATACCTAGGTATGCGGTCAGCATCATAACTAGCAATTCACATGTCTGTAGCACTTTAAGGTTTACAAAGGCACGTTCCTCACAACAATACTAAGGTATAAGTAATACAAACATTTTCATCCCTATTTTACAGATTAGGAAATTGAGGCTGTGAAAGATTAACAGTAACTTACCCACAGTCACACACCTAGTGATGGATTTATAAATACTAGTACTGAAATTAACTTTCCTGAAAGGAAGGCTAATTCAAGTAATGCGTAAATATACTTTTTTTTTAAATGGCAACCATAGGTTAGTAAACTTTACACCACCAAAAGACTTGTACCCAAGAAAAAAAGATGATACTTAAGGGTTACAAAATCTCTATGTTGAGTATTGCCAGTGAGTTCATGTTCTTGGAAATATTTCCAAAGTTCTAAGTTTGTATATAAAAATAATTCTCAATGAAATAAACTGATAATTCTACCCACAATGCAGGAACTAGTAATCCTACTGCAGAAGGCTTTGGTAAAAGGTAACTCCAAACAGTGGATGACCCCACATCTCTGTGTAAACTTGTCAAGATTTCCAACTAGAAGTGTTTCACTTGCTTTCACAACAGCAACAACATGCTTTAGTTATTTAGTATCAAAATACCAGAACCGCCTTGTGCTTGTACCTTCTACACTTTTGGAGTTGAGTTTCCCCTTCCCCCCACTGTCATCTAGAATTAAAAGCATAGTAGGGTGGAACAGAGAAAAACACAATCATAACTGCCCAGGAAAAAAAGCATCATCGCATTCCTTTAAGACCACTCAAATTCTGCTAGGACCAACAGATTCCAGAGACAGGCTTAAAAAACATGCCAGTCTCCCTCAGCTGGGGGAAAAAAATAAAGGCCCTCAACTCCACATGGAAGGTAACCCTCCAATTTAGGTTATGGGCACTAAAGCTAAAGAGAGAGATTTTAAAATGCTAAATTTGCATAGAAAATGCTAAAAACAACTCTTACTTGTGGAAAACTGATTCCTGAAATGAGTATCTTCATTTCAAACCTCAAGATTCACCTTCCAACATTTTATCAACACATTAAGATCTACAACAAAGTTTCTCTCAAAGAGTCAATTACAAACTAGAGTTTGTAGAAAGGCTGAGAAGAGTTTCACTGCCACCAATTAAGCAGAAGTATGAAAAAGCATGAGAGTATCTCTCTAAACACCAGAGATCACAAGCAAGCCATCCCTTCCTGACCATGCTGTACCACTTTCATCCTGGTCCTTCAATAAAGTGGCTTTCAAGAATGTATGCTATGGCCAGGGCCCCTTCCTCACTCAAACACCCAAGCATAGACAACACTAATCACAAACTGATTTATTTTTTGACAGTAATAATTATTTTTACTTTACAAACAGGAATCAAGAAGTCAAATAATCCTGAGCTGGAAGAGTGAAATTCAAAGCAACTTTTATAATAAATCTTGTTATAATGTAGTCCTTAGCAGTTTATATCTTGTTAGAAACAAATATGTTAATCTGTTTCTACTGTTTCCATTCAAAATGCCATCTTTACCAAAACTGGCAGGATGTGACCTGAAATATCTATGATAAATTTGGGAGCTGGGGGGAGGGGGAAGGTGTTTCCTTACTATTCACTTGGCTGATAATATATGTATATGTAAACATGTCTGTATGTACTCAATATTCCACTAGCACCTAAGGATAAACCAGAGTGAGCATTTACAGTGATAAACCAGGTAAGGAAAAGACAGATGTACTATGGGGAGAAAGAAGTTTTAGAAAACCACTATAATTCTTTTCGCTAAAAAAAACGACCGTTTTACTAAACACCACAGAGACATCTCCACACATCCTTAAATTACATAGGAGTATTCACAAGAAGTGAATCGTGGATCCCTATAAATGCCTATTGATGGACTTCTGGGGGGTGAAGCTCAGAGCTCTCCATAGACATTCAACATTTTCATGGTGGGGAGGCTAGATGCCAGATGGCAGGTAAGATTTCTCCCATTTTAAAGCCTAGGATGCTAAGGAATTATGGCTAAATGAGTCTCTTCTAAGTGACTGATTACAGCCAGAGTCACCAAGGGAGTCAAAAGAAGTGCTAGAAATAAAATCAAAGTCTCAGGACTTTTACCTAGGGAAGCCACATTCCCCACCCCACCCCCCTCTAAATACTAAAGGGCATCTCATAATTATTTCCAAATAAACTTTTAAAAAGCTGTTATTCTAGCCAAGCCCATCAAAAAATCATCATATGGAAAGGGAGGAGAAATTATGATTCAGAGGGGGGGGAAGAAATGAGGAAATATGCACACACAGGTTTTGAATGTAGAAATGCAAAAAGGAGGTTTGAAAATCTATGACTTTAATTTGCATAAAACAAACTCCCCACACCCCTTTCCTTTCAGAATTACCCCACAAATGGAACCATCTGAAGCAAAAACAAAGCACTTCCCCATTGGACATGTGAACTAGAGTTTAGGGTGGTCAGAAATTCCTGTTAATAAATTAGCTCTATAGCCCTATGGTGTTTCTAGTGTTTTATGGGGGCTTCTTACACAAGGCCTTTCATTATCTGGATAAGAACTGCTTCCCTCCCAGGCAGATTATTTCTTTCTGAAATAATTTCAGTAACTCTTCAAAGATAATGTAAAATAAAAAATTTATATATACAGAAGAACACATTCTAAAATAATTCCCCAAAGTAATTAAGTGTGATTTATACACATAGGAAAGACTAGAGACAGCAGGAAAATGGACAGGCAGGACAGCTTTGAAAATAATATGCTGAATGTGTTACATAGTTGGAGGAAGAAGACAGCTGTATGTGGCCCTGGTACATGTACAATCCTCTCTTTCTGTTCTGCTTTACATACAAAAATACTCATCGTTTTGTTATGTTTAAGATCAATATTTTTTTAAGTGAAAAAAAAAAGTCAGGGACACTCATCTTAGTATTTGCATCATTATCAACAAATGAGAAGGCCAAACTGTGTAGAGACCTTGTGCAAATCAATCCAGAAAGGCCTGAGGAAGAGAGAACTTGGGTAATGTTACAACACTTCAGCAGAGGAAGAAGGAGGCAGTTTCAAGAGCATGAACTAAGCAGAGATATGTAAACTGAAATGGAAGGAGGGAAAATAAAGAACAGCAAGAGATTTACTTGGCTGAATCAGAGAATACTGGCAGGAGAGTTGTGGGATAAGAGATGCATGAGGTAAAACTCACAGATTCGTGGAATTCTTAGAGCTGAAAGAAACTTTGAGAGATCTAGTCCTGAGATTCAAGAATTTTTTTTAAATAGTTTAACAACTGTATTTTAATTGGCTTCCTTTGTAATCCTATGTGTTTTATGCATTTAAAAACATCCTGAGAAAAGGTGCATAAGCTTTACCTGACTGCCAGAGAGGCCTGTGACACAAAAAGGGTTAAGAATCCCTCTCTAGTCCAGCCCCCTCATCCTACAGATGAAGAAATTTCAGCAGAGGTTACTAAAACAAAGGGAAATATAGTTGGTGGCAAAGCTAAGACTGGAACACAGGCCCTGGTTCTCGCAAGGTGTACAAGTTTCTAGACTCTATCCTTTCAGCATCTCTGCCCCTCTTCCTTGGCCAACCCTTGTGCCCTCTGGACCCCTGTTTCATTGCTTCAAATTGCCCTTCTCCTCAGCTTTGCACCCTCCCCTGGAAATTACTTGGCATGTATTTCCTAACATGCACGTCTGACCATGTCGCTGCCCTTCCCCCATTCAATGAGCTCCAGCACCTCCCAATATTACCTCACCTCCAAAATCAACTATCAAATCCTCCATCTGGCACTCTAAGCCCTTCCCAGCCTTCTTACAGTTTATTCTCTCCATTCATTCTATGATCCAGCTACACTGTCCCTTTTGTACTTCCTCACACAGGACACTCCAACACCTGACCTGGTGCCTTTTCACTAACTATTCCCCCACACCTGGCACACTCTTCTTCCTCACCTCTACTTTCTGGCTTCTTTCAAGACTCCACTCAAATCCTACCTCCTGCAGGAAGTTTTTCCTGGTGCCCCAGCCCCACCCCTATCCCACACACACCTAGGGCCTTCCTTCTATTCCAACTGTGTGAATCTTGTAATGTAGGTATGTTACCTGTTCTCTCTGCTACTAAATGGTAAACTCCTTGAAGGCAGGAACCACATCTTTGCCCTTCTTTGTAAGGCCAGCACTAACAACGGCACAGAGCAGGTGCTTAACACACACTTTTTGGCCACATTTGGAATTTCCTTAAATGTGTACATACTGTCTGCCCTCAAGACAGCCTAAAATCCTTGAGAATAGGAACTGTTTGTTTTGTCTTTGTGTCCTTGGGCCTAGCACAGAATGGGCACTGCATAAATAGTTCCGGTGACTACAACTTTGTTAAGCAGATACCTACCAGATGAAACAATCAGAAAACACACAACTGAGTATAGCAAATTAAAAGACACAAAATGAGGAGTGCAGGCTCACCAGCTGATGGAAGCCTCAGACTCAGGAAAGCAAGAAATGACTGAGTAAAATTACCTCAGATGCAACAAGAAAAGATTAAAGGAGAAGGCGGAGGGGAGAGGAAGTGAGAGATACACCACAGCAATCCAATCCAAAAGATGACCACAGACAGGATAGGTGTGCGATCAACAAAACAAGCTTAAAATTCTGAAGATCCTAATACCACTGTTTGCAAATATTTACTTAGTGCCTGCTATATGCACTAAACAGTATCCCTGGCTTCAATTGGCTTAAATTGAGTAGAGGTGGTATAAGACAGTATATACATATGATACAAATTAACAAATATAAGAAGAATGACAGCAAAGTAGAAAAAGAACTGGATTTAAGTCAAGAAAAAAAGAGTTTGAACCCTGGACCTGACATTTATTATATGTGTGACTTTGGGTAAATCACTTAAAAATGTTGAGCTTCAATTTCCTCATCTGTAAAATGGAGTGGATGTGGGGAGTGGGGGGGGGGTGCACATTAATTCACCAAACATTTATTAACTGCTTACTATGTGCACAGCCATATGCATGAAGCAGGTAGTGGTATAGTGACTAGAGCTCTGGGCCTAAAGTCTGAAAGACCTGAGCTCAAATCTGACCTTGGACACTTATGAGTTGTGTGACCCTAGGCAAATCACTTAACCTCTGTTTGCCTCAGTTTCTTCAATAGTAAAATGGGGATAACAATTGCACCTTTCTTGCAGGGTTGTTTCAAAGACAGAGCTTAGCACAGTGCCTGGCCCATTGTAGGAGTTATATAAATACTCATTCCCTCCCAGGAGGGAACAATCCCAAGAGGATGGAAGGACAAAATTTAAAAGGCCTTCTTCACATTTAGAAGCTCAAGTGGGGGGGGGGGGGGGGGGGGGGAGGAGATACAGGTGTGTAATTTGAGAAAGTACTAACACCTGGTGGGAAAACAGGGAAGGCTTCCCCAGATAATGTACTTGGGCTGAGCTGAGAAGGAATAAGAATTCTGAGGGGTAGATGAGCAGGGCATGCATTCCAGGTATGGAGACACTTGTGAAAAGGCAATTGGAAGATCGGCTGCCTGGCAGACCAGTTCAGCTAGAATATAGACTGTATAAAGGGCAGTAATTATAAGGGAAGGCTGAAGCCAGTCTGTGGAGGGTCCTACAAGCCAGGCTGAGGCGTTTGCATCTTATCTGAGTGTCAGAGACCACTGAAGGCTTGGGGGCAGAGGAATGACAAGGTCAGACATGCGACTTGGGATAATTATTTTGGTAGCCATGTGTAAGATGGGTTGGAAACACAAGGACTTTAAACAGGGAGGCCATTTAAGAGACTATAACAATAATGTAAACAAATGGGGATGAGGGCCTGGAATAAGATGGTAACTGTATGTGAGTGGAGAGAAGAGGGCAAATGAAAATGTGGTCAGACTCTTTCAAGTGCCTCCCAATTCTACTAACAGGCCTGGACATCAGTCAATGGTTGCTTTAAAAATCATCCTTAGATAACAGAGGACTTGTGTTCAACTTAAATATAAAGAGCTATGAACTCTATCTAAATGAGTCCATTCAACATATATTTAAGTGGCTATGTGCAAGGCACTGGGTGAAAGGGGCTAGAGAAAAAAGCAACATTGCAACTGGCTGGGAGGAAATAAGGTAACTGCTTCATGAGGAGAGATGTGTGGCATTACAAGTAGGCCTTTAAGGCTAGGTAGGGCTTTGTGGATAGGGGAGGGAGGGAGGAAAGAGCAGCTCTTGCAGTACACGGAGGGGGTAGGTAGGTCACAGAGAATGGGACATGTGCAAGGTAACAGATTATAGAGAGAAGGATGGAAAGGTATGTTGCAACCAGACTTGAGAGGTCACAATACCACAAGGGCCCTGCAACAATGTATAACATTCACCAAAAGTTACACAAATACTAAAACTATGAGGCACTTAACCAGGCTGGTTTGGTTCACTGGTTTCTACTTACACACCATTAGACTAGATGTGCTTAAAAAAACACAAAATCACAGGATGAAGGGTTCTGTTTTCTAGTGTTATGTGAACTTTAAAATTATCTTTAAAGAGAAGGGGAATGGGGAATTCTGATTTGATTTTGAGCTCATGTTACAAATCAACTTGTCCTAAAATCAATAAAACCAGTTAGCCCAGAGAATGATAGGAGCTATACCATTATTAAGGTATATACATACAAGGATACTGTCACTAAAAGCCTGTTTATGAGGCTTTAAGTTCTCTATTTTATGATAAAATGTTTTATTAGCCTGCAGACCTCTGCTTCCAAAAGTCATCCTAGCAAAAGCTCTTCAATACCAAACCTCCCCATTCTCTCTCAAAAATCTGTAACAATCTGCATGGTACTTTTTTGGTAGGTTGTAAATTTCAGCGCTTGTACCGGGAGCTCCTGGGGAAGGAAGCTCCTTCTATCAAATGCAACTGTTCAGTAACTTAAAGAATTTTAGAGAGTTCTGGATGGCCGTAGGTTCAAGTGACTAGATGTCAGGCTGAAAAAGTCACTGTGAAAGACAGTGTTAAACTGATTTTTAAAATGTTTTCCTCAAAGCTTTGGTCTGGCATAGACCTGAGAGCAATCGACAAGCAGGTAGCCATCCTTGCTTATCCTCAGTACTCTTGCGGGGAGAAAAACTGAAGGCAGTCAGGAATCAAAAATAACTTTTACGTAAACAAGGGCAAAATTGTAGGTCTTACGCTGGCCAAGAGAGCAGCAGCCACATAATTTAACTCCACTAGGCTGGGAGGAGGAAATTTGGAGGGTTCTATCTCCTCATGCCATTCTCTTCTACTAGCAAGAAGCCTCTATTTCTGACATGGTCCTCTCAAAGATAACAGATGGGTTGGGGTTTTTTTTTTGGTTTTTCTTTAAGAGGGGAGATGGAGGCTGGGAGTGGGGGTGAGGGGAAGGCCTCGGTACTTCGGTTGCTCTAATTGACGCTTCCCAAGGTGGCTCCAGTCCATGAGATCATCTGGGATGGAAAACGTGATGCTGCTCTGCCCCCAGATTAGTGACATGGGGCTCGGTGGCCCGAGTCGGGGAAGGACCCTAGAGGTGGGGGGTGATGTGCTCTCCTTCGCCAGCCCTCGCCCCCACCCTCGCCCACTCGGGGAAACCCCACGAGCTCCAGGGCCAGCCCAGGCCGGCAGCTGGGTCTGTTACCACAACAAACTGGAGGGAGGCGAGGGCTCGTTGCCAGGCACAGGGGCCTCCCATCCCCTCCCCGCCCTCGCCCGGGGCGCGAGCCGGAGCCAGGAGTTGGGGAAGGGGCTCCGAGCGCGCCCCCGCCGCCCGCCAGCCCCCCGAGCGCCCATGGGCCGGGACGCGGGGCCGCTCCGCTGGTGGATGGGGGGCCTGGCGCTCGAGGGAGGCTCAGCCCCTCACCCAGGAGCTCCCCGGCGCCGCGCACCCCCGCGGGACGAGCGAGTTCCGACAGAGCCGGGCCCGGGCGCCCCCCGCCAGTCCCCCGCACCCCCACTCACCGCCGGTGGGTCTGGGTCTCAGCCGCGGGCTGGGGCTGCCAGGAGGAGCAGGAGGCGGAGGCGGAGGCCGAGAGATCCGGGGCCCCGCCGCCGGGTCATGATCCCCCCCGCCCGAGCCGGCCCGGGCCCCGGGCCCCCGCCCCCCGGAGCCTCCCCAGCGCCCGCCCGTCCCGTCCCGTCCCGGGGGGAGGCGGGGAGCCGCCGCCGCCTCAGCCGCCGCCGCCGCTCCCGACTCCGGCCCCGGCCCCAGCCCCGGCCCCGGCTCCGGCTCCGGTCCCGGCTCCGGCTTCTTCCCGCCGCCGCCGCCGCCGCCGCCGCCGCGGCCTCAGCCCCGCGCTCCCGCCTCGACCTCCCGCTCCGCCTGTCCGGGGCCACAGCCGGGCCCCTCGTTCTGCAGGCACAGCCGCCAGGCCCAGCCAGCCGAATGCCGAGCGGCCGCCCCCATTCCGCCAGCCAGCCCAAGCCCGGCCCCGGCCCAGCCCCGCCAGGCCGGAACTACTCGCTGGGAGCCCGCCCCTCGCCGCCATGACACCTACAGGGGCGGAAGTGCCCGCCGGCGTCGGCGCCGGCGCCGACGCCGCCATGATGCGGTCGTCAGTGTCTGAGATCATCTTGCGAGGGCGATCGGGTGGGCCTCCGTGGGGAGCCAGCGTGGATCGAGTTAGGTGCCTAGGGCGTGGGGCCGGCCTGCCAGCGCCTTCTCACCGCAGAGCCCGCGGTGGTCACTCTGGGCGGGACTCGCCTTCCGAAAGGGGGGAGGGGGCCGATCGGGAAACTGCCCGCCGTGTGACGTCACCGGTGCTCAGTGTGACGTCATCGGGCCTGACCAAGCCCACTACCCCCGGGAAGCCGGGCAGCTTGAGGCGGTGTGCCATCCCCGGTGACCTCGAAAGGTGCCCAGGCCTTGACCTCCCTGCACCTTGTCCACCCCCTCCTCCCGTCCCGCCGCCTCCCAGGTCTCCCGTATAGCATCACGGCCCACGTCCCATCCTCCCATTTTCGCCAGGGTTCATGGGGTGTGGGACGTGGATTCCCCAAGAACAGCCTGGCCCTTGTTGTCCACGTCCACTGCCCCGCTCGGACTGCGGCCGTGGCTTCTGGTCCGTCTCCCCAGCCCCACTGCCAAAGTGACCCTCGCAAAGGGCAGATCTGACCGTGTCACCCCGGGGGCTCCCTACGATCCGATCGAGCCCTTCACAGGAGAGGGATCCGGGTCAAATACAGTGTTTAAGCACGTGCTGCTCCGCACCAGAACAACCCCTTCCCTCAGAGGGCTTCCATTCTAACGGCAAGTGGGAGCCGAGGAAAAGGGAGGGGGATAGAGACCAAGGCTCAGAGAGAATCAGAGATCAGGCTGGAAAGTTAGGAGAAGCCGCTGGGAACGAGAGCATTCCCTCTGTCAGAAGTGATTCCGGGATGAAGTCAGCTTTCAGGACCACTGCAGGCCGACTCCTTCGACCAAGTCAGGAGCAGCCTGGAGAGGAGTGTTACCTCTTTGGAGAGTTGGCACTCTGCTGGAAGAAAATGACATTTTAAAAAGTAATGCGGTAGAGAAATTGAGAAAGGGAAGAACAGCCGGAGGGCTGCTTCATGGAGGAAGGAGTGCCCAAGACAAGACTAGAAAAGGAGGATTGCGAGAAGGTGAAATACGGAGAGTGGAAACCAGGCATGGGGATGTGGGGATGATTTTACAGGACAGAGCTGGAGCAGGGAGTTAGGGGAATATGTAGGCTTGGCTCAAGAAGGAATACCCCCAAATTAGTCTTGAATCTACATATAGGGAGGAGAGAGAAATTGTGGAAGGCCTTGAGTGCCAAGCAAAGGAATTTGTATTTTATCCCATAGGCAACAGGGAGCCACAGAAGGTTTTTAAGGTAACTTCGAAATTAGGTGGAGGATCAGTTGAAGATTGGAGAGCCTGGGAGGGAAGAAAACAATTAGGAGACTGTTATCAGAGTCTAAGGTAGAGGTGATGAAGATCTGAACTAGGATAGTGTCTGTTAAAGATACTACTAGAAAGTTTTTCACTTGAGGAAAACCGTTTGGGAGAAGCAGTTGGGGGAGGGGCAACAAAAATGACAGTTGAAGGTGAGTAGTGGCAAAGACACACAGAAGACAGTCAAAATAGAAGAGAATGTCCAGCCTTCTTACCTCCTCCAGTCTCAGCTGGCCCCAAACCCCACTCCTTCACACTCCCCACCCTCCCTTTGGGGCCCACCTCCTCCAGACTGACTTTAGGTGCCTGCTAGAAGATGACGTTGTGGTGGCTGCATATTGACTTAGAAAGCCACATATTAACATTATCTCTGTTTTACCGTGTTTTTATTTTGTTACATTTGAATTTGTTTTGGGCTGCATTCAGGAGTGTTGGTTGGCATGTGCCCAAGGGCTGTGTGTTAGACACCTCTACTCTAAACCACCAGAGGAAAACGTATGCCCCTCCAGATTGTCAGTTCCTAGGGCCAAAATCACAGCTGTCCCATCCTAGTTATAACTCATGGTAAAGTAAATGGAGACAAGGGTGCTTACCTGAGAGATAGAAGGAATTAGCAAGTCAGAGCAACTAATTGAACCTGAGGGAGAGGGAAGAGTCAAGAATGACTTTATGATTCCATAGTTTCTGTGACAGAACAAAGAAAAGCATTCAAAGTGATTCAGAAAAAGAAAATCAAAAAGCAATTTAGAGGACTTTGGACTTGCAAAAAAGGCCAGAGATTGAATTTAGGAGGGAGAAATTTGGAAGAACATGAGAAAAGGTTGAAGGAGAATGACTCAAGCTGAAGGGTCACAGATTTAGAGCCGGCAGGGACCTCAAAATCTACCAATGGCCTCATTTTACACATGAGCAACTGAGGCCCAGAGAAGCTGTGTGACTCGTCCACTGTCACACATGGAACCCAGATAACCTGAACCTGATACTAATGTTCATTCTAGTCTACTATAACTTGTTTTTTTATTATTAATGGAAAGGGAAGGTGATAAGAGAGGGGGGGAATGGTGATAGAAGGGAGGGCAGATTGGAGGAAGGGGTTAATCTGAATGTACACTGTCTTGGGGTGGGGGGAGGAGAGAGATGGGGAGAAAATTTGGACCTCAAAATTTTGTGGAAGTGAATGTTGAAAACTAAAACTAAAAACTAAAAATAAATTAATTTAAAAAAAACTTTCCAAAAGGCAACCTGGTCTAGAGGGAAGAGCATTTGATCTGGAATAAAGAGGAACGGGGGATGAGCCCTCAGCTGTGACACTCAGAACCAAGGTGGAACTAGCAGTTCTTACCACCAATACCACCAAGAGGTGTGCTCCAGGTGAAGATAAATTAAATTCATCTAGGGGAAGGAACACAATGGAGCTTGGAACAAAAGACCCCATAGGAGCAAAGCCCCTGAACATTGCCTCGTGGGAGGAAAAAAGAGATAACAGAACACAATGCAGCTGCTTCCAGAGAGGCCTTGGCTAAGGGGAGCAGGGCAGGGAGGAGCTCACCTGTGTTGTGGTCATTTTATTTTGGGGGGCTGGCCCCATGATTTCAGTAGTCTAGGAACTTTCAATGAGGAAACTGGCAATGCAAATCAGTACCTGCACTACAAATTATAGTCTTAGCTGCCGCCAGGGGCTGGGGTGGGGGGGAGAGGGGGGAAGGAGGGAGGAAGACTGAGGTAAGTGACCTGCCCAGGGTCACACAGCCAGCATGTGTCACAGGTCAGACTATTCTGCAGCTATCATTCTTGCTAACTAGATACTGAGCTGAGGTGTTTCTACCAGATGAAGAGGATGAGCACTGCCACCATCTCTACATTTAACATCTTGAGGTCAGTCCCTATTAGCCCAGCCTAGTCACAGCTCTGCTGACACTGTGTGACCCTAGGAAGTTACATGCTGTGTCTCCCCCCGCCCACTCTCCTCAACTGTCAAATAGGCATTCACATATGTTACCTACTTCACAAAACTATTTTGAGTCAAATGCTTTATAAATTGTAAAGCACCATGAGTTATTACCACTTTTTATGGTCTTATCCCCTTAGAAAGCAGACAAGCCATCTGTGAAGATACTTTGAAATGGTCACATTGCCCTTTGGAGGAAAAAATCATTTGACTTGCACAGTACAGGGAACAGGGAAGTGCATTCCCCTAGAGGACCAGGATTAGCCAGAATACCCAATCCCACGAGACAGTTGTGTTTATTGATTTTTGCAGGAACTTCCTCCTTTCTGTTTGAGAAATAACACAGGAAGGAACACAGTGCACCAGCCTTGATCACTGAGGTGACAGGCCATGGGAAGAGGGGGGAAGGGGAGAGGAAGTAAGAAATCAGAGATGTCCCCATATTCCCCCGTGTTCCACTGTCCCGAGAAATTACAAGATATCCGAGAATGGGTCTGAGTATTACAGCTTGGTAACCCAGAGGAAAAGGACAGAAAAGCTAGTCCTGGTTTTTAGCACTTGAAATATACTCCAGACAATATACTCTGCCATAATTAGAGGGACCATATTTTCTGAGCACCAGACGGGGAGACAGGGTCTGCACAAAGGATATTCCTTTTACAAGACCCTGTTATCAGGATCATTCTGAAAAATCCGAAGCACCTTTGTCACATTCCTCCCAGCTAATGTCATGTTTTTGTGTGCTTTTGACCTCCCATCTCCCCCTCCATAGCAATTTATGGCCCTTCCTCTCTAAATTTACTTCCAAGAAGCAGTCTCTAACTCCACCCTATTTGAGCCTTTCAATTCCTCCTCACTCTCTCCCACTCAGAATAATACTATACCCCTCTGCACCACATTTGCTTGTGTCCATAGGTTGTTTTACAAATGAACTTAAATTCTTTTGTAAACCTTCCTCATTAAACAGCTTCTGAAGTGGAGGAGCAATGTCCCTCCTCTCCATCCCCAGACAGCCTGGCCAAGACTATGCACACAGGGTAATCGATACTGTACGTGGGGTTCATGCATCAACGGAACTGGGGGACGTTTTGGGGTCTGACTACAAAAAAAGACAAACCCAAACCCAAATGAGTGCTTGAAGGCTGCAGAGCACCTTATTTACAGTACTCCATTTGATCCACAGGTAGGTCCAACCAATGCCTGGCACATAAGTACTAAATAAATATTAGCTCTTATGATTATCTTCCTGTTTCAGTGTCTAGTACTTCAATACTTCATGCTGCCTCTTAAGAGATTCCTGGAATCACAGACTTGGAGCTAGAAGGTACTTAAGTTCAATGGTCAGCCAGTCTAACCTCCATTTTGCAGGATGAAGAAATAGTCCCATGGAGGTTGAATGATTTTTTCAAAGTCGTACAAGCTAATAAGAAGCAGAGCCAGGATTTGAACCAAGGTCATTTGACTACAGTGATCTTTCCACTGCCACCACCACATTACATTTGCTGCACTAGGGAATTATTGTGGGCCTTATTAAATCAATCAGAAATAGAACAAGTATGGAGGCAAACTTCTGAACTGTCTGCCACGTGGATTTTTCCAGGTTCTTGGGTGGGAGATCCAGACAAATAAGCAGGAAAAAAATTACAAAGGACAACTCACCACAGTGGTTTTCCCAAATCTTTTCATCCTTCCTCAAACCTCCTATGGTACCCTCCCCCCTCTCAGCTGAGAACCTTGCCTCATATTTCATTGAAAAAAATGAAGGCTATTTGCCTCTAGCTTCCTCTTCTCAACCTCCTCCTCAACTAAAATCTCCCTGATTCTGCCACTGTCTCCACCTTCACCCCATCTCATATAATGAGGTACATTATGAAAGCAAAAGTTCTCTCTTATTGTCAATTCCCACCATCCTCTCCATTACCCAGGCTCCAAACCAAGATGTCATCCTTCCTCATTCTCACCCCCATTTTTAATCTGTTGCCAAAGCCTATTAGTTTTACCCTCCTAGTATCTCTTAAACAAGTCCCCTCCCCGCCAATGTTGCCACCATCCTGGTGCAGGCCCTTATCACCTCACCCTTGAACTATTGAAATAGTCTGCTGGTTGGTCTGCCTACCACCTGTCTCTCCATTCCTTCCTAAAGGGTAGGTCTGACCATTTTACCTTTCTTCCTGCCTTCCCCACCCCATGCCCCACCTTTCCCCAGTAAACTCCAGTGACTCCCTATCACTTTCAGATTCTAATGCAATAGTCTCTGGCATTCATAGCCCTTTATAACCTGCCTCCTCTACCTCACCTTTCTAATCTTACACTCCCCTCTTCTCTCCATCTACTCTAAGATCCAGTGACATTGGTCTCCTTGCTGTTCCTCAAACAAAACACTCTTAGAGATTTTCACTGGCTGTCTCCCATGTCTGGAATACTCTTCCTCATCTCTGCCTCTTGACTTCCTTGGATTCCTTTAAATAACAACTAAAATTCTGCCTCCTACAGGAAACTTTCCTGATACCCCTAATTTCTGTCAATTATTTTCAATTAATCCTATACATAGGTTGTTTGTACATAGTTGTTTGCATGCTGTCTCCACCTTTAAACCATGAGGTCTTTGAGAACAGATATTGTCTTTGACCTTTCACATCCTCAATGCTTAGTATAGTTCCTGGAACATAGCAGGGGCTTAATAACTGTTTACTGACTGCCCTGGCCCTTTGTGCTCCTAGAAATCTAGCACAAGAATGACATAGGTTTTAGACAATAAGGGATTGGCATATTATGGTGGCTGTGAAATTGGAAGCAATGAGTCAGTCCAAGTTAACTGCTGCAGAAGCACAGAACAGTGGAACTAGAAGAGAACTTAGTATCCAGTCCAGTCTTCTATTTGTGGATTGAAGCCCATCCCTTGACAGATGAAGACGGCAGTACCCAGAGAAGTCAAACTATTTTCCCTGAGTCATGAAGCAAGTCAATGGTAGGGCCAAAACTAAAATCCAAGCCTCTTCACTCCCAGACCACTTTCCACCATACTACATGACCTTCTGCTAAGATGGAGCACCCAAGACCAGAATCCATATGGCATGGTGGATAAGGTATTGGACTTGGAACCAGAAGGACATGAATTCAAATCTATCTCAGATACTTATTAGTTTTGTGATCCTGGGCAAGTTACTTAATTCATCTAGGCCCCAGTTCCCTCATCTGTACAGTGAGAGACTTGGACTCTTTCATTGTCCTGTCAAGTTTGGAGTCGGTCAAAGGGCTGCACTTGAGGACCTAGAAAGCCACATGTAGCCCCTGGAATAGCCACCTTCCTTTTCTACTGCATTGGACACTACTGATCACACCCCCTCCCCCATTGTGAAAACTCTCTCTTTGCTTGGTTTCCCTAACACTACACTGTCACTGCTCTCCTCCTACAGTGCAGGTCTTTTCAATTTCCTTAATATGATCCTCCTGCCCCCTCTGGGTAAGTGCTCTCCTGGGTTGTGTCCTGCACCTTCTTCGAGTGGTGAGTTCATCAATTCCCAGGGTTTTGGCATAGATTAACAGATAACTCCCCAAATCTGTATATTCAGCTCTCCTCTCTCTTCCTTTATCATAGCTGCCAATGGATATCTCCACTCGGATGTCTCCTAGGCATCTCAGATTCAACATCTCCAAAACAATTATTTTTATATTTTCCCCTCAACATTCCATCTTAACTTCCCTATTTTTGTTGAGTTACCAAATCTCACAACCTTATAGTCATCCTCAGCTCTTCTTTCTCACTCAACCCACATATCCAACAGTTGCAAAGTCTTGTTAATTCTATTAGAATATTATTAGGATAATTATATTTAGAATATTGACTACCATATGTAAGTTAGAAAGCCTCTTCCACTAAACATTTGTACATGTGCCCCCCACCCACTATTCAAAATTAATGAATGAAGCATTTACTAAGCACTTATGTGCAAAGCATTGTGCTAAGCGTTGGAGATAGAAGTATAAAAGCAGACAGTCCCTGTACTCAAGGAGCTCCAATTCTGGTGGAGGAGGTAACATACAAGGAAGATTTCAGCTGCAAGTCAGATAAACTTCCTCTCCTTCCAAACTCACTTCTGCTAGGGATCCTTCATGTTTTAAATTCATCCAATCGTGATCAACAGTTCTCAGGCACTCTGTAGGAAAGGCATTAAATTGTTCTTGGATATTACATTTCATTACTAGTAGGGAAAGTGATGCAGGAATTTGCCTCAGGTTAAAGACAAAATTTAGAGAGAACTGACAATATTTAAACTGATCTCAATGACTGGCAGAAAGGCTAGCCAGCTGGTAACAAACTCTCCTGAGTCCCTACTAGCATACCATCACACACATTAGCACAGTGCTTGGCACCAAGCAAGTAAATCATTTCATAAATATTTTTCATTCATTCAGTCAACAAAGTTTATTAAGGGCTTACTAGATGCCAAGCACTAGGAAATACGGCCAAAACAAATCCCTGCCCTCCAGGAGCTCACATTCTGATGGGAGAAGAGGACATGTAAAAAACATACAAGATACATAGTGTAAAGTCCTCGTGCCGCTTAGAAACAACGGAGTTTAGCAACAAATAGTTACAATTCTAAAAATAGAATGCTACAAGATGACCATATTTCTTCTCCACCGGTTCTCACTCCTCACCTGAATTGAGGATTTTTCTTTGTTCTCAATGATGTAAGGATATTAACTTGGTTATTCCAGACAAAATGCAGATCCCAACCCGTTCACTCCTCATTCTCTTGTGGCCATGTCCTCCCATAAATTCCTCTCAGGGCTCCAATCAACATGTTGAGGGCTGAGTGGATCAGTGCTTTTAATATGAAGAGGGTACCAATACAGCCCTCAACTAGTCCATCTGTTATCCTTTGCTCTTGTCATGATGAATAATCCAGCTCCTTTTCTTGTCATACATCAAGGAACTCATGAAATTTGTTACTTTGTCTTGTAATTGTTTTTCAGTATGTGATATTTGATTTTCCCTATTAGACTCTAAGCTCCCTGAATGTAGGAACCCTACTTTTTATCTACTCCTCAACCCTCCAGACCTAGTGCAGGAGATTAAACAGCAGTTGTATGCAATTAGTGGTGCTGAATAATAATGATAATAATTATTATCATAGCTAGCATTTATATAATACTTTAAGGTTTGCAAGGCACTTTACAAATGTTATCTTGTTCGATCCTCACAAAAGAAAGATTTGTAAAGCACATAGGTGCTTAGTAAATGCTTCTCCCATTTACAAAAACCCTGGGCAATACATACAATCACTGTTCCTGATTTACAGACAAGGAAACTGAGGCAAATAGGGGTTAAGTGACTGGCCCAGAGTCACACAGTAAGTGTCTGAGCCTAGATTTGAATTCAGGTCTTCCTGACTCCAGATCCAGTGTTACATCCATTGCACCAATTAGCATTCTTAAAGCCTAGGAATAGTCAAAACTCGCTTCTGATGTGAATTCTGGGAGAGAAGGTAATACAGTAGAATTTCATCTAATTCCAAGCACCTCCCCTCACATTGCCCATCCCACAGTCCCAAAAAGAGAACTTGCACTCATCTTGGGACTCTAACTTGGAGGCGGGGGGAGGAGTGTCTGGCAGCATTCAACAAGGGAAGTATCGTTTTTTTTTGGAGGGGGGAAGGCAGGGCAATTGGGGTTAAGTGACTTGCCCAAGGTCACACAGCTAGTAAGTGTGTCAAGTGTCTGAGGCAGGATTTGAACTCAGGTCCTCCTGACTCCAGGGCCGGTGCTCTACTTGCTGGGCCACCTAGCCGCCCCAGAAGTATCTTTCTTAATAAAGGAAAAGGGAAAGATTTTTCATTAGATCAGCATTTCTCAAATTGATTTAGTCATGGGATGCCTTAGGCCTTATAATATACTAACAGACTCCATAAAAATTTAGAACATAATCTAGGTAATTGAATCTATAATATATTGAAATATTGCCACACGAAATATTTTAGGAAAATAACAATATTTCACACTGTAAAGGGGAAATATTTCCAGCATTTATATTTTTTCATGTAACTCCTATTCATATTGCATGGACCATCAGAGCTCTATAGCACATTGGGAAATTGCCACCCTAGACCCCTTAGAGGAAAGCAGATGGAGAGCAGATGACAACAGCCTAGGAGCAGAGATTGGATGAGGTTCTTTCTAGTTCTCAAATTCTGATTCTATGAGTTGGATATGAATACATTAGTACTGACTGATTCAGAGACTCCCTCCTGTCCCCACAGAAGGTCTAACCCAAACCTGCTATCTCTATGATTCACTTAGCAGTAGGAGTCTGGCTTCACCTTCATCACCGTTGTCCCTACAAAGCCTGAAGTTCCATCCCAAGCAATTTGGAAGAGCGATATTTCACTGCCCACCCAAATTTTTATAATTATCCTAATGACTTCATTGATTGGCAGAAAGACTAGCCAGCTGGTAACAAAGTCTTCTGTGTGCCTAACAGCATACTGTCCTACAAACATCAACATGTTCTTGGTACATAGTCAGCACCACATAAATGCCTTTTCATTCATTCACTCATTCAGGAAGTCAGTCAGCAAGCTTTTATGAAATCTTCCAGATCATATGGCAAAAGGAAGTCATCCCCTAGGAGCTTAAAGATGCCTCCATTATCCATCTCTGTAACAAAGAAAAAAAAAAAAGGAAACAGGCTATCCCGTGACAATCACAGGGGGATCCTTCTCCTAGTCTTTGCTGGCAAGATTCTTGCCAGAGTTCTCCTTAATTGGGTGATCCTTCATTTGGAAGGTGGTCACCTGCCCAAGAGTCAGTATGGCTTCAGAAAGGGCTGAAGAACAGTTGACAAAGTGTTTGGTGCCCAACAACTCCAGGAGAAATGCCAGGAGCAGAACCGAGGTCTGTAAATAACATTCATTGACCTGACCAAGGCCTTTGATACTGTTAGTTATGAAGGCCTGTGAAAGACTATGGTGAAATTTGGTTGCTCAGAGAAATTCATCAGCATCGTATACCAGTTTCATGATGACATGCTCATACAGGTTCTGCATGAAGTATCATGCTCTCTCATGCTTTCCCAGTCACCAACAGAGTGAATTAGGGTGAGGCGCTTGTTTTCATGCTCTTCAGGATAATATTTTCTGAGATGTTATCAGATGCCTTTAATGAAGAGGAAAATGGCATCAAGATCAGTTTCCACACCTATAGTAAACTATGTAACTTAAGAGGCTACAAGCCAAGACTAAAGTAGAGGGAGAGTTGGTACTCAACATTTTGTTCACAGATAATTGTGCACTCAATGCAGCCTCTGAGGCCAAGATGTAACAGAGTGTGGATCAATTCTCTGCTGCCTGTGCTAACTTTGGTCTGACAATCAACATGAAGAGAAAAAGAGATCCTCCACCAGCCAGCACAATACCATCCATATGTGGTCACAATAAATGGAGAAATTTTGAATGCTGTGAATAAGTTAATTTACTTTGGCAGTATATTTCACAGGGCTATCCACGCAGATGGACGAGGTTGCTATATGCATTACCAGAGCCAGCTCAGTATTTGGAAGACTCCAAAAGTGTGAGAGAGGAGAGGTATCCTATAGGCTACGTACAAAACTGAAGGTCTATAGAGCTGTTGTGCTGATCTCATTGTTGTATGCCTGTGAACCTGGACAGTCTAGCAGCATCATGCCAGGAAACTGAATTGCTTCCATTTGAATTGTCTCAGAAAGCTCCTGAAGATTGCATATACCAGAGACTGAGGTCCTCTCTAGAGCTGAAATGCCAAGCATTCAAACTTTATTACAGAGAGCACAACTTGATGGCCATGAAGCCCAAATGCCAAACACACGCTTACCCAAAAGACTATTCACATGGTGGTCAGAAGAGGTGATATAAGGACACTCTCACGGTATCTCTGAAGAACTTTAGTATTGATTGCAAGACATGGGAAACATTGGCACAGGACCACCTAGCAAGCAGTGCCCACATCAAAGAAGCTGCTGTATTCTATGAGCAAAGCAGAATCATAGAAGCACAAAGGAAACATGAGCTATGCACATCCATAGCCCCCTCTGCCCTAAATGTTCTAATGGACCACTTGTACCCCATCTGTGATAGTGCCTTCCAAACTTGTGTTGGATTAATCAGCAATAGCTGAATATACTGTATCTTGACCTCAACATAATGATATCATTGATCTTCTTCGAAAAAACATGGAGGACAAACAACAACAAACTTTTAGAAAGCATTTACAACTAGGTGCCAAGCACTAGGAATAACAAGAAAGGCCAAAAAGATTTTTTTTAAAGTCCCTGCCTTCAAAGAGCTTATGTTCTGATGGGAGAGCCAACATTGAAACTAATATGTACATAAAAGCCTTCCTCATTCAAATCAAAGTCAATTACTAGTCATACCATCAGCTCCCTGATGTCATGGTCCTCTTCAAGAACAAAGGACAAACCACAACCTATGAGTAGTCCAAGCTGCCTGAATGGGGACCCAGCTGGCCAGTTCCAGTTGGACAACTCACCCTCTTCTCCCCTCCCTCCCCCTCCCTTCTCCTCCCCTCCCCTCCCCTCTCCTAACCTTTCCTCTCCCCTTACCTGAGGGTGTTCTGCCAAAAGAAAGGTAAATTTTGATGGCCAAAAGCTACCTGGTTAACTTGGAGTTTACTGGCTAGATTTCTTTCTCAAAGACCAAGCCTTAAACCCAATTCACTCTGGATCTCATGGATTGGACAATAGGTCCCCATCCACCCATCCAAGCACCATTTAATGGTTAATTTTGTGGGCCCTCCTGGCTCAGAGTGAACATAGAGGATCTTCCCCTCCCAGGTTGTTGTTGTTTTTTAATTAAAGAGGCCATCCCTTCACTCACTTCTTAAAGATGCCTGTTTACTGAATGGGTGTTGCCTCACTCAAAGTGAGAACCTGAAAAGACCTTGGCTTAAAAAGGCCAAGGGCTCCCACTGCATCCCGGGCCATCTCTAGTCATCCTGATCAATATCTAGCCACTGGACTCAGATGGCTCTGGAGGAGAAGATGAAGCTGGTGACTTGCACAGCCCTTCCTCACTCAAATCAAAGTCAATTGCAAGTCATGTCATCATCTCCCTGATATCATGGTCCCCTTTGAGAATGAAGGACAAACCACACAACCACAAAGTATAAATGGGAGGTCATCTCAGAATAAAGGTACTAGTGGTGAGTATGACCAGGAAAGGCTTTGTGGAGAAGGTGGAATTTTACCTGAGAATTGAAAGAATCTTCAAGGCAGAGATGAGGAGAGAGAACATTCCTGGAGTTGGGAGATAGAGGGCTTTGTTTGAGGAACAACAAGGAGACCACTGTGTTTAAAACCTAGAGTATACAAGGAGCAAGGAGACTGGAAATGTAGGAAAGGACCAGGTTGTGAAGAGCTTTAAAAGATGAACACAGAGGATTTTTTATTTGATCTTGGAGGTAAGAGAGAAATTAGGGAGGATAGATGTATAACATTCATTCATTCATTCATGGGAACAGATGAGGACTGAACTTGCAGTTGACCCTAAAAGTGATTTTGTAAATATAAATGAGAAGACCTCAGACTGAGAAGACAGTTAAGATAAAAATATTTTTTTAAATAGCCAGATTCTAAAAAGTAATGAACAACCCTATGATAACCACTCTAGTTCATCACCTCTTACTCAGTATGAGTCAATGTGTGATCTGATAGCCAAAAAGTAACAGAAACAAAATATTCTGAATGAGGAAAGTCATTGAATCTTAGATAAGCGCATAGATTTGGGGACCTTAAAGTCATGTACACCAATTCCCTCATTTTACATATGAAGAAATTGAGGCACAGAGTCAGATCTGTTCAGATCCTACCTGGAATTTTGTGTTCAGTTGTGGGCATCCCATTTTAGGAAGGATGTTTAATTGAATGGAGTTTTATGTTATGTGCCTGAGAAATGAGCTAAGGAATAATGAATTAGGCTGGGAAGTGGAAGATTGTTAAAGAAACTAAAACTAAAAGATATAGATAAATAGATAGATAACACATTATGTATGTGTGTATATATATGTGTGTGTATATGTATATATGTATATATATATATACATGCGCGCGCGCGCACGCACGCGCGCACACACACACACACACACACACATGCAACACTAGAAATTAGATATTTCCAGAGGAGAAAAGATTAAGAGGAAAGAAATAGGAGCAACCCAAGAATGGACTGATCAGTGTGGAAGTTCAGCTCATCCCTGTACAGATGTGCTAGCTGCGTCTTGGTCTTTGACATGATGGACCAGGCTAACTTTGAGGGTCTCTCTCCATAACTACTCTAGAGCTTGTGCCCCAATCCAGGGGGTATAATTTGAATATCAGAATTTGGCTAATGTCTTTCTAAGAGCTGTTAGATTCCCTTCATACAGACCAACCAGATATCAGATACAAGATAGAATATATTTAGTCACCTATTAGGAATACTAGATAATTACAAAAAACAGAACAGGCTTGTACCAAAGTTCCTGGACAGTTAGAAAAACTCTCTTTCTCTTCCCCAGAAGATATCACGCAACTCTCCCAGTCTGGCAGATCCCACTTTTCCTCTCAACATACAGATCCATATGACTTACACGAGTAACTTGTGTCCAACATCTTTTTGTGTCTTCGTGTATCTTCTGTCCGTTCTAACCAGGGGAAATTTCGGAAACTTCTGGCATTCTCTCCCTTAGGAAAAACTTTCTTCTCTCTCCAATCCTCTTCTTGTCTTTCCATCTCCCTTCTGTGTCTATCTTTCTCCTCCAGTCCCTTTTAAAGAAGAATCAGCTCAAATGTGTGAACTCCGTCTTTGGAGGAGCAATGAGCCTGCTGTTAAGATATGCTGTAAACTGTGTCAGTAACAGACCAATCAGCTTCATCGATGAGCAAGGGGCATTTAACCTTGCCTACAGAATTCATACCCTATTCAAGAGATAGATAAGGTAAGGGGTTTATATCTCCACAAAAAGACTTTGATGTATTTAGCTTTGAATAGAAATTATAATCTGAACCTATTAGAGCTAATAAGATCACTGAGAGAGGGTGTAGAGAAGACAAAATGCTTAGGCTAGAACACTGTGGTCCACCCACAAACAAAGAAGGTGGAGCTTGATTGAGGATCCAGCAAAGGAGACTGAAAAGAAATAGCTTTTTGAGGTCCACCAAGTGTGATACGTTGCACATATTTTCGGACTTTGTCAATGTATTAATCAATTTTGCTGATTTCCTCTTCCTCCTTTTTTTGTCTTTAAAAATATTATTTGTTATATGGGATGGCTCTCCGGGAGGGGGAGTGATATAGAAGGAAGTTATGGTTATGTTAAAAAGAAAAACAAACAAAAAAAGACATCCAAAAAGCCATGTTGGAGGCAACTCTCAAGTCCAAGTTGCAAAACCATTCGGAAATGACTAGGATATCTGAATACAACATCAACAGGCAGAGTAGGTAAGAAAGTACCCTCCAGGAACAGGGAACAAACAAAGCACTACCACCTCAGGACTTTTAAACCCTTGAGTTCCAGCACACTAGGCCTCTTGCCACCAAGACACTTGAGCCAGCAGGAACTGAGTGCAGAGTTGTCACTAGGAAAGGCAGGGCAAGAAATCTAAAATACTGTTGAGAGCTATTGTCTTCAGTGGTTGTGCAGAGGTGGGGAAGAGCAGATTGGGTCTACTGGGAGTGAAGGTGGGAGCCCACTTAGGGAGCACAGGCAATGGTTCCAAAGACCCAAGCTCTTTCCTGGCCTAGGGTTTGGCAGGGAGGTCCTGCTTTCATATAGTGAGCCAGGAGGCCTTCAGGGGCAACAAATAGCACAATTAGAAGAAAAGAATGGGAACTGGGCCCAGAGTCAGGAAGCCTAGAATTTAAATATGGCCTCAGATACTTATTAGCTGTGTGTTGTCGGTGGTCAGTTGCGTCTTTGCGACCCCATTTGGGAGTGGTTTGCCATTTCCTTCCCCAGCTCATTTTAAAGATGAGGAAACCAAGGCAAACAGGGTTAAGTGACTTGCCCAGAGTCACACAGCTAGTACATACCTGAGGCTGGATTCGAACTTAGGAAGGTGACTTTCTGAATACCTAGCTGCCCTAGCTAGCTGTGTGGCCCAGGGAAAATCATTTAACTTGTGTCTTCCTCAGTTTCCTCATCTCCCAAATAGGGATAATTATAGCACCCACCTCCCAGGGTTATTGTAAGGATCAAATGAGACAACATACGTGAAGTGCTTTGCAAATCTTAAAGTGCTAAAGAAGAGCTGCTGCTGCTACTCCTACTCCTACTCCTATTACTTCCTCAATGCCTAGAGAGAAGGGGCCAGCCAGGTACTGGTGTCAGTCCAAGAAGAGTCCCTGCTCCCTTGTCCATGATCTGCCTGCAGAGGCATAGGGGAGGATGTTGGGGGGATATGTTTGGAAGGTGGTTTTATAGATATCATGTCTTTCTCTTGAAGTCTTGCATTTCCCAGTTCCTCAATATCCTCCAGACCTAGAGCCCCAGGGGTTGGGCAGGAGGACCAGTCTAATGGTGGATTGTTCTAGGAGGGCATCTGTGGGGCTTGGGGGTGAGTAGGGAGCACCCCATAAGCTTTGAGCCAGAGTGCTCTTGCAGGGACTAAGGGGGTCGCCTCCCTGCTTAGCTGGGAGAAATGGCACCAGGGGCCACTGCTCTGCAAGAAGAGTCAGTGGGAAAAAAGCCCAGCTGACTGGTCCTGATTGGTGATTTCATTGATGTAGAGAACTCCTGGTGATTTTATAGCTTGGTCTTGAGAGTTGCCCATAGCATGATTGCCTTCCTGTTTAGAGAAAACCCTTCTTTGATGGAAGAGATTTTTTTTAAACGCCTTTTTCTTTCTTTCCCTAGCACACACAGTACTTAGCAAATCACTTGTTGATTCATTGATTAGCTACTAACTCTGCAAGCATTTTTTAGTCCTCACCCTATTTAACCTCTGACCTTTTGACAATGTTGATTCCCTCCTGAATATTCTCCTCCGTGCTTCTGTAATGTGGGTTTTCTCCTGTTTTTCCTATATTCCTTGTTATTTCTTTTTTTTTAAGTATATAGGTTTTTTTGATGTCTTTTTTTTTTTTTAACATCCACTACCATTACACCTTCCTGGTAAAAACGTAAAAGTTTAATAAAACCAACTGAACTGACCAACCAATCACATCCTCCAGCACGTACAGCATTTCCATCTATTATCCCCCACATCTCTACTGAGAGGAGGGTTATATGCTTTGTTTATTCTCTGGAATCAACATTTTCAGTGCAATTAATCTGAGTTCAGTGGCTTTTCAGTGTTGTTTTAATTCACATTTTTAAAATTGTTACATTATTCTCCATTTTTTTATTCTGCATCCCCTGCTATGATTCCTTATTCTTCTGAATTCCTCATATTTGTCATTTCCTACAAGTCAATAATATTCACATACCACAATTTGTTCAGATATCCCCCAATCAATACCCACTCTTGCTTCCAGTTTGTTGCCACTATAGAAGACTGTTATATTTTGTTATAGGTAAGACCTTTCTTTCTGTCGCTGACCTCCTCGGTGGTATGGGACCAAAATTTAGGTTCTCTGGATCAAAGGATACAAACAATTAGTTCTTTTGGTAATGGGGATGGACTTTCCTTGGGGGAACCTAGTCCCCCTCACCAGTCTTTAAAATATATGCAGATATTTCCTGCCTTTTCCAGTCCAAAGGACCATTGTGAAAACTTGGAGAGCCCTTTTCCAGTCATCCATGACTGAATGACTAAATAGTGAGCTGGTTCACTGGTTAGAGCACTAGGCCTGGAGTCATGAAGACTCAAGTTCAACTACCTCCTCAGACACTTAATAGCAGTGTGACTCTGGGAAAGGAACTGCCTCAGTTTCCTTGACCATAAAATGAGGATAACACCACCCACCTCCCAGCATTGTTGTGAGGGTCAAATGAGGTATTTGTAAAGACCTTAACACAGTGCCTGGCACATAGCAGGCACTTAATAAATGCTTGTTCCCTTCCCTTCTCTGTGACAGAGCTTTCTAATTGGCTGTGGAACACAAGGTGCTGATGACTCAGGGATTGCTCTGTTGATTTTTAGCATGATTATATAAGGGACCCTCCCTCTGGCCATCTCTCTTTGCCTCTTAAATTTGAAGTGGTGGAACTACTTCAAGCTGCCTCCCTGAGATCCAGGTAGGGGTACCTGTAGCTCCATTCTCCTGAAAGTCTTTCTGGTGTTTATTTCCCCAAGCACGTGGCTGAGCATCAGTCATGAAGAAGCTATGCCCAGGCAGCAATCTTGTGAGTCTGGAAGATCCAGAACTGACCACTGCTAGCTGCAGCAGCAGTCAGAGAGATCAAGTCACTGGAGGATGAGGCTTTGAGGAGAGTGGCTTCTCTTGATGGAGAGGTGTTGACCCTGGATTCAGGAAAGACAGATCCTGAGGGCCCATCTGAGATCACCCCTCCCTCCCCACTTCTGGCACCTTCATGAGGATTCCATAAAGTCAGAAAAGGATTTCCCGGTCAAGGAGTTAGAAAGCACCCCTTTCTCTTCATTTGTATCTCACCATTATTGCACACTCCAATAAATTGTGTATTTGTCAGAAAGCGTGACACCCCCCCCCCCCTTTTATTTTTTTTGTACCATTTATTCCACCTTAGTAAATACCTTTTCTAAAAATGGAGTCTATGCTAGCTAACTGATGATGGGGAGAACACCAGTGGGAAACAGTGAGGGCCAGTACTAGAAGCCTAGCCCTCAGGACTTGTACTTCTAACACATTTGGCAGATAAGTAGCAACCACCTCACTATGAACCCCAAACCAGGACTGCAAGTTGAGGTTGGGGGAGTGGTATCAGAGGGTGTGTTATGTTTTCATTCCTCATTCCTCTCTAGGCTGCACTCAGGGCTTCCTCTACCATGCCCTAGAATCCTCTTCATCCTGGAAGTTCACTCTAGTCCTGGAATTTACACATCAGGTCCCTCTGGTTCTTCCCAGAACCTCCATTTAAGGGCTCTCAGGTTAGCCACATCAGATCCCTCTCCAAGCTGTTCTCCAGACTTTCTCTACCGTATCCCCTCTCCCCACTGGGAGAGCTCAAGGGAAACCAGTCCTTGAAACATATGCAGATGTTTCCTGCCTTAGTTCAGTCCCCTCCTCTTTCAGCATCATATGCATTTAACAGTTCTTAATTGTGGTACATTTATGCACCTAAATTTGCTTAGCCATTCCCCAATCAAGGAGCATCTTGAGTGACTTTTTGAGAATGGTTAGACAAATTCACAGGTCCACCACCTATTAGTGGGTCTATTTCCCTCCAACCCCTCCAAATTGACTATTTCTGTCTTTTATCATCTTTGCCATGTAGTTGGCTGATGTGAAACCATGGTATTGTTTTAATTTGCCTTTTTCTCCCTGTTGCAATTTACAGCCATTTTTTTCATATGGTACTTGGTCCTTTAGTAAATCCCACCTCTTCTATGAAGTTATGTCTGCTTCCTCTCAGGTCTCAAAAAAGAAATTTGCTTTGCACATAATGGACTTATCTACTGTATGTTGAGATGTGTTACATTCTCCTGACAGTTTTAAAACTACACGAGGCACACTTACTAGCTGTGTGACCTTGGGCAAGTCACTTAATCCCAATTGCCTTACCTTCTTCCCTCCAAAAAAAAAAATGAAAAAAAAAAGAAAAAAGAAAAACTACATGAGGGTAGAGACTGTCTCATCCAAAGGCTTATGCAGCAAGTGCTTAATAAATGGTTATTGAATCAAATTGGGTAGTTCCATTTCCCTGGGCACCTCCTGGAGTGTCTTACACAGTGAAGTAGCATAGGAGATAGAGAACTGTGCCTGGAGTCAGCAAGACCAGAGCAAACTGTTTCTGACACCAACTATATGACCCCTCTCAACCAAAGTTCCTCATCTGTTAAAATGGTACCTTCTTCACAGAATTATTGAGCCAGCAAAGTACTTTGTAAATCCTAAAGCTCTATATAAATGTTAGCTACTATTACACATAGCAAACACTTAATAAGCAGTATTTATCAAAACTAACTTTGCACAATAGAGCATTTCCAATTATCTCAAGTGGTTAAATTCTAACAATGAAATCTTTAACTCACTTTAGATAAAGGATTCTTAACCTAGTATCTCTGAATTTGAATTTTTGAAAACATTTTGATAACTATTCCAGCATCACTGGTTTCCTTCGTAATCTTATGCATTTAATTTTATACATTTAAAAACACTTTTCTGGGAAAGGTACATCCACAAGCTTCAACAGATTTCCAAAGGAGTGGGTTAAGGTTAAGAATCCTGGCTAGAGACATGTCATATAGAACTTTGGGAGGAATAGAGAAGTATCTGCAGAGTGATTCTGGTCAGGGAAGAGAGGGTGGGGTGGAAGTATTCTGTAGGCCAACTAAATAAAGTATCACAAATCCAAACAATGGGAATTATTTTTTAAGGGTTTGGGCAGACTTACTCAAAGCATGGAGAAGACTCAGGTGGCACTTGATAGCTATGTTTGTTTTTGAAGGGCTATACCACAGAAAGGAGATTACTGTTCTGTTTGGCTCCAAGAACCAAGAGCAATGGTTGGAAATTCAAAGAGTCAAATTTAAACAAGAGGTCAGTATAAACCTGATAACCATTAAAGCTAACCAGAGGTAGAACAGGCTGTCTCCATAGGTGACACGTACCTGCTTCTTAGACATTTTCCAGTCTAGACTGGAAATGACAACTTGCTAGTGTGGTATAGTGGGGAATTTTTTTGGTGGGGGGGGGTACACTAGATGGCTGATTAATTACCCTCCAACTCTCTAATGCTATGATTCTATGGAGCCATACTATGGCTTTTGCCCCATCACTGCAAAAGAACAATGAAACAATCCCCTAAACCTTCTTGGAGACCCTACTGGAGGATATTGTGTGACATCGCATGAATCAACACTACTACAAGGGTACTTTTATCAAATGAAGCCATTTTAAGTAAGTGAAATCAGAACAATCAATACAGAAGCGAAAAGAGGAGAGAGAAAAGACAAGAACATGAAAGTGAAACCAAATCTTGAGTAACTGGAAGGACCAATACTGACTGGAAAGAAAAGATGCAATATTATTTGCTTCTTTTCAGAGAAAGGTAAGAAAATGATGGTCCACAATTTTGCATACCTGCCAGACAGGGCAACTGTATTAGTGCCTTTTAACTCCTTTTTTTCCCCCTTTGTTGCGAAGGACATGTGAGCTGGGAGAACACTGAGAAATGATGGTAAGGTAAACATAAAATGCACCAATAACATTGCATGTATGTTTTTAGATTACCAAATACTGAAGGAAAAAAACCACCCAACCGCAACAGTGTAGGCCATGAGGCCCTTCTTGCTGCCAAGAGATAAGCCTCCTTGCCTGAGCCCTACATAGAAGGGACATCCTTATCACCCCAGCCACCTTGAATTCCACAGCGTGGCAGCTAGGGGTGCCTAGAGAAGTCACACAAGACAGTCCATGCAGGCCTTCCAGAAATAGCTATTTATTTCATCTAGGAGAACATCTGACCCCTCCCTCTGGTGTTTAGACAATTAGCTCTCATTATATACATTTGCACTGGTTGCTATCTTGTTATTTTCTAGTATCTAATCTTCACAATTAGACTAGAAACTTCAGAGTAAGGACCACCTTTGTAGCCCTCAGTATAAGAAGGCTCTATGCAATGAAGAAGTGTAATCAGTATTATAAATACTATGTATGTCTAAATTCATGACATCTTCCTCTAGGGAAGTGGGAAAATTTCTTCTGTCCTATATGGAAGAGGAGCTACCACACCCCCAGGCCCCTAGCCCTGCCCCCATGGCAGTTTCTATCCACATACTGAGCTTGCCCAGCCCTGCAGCTCCGCGATAGCACTATCCTCCACTGTTTGGTCTATTCTGCCCAGCAAGCTGGTTGGTCTGGCATCCAGTCAAGGTGTTAGCAGAAGGCCAGGGCAGAACTGCACACCCCCCTCACATCCAGCCAGCTGGCTCCATGGTTTCCTCCTTGGAAACTAAAACAAACAGGCTGTGTGCTTGGCCTCCTTGCTCAACCCAAGAGGCCGGGGGGGCAGCAAACATCCCAGCTATGCAAACTGGAGGAACATCTGGCAGGACATTTGGTCTCTTGCAACTCTGTCCCTGCCAAATGGCCAGGGGCTTCAGCAGAACCGGGCAGCCCCAAAAGGGAGGAAATTTCTACATTGTACCCCCAATCTCAATGGTTAGCTGAGTTCCAGTGCTAATTATGGCTGGGGACTACAGCCTTACAGCTGGCTGAGTTCTAAGATATAGGTCAGCAATAAGCCTGATCAAATCCCATGAGGAAGAGGAGGAAAGAGTGGAATTCCCATCAAGTCGGTTCCTGGACTCTCCCTTATTTCCTGCTCCCTTCCAGAGGCCCCAAGATGGGAAGCTGGCTGAAGTCACAATATGTAAGTGATTGTCAGGGTTGTTACTTATGCCGAACCTCCCCCCACCTCCCAATCACACTGATCCTTTGGGGATATGGTTGATGATGCTCATGTCACAAAACAGAATGAGGAGAATGAGGGGAGGGGAGCAGTGGAGGGAGACAAGCAGGAAAAAAGTGGCATCTCTTGACTCAGACAGATCTTCTGGGTACTCTGGTGAGCCAGACCACTGCTCTATAAGGCCTACAGCAGTCTGGGGCCAGGCAGAGCAAGCAAATATGGCCCAGAATCAGGCCTCTTCACTCCAACAAGCCATCAGACACTCAGAGATGCCACAAAAACCAAAGGAAACACCAAATGTCCATTTTCGTTTTTCATCTATACTGTGACAAGAGCTCTAAATGGGTACCCCCACCCATACTCCTCAGATATATTTCCACTTGGTGGTCAAAGTTCCTTGAGGAATATCCCATCTGGAGGAAGCTCAGAGGCGTTAGGAGGTATTCTAGTGCCAGGATCCAGGGCTCAGTTGCCTGCGTCAAGGCTTTGCTGCTACTGGTTCTGGGCCCACCATCTTCTCTCTCACAAACATGCTGAGGTCCCAAGTTTCTCTGCTCCCCCAGTTCTGTAGGGCTGTCTCCTTCACCGGCAGGCCTCAGGTTCCCTGAGAATTCTGTGAGGGCAGCCTTCACAGTCTGAATTGCTGTTTCTGATGAGAATGGTACTGGCCAATCCCCTCCATCCTCACCATTAGAGTCTTCTAGATGAACAGGCAGCTGTTCCTCAGCACACGAAACAGGCAGGCTGGGCTGCTTCTGACTGTCCCTACACTGAGGGAAAAGGTTCTTCCTCTTAGGTCTCTTGAAATTTCTCAAAGTTTGAGGTAGATCGCATTCTCTCTCAGGCGACTCAAAGATAACACCCTGGGTCTTTGGCCTCTTGGGTCCTCTCTCCAGTAGCCAAACACGGCCCCGTTCTTTTGGGGGGTTCCAAAAGGTCCCCATGTATTGCTGCACAGACAGAGGCACCCGGGGCTCAATGAGTAGCTGGGGACTCAGGCTTTCCTGAAAATAATCCTGACAGCATCCTCCCTGGACAATGGGCACTATCCGGCAAGGCCTCAGTGCAGCCACGAAGTCACACAACTCAGGAAAGGAGGAGTGGTCAGAATAAGGAACCACATGAATACCAGGGTGGGAGACACGGATTCTCCGGCTTGTGGGAAGGATGGCAATGGTTGGATGAGTGCAATTCCAACGCAGCATGGCACTAGAGCAAACCTCAGCACGATTCACAGCGTGGATGCGGCCAGCCCCCTCCTCCACCGTGAACACGTCTGCTAGCTCCATTAGCTGGACCACCTCCATCCGCTGAGGACTCAGCACTACCCAGGTCTGGAACTCCAGGGCCAATTGTTCCAGGAGGGATTCTTTGCCCAAGCTGTAGAGACCTAAGAAAAAGATAAAATGGGAGAGAGGGGGAGGAATGAAGCATCAGAAGTCACTAAAATCAAAAAGAAATCACAACAGCATCAGAAGAACCTGAGATAGTAGCAAGCTGAGGATGAGGCAACAGCTAGGCTTACCAGTTAAAGGCCCAGTTTTCTCTGCTATCTCATCTCGTTCCCACCTTCAAAATCCATCCCTTCTAGCAAGACTTCCTTGACAGTCCTACCCCACTTGGAGCCCTTCTTGATTCCCTTAAGGACTGATATACTATTTTCTCTCTGGGCTGATCTACCATTTAAAATTCGATAATTACCTACACAAAGCTTGCTCCTGTGCTTGGTTTTACAAGAGATCAAGAGAAGAGTAGTTGGTACATCCTTGTTCCCTCCCAGAATTGACAGTTTAGCAGGAGAGATGGCATGTAGACAAAAGGCAAAAAGTGCCACTTGTGACACAGGATTAAGTATAAAGAAAAGTGGCAGGAGTGGAGGAAAAGGGTGAAAGCTCTTCCAGGTGGGAGGTTCAAGGAAGAATTCAAGGAAGAGGTGGCACTTGAGCAAGGCCTGTTGGGATTTCAACAGGACATTTAGGGTCGAGGACAAGCAATCTAGGTGACAGGAACAGCACGGAAGCACAGGTCATATCTGGGGAACAGTTGAAGGTTTTGTGTGAGGGAAAGTCTGGTTGCAGACAGATCTTGGATGGCCTAGAGAATCTGAACTAAACTGTGCAGGCAATAGAGGATCCACTGAAGGTTTCTGGACAGGGCAGTGACATGAGTGGAGCTATATCTGAATCTAGCACAGTATCTTAGACAGCTCATAGGGGAAAGACTTCAGGTAAGAACACCAATGAAAAAGCCACTAAAATATCCTGGGCAAGAAAAAGAGAGGGCCTACACCTAAGACGTGGTAGTGAAAATAGAGAGAAGAATGCAAGGTGTTGGTTAATGATGGTTCTTAAGTCTATGTCAGGACTATGGGAGGGTAATCACTCCACCCATGCCGAATTCCCTTAAAATGTGTTGGGTAATACCATCACGTCCTGGGCACAGTCTTTGGAATATCCTCGGTGGTAAAAAAAAAAATCTTTGTCAGTTAAGGGCAGACCTGGTGTTTGCAAAAACAAAAAAAGTAGGTGATCAAGCTGGGGAACGCCCGTGGATCAAAAACACCTCTTTCAAGCCTAATGAACTCTATCTTTCAGCTCTTCCTTCTCCTTCCTGACCATCAGGTCTCCTCAGGCTTCACTTACTGGGCAATTTAGCTGAGATCCCAGTCAGCCAACCTCTGAAACTAGCCCTGAGTCCAAGTCCTTAACCTCCTCGAGTTCTTTTCTGTCAATGGCGTTCTCTTTCCTTGGGCATTCATGAAGACAGGCGTAACTCTCATGTTAATTATGTTCACTACAAGTCCATTCTACATACCTACCTCAACCGGACTTTCAGTACTGCTTGGGATAGATGATAATATTCATGTGGACCAGTCAAGAAGGATTTATTAAAACACTAATGCATCAGACATCATTCCAAAAAAGACACAACTTTTGTCCTCAAGGAGCTCATATTCTAGTGTGGGAAACAATATGAGACCCGTGCAAGGTAGATAGAAGGTGATCCCAGTAAGAAAGGCACTGGTAGCTGGGGAGACCAGAAAAGGCCCTGCACAGAAAGCAGGACTGGAGCTGAGTCTAGAAGGAAGCCACGGAAACTGAGGCAGAGGTGAGGAAGAAAAGCATTCCAGTTACATGGGACAGCAGGGCAAAGCACAGAGATGGAAAACTGAGTGTTCAGTGTAAGGAAGAGCAAGTAGGTGAGTGGAGCTGGATGGCAGAATGTGTGGAAGAGAATAAAGCGTGAGAAGACTGAGAAGGGAGCAAAGCGGGCAGTGAGGAAGGTCCCAAAATGCCAGACAGAGGGTTTCTTGGGAGGGCAGAAAAGGGGACATATATGAGAGATGTAGTAAACTGAAAAAGGACAAGCTCTGCAAAGCAACAGGCTGGAGATGCGGGGAGCTGCAGATGACAGGGAGGTGGTGTTTCAACAATCCAGCTAGCAGCTTCTGTGGGGGTATACGATCCACCCACAGCCAGCTCCCAGAAAGCTGCCAACAGCACAGGTTCTTCTGATCTGCTTAACTAAGGAAAGCAAAGTCAAGGGGTTTGACAAGCTTACTTTAATTCAGCACACAAATATCATTCACTTAATTCAGCGAAAAAAGCCAGCACCCCGAACTTCAGAGCATATTACAAACAAAGTACAAACATCAACAGACAGAGCCAATACAGATTCATGGTTACCAACATCTAGGTTCAGCCCGGGAGATCAGAACAAGGGCTGGCCCAGAGTCATTTGCACCACCACTGCTGCAGGAATGAGCTCCAAAGAACAGACAGCCAACCCCTGGTTTTTATATCTTTTTCAGTGTCAGGGGTGAGTCACACATGCGACTCACCTATGTGACCTAGAATCGTCACAAAGAGGTGACTTAAACCCACGTGGTCTAAGAGCCTCTGCAGTCCCAGACATGTAAACTAGGCCCTCCCTGGAGTTAGCCCCACCTTGGGCCCCACCTTAGTTGCCAATCCACACCCACATAGGTTTTACACCTAATAGGGGTTTGGGCCTGGGGCTTAGCACTTAGTAAGATTCAATGAAATACACTGAATTACTGGAAGCAAACAAAAGCCAAACTCTTCAAGGGCACTTGTTGAACTAAGTGCTAAGGAGCCCATTTTGCTTACCAACACAGGTGGTAAGCCTGAGTGATTGGGAGGAGGGTGGTGCCTTTGACAGTAGGAGGGGAGGGCCTGGGGCAAAGGGAATGTGTTTTATTTTGGACATGCTGAGCTTGAGTTGCCTAAAGGAAACCCATTTTGAGATATCCTAAGGCCAGTTGGTGATGTGGGACTTGAGCACAGGAGATTAGAACTAAATGTAGAGACCTTGGAATCATCTATATAGAGATAATAATTGAACCCATGGGAGCTAATGAAATCACCAGGTTAGGTAGGAAAGAGCCAAAAAGAAGACGCAAGACACAGTCTCTGGGGGAAACCAAGAGTGGATGGGTATAACCTAGACAATAATAATAATAACAGTCAGCATTTACACAGTGCTTTAAGGTTTATAAAGCATCTCACTTGCTCCTTACAACCCTGTAAGGCAGGCGCTATCATTATCTTCATTTTATAGAGGAGGAAATAGAGGCTGAGAGAGGCTGAGAGTCTGGAGCAGGGTCACACAACTAGTACCTGAGGCTGGATTGAAGCCCACAATTTCCTGACTCCAAGTTCAGCAGTCTATTTGCTTGGCTGTCTAACTGCATGGATGAAGATCCAGCAAAGGAGACTTAGGAGAGGTCAGATAGACTGGAAGAGAACCAGCAGGGTCATGAAAAACCAGAAAGGAAAGAGTATCAAGGGGAGGAGGTGAATAACACCATCAAATGCTGAAGTGGGAAAAAAGGGGGAGAGATGGAGAAAAGTCCATTGGTTACACCTGAGAGAGAAAGAGAGAGCAGCTTCAGTTGAATGATGAGGTCAGAAACAAGATGGCACTGGGTTTAGAACTGAGTGACAGGGGAAGAAGTGGAGGCACCCAGTGGCAGGCGGCTTTCTCCAAGACTTTTGTCTTTGTAGGGGAAGAGAAGTAGAGGATGACAGCTAGCAGGAATGGTAGGACCAAGTGAAGGATTCTGAAGGAGGGGGGATGTGGACACATTTGCAGGCAGCTGGGAAGAAGCCAGTACTTAAGGAGAGATTGCAAGTAAGAAAGAGGAGGAGAGAGCGGACAATCTGCTGGAAAAGGCAGAAGGATCAGGGTGTCTGTAGAGGAATTGGCCTTGACAAGGAGAAGGACCACCTCTTTATCAGGGATAAGAGTGAAGGAAGAGAAGATGGGGGGAAGTGTCTGAGTGATGTGAGGTAAGTGGGGAGAGGAAAAAGGAGCTCATGGCAAAAGGTCTTTCTCTCTCTTTTTTGGGGGGGTCAACTGTGAATCAAGGTCCACACCTGTGAGGGTGAAAGGAGCTGGTGCCTTGCGAGGTCCATGGGAAGAGTGGGATATCAAATTGATTAAGGAGGAGTAGAGTGATTGCCTAGTTACTGGGAGGATCCAGACGAGATTAGGTAACAAATTTGTCATGGATCCAGTCTGCAGTTTCATCGTTTCCTCCAGGTCGAATGAGGTGGGTGTTAGGAAGAGTCCAGGACAGGAGCTCGGCATGGCAGGATCGATAACAGGATGAGGGGATGTGGTGCTGGAGAGTGGAGAACAATGTATAGTCGAGTTGGGCGGGCTCACCAAGAGGTCAAGACAAGGGATAATAACACTAATGACAGTAACAATACCTCGCGTTTCTATGGTGCGCCGTGTGTCCTCTCATCTGATTCTCACAACAACCCCAAGGGCTAGGAGCTGTATCATTATTCCCATTTTATAAATGAGGAGACCAAGGCTTACAGACGTTAAATGACTTGTCCAGAATCACACAACTAGTAAGCATCTGAATCAGGATTAGAACTCAGATCTTTCTGGCTCAAAATACTATACTCTATCCCTTATAACACTTTGCTGCCTCTAAGGGAATGCAGGGTAGCATGGGGAAAGAGCTGAGGGGTGGAGGCAACAGGGTGAGGACAAAGGGGCCTCAAGGAACACGGAAAAATGGAATGATAAAAGCTCATGACCCAATATCAGGTACAGCATGGTCAGAGTCCATGAATATGGAAGTGGGATATTTTGGGTGCTGGTAGGATCAAGGGTCTGACCACCTGAGGTATAGCTGAGGGAGAGGCGAGGGAAACTGAGCTGATTGAGAAACCAGGAAGTCAGGGTATCTGAGAGAGCATCTCAGTGTTAGTCAATCAATATATATTAAGCACTAAGTGCTAAGCATACAGTGGTATGGACTGAGGATACAAAGAAAGGCCAGAGTCCCTGCCCTCATAGCGCTTACAGTCTAATGGGGGAAGACAACACAAGGGTCTGGACACGGGGGAATCCACACTGTGTTCTTTCCACTACTCATATGCTACTATAGTGTCTTATGTACTCTATCTACGCTGGGATCAGCAGTGGAGTGGAGACTGAACCAAACCAGAATTGTTTCAAGGAACCCGGGATACTTAGCTTGAAGAAGAGATATGGGGGCCATGACATAATAGTTGTCTTTAGATGCTCTGAAGAGCTATCACAGACAAGAGGGTTTAAACTGACTCTGGCTAGCCTCAGAGTGCAGGTGGAGAAGCAATGGGTGGAAGTAGCAGCGGGAGGTTTTGTGCCTTTAGAATGTAGAATGTCTAGCAGGTGTGTCCCAAGGTGGAATGCCCTATGTTGGGAGGCAGTAAATTCTCCCTCATGAGAAGTCTTGTTGAAGATTCTGGGTCAGATTAAGTACTGACTCAGTGGCCCCTAAGATTCTTCTGATACTTCCTAGATTTCTGAGCTCTACTTCCCACCAGCCTATATATCACAGGTGGGCCCCTCACCACAACTTGAAACAGGCCCTGAGGGGAGAGAACTTTGAAAGTTATAAGACTCTCCTCCTCATTCCCCAGGGGTCTCCAGCCTAGCCCCTCTCAGGGGCATGGAGAGTGAGCTCTTGGCACATTTTCCTTGACATTTTTTTTCACTCTTTCATATATTCTGCTGGAGAAATCAAATGAAAAAGCAGCTAGGTGTCGCAGTGGACAAAGCACCCACCCTGGAGCCAGGAGGACCTCAGTTCAAATCCAGCATTGGACACTTACTAGCTGCAAGACCCTAAAAATTCACTTAACCCCAATTGCCTCCAAAACAAAAAGAATCAAATAAGGAGTTACTGAGAGAGAAGTCCCACTGCATAAAGCATACATCAAAGAAGGGAGCTATCAAGATCAGGTATGCCAGGCACTGGAGCCCAACTCAGGCTGTGGCAGGAGGAAGGAAGAGACCAGGTAACAGAACAGACAGCAATCCCAAAACCATAGGAGTTTTACTCCAAAGATAGTCCCGAGGCTTGCTGGCTGTTCTTTCCACCCCGTGAATCCAGTTTGGGTGAGCAAGGATCAGCTACTACCATGGCACTCACTGCCACTGAAGACCAAGGACTGGCACCAAAGAAGCTCAAATATTCAAATGGATCTGTGACCTTATTCATTCAGGAGGTCACTCCAGTGATGACAATCACAAGCCATCCACGCCAGCCTGTTCTGTGAGACAGACATCCATGTCTGTGAAATTTCTAACAGGGGCCTTCCTTGCTTTCTTTCCAATTTGGGGGTTCCAGTGAAGCACTCTGGCCTTATACCTGTCCCCTGACCTCTTGCATGTGCCTCACCATACAGTTCCTTGATGGCATCCTTTATTCCTGTTTCTCTTCAGAACTCTTTGCTGGCTGTATGCTGTAGCCTTTTAGCCCCCATCACGTTTTCCATTGCTCATCTTTGAGGTCTTCATCAGCAATGGTGTTGCAGGTGTTTTTGCCACACAGCAACACTGGTATAAAGTTTATATTGAAAAGATGGGCCTTTGCTCAGGGTCCAGAAAAGCGCTTTCTAATTTCCCATAAAGAAGTGGTACGACCCACTCTCCTCTTTTTCAACTCCAGGCCTAGGTCACTGCTCATCTGTACTCTGTTTCAGATATGTACACTGTTGGACAAGCTTTATAAGACACATCTTGAAGTCTAGGCAATAGATGTGCATTACCCATTTGGTCTTTCCTACGTGAAAGGACAAGGGAAATGCCTCTGGGTAGTTACAGAGTCTCTTCAGGGAGTTCTGCAATGGATTGGTACTGGATGCAGTCACCACGATGTCATCCACAAACAGGAGCACCTGAAGACCTCAGCATCCACTTGGAATACTTTTGCAGAGCATACCTCAACCTGGTTTCTATCTTGCTTGATGGTTACTATCAGACGGTCACTGAACAGAGTTTGGTTTGGTTTTTTTGGAGAGTGATCTCCCTACCTCATCTAAACTGGAAGCGCAATGGCCACTCCTGGATACAACCCCACTGCTGATTAGTACACGACCTTTCACCTGATCCATTTCTGACATGAGCCATTTCACCCCAGTGAAGCAGCTAGGCACCCCTGGACCCCAGGGTTCACCTATTGGTACTGGACTTAGTTTGATCATTCAATAGCCTTCGCCCTACTGTAGCATCTGATGGACATCAACCCCACTGTAGGTCAGTACTCATGAGCTGAAGCAATCCAGAAGCCTAAGCTTCTCCAGCAGAGAAGCTTGCACTACTATGCCTGACCACCAGGGTTATTTCCATTGTCACATCTTCAAAGAATTCTGAATTGTCTTCATATACATAAATGAGATACCTTGTAACAGAGTTTGTATCAATAAACAGTAAGTACAATGGGATCTTCCCATCTTTACAGTGTTCAGGTAACTGTGAGAGAAGAACTAAGTAATTTTAAAATCTAGCTCTGCCTTGATGATCTTTCCTAAAAGTACTGAATTAAGCAAACTTGGGATCAAGCCCTTCCCCCCAAGACATGGATTGCTGGGCTCACCAATGGGTATTCACAGTATCTTGCTTCCTTAAAGGGGAGTCCTCGGAAGGAAAACTGTCCCCATATGGTACCTGAGAGTTGGTTCCACCAAAAACTGGAGAATATAAGATTGGGATGGCCTGGTGGGCTGTGCAACTGGTACCATTACTGTTGCTGCATTTGTCAAGGAGGATTAATCTATCAATGGTGAATCAGAGATGGGAGAAACTAGAGGCAAAGGACTAGGAGGCTGAGCTAGGATGGTGACCGTGGGTGACAGGAAAGAAGTGAGGAAGGCTTGAGAGATATTACAGAGTAGAATGATGGAGCCTGGTAACTAATTGGGTATTTGGTGTAAGGAGAGGATGGCCCAAGGATAACTGAGCAGTCTTAGCATGTCCATGATAGTGCCCTTAGGAAGGGGAAGAGGAAGAGCTGCTGTGAGGTAATGGGGGTTGAGAGGGATGATGAGTTTGGTTTTAGGCATGCTGGTTTGAAGGATCAGAAAGCTACTCAGCAGACAGAATGTGCTCATGAGAAGAGGTCAAAGTCCAATATTTTTGTCTTTGTTTCTCTATTACCTAGAGATTTTTTTTTTCTTTATGGGCTGGATCTGTGTGTCATTGATACAGAAAACTCCCATTGAGGAAATTCCCTCTACCAATGCTGATCTCTGCACTGCACCAATGGTTCTGCAACTGAAAGTCTCAGAGAGTTGCCTGGGGCACAGAAAGGTTCAATAATTTGCTCATCATGCATCAGAGGCAGGACTTAAATCCAGGACTTCCTCCCCGTTTAGAAGAGACTTCCTTGAGGACAGGGTCTATCTCACTTTTGTATTTGTATCCCCAGGGCTTAGCATAGCAAGGGCTTAATTACAAATGTTTTCCAGTTATTCATTTCTGGCTTTGAGGCCAGCTCACTGTCCACTATGCCAGGCTGCCTCGCATATACTAATAGTCTAATAAATACTTGTTGAGAGTTCATAGAATTGATAGTTGGAACAGCGTAGATGAGACCCCAACAGGAGAGTATGTAGAGAAAAAAAGAGGGCCTACAATAGAACTTTGGGAAACATCTCCCTTCAGGAAATAGGACATGAGAGTAGAATGGGCATTATACAGGGAGGAAAAGCATCAGAAGCCAAGAGAAGGGAGCAGGCAGCCAACAGTGTTGAAAACTCCAGAGGTCAAAGAGGAGAGGGACTGAGGGGAGAGGCCCTTAGAACAGGAGGTCACTGCTGAGAAAGCAGTCTGAGGAGAGGAGTAGGTGTGGAAGCCAAGGCTAAGAAGGAAGGACATTGGAGATAAAGGCATTAATAGAGTGGAGAGTGGCAAGGAGAACAGGAAGGACTCCAGAACAAGGTGTGATTTGAGGTGGACTTTAAAAGATGGGTGGGAATAGTGCAAGAGGGAGGGAAGACACCTCCAACATAAGAGTGTGAGCAAAGACACTGAAGGAGGAGAGAACAGGAACAGAAGTAATTTAGTTGGGCTACAGGCCTTGTAATGCTAGACAGAGAAGCAACTGAGTGGGGCCTGCGCTCCTGTGGGTGAGGCTTCAGCATATGTGGGTACCCCCAGTCATAGTGCCACATTTCACACTGTTTTCTATCAATCACTCTAGGAATGGAATCAAACAAACACTACCATTCCTGGAAAGGACATGTCAATTAATTTCCCTATGACTCCATTCACCTTGTGACTTCCCAGACCAAAGCAATCCTCCTCAGAGGCAGCTGATTGCTCAGTGCACAGAGCACTGGGCCTGGAGTCAGGCAAACCTGAGTTCAAATCTGCCTTCAGATATTTCCTAGCTGTGTGACTCTGGGCAAGTCACTGAACCTGTGTCTGCCTCAGTTTGCTCATTTGTAAAATGGGGAAAAATAGTAGCACCTGCCTCTCAGCTCTCAGGGGGATTAAATAAGAGAATAGTAAAGCACTTAGCCTGGCATGTAGGAGGCATGCGATATATGCTTCCTTCCTTCCTTCCTTCCTCCCCCCCAGATCACTACCATACATAATCTAGCCCAATTAGAATTTCCATTTCTTGAGGGAGAGTCTGCTGTTTTTTGTATCTGTATGCCCAGTGCTTAGGGCAGTGCCTGGCCCTTATATGCCACATCCTTATGTGTGGGGGCTCTGCCCAAAGGAACATAAATTTTGATTGCTGAAACCTTGTAAGATATCTTGGGGAGGAATGACATGATTGTGTTTAAGAAAGACATCTGGTATGAAAATGAAGAGGGAAGGCACGCTGGAGGCTCTTACAAGCCTGGCCAGCCCTAATGAGGATTTATACTCATCTATGTGGCAACAGTGGAACCAGAGAAGAGAACAGAACGGTGGGATGTTTTTAAGGTAGAAACAATGGGACTTGCTAGCAGATGAGATATTAGAGGAGCACCAAAAAAGAACAGGAGTAAAGAACGTTGTGGAGGAATTTTGTGACAGGAAGAGAAGACGGGCTGGTTCCATGGCAGAAGCAAAGAATGACAGATGGCTAGCCAGAGGGCTCCACTTCTATCTTAGCAATGCCAGAGAAACAAGGAAAACCTCCAGCACATCCCATGGACCACCAGGGAAGACATGGATAAAAGTCACATGAGATGGGCAAGCAGGGATGGCATGCAATCTGAATCAATGGAGACAACTCTTAACTTGATAAGATCATAGATCCATTTTCATCAATGAGAGGTTACGTGTACTACTGTACTATAACATATTGTATACGTATTAAAACTAAACAAACAGAAATTGAAAAAGGATGAGTTGGATGAAAAACAATATTTGTAATATAATGCAGAAACACTTTAGTGAGAGAGCAGTGCTTCATTATATTTTAAAAAACCTCTACGTCTTAGAGAATATAACGGACTCGTAAACCAGGTTGTTAGTAATTAATTGTTCTGTTAATTCAAGCAATGTAGCTAGCCAAGCAGGTGAACTTTTTCAATTGAAAACTATACAATGCAATAATCATATTATAGGACACAACATCTTTTCAGCAGGATGTGTTTCTTTGTGTAAACACTCACCAGACATAATTCAGTCAGTCAGTCAGTAAACACTAAGTACTTGCTAGGTACCAGGCACTAAGTACTAAGTCCTGGGGCTATAAAGAAAGAGAAAAGACAGTCTCTGCTCTCAAGGAGCTTACAGTTTGATGAAGGAGGCAATGTGCAAACTACTAAATATGAACAGGATGCAGGATTAATTGGAAATAATCAACAGAGGGATGCACTAACATTAAGGAGGACTAGGAAAAGTTTCCAGGAGAAGATGGGATTATAGCTGGAACTTAAAAGTAGCAAGGAGGCAGAGATAAGGAGAGCATTCTAGGGATGGGCAAGAGGCAGTGAAAACACTCAGTCAGGAGATGGGATGTTTATAAGAACAACAGTAAGAGAGCTGGGGGTAACCGGATCAAAGAGTACATACATGGTAGCATGTTAATACTAGAAAGGTTGCGGGGAGAGGCAGGTTATAAAAGGCCATAAAGGCCAAAAAGAGAATTTTATATTTAATCCTGGAGGTGTTAGGGGGCCCATAGGGTTTACTGAGTAGGGGAAGTGACATGGCCAGATCTTTGTTTGGACCGTCACACTGACAGCTTAGTGGAGAACAGACTGGGATGGGGAGAGAGACTCAAGACAGGGAGAACAATGCAATAGCCCAAGCTTGTGGTGATGAGGGCCTACAATAGGGTAGAGAAAAGGAGGAGGGATGCATATACAAGAGATGTTACAAAGTTAAAAAATCAAATGGCTTTGAAAACAGATGGGATATGGGGTATGAGAGAGTGAAGAGTCAAAGATGTCGCCACCCAGGCTGTGAGCTTGAGTGACTGGGAGGATGGTGGTACCCTGGACAGTAACTGGAAAATCTGGAAGAGGGGGAAAGATAACAAATTCAGTTTTGATCATACTGAGTAACAATAAGTAAATCTGAATTGTCTATTTTCAACGGATTATTTTCAATATAGATCCACTCCTTTCTTTATGTGGTTTTGCTTAATGGACGGAATCATTCCTTAATTCCTTGTGTTTGGATATTCTAGTTGTGTTTTTGTGGCAGTGTGAGAACAGCAAGAAAGCCAATTTAGCTGAACCACTGAGGGCAGGAAGTGGGAGTACTTTTTTTCCAGGCTGGTAAAACTGGATGGGGGCAGGTTGGGAAGAGCATTAAATGTCATACAAAGGACTTTATGTTTGATGTTGCGGTCAAGTGGGAGTCATCAGACTTTGAGTAGGACAGTAACATGGTCAGACCTGCCCTTTGGGAGGAGAGATTGAAGGCAGACCAATTAGAAGGCTGTTATATTGGTTCAGGGAAGAGGTAATGAGGGTGTGAACTAAGAAAGGAGAGGGGCAAAGAGGAGAGATGCTGTGGAGGAAATAAGATCTGGCAAGTGTGTGAATCCATGTGGCAGGTGAACATGTTGAGAAGAGTGAGGCACCAAGTGGATGATGAACCTGGGAGACTGGAATCCTCAACAGAAATATAAGAGTTTGGGAGAGAGGTGGGAAGGATAATCACGCCCCATTTATGCCTTCTCAACAGATGTAGCTTACTTTGTCCTACCCAAAATGATCAATGGGAGTTAGGCGGGGGAAGGAGAGCTCTTGCTCACTAGTCACTACCCTGCTAAAGCTACAAGATGACATAGGGGAAAAGGGGAGGTATTCTGGGAGGGAATGATTTTCCTGTCCAGCTATTGCTGTTTGTGCCTGGGTCCAAATCAGTTTATAACTACCCTCAGAGGCTAGTGATAGTGCAGAAATGGGTAGGTTTGGAGTTTGCCCAACCCTGGTGGGGTGGTGTAAGTGGAGGAATATATGATGATGATGGGAGACGGTAGAGACAAGCCCCAACATGGCTACTGTAAAGAGGATGGAATTTGCCCCATCTTCCTATCCCCCCCCCCCACACTGGTTCATCACACATCTCTTGGAGTTTTGCCAGGACCCCTGAGGGGGCCCAGTCCCCACTGTGATGACAGCTGGTCTAGGTGAAAAGAGCACTAGGAGCAGAGTAACAAGGAGGGGTCAGATTTAAGAGAGATCACTGAGGTAGAATGATAAGAAAAACTGAAGGAATTAGAATAGGCAAAGGAGAAACTAAGTTATCACTCTTTGCAGACAATGGTGATGTACTTAGAGAATCCTAGAGAATCAAGCAAAAAACTACCTGAAATAATGAACAACTCTAGCAAAGTTGCAGGATATAAAGTAAACCCACATAAATCATCTGCATTTCTATATATTACTAACAAAGTGCAACAGCAAGAGATAGAAAGACAAATTCCATTTAAAGTTACTATAGACACTATAAAATGTTTGGGAGTCTACCTGCCAAGACAAACCCAGGGCCTATAGGAACACAATTACAAAATACTTTTCACACAAATAAAGTCATATCTAAATAATTGGAAATACATCAGTTGCTTGTGGGTAGGAGGAGCTAATATAATAAAAATGACAATTCTACCCAAATTAATTTACTTATTCAGTGCCACACCAAACTACCAAAAAATTATTTTGTAGAGGTAGAAAAAATAATATCAAAATTCATCTGGAAGAACAAAAGGTCCAGAATATCAAGGGAATTAATGAAAAAAAATGCTAGGGAAGGTGGCCTAGCCATACCAGATCTTAAATTGTATTATAAAGCAACTATCGCCAAAACCACTTGGTAATGGCTAAGAAATAGAGGGGTAGAGCAGTGGAACAGGTTAGGTACACAAGACACAGTAGTCAATGATTACAGCAATCTACTGTTTGATAAACCCAAAGACCCCAGCTTCTGAGATAAGAACTCACTGTTTGACAAAAACTGCTGGGAAAACTGGAAAATAGTATGGCAGAAACTGGGCACAGACCAACATCTGACACCGTATACCGTATACCAGAATAAAGTCCAAATGGGTAAATGATCTAGGTATAAAGGCTGATATTATAAACAAATTAGGGGAGCAAGGAATAGTTTATCTGTCAGATTTATGGGGAATGGAGGAATTTATGACCAAACAAGAGACAGAACATTATGAAATGCAAAATGAATAATTTCGATTACATTAAACTGAAAAGTTTTTGCACAAACAAAGCCGATGCAACCAAATTAGGAGGGAAACAGAAAACTGGGAAAGAATTTTTATAATCAGTGTCTCTGACAAAGGCCTCATTTCTAAAATATATAGAGAAATGAATGAAATTTACAAGAATATAAGTCAATTGATAAATGGTCAAAGGATATGAACAGGCAGTTTTCAGAGGAAAAAAAGCTATCTATAGTCATATGAAAAAATGCTCTAAATCACTATTGATTAGAGAGATGCAAATCAAAACAACTCTGAGGTACCACATCACACCTATCAGATTGGCTAACACGACAAAACAGGAAAATGATAAATGTTGGAGAAGATGTGGGAAATTTGGAACACTAATTCATTGTTGGTGAAGCTGTGAGCTGACCCAACCATTCTGGAGAGCAATTTGGAATAATGCCCAAAGGGCTATAAAAATGTGCATACCCTTTGACCCAGCGATATCGCTTCTAGCTCTGTATCTCAGAAAGATCATAAAAATGGGAAAAGGACCCACACATACAAAAATAGCAGCTCTTTTTGTGGTGGCCAAGAACTGCACCTCGAGAGAATGCCCATCAATTGGAGAATGGCTAAACAAGTTGTGGTATATGAATGTAATGGAATACTATTGTGCTATAAGAAATGATGCGTAGTTGGACTTTGGGAAAACCTGGACTTATGTGAACTGATGCTAAGTGAAGGGAGCAGAACCAGAATATTGTACATAGTAACAGCCACAGTGTTCAAGGACTGACTTTGATAGACTCAGTCCTTCTCAGCAATGCAAGAACCTAAAACTTTCCCAAAGGATTCATGATAGAAAATGCTATCCACATGCAGAGAAAGAACAATGGAGTCAGAATGCAGTGTGAAGCAGACACTTTTCTCTTTTGTTTTATTTTCTTTCTCGTGGTTTCTCCCATTCATTATAATTCTTCTATGCAATATGACTAATGTGAAAATGTGTTTAATAGGAAGGTATGTGTAGAGCCCATATTGAATTGCATGCTGTCTTGGGGAGGGAGGAGGAGAAAATATATTAATTGATTGTATATGCAGGGTAAGTAAGAAGGATGATTCCAAAATGACACCAAGGTTATATGTCTTGCTGACTGGGAAGGCAGTGGTCTCACTGGATCAAGAACACAGGAAAACGGGTTATCTTTACCCAGGAAGAAAGAGATGCTTCTCAAAGATACAGAAAAGTTCTAGGGTGAAGAAAAGAGAAGAGAATTAACATTAGATGGCCTAGGTCGCATCGGTTCATTGGCAATCATCTGCTGAGACCCAGAAAGACAGCATTAGGGTTGAAGATGTGAAGAAAGTGAAAAAGGAAAAAAGCTATAAGGAATGTGATACAAAGTCTATACTAAATACATCCTGAAGTCTTCCCTCAGAATATTCTTTGCTCTCCATCCCCACACTGCTTCTTCTAGGTCCTCCCGCTACCAACACCACTCTACAACCTTTCCTTCCTCTAAGCAACATATTACCCAATCCTGCCACACCAAGCTCCAGTCAAGGACTATTCCCAACACCCCCCTCCTTTGTTCCTTTTTATGTGAGCTGGAGGAAATGATGAAACTGTGCAGACTGGATCCATGACAAATTTGTTATCTAATCTCATCTGGACCCTCCCAGTAACTAGGCAATCACTCTACTCCTCTTTAATCAATTTGATATCCCACTCTCCACAGAGGCTCTTCCAAACCTCCTCCTCCCTCCTGGATCTCTCAAGGCACCAGCTCCTTTCACCCTCACAGTTGTGGACCTTGATTCACATTTGACAGAGGCAGTGAGAGAGAGAGAGAGAGAGAGAGAGAGAGAGAGAGAGAGAGAGAGAGAGAGAGGCAGAGAGGCAGAGAGAGAGAGAAAGAGAAAGAAAGAGAGAAAGAGAGAGAGAAAGAAAGAGAAAGAGAGAGAGAGAGAAAGAGAAAGACAGAGAGAGGTATACTGGCTTCTTCCCAGCTGCCTGCAAATGTGTCCATGTCCCCCATCCTTCAAAATCTTTCACTTGCTCCTACCATTCCTGCTAGCTGTCATCTTCTATTTCTCTTCCCCTTCAAAGACAAAAGTCTTGGAGAAAGCCACCTACCACTGGGTGCTTCCACTTCTTCCCCTGTCACTCACTTCTAAACCCAGTGCCATCTTGCTGCTGACCTCATCATTCAACTGAAGCCACTCCTTCCCAGGTTATCAATACTTAACTGCCAAATCCAGTGGCCCTTTATCTTTTAAATTTTTTTCTAATTTTAATTCGATTTGATTTTATTTTCAGTTCCATTCATTGAGAAGGCAAGAAAAATAACACCCATTACAAATTAGTATAGTTATGCAAAACAAATTTCCACATTAGCCAGGTCCAAAACAAAAAAAAAAAAAGAAAGAAAGAGAAGAGAGTAGGCTTCAACACTCTGAGTCCATGTCTGTCTGGAGGTGGGCAGCGTGTTTCATTAGGAGTCCTTTGGAATTGTGGCTGGTCATTGTGTTGATCTTTCTAAGTTGATTATCTTTACAATATTGCTGTTATTATACAAATTGCTCATCTGGTTCTGCCCACATCACTGCATCAGCAAATACAATTCTTCCCAGGTTTCTCTGAAACCATCTCCCTCATTATTTCTTATACTACAAGAACATTCCGCTGCATTCATATACCACAACTTGAACCATTCTGTGATTGATGAGCACCTGCTCAATTTCTAATAGATTTCAATGGCTTTTTCTCAATCTTCTCAGCCTTTTTAGTCTCTGAAGCCTCTGACACTGTTGATCTCCTCATGTCCCTTGGCACTCTTTCCTCTCTGGGTTCTCATGACCCCAGTCTCTCCTGGTTCTCCTACTGGACTGCCCCTCCTCAATCTCTGTTACTGGATCTTCATTCATGTCATGCCCACTCACTGTAGGTGTCCCCCAGATGCTCTGGCCTGGGTCTGTTTCTCCTTTGGCTTTGGCCTACCTTCCTTGGTAATCTGATCAGCTCCCAAGGGTTCAATGATCATCTCTATGCCTATACATCTATCTAGTTCTAACTTCTCTCCTATGCTCCAGTCCCACCTCACCAACTGCCCTCTGGATATCTGAAAATGGACGTCCTATAGGCAACTCGAGCTCAACATGTCCAAAATAAAATATTCCCTTTGCCCCAAGCCCTCCCCTCCTCCAATCTTCCCTCTGTCAAGGGTACCACCCTCCTCCCAGTCACCTAGGCGTTTAACCTCTGTGTCATCTTCAGCTCCCCATATAAACAGACTGTTGCAAGGCAGATCTTGTCCTTTCTAGGTCTACAACCTAGAACAACCTCCCATATATGTTCCCTTTTCTTCACTCGAACATGGAACACCCTGGTAGAGGCCCTCATCACTCTTCACTTGGAGTTCTGTCTCTCCCCATTCTAAACCCTCCTCCACTCAGTTGTCCAAGTGACTCTTCTAAATTGGAGACACTGATCATTCATCTTCCTCTACTTAATAAACTCTGGTAGTTTCTTATTATTTCCAGGATTAAATGTAAACTCTTATTTTTGGCATCTAAATACCTTCATAACCTGACTCCTTCCTACCTTTCTGGTCTTCTTGCATGTTCATCTTCTTCACTTACTCAACTGTACAAGACATTCCATCTCCCTTCTTCACACCTTTGCCCTGGCTGAGGCCCCTGCCTGCTATGCCTGTCCTCTCTCCTCACCTCTGCTTCTAAGTTTCCCTGGCTTCCTTCAAAATTCAGCTCAAATCCCACCCTCTACACAAGTTCTTTCTGGTCTCCCCAGCTGCCAGTGCCTTCCTCACTGGGATCTCCTTCTATCTACTCTGCATGTAGCTTATACACACCTGGTGATTTTTATTCTGTCTCTCACACTTCAGTGTGAGCTCCTTGAAGACAAGGGCTGTTTTATCTTTTCCTGACTCCCTACTTCTTAATATGATGCCTGGCACATGGGAAGAACCCAATAAAGTCTTCTTGACTTGCAGAACAGTAACAGAGAGAACTTTAAAGCAACTAAAAGCCAAAACCATGGATGCTGCCTTTCATATGAGAAAGATGCTCAATATAGTAAACATCTATTAAGTGCCTACCATGTGCAAAGCACAATAAAAAGACAAAAAAAGAAATACTTCCTGCCCTGAAGGAGCTGACACTCTTCTGGGAGAGATAACACAAACAGATGAATAAATACAAGATAAATTTGAGGTGAAAACAAAACACAAACAACCAGAGGTGGGGATCAGGAAAGGCATCACATAGGACACCACTGAATCAATCTTAAAGAAGCCAGGGATTCAAATATTCATATATAAGGAAAGCAATACATTCCAGGCCTGAGGCACAGCCCACACGGCTTAGAGATGGGAGATCATAGGATTATAGACCTAGAAGAAGCAGGGACCTCAGAGGCCACGGTGGCCAACCTCCTCACTTTATAGATGAAGAAACCGAGGCCCAGGGACAGTCAGGGGCCATCAGTGCCTTGCCCATGGTCACGCAGTGAGAATAAGATCTGAGATCTGGATTCCAGCCTCCTTTTGGCTACCTAGTTGAAGGAGTAGCTTCAAGTGCATGAGGAACACAGAACGTGCGAGGGGGCGGAGTATGAAATGTGTCTAGAGAGGTAGGTGGCAGCCAGGGCATAGGGGGCTTTAAATGCCAAGCTAAATGAGCGCTGATATTTTATTCTAGAGGCAACAGATGAAGATTTTGCTTGAGATGTTGCTTCTGACTCACCATCAGTATTGCTGTTTCTCTAAAAGGTGGGCCTTGTGTTGATGCACTCACACTCTCACTTAGCCCCCAACAACGCACTAGTCAAACCTGCTTGTCAGGGTTTGGGTCACAAATGAGAACGAAGTCCAGCAGGCTCCTGAGGAACTGCTCCTTGGCTTACCTTGTCATATTAGAATAGTACACCCAACAGTTTCACGTTGCGCGTTAGTACTTATGTTTTGCTAAGTGTGCATTTGAGATGCTGCAAACAAAATAATGGAACTGACCACACACTGGACACTTGGCTCAGGAGGTGTCAGAAATCTGTCCAACTTTTCCATCCTACTTCCAGCTCAACTTCTTTCTGTGCTCCACTAAGAAGAATTCTCTAAATGTGAGGTGTCAGAGCAGCATTGGGAAAGGACAATGTCAAGAAATAAAGAAGCTAAGTGCTTTTGTTTAAAAGACTTTTAGCAGTAGCTGAGCTAAATGCAGGAAAGAAATCTCAAACCTCCTCTGCCAGGTCTCAGTACCCTGGAGGCTGTTCTGGGAAAAATAAACAAAAGATGACACCCACTAAAAAGCTGAGGAAGCAGGGTAAGGAAGACTTTCAGAAAGAAACTAAAACAAAAATTTGTTCCAGTGTGGAATACAGAGGATCAAGATGACTGTAATTGTGTGGTAGGATCAACATGTAGCTGAGTTAAATCAAAACTTAAAGAATCTCAGCTATTTGGCCAAAGGTAGAAATATGAAGGGGAATCACTCACCGATTTTGACATCATGCTGTGGGTGCTGGCGGATAAGCTCAGCAATCTCACGGGTGGCCTCCCGGCGGGAGGGGAGGACCAGGGCAGGGTCACAGTTGGTATTGTCCAGGTAAAGGGTATGGATCTGCTTCCCAAGCCTTAGGGCAGGCTCCTGCAGCATGGATGGTGTATAACGGAAGTCCCCTTGAAGGACAGTATGTGGGAGTGAGAACACTGAGACAAGGAAATATCAGGACAAGCATTCTTTTCCATCTACTGTCTGAGCTCTTACTCCCTCAGAGGAAAATGGATATTTGTTTGTTCAGGTGTTTTTGAGGAAGCTCAAATTTTCTAAAGTTTGCAAGCAGGAGAGGGATCCTTAGTGGCTCGTGCCTCCTTGGAAATCATGGCTGGTGGGCTGACACTGGGGAAATCTGTCGAGCCTGCCTTGTGAAGCTCTTTCCTATCACTTCTCCTACCTCTAATGTTGCTATGTACTGAGACCTCTGAGACCTCCAAAGAAAAGGAAATAAAGGTGTCGAGTCAGGCCTTGGCCTGGTTAGATGACAAAACCAACAGTCTAGGGGCTTGGGGGATCTTATTGGTTATTCTATGTGTCTAAATTCTGCTGTCGGGGAAAGAGAGAGTCCTTATGGGAGGACTACCTGTGTATAGGATTGTCCCAAAATATCCTTCGAAAAGGAACATGACAGATCCAGGGCAGTGGTTGGCATCAATCAGAGTCACAGTCATGGTCTCTTGTCCAATCTCATCTAAAGACAGCACGTGGCTCTCACCAACCTCCAGGGCCCGGATCCATTTCTTGGACACCTAAGCAGGGAGAGGAAAAGCTGTCAATTGAGGAATCAGGACTCACCCCCCTTTAGCAATACTCCTCCAGGGTCAAGGGCTATCATTCAATGAAGCACAGAAAAGCCAATTTCTGAGCAGTATCGAATGGGAACTTTTTTGCAAATTTCAAAATAATCTACCCTTCCATTAAGACTTAGTCACCAAGATACAGAGTAATTGGGGCTATTTAAAATGCATTTTAGTTAAAGACTCAGGACACTGGAAAAGCTCCAAAATTCCCTGCAGTTAGCCCTCAACCACCTGGTCCTAAAAATCATAGCTCATATTTATACACAATTTTACAAAGCACTTTTCTCACAGTTGCCACATTGGGTATGTCATAACATTATTTAGACAGCGCAGCCAGGCTAATAAAAGTAAGGAAGTTGTGGGTTCAAATCTTTCCCCCTCTGACATATACTGACTCTTCCCCCTCCCCCACCCCCAAGTTATTTAACCTGGCCTAGCTCTAAGATAGAGAACATACAGATCTGCACCAGGGAGGATGAAGATGCAGTAACAGTGAAGCAGGGGAGTGACCCCCGCCCCCCTTCTTACTCCGATCTTGGCCAAACAGTGGAGACTCCTAATTGTTAAGTCTCAGCTAAAATCCCACCTGCTGCAAAAAGCCGTTCCCAATCCTCCTTAATGCTAGAGCCTTCTCTGTGAGATTAGCTCCAACTTATCCCATATAGGCACAGATGGATGTATCATGTGCACATACACACATGTAATCTACATGTATACGTGTTACATAGTTACCTGCATGTTTTCTTCCGCATGGGTGTGTGAGCTGCTTAAGAGAAGGGATTGTTTCTGCCTTTTGCCTGTATCCCTAGCGTTTAACATTGCACCTGGCACATAATTGGTAAGTAAATGCTTGTTGCATCCTGATTAGATTCAAGTGCCACCACACATGATGACAGCTAGGTGGCGCCACGGAGCGCTGGGCCAGGAAATGGGTTTAGCCTCTTTTTGTATCCCCAGAGCTGAGCGCAGGGCCACCACACAGTAGGCCCAAGCCTAGCACACAGTAGGTGCTACGTAAAAGTTTGATGAAGACGACGACGGTCTCCCCAGAAGGAGCGTAAGCCCCCCCCCGAAGGCAGGGGCTGTCTTTTGCCCCGCCCCCGCCCTCCCCTGCCTCAATTTCCCCTCGTGCCGCCCCCTACCTGCAGGCGGCAGTGCACGAGGTGCGCCGTGAACGGGGAACAGTAGAGGGGTCGCGCCCAGGTGCTGGACAGGCCCTCCGTGTGGTCGGCGTGCAGGTGGGTCAGGAAGAAGAGGCGCGCGGGGCCCGCCCGGCGCAGGTTCCACAAGTCCACGGCGATGGGCGTGTGCGGGATCACAGTCCCATTCATCGTGGGCAGGGTCACGCGCGGAGCCAGCGCGCGGGACCCGACCCCATGCCTTGGGGGAGTGGTGGCCGCACGTCACGGGCAGAGGGCGGGAGCGGAAACTCTGGAAGGACATCCCACGCCCCTCCCCCACCACGCCCGCGGCTCGGCGCGGCAGGGCGGGGCCCGGAGGAAACCTAGACCGTACTAGTCGATCTCGGATAGCTAAGATCCGCCCTTGCTGGATCTGGCGGCTGGGAGAGCTTGACAGTTCCCGCGGCTTCGGCTGCGTAGTGGGCGGTGAAAAGGACGGTTCTAGTCGGCCTAGGGGTGGGGAGCGTAGGGGGAGGGGGGCTGGGCTCCAGTGAGTGGCAGGGGCGGCAGCGTCTCCGTGGGCTCGAGAAGGGAAGGAGGCGGGACTTCCGGAGGGCGGGCGGAAACATCCGGACGCGGGGCGCAAGGCGGCTTCGGGCCGAAGAGGGCGGGGACTCCTGGTGACTGGGGAGGTCGTGGGCGAAGGTGGGGGGCCAACTGGGGGGAAGGGGAGCCTGTGAAGGGAGGACGCGGGTGGGAGGTTCGGCTCGGCTGCCCTTTCCTGACCGAGTGACCCTAGGCAAGTCATGCCTTTCCTCTGGGCCTCAGTTTCTTCACCTGTAAAATGAGATTGGCACTTGCTCGTTGGGGGAAGTGGCCTTGGCCTTGGCCAAGTTATCGGGTCACAGACCCTAGATTTAGCGCCGAAAGGGACCTTGGGACGCCATCCAGCTCATGCTTCCACTCCAGTGCCACTCTGATAGCCCCGGATGCAAATCATTTTGTCCATACTTTGTATTTAGTTCCATATGTACGTGTTTTCTTCGTTAGAACGTGAGCTCCTTGAGTGCAGACACTGTTTCATTTCTGTCTCTTACCCCCAGCACCCGGCCCCGAGTAGGCATTTAGTAAATGCTTGTCAGATAAATGAACTGCTTATTTTACAGACGAGGAAGCTGAGGCGCCCTCCACAAAAGTGGCAGAGCCAGGACTTAAATCCAAGTCTTCAGCTTGTTTTTAATGGTGCCGTGCTGCAGTTTTCTCATCTGACCAGCATCTGTTGAGTGCCTACTGTGCACTGGGTGAAGGAGTTGGTCTAGATTATTTCCAAGGCCTCTTATAGCTCTAACTTTTCTGATTCTGTAGTTGATGGTAGCATTAGCAGTCTGATAACCAGGGTGCCCGGGTCCTTGGGGAAAGCGATGTCCCAACTTACTTATGTCCTCCCATCTAAAGAGGTTTCCTTTCTACTGCAGGTCCCCCCATCAGCACAGCCTGCATTATAGACTGTAGGAAGTGCCTCAGAGATTGCCTGCAGAAATGCCATACCTAGGCTCGGAGGATGTAGTAAAGGAACTGAAGAAAGCTCTGTGTAACCCCCACATTCAAGCGGATAGGCCTCGGTACCGGAATGTCATCCAGAGGGTTATCAGGTACCAGTCTTCTTGTGCTTTTCCTCCTGCTTGCTCTTGTCCACTCCTGTCACTCCCCTCTGCGTACCCACTTCCATTTGAGCAATCTTGCCTAATTCTGGAGAAACGAATTCCTGAGCTGTCCCTTCAGTAAGTAAAGGTTATGGAGCAGACCCTGTTGGGATGACAAAAGATACTGAAAACCTAGTCACATCCTTTTAAGAATCTAATTGGGAAAATAAGACATACGCTCATGAAAACAAACTTCGAAATCCCTGCTGTCGTAACTTTGGGAATTTTGTTTTTTCTATTTTCATTGATATCTTGGTTTTAGGCATATGACTCAAGGTGTGGATATGTCCAACATCTTCATGGAAATGGTGAAAGCCAGTGCTACTGGGGACATTGTACAGAAGAAGTTAGTGTATCTGTACATGTGCACGTATGCCCCCCTAAAACCAGACCTTGCTCTTCTGGCCATCAATACACTGTGCAAGGACTGCTCAGACCCCAACCCCATGGTCCGAGGATTGGCCCTCAGGAGCATGTGCAGCCTTAGGTAAGTGCTCTCCCTGTTTTCTCCCCGACCACCCCAGTCCTTCTCCCAGCTCTAGTTTTCTGCTGGTATAATTAGGGAATCAAGAAGAAGTGTGAAATAAGCTCAACTTATTTGTGATCTTATTGCACTGGGGAAGATATTGTCCCTCACATCTACCCCTGGTTTGTTTTAGAAAACGTATAGTACGGTTATATCAATGTGAGATTTTCTTTTTTCATTCTTAAAGTCTGATTCCTTTATTTTTGTTGAAGACTTCTAAGTAATTGTAAACATGAGCTTTTTGATGCTTCTCCCATAGAATTCCCTTCAGAAATCAGACAGTGGTGGCATTCAGAGTTAGAAAGAGGTCTTCTCCTTTATTTCCTGATTAGATGGCACATTACCAGGTTTTGCATTGTAAAGTGTTCCCTCAAGCCTCTGTGACCCAAGTGTTGTAGGTACCGAATCAAGTCAAGTCTTCGAAGCCTAGCTGACTCCAGAGTTTTTTGCATAGGATGCCTGGAGTACAAGAGTATATCCAACAACCTATTTTGAATGGCCTTCGGGATAAAGCCTCCTATGTCAGGAGGGTGGCAGTTCTTGGCTGTGCAAAGATGTATAATCTCCATGGAGACTCTGAAGTGGGTAAGTGGCAGTCCTTCCCATCATTATGAGTATTTACTGACTATCCATAGTGTTTAGGACAGTAAGAAGTTGTGTTTTCACTAGAAAGAAATATTGAAAACTTTCCTTGTGAAATATGATGAACTGTTGAATGAGATTTGCTTCTGTGCCCTGAGGCCTTCAATTAATATACAGTTCTTAGTGTTTTATGAGGTTAGAACCATCATGAAACCAAATGAGATCCTTAGCATTATCTACTTAGGCTAACCTGGAGATCAGGATTTGTCGCTTTACATTCTGGGGTTGCCACTCTCATTTTTATAACAGGTTTTCTGCTGGGTATGCCCGGATCTATTACCTATTTCCATTCCTGTGACTGAAGATTTTCTTCTTTGCTGGAAATTTTTGCTCCTCTGTGTTTCATTATAGATGGCACCCTGGTAAACGAATTATACAGTCTTCTTCGAGACCAGGATCCCATTGTAGTGGTGAATTGCCTGAGAGCTCTGGAGGAGATTTTGAAGCATGAAGGAGGCGTTGTTATCAATAAACCCATTGCCCACCACCTCTTAAATCGGTTTGTATGTTGAGATGGGGGATTCCTCTTGGTGGTTGTGCCATATAGAGGAGAATTCTTGAACAGTTTTCCCTGGGGGAGTGAAGAGGACCATAGTTATCAACTTCCCCACAATTCATTGAACAAAAAACAGTGCTTTTCTTTGAGCTTTTCTGTCCACATACAGAGTTGTAAGCAGGAGTGCTCCCTGTGAGATGTTAGGGCCCATCTTGTTTTAGAGCCATTATATTGCTAAACGCCCCCCCTCCTACACATACTTCTCAGTTAAGTTACTTGGGCTACCTTAAGCTGTGGAGAATCTGAATCCAAGGCCAAAGATTAAGCCCTTGATCCTAGCCAGGTGAGCATTATGCAGTTGCTTATGGTTTTAAAGGCAATTTTGCATAAGCGTTAATGTTTATACAGGATAGCATCCCTCTTGAGGAAGAGCCTATGGTCCTGTTTAAGAGGGACGCTGTACTGTATAAGCTTGTTTAAAGCTCTGTGTTCTTCCATCAGAACTTATTTTAAACATTCTTCCCTATTTTAAACAGTTCATTAGACATGGTGTGGCTGCAGAGAAGGAATTGTGCTTTTGGTGCCAAAACAGTAACTTTATTTTCTCTCCGGAGCAGAATGCCAGACCTGGACCAATGGGGCCAGGCTGAGGTGCTGGGCTTTCTGTTACGCTACCAACCCCGAAGTGAGGAGGAACTCTTTGCCATCCTCAATTTGTTGGACAGTTCTCTTCAGAGCAGCAGCCCAGCTGTGGTGATGGCAGCCACCAAACTCTTTCTTGTTTTGGCAAAAGAATTCCCCCATGTACAGACAGATGTGCTCGTTAGAGTCAAGGGGCCATTGCTGACTGCCTGTTCCTCAGAGAGCCGGGAGCTCTGTTTTGCTGCTCTCTGCCATGTGCGACGGATCCTACGTAGTCTGCCCGGCCACTTCAGTAGCCACTACAAAAAGTTCTTCTGCTCCTACTCAGAGCCACACTACATCAAACTGCAGAAAGTGGAAGTTCTGTGCGAGCTAGTGAATGATGAGAATGTCCAGCAGGTGCTAGACGAGCTCCGGGATTATTGCACTGATGTATCAGCTGACCTAGCACAGGCTGCCATCTTTGCCATAGGTAAAGTGTCTGCTGCTTTTCCCTCTGGGGCCAGATGGGCCAGCTAGAAAGCTATGACCAGAGGAACATCAAAGACTCAAGGGCAAACTTCAGAGGTAACAAGGCTTTCAATAAAGAACTGAGCAGATGACTCACAATTGCTGATACATATTAGCAAAGTAGGGCCTGTTCAGGACTAAACTCGCTATAGCCCTAAGGGATTTTAGATAGTCCTCATTTTAAATGAACTCAAGATAAAGCATTTAGAGTTTATAATATCTTGCATTTGAATAAAATTGTATACTTTTCAAATTACTATACTCGTATTATTCTCAAAAATCCCTAAAAGGCAGGTAGAATAGATATTGCAATTCCCATTTTCTAGATGGAGAACCTGAGGTACAAAAAGTTTAGGAATTTGCCTAAATAAACAAGCTGGGACTAGATATGAGTTCTCCTGACCCCTACAAACTCCCTAGAATTTTAAGGCAGTAATATCTTGTGCTAAACGGTGGCACCTTTTGACATTGCCTAGCACTGTAGTTCTAGTTGAACTATTGCTTCTGTTGAACTATTATAAGTACCTGGACAAAGGAGAGGAGCTAAAATTTTAAAGCTTTAGGCATAGCATTAGGGGGATCCTTTGACATAGGGAAAAAAAAAATCTCTTGGTTTTTTGTAGGGGAAAGGAGAGATTGATAATGGTGGAGAGTAGGACCTGGAGTCAGGAAATTGCCACAGAGTACTATTAACAGGTACATTTCTAGACTTTGCTTATCTGTGACATCCAGAATGCCTCTAAGCTGCCACCTTAAAAATGCTTTTTTTTTTTTGGCTAAAGTTTGCAACTCATTTTTTTAATAAGAGATTTTTGCCCCCAAGAATCCCTAAGGTTATAGTGAGAATCAATGAAAAAATAGGAATTTTTTTTAAGCGAAGTTCAGTTTACAGTCAACTTTGCTAGAATACATCTGTAAGCCTGTGACTCTAGCCCACTCCGTCTTTGGCTTAAAGAAGATTGTCCAGTGTTCAGATTCTTAGTCACTCAGTTGTACTTGGTGATTATTTCTTATTTTACAACTGCTTTTGCCTTCCCTTCCTTGGTAGGTGGCATTGCGAGGACCTACACAGATCAGTGTGTTCAGATCCTAACAGAGCTGCTGGTGCTCAGGCAGGAGCACATCACCTCAGGTAATTGCTGTCTAGCTACATTCTTTGCCAACAATGCGGTTTTAAGGTGGGCCTAGGTGGAAATTCTACAGTCCAGAACCTGCAGAATGTAGTCCTTTCTCTCCTGATTGGTGTTAGGAAAGCTTCAGGCCATTCCCTTCCTTCCTCTTCCCGCCTTCTATTTCGTGTACAGAGGCTTCTTTCACTCTTCCAGGCATCTCTCAACAAGTTTTTCATAAATGCTTCATCCAGCCACTGCACAAATTCATTCAGGTGTGGCTATGAATCCAGGAGCCCAGCTTAGCAGCAGTAGCCAGGGGAGGAGCCAAGCCCAAAATCTTAGTGTTTCTCAAATGGAGGCTACACTGTGCAGCCTTTTTTTCTTGGCTGTTACTCCCCTTTAGATGAGGATATTGCTCTCCTGTTTATTTTTTTAAGTTATCTGCTTAATTTAAACCATGATTTTTAGACAAGTGGTGTTCCATAAAATTGCTCAAGGATTCTCTAATTTGCTCTCTGTGTTTCTCTTGGGCTTGATATCAGAGAGGTATGTGGAGCTCTGTGTCTCTTTTGAGTTCTTTATGTCTCTCAAAATATCAAAGAAGTCTTAGCACAGTCCCCTGGTATGAATTTGCTATAGATGGCTTTGTTTGGGTTTCATACCAGTCATCTTCTTCAAATGAGATAATATATTTAAATGAAATCAAATGAGGTAATATATAAAGCATTTTGCAAATGTCAAAATGCTATGTAAATGGTAGCTATTAACTATCATTACTTCCTGGAACCATGACCCAAATGAAGAGTTATAATAGGATCCATTATTTTTTCTGCTTTGTCACTGGATTAGAATTAGTAATATTGTAGTCTAAAGAAGAAATCTATTTTCTCTGATCTAATGATAAGAAGACTAATGTTGGGAAACGTTTGCCTGGCAGATGCTTCCCAGACAATCCCAGGAAAAATTCATTTTTTTTTAAGTCCCAGGAGATTTTACAGACATCCCTATAGAGCTTTGATGTGAATGAATGCCTGACTTTGGTTTCCTTTTATATTTGAGACTTAAAACTTTTATGGTGTTTTGTGTTTTGCTGTAGCGGTTGTACAGACTTTCCGAAACCTGGTTTGGCTTTGTCCTCAATGCACTGAGGCTGTGTGTCAGGCTCTACCCGGCTGTGAGGAGAATATCCAGGATAGCGAGGTACAGTCTCAGCCTTATTTTCTCCAAGGAGGAGGAGAGTGGGATGCTTGGGAGGGCATTGGTATTGAATTGGTATTTTAGCACCTTCCCAACTAGGGTCTGAAATGGGGTCTTTTAGAATTAATTTATGTGTTTGAGTCACAAACAATGTGCTATAATTGTGCTTTCGAGCAGTTTGGGGCCACATGTTTTTGAGAATTCCACTATCATCTTCTAAACTTTGGAAGTAATTTTAGTAAGGTAATTTAATGAGGGAGCTCTGAGGTGTAGTGGATAGAATACAGCATGTGGAGTCAGGAAGACATGAGCTCAAATTCTTCCTCAGATACTTCCTGTCTGTTTGATCCTGGGCTAGTCACACCTTTGGCAGCATCAATTTCCTTGTCTGTAAAATGGGATAATAATAGTACCTATCTTCCCAGTTGTTGGGAAGGTCAAATGTGATACATTAAGACACTTTGCAGACCTTAAAGCACCATATAAACATTAGCTGTTGTGGTCGTTGTTAGCGAAGTTCATTTGGAAGTCATTTGAAACATTAGATAAATTAGGCACGCTGGCCTCAAAGCTTAGGAAACCATCCTGCCAAATAAACCCAGGCTCTGGGAGCCTTGGCAGCATTCTCTTATTTAGTCCCTTCGGTGTGGTGGTGTATGTACCTCCTTTACGGCAGGCTCTAGTGGAGAGAATCGGCAGCGATAGCCAAACTAGAAGGTTATACCTTTTCCCCTGTGCTAGGAGAGGCCAAGCTGACTATCATCTGTCCCTTTGTGTCCTGCACTTTACAGGCCTCTTCTTACTTCCTTGATTCCCTAGGGAAAGCAGGCGCTCATCTGGCTTCTTGGAGTACATGGAGAAACAATCCCAAATGCTCCATATGTGTTGGAGGATTTTGTGGAAAACGTGAAGGCAGAGACATTTCCAGCAGTTAAGATGGAGTTATTGACAGCACTGCTGCGCCTCTTTCTCTCCAGGCCTGCCGAGTGCCAGGACATGCTGGGGCGTCTGCTATATTACTGCATAGGTGGGTCTCTTGGGAGGAATAGCACCTGCCCTGAACCAGCAATGATAGTCTCTGTGACTCTGGCTTGTTGACAGAATATGTCTGGACTCTAAGAAGAAACTAGTTCTGCCTTCCTGGCTCTTTTTCCCTCTCTTGTTTTTAGTTTTTCCTCTCCTTCTTTTTTACTTTTTTCATGTTTACATCAGAGTAGAATATGTATAGCACAAGGATAGTAAGAGAATGTCAAAGTCATTTGCATCTCTTTGATTTTCTCTCCTAGAGGAGGAAAAGGATATGGCAGTGAGGGACCGAGGGCTCTTCTACTATCGGCTTCTCTTAACTGGCATTGATGAGGTGAAGCGAATCCTATGTAGCCCCAAGTCTGACCCTTCTCTCGGGCTCCTGGAAGACCAAGCAGAAAGACCCGTAAATAGCTGGGTCTCTGAGTTCAACACATTAGTGCCAATGTATAGCAAAGCATGCTGGGCAGCCATCTCTTCACCTCAGCTGTCGGAGTGTCGTGGCCCTGAACTTTCTGGCACTGGAGTCCTTTCTGCATCAGGTAAATACTTTTAGAGAGCCTTAGGACCTATATTATTACCCTACCATGATATGTTATCCTTTTTTCCCAAAAAGTACAGGACAGCTTTTATTATTTTTCTGATTGAGAAAAGTTCATCTAAGTGAAGCCACCAGTGTACTTCAGAGTACTGGTTATCAAACATGTTTCCAAGGATGAAAAATGCCTTATACTTTAGAGATTTAGGCATTTATTATTAACCATGTCTATTATAGAAGGGTCTGTTTCTTTTCATTTTAGGATCCTTGGTTTCAGAGAACAAAGAAGAGCTGCAGCCTCTGTCTGACTCTGGATCTTTCCTCCTGGTTCCTAATGGCCAACTAACTGCTGAGCAGTTTGAGAAAACTTGGCTAAGCCTGGAAGTGGCCCACCAAGAAGTTGTACCCTGGCAAGGAGTAGCCCATCCTGACACCATCCAGACAGCTTTGCAGATGGTGAACATCCAGACCATTGCCTTGAGCAAGGCCGGTGTCCAGCCCTGGAAGGCCTACCTTAGTGCCCAGGATGGTGCCGGATGCCTCTTCCTAACAGAACTGCTGTTAGATCCTGAGCAATCACGGGTGCACCTCTCAGTGAAGCAAAGCCAGGCCAAGGCAGAAGCCCTGAACAGCTTTATTTCTGTATTAAAAACTGTGATTGGGACAATTGTGGGCATAAAATCTTGATAGATTCTTGCTGCCTTTGTAAAGAGGCATAAATAATGATCCAAGTTTGTCATTTGTTTTCAGATTTCTTAAGTTTGAATAATATTAGAGGAAAGGGGAGGTAGACATCCAGGAACCAGGATTCTTGGGTGGTTTTTAGGTCATTTTTCTATTCTACAGATGACTGCACCTCTATGCATTGGTTCTGGGAAGCTTTATTCATGATAGTAAGAGATGTAGGTAAAAATGTAGAAGTAATAAAAGTATTTGGCATTTTAGAATCATGAAATCTTAGCGCTGGAAGGATCTTTATCTTTCCAGCTGCCTCATGTCATAGATGAGAAAGGCCTGGGGGAGGGGTTGACTGGCTCTAAAGCACATCAGTGAGTGGCCAAGCCAGGCCTGGAACCCAGGTTCTTGATGCGATCCAATTCTCTTTCATGCCTCAAAGCTGTTCCCGTGCACCAGGTGCCAGGCAGTGCACAGTCCCCCAGTTTGTTGGTGAAGGACCTTGCTGCTCAGAAAGGGGAAGTAACTCATCAGGTTCACCCAATGAGTCATTAGGCCTTTTGACCCTTCCACTACACAAAGGAAAGCATAAAGCCATTCTGGTGGAGGCTTGAACATTGTTTCTAATTAGACATGAGGGTCTGTCTAGATCCAGGCCTTCATCATTTCCTAATGTTAATGATCTCCTTGAAGGTATATAAGTATTTAGATGCTAGTAACTGGTTTTTCCCCCACTGTGTTTTTCATTATCAAATCAATTGTGTGGAAAACATTAGAAATCCATCTGGATCATGGGTCCCATGGGTTAAAGGTATAGAGATCAGCCCTAGAGCTGCTTCTTTTGTGTTTTGTATTGCTCAGGAAACAAAAGTCTAAATGTTAACCTAAAGTATGAAGAGAAAGAGGTTATGCCAACAGAGTACTGCTCTAGCAGCTTCTCCCTAGCTAGAAGGACCTTAAGCATATGCTGGTGGTGCTTTCAGCTGGTGAAGACCAGTCTGTCCAAGCGCACAGAGGCCTAGCACCTCTCAAAATGGAGAGGCAGCCTAAAGTGGCAAGTGCTAGATGGGAGAGGTGGCATGAATCAACCAGAAGTTAGTAAATTAGTGTCTGTTTTTGTGCCAGGAACTCGGGTCCTGGGGACATGCAAACAAAATGAAGCTGCCCTTGCCCTCAATGAGTTTATGTTCTACTAGACGAAACAACATGTACACATAGAAGTATGTACAAAGAAAATACAAGGTAATCTGGTGGGGAAAAAGCATGTGCCTTTTGAGCTTAGTTTTGAAGGAAATTGGGAGATTCTTAGAGGCAGAGGTGAAGAGGGAATGCATTCCTGGCATGGGGAACAGCCTGTGCAAGAGATAGGAACAGTAAGAACCAGTTTGGCTAGGCTGATGAGTGCATAAGGGACCATTGTATAATGGGCTATAAATAGGCCATAAAGGCCTTTAAATGCTGAACTGAGGGGGTTCTGTTTCACTGAAGGTAATAAGTAGCCAGAAGAGTTCTTTGAGCGAGTGACTCGGCCAGACCTATGCTTTAGGAAAACAAGTTTGTCCACCGTGAGGAGGATGAATTGGAAAGGGAGGAGACTCGAGGCAGGGAGATAAATTAGGAGATGATGGTAGTCTCGGAGAGGTGATGAGGGCTTAAAGCAGGGTGTTGGCTTTTTGAGTGCAGGGGAGGGAACTGATGCAACAGACATAGTAGAGCAAGACTTGACAATTAATTGGATATGTGCCAGGAGAGAGTGTGGAGTCGAGGATGATTCCAGGATTGTGAACCTGGGTGATTAGGAGAATGAGGGCATCCTGAGTGGAAAGAGGAAAGTTTGGAAGAAGGGGTGGATTTGAGGGAAAAGAAGAGTTCCATTTCAGACACGGAGTGTTTGAGATAATAGCCAGCATTTTATATGTCCAGTTTAAAATTTTCCTACATTTCTCCGAACATTTGTCATTTTCCTTTTCTGTCATGTTAGCCAATGTGATAGGTGTTAGATGGTTCCTCAGAGTTGTTTTAATTTGCACTTCTCTAATCAATAGTGATTTGGAGCATTCTTTCATATGGCTATAAATAGCTTTGATTTCTTCTGAAAACTTCCTTTGACCATTTAGCAACTGGAGATGACTCATATTCTTATAAACTTGACTCAGTTCCCTATATATTTGAGAAATGAGACCTTTATCAGAGAAATCTGCTGTAAACATTTTTCCCCAGTTTTTTACTTTCCTTCTAAAGTTGGCTGCATTGGCTTTGTGGAAAAAGTTTTTAATTTAATGTAATCATAAATTGCCCATTTTACATCCTGTAATGCTGTCTATTTCTTGTCTGATCATAAATTCTTCCCTTCTTCATAGCTCTGACAGGTAAATTAGTCTATTTTCCCCTAATTTGTTTATGGCATTACCCTTTATGTCTAAATCATGTACCCATTTTAACTCTATCTTGGTATATGGTGTGAGCTATTGGTCTGTACCTAGTTTCAGCCAAACTGCTAGGAAGTTAAAATATAATGGGGACCTAATTATCTGCTTGGCTTTCTGCTCCTGTAACCTTCTAACCTTTGCAGTAATAATAGCTGGCACTCACATAGCGCTTTAAGTTTTCCAAAATGCTTTACATGTTATCTTGATCCTTATAACCACCGTGGGAGTAGGCACTATTATTATCTCCCATTTTGCAACTGAGGCAGCCAGAGATCAGGTGACTTGCCCAGCATCACATAGCTGGTAAATGTCGGAAGCCAGGTCTGAACTCCAGTCTTCCTGAATATAGGTCCATCGCTTTATGCACTAGGCCACCTAGCTTCCTAGTTTCAGCCCTGTCCCAGACTATGGGACCAATTCTACCACTCTCTATTTATTGCTCTTTCTCTGGCTTGGTTTTAGTATACACTGGTTTTTGCCTTATTCTTTGGAATCTAGTTCTGCCTTGTACCTCTGAGTTCCAATAACTGTCCCTACCTTGTTTCTCTCCTTTATACATCAATTCCCCTAAGACTAAAGTCATGCCTCTCCCCAACCCCTGACCTTAGAAAGGACTAAGATAATAGCCTCTAAACTCCTGCTGCCTGCTCCTGGATCTTCTTAATCCAACAGAGTATCTTTGAGGTCCTCTGCCTCCTTACTCTTGACAAGCCTAGACATCCTCCTACTTCCTGATACTGCTTCGATGCCCCCACCCCCTCCCCTCATGTCCTGTCTATCTCCATCCATCTCTCAGACCTCCAGGTCCTGACTATCCCCTGTCTGACCTACATATCCTCTCATTAAATGCTGCTTTTGTGGACAGGGCATAGCCCCAAAAGTCCAGGTGAAAAAATTGACTCAACAGAGCCACAAGGAAGTCATTTTCCTGCTTTATGCTATTGTATCTTTCTTCACCATAACCAACCTTTGCCCCAGTATTTGTAGTTGGCAGTTCATGGAGCCCTGAGCATGTAATGAAGACCTTTTCTTCCTGGGTGTGGTAGCAGGTGTTGAGCTGAAAAGACTTGCTAATTATTTGTATTTGCGTTTTACTTCTACTCCAGGACAATTTTTGTGTTTAAATACGTCGTGTTCACGTTCATCAGGATTTGTTAACTCTGTGTTTCTTAAGATTATACGATTTAGAGTTGGAAGAGGCCTCAGAAGTCACCCACTGCATCTTCTCATTTTACAGATGAGGATGAAAGGACTTGTCCCAAGGTCTGACAGTGAAGCAGCAGAGCAGGATCTGAAGCCATGTCTTGTGTCTTTAAATCCATCAGGCTTTCTCATTACATCAGGGTGCCACCACCTTGTATTTCAATAATGTTTTATGCATTTTCAGTGTTTCCCCACACATTAACTCATTTAGTGGATCATAGCTTTACAGGTGGAAGGAGACTCAGAAAAAAATCTAGTACGAGCCCCTCATTTTACAGAAGAGGAAACAGGTCCACTGGAGGTCAAGTGACTTACCAAAGTCATACGGGTGATAAGTGGCAGATTTGTTGTTGCGTCATTTTTCAGTGGTGTCCGACTCTTCATGACCCCCATTTAGAGTTTTCTTGGCAAAGATACTGGAGTGGTTTTGCCATTTCCTTCTCCAGCTCATTTTACAGATGAGGAACTGAGGCAAACAGGGTTAAATGACTTGCCCAGGGTCACACAGCTAGTAAATGTCTGAGGTTGGATTTGAACCCTGGAAGATGAGTCTCCCTGACTCCAGACCAGGCACTCTATGGCCCAGAGATAATACTGCTCTGTATATACCAACATATTCATAGCTGCTTTCTGTGGCGACAGAGAACTGGAAACAAACTGGTTGAACTTGCAAACTTGGACTTGGTTGAAATGTTACTTAGTTTTTCTGAACTGGTTTTTTCCTCTCTTTCTTTCCTTCCTTCCTTTCTTCTTCTTCCTTCCCTCTGTCTTTCCTTCCTTCCTTCCTTCCTTCCTTCCTTCTTTCTTTCCTTTCTCTTCCTAATTTGTCATAAGAGATGGCTCTCTGGGAATGGAATGTATATGAGAAATGAGGGTGATATAAAAACAAAATATATCAATAGAATTTTTTTAAAAGAAAATAAGTGTTCATTATTGGGAAATGGCTAAACAAATTATTGTATGTGAATGTAAAGAAATATTATTGTACCATAAGAAATGACAAATATAAAGAATTCAGAAACTTGGGAAGGTGTGAAATGATTCAGGATAAAATAATCTGAGTCAGGAAAACTATACATAATAACTAGAAGAGTATAAACAGAAGTATTAAAAATGAAACAGTATTACATAATTACAACAGCCCATCTTGGCCCCTGAGAAGAATCAAGCAAATTCCCCTCCTTTTTTTCTATGGAGAGGTGGAACACCAGGGATGTAGAATATATCATATACTACCAGATTTGGCTAATGTATTGGTCGATTTTATTGAAGTACTTCCTTCTCTGCCCCACCCCCATCCCCAGGAGCTAGTAAAAGATATATTTGGGGAAATGAAGTGATATAAAAACCAAAAAGCATCAATGAAATTAATTTTTAAAAATTCTTGAAGATTAAGAGATAACATATTTACCCTTAAGACATGGGAGCTGATAGCAAAAATATACTCTACGTCCTACAGAAAATGCCAAGGTATAGTTATGGAAGCATATTAAGTATCTCTTTTTTAATTCAAGTGAAGATAATTAAGAATTAAATATTTCTCTGAAGTCCAAGAGAAGGCCTTTCTTAGAGAAATAGCTTAAGGTCGATAATCTGTGTTAATTTTTTTGTAGTTGGGATCATTGTCTCCCTACAACCATGAAGTGATTGGCCCACCTAAGGGCAGTATCCTTTTTTTTTTTTTTTTGGTTTCATGGTTATGATATGGATCACTAGAAAGAAGCCCTTTCAGCCATTGAGGGGAGTGGTCAAGGGGGAAATTGAGTAGTGACTGTTCTGGAATGTCAACCCTAAACTGTATCATAGATAAACTGTATTTTAACATTTTCTTAGGATTTTTTTCCTCATTTAAGATTTTCATCAATGTTACCTCAGATCACCTTGGGGTAGAGACATGTCAGAAAGGGATAAGGGAACTGTGCCAGTTTGGACATATTTCTCTTTCTAAACTAGGAATTGCTTGGCTGTAGAATAATGATAAAATTGCTTCTTGTGCCAAAAATGAGGAATATAGTAATTATATATTTTATATATATACATATTTTCTTTGACATAGTCCAGTTGTCTTTAGGATATCATATTATTGGAATAAGAGAGGTAGTATGATATTATGGAATCAAAGGATATAATCTAAAATACTAGCTTTGCTACTTATTAGCCATGTGACATTGGATAAGTTACCTAAAATCTCTGATTTTACATGGTTTCTTAATCTGTAAAATGAAGGTTGTGTCCCAGATGATCTCTCTACAGTGCCTTGTGGTAAAGCTACATCTGTAGCAAATCCAAGGGGTCCCAAGAGCCATTCATCCAACCAACATACTAGTACAGTACAGTATAATGCACTAAGGAAAGACCCTTCTTCATGATGTCAAGGATCTGTAAATTTGTTGATCTGGCCTTCCCTTCCCAGATTCAGATTGCAACCTTTGTACCACATTTGAGAGTTGCCACACCTGGAAGATTTGTTCTCCTGCAGCCAGCTTGGCAATGAGTCTCTTCGGAGGCACATCACTAGTGAAGTTGGTTTTCAGATGACTAGTTTGAAGCTGTTCATAGGTTTCATAGGAAATGCTAGAGTTTTCTCTAAGGAACCCAGGGGTCCCTCCTGGCCATGAAAAGCACAAAAAACTAGAAGAGATAGAAATATCCATAACATATAGATATGGACCCTCAAAGTCCACCATAGAATAGTTGCATTGTCCTTATACCAGAAGAGCCATCCATGAGATCTCTCACCTGGCTGCTCTCCTTTCACCAACATTTCAGGTGTGAGGTATAGCCTGTACAAAGGTCTAGAGAGGGAGATGAGTCTTGTGTATGTAGAACAGCCAGAAGGCTGGTTCTCATGGTAAAGTGTACTCTATGAGGGGGCATGAAGGGGACTAAAACATAATAAGACTGGAAAGGTAGATCAGAGTCAAGATTGTTTAAAGACCAAACAGAGGAGTTTGTATTTGACCCTAGCAGAAACAGAGATATTAGGGAGGGAGACTCAGTTATAGAAAACAAGCAATTTTTTTCTGTCACATAGGCAGAGCCTAAAAGAACCATGTATTTAGGCCTAGTAGAACATGAAAGACTTTGTAGAGAACATCTCAGAAAAGTTGTTTAACAGACAGACTTTCTTCCAGGAAACATTGCCTAATATAGTCATTTATTAATTTTTTGTGCAATTAAGAGTGGAGCTCAATGATAAGCAACAGGGGAGTTATTACCAAGACTTCCGGGTGTTACATCAGCTTGGTAGGGAAGGTCTCAATTCTGTTGCCAGGAAACTCATTTTGATGGGCAGGGCTCCAAGAAGATCCAACCAATTATAAATGGGAATCACCCAGAAGGGGCAAAAATACTTGCCACTAGTTAGTCTCACTTCCTGTTGAAGTGAATGAACGCCACTTTGATTACGGGAAAGGCTACCACTCAGCAAGGCAAACAGCTCTAAAATGAAGACTCCCCAGACCTTTGAGGAACAAACTGAGTACATTGTGGAACACCTGCTCTTTGAATTCTTGGATTCACCACCGGTGGCACAAGGCCGCAGCGTCCATGATTGTTACCCCCGAGTTGTCTTCCAATCCCAAGGCGTGTATAACAACAACGTCCCAGATTTTGGTAAGGCTTCCTGATTGAGTAAGTAATGGCTAACACTCTATATTACAGGAACTGCATCCATCCCATGAGGAAACTTTCTCTACTAAAGCAGGTCAGCACCTCCTCAACAATTTATAGTCTTGGACAATGGCCTGGGGCACTGAGGGATTAACTGACTTGTGGAGGTTGCACAGCCAGTATGTGTCAGATGTGGGATGGGGATGTCAGTGGTCTTCCTTCCTCCAATGCCAGCTCTCTGACCACTAGACACATCCTTTTAGGTCTTTAGCATTGTCTTTTCCCCCCTTTTTATTAGGGAGTTTTGTTGTTGTTGTTCAGTCATGTACGACTCTTCGTGACCCCATTTGTGGTTTTCTTAGCAAACATACTGGAGTGGCTTGCCATTTTTTTCTCCAGCTTCTTTTACAGATAAGGAAATGAAGGCAAACAAGGTTAAGTGACTTGCCCAGGGTTACATAGCTAGTAAGAAACTGAGGCCAGATTTGAATTTAGGAAGATGATTCTTCCTGACTCCAGGCCTACTACTATATCCATTGCACCACCTAGCTGTCCTGTTAGGTAACAGAAAATTCTGGCTGGTGGCCTATTTTTACTTTTTTTTTTTTTTACATTAGGTAGTTTACAAAAAGTAAAAATAGGCCACCCGCCAGCCAGAATTTTCTGTTTTTCATTGGCCAAAGTTTAGTTGGGTTTTGCAAATTAAGAGGGTTAAATTTGTTTCTCCTTTGTGGTAGGTGACACACCATGGTAATTCAGTGAAGAGATTCTCTGTTGATGGTGACAGACCATCCCAGTATTATTAGGAGGGGGAATCTGTGAGGGAAGAGTGCTGAAATTATTTAAAACTAAGAGGGTACTTACCCATTCCCTTTGGGAATTCCCTGAAGGATGACTGTGTTTCCTTTGTCTCAGGTGAGCCACACTCTTTTGATGTGACAATCATTGCTGCCCGTCTTAGAATGCTAGGGGATCAGTTCAATGGAGAAATGGAACAATCTGCTAACAGAGTCATCGAAGAAGTTACCAAGGGACAGGTTAGATTTCTAACCCTTGCCTACTATTCACCCCTTTGTTCTACTATAGCAATAGAAAAAGTGAGGCCCCAAACCCAGTCAATCCCTGCTCTAAAATCTCTGAAGCTGGGAATAAGCTTAAATTAGCCCAAAGCATCATAGGATTTCAGAGCTGGAAAGGACCTCAGAGGCCATCTGATTCACCCCACTTTGGTTCTTAAGTTCACATAATTCAGAGAGAATTTTCAGTCATTGACAGTTTTGTAGGGGCCAACTGCAAGTTGAGCTGGAAGGATGTTGCTGCCCTCCCATAGAACACTTCACAGACATACCCAATGTGTACTATTCTGTTGTTCTTAGTGGCATGTTTGGGGGCAAAGGGCATGGTGACGGGACTAGAAATCTTGCTATGTAGGGATTAACTGAAGGAAGTGGGAATGAGATTCAGTAGAGAAGAATGAGAGGTTTTCAGATATTTGAAGGATTATTCTATGGGATGAGACTTGTTCTAATTGGCTCTAGAGAGCTAATCTAGACTTGTGGGTAGAAGAGCTAACATTTATGACACACTTTTGGGGGCAAAGAGCTTAAAAAAAAAACCCAACCTGTTTTTTAGAGGCATTCTGCATGACAATCCAGTTTTGTTTTATTTCCTTAAAAGAAAGGACACCTTTTCTTTTCTCTATAGTTATGGAATCAGTACAAAAGGAGGATTGGTTTCAGATGAATTAGCAATGGAGTAAGGGATGAGAATTCACAGATACTCAAAGCCATATTCAGTCATACATCAGTATACTAATTGGAGTCGGGAGACAAGATTTCCCGTACTACGACTATGCATTGTTCCTTGCCCAACAGGGCAATGTCAATCAATATTTCCTTGAAGATGTTGTTGAAGGCAGGGCTTGGAGAACCCAGCTACTAGAGTCAATCTCTGCCCAAGGTGGTGTTGGATGTGTTGTCTCAGTCCCCTTCCAGAAGCAGCAGAGTCCATTAATCTGGATGCCCACCCTCTGTTAAATGGCCTCATGGATTTTTCACTAACATATCCTGGGTCTTGACAACACTTTGTCTCTACAACCTAACTTTCTACCTTGCAGCCTCATCAGTCCACTGAAATTGGTTTCTCCAAAGTTACCGGTGATCTCTCAATTGCCAGATCTGATAATGGCTTTTCCTCAGTCCCCCTTCTTGTTTATCTCTCTCTGGCATTAGACACTGCCCACCGCTCTCTTCTCAACTTGGATACTTTCTCCTTTCTGAGTTCCTGTGACATTGTTTTCTTTTCATTTTCTTCAGTCTCTTTCGTTGGATCATCATCCGTATCCCTCTCCCTAGTGGTGAGCATCTCCCACAGCACTGTTGGAGGACCTCTTCCCTTCCCTGCTCCATTTTCTCTCCTTTGCTGACCTCATTAGCATCTCTATGATGATGATGCCTACGCAGATGACTCCCACATCTCTGTATCTAGCCCTAGTTTCTCTCCCAAACTCCAGCGCCACATTACCAACTGCCTGTGGGACACATCCAGCTTCATGTCCTTCTGGCATCTTAAAATAGACATATTATTGTTATTATCATTACTAAATTCACCCCTCTTCCAAACTTCCTTATTTCTGTCGGCAATGCTCACCTTCTAGTCAGTTACATCTGGAACTGAGGAGTCACTCTGGACTCCTTCCTCTGCCTGTGTAGCCAATCAGATGCCAAGTCTTGTTAATTGACCTCCACCAAATCTCTCCCATCTCCTTCTCTGCACTGACATGACAACCGCCTTGTTTAAGCCCCTGTCATCTCTCTCCTAGACTATTGCAATCACCTCCTAACTGGTCTCCCTGCCCTCCAGTTTTGCCCCACCTTTCACACAGCTGCCAGAATGATTTTCCTAAAGCCCAGATCCTACAATGTTACTCCCTTGCTGAATAGACTTCTTTAGCTCCCCAAACCACTCTTCCATCCTTAGCATACACTGCCCTTCATGCACTTACCAGCCTAGCCAAAGTGGCCTTCTTGTGATTCCTCACACTACTCTACCTCCCACTACTTCACGCCTCTACTCTCCTTTCTTACCTCCATTTCTTAGAATGCCTACTTTTATTCAATCCTCAGTTCTCAAGTACCATTTTCTACATGAAATGTTTCTCGATCACCCCAGCTGCTAGTGCCTTGTTGTTCCCTAATTAGTTTGTATTTATTTTCTTTATATTATATATGTATATATGTACACACACATGCACACCTTTGCTATCTACCTACCAACGAAAAGCTTCTTCAGGGCAGGAGTTTAATGTCTGTTTTTTTATCCCCAGCACAGTATAGTGTCAAATGCATGGGAGACATCTCATACATGCTTACTGATTTGTTGATGTTTTTTTCTCCAGGTAGTTGATGTATTACGGGACACAGTGAAATCACTCAGTCAGACATGGTGTGCCCAAGAGCCTAGCCTTGCCTATGAGAGGGCCTTTCTGGCTGTGTCTGTGAAGCTGCTCCAGGTTGTCTGTCACAAAATCCCTCAGAGGGCCAGTCAATTAGCCGGACCCATGAGGGATATGATCAACGAGAACATAGGTGTTCGACAGTATATCGAAGGGCAGGGTGGTTGGGTAAGTGTGCTCTCTAACGCTGGTGGGCTTTAGTCTTCTGTTTGTACTCTGTTTTGTCCTCTTCCCTGTCACTAATTTCCTGGTTGTGGGATTAGACAGGCCTATTGCCAGCAGCTCAGCCTCTATGTGGTTGGTTCCAAATGTAGATGTTTATAACCAGTGGTATGCCGGCAAATGTTTAATGAGCCAGCTTTCTGGGGAAAAAGTGTGCAAACAGTATGCTTTTAAGTTTAATCTGTATTACTAACATTTTCTTTATAAAATTCTTGTCTAGAAATCAGCAAAACGATAAATCAAACCCTGATTTGTAGTGTTTGCTCATTTCCAAGAAGTAAATGTTCACACTGAAAATTTAAGTCACCTAGCTCTCCCCAGCTGGTTTGACTGGCATCCCTATTGTAAATACATACATACAGGCATAGATATATGCATGTGCATATACACAGACATATGTCTATACACATACATACACATATGCATATATACCTACTAATGCTTATTCCTCTATGTATATGTGTGTGTGTATATCTGTATCTATCTATAACATGCGATTTCATTGGTATAGGGAATAGCTTGGTGAAGAAATGCCTACTATTGATGTAGGTCATCACCTCTGCAATTTATAGTCTTAGCAAGTTGCTTAGAGCATTGAGAGCTGCCCAAGAGTCACAGAGCAAGTACATGTCAGGGGCAAGATTTGAATCCAGGTCTCCAAGGCCATCTCCCTATGTCTACCTCTGCAGTGAATTCTCAATTTCCTTTCTACACATGGATTATCTAATTTGTGAATTATATGTGGCAAATTTAAATTTCCTTTGGGCTTCCTCCTATCCTCTAACAAATTCCCTAACCATCTTCTACCCCCAATTGATGTGTTGTTAGGGAATGCAAACTAATTTGAAGGTAAACCTAAGCAAAACAAAACCCAATGCATTTGAAAGGCTGGAAAAGTAATTGTACAGTGCATAATTCAGCCAGATCTAAACAGTTTTGCATGATCTTTTCTTTGGGATGATCTGAAGCACTACTCCCCTCCATTAACACAGATTATCAAAGGTCCCTGTGAGAGGTATATTTTCCAGAGCTGATCCAGAGCCACCCGGGGCGGGGGGTGGGGGGTGGTGGTTGCAGACAGGGGCATGGTGAAATTCCTAAATTTCTCTTTTAAAAGTTTTTGAGAAATGAGATCCATTTGACTTTAAGGTTTTTATTTCTTTTGCAGGAGAATCTGAGACCAGTTCCCAATTGACCATTATCTAAACCTTGACTGGCTGATTGAACATCCTCTGGTTATAAAGAAAGAAAGAGTTCACTTATTCAACACCTGAATATTAGCCAAGTGTAATTACTCTTCTACAGATTCCTATGGGTATGGAGCAAATTCCTCACACCCACAGGCATTTTTCAATCTCTGTTTTAATTTATGAACAGACAAAAATAGATCTTCAAGACCGAAAGGAAGTCATTCTTAATGGAAGAATTTCAGGCACTGTGACCCAACTGGTCAGAGAAGCTTTGAGGGAGGGGGATTCTCATATCACACCCCATAGATGAATGGCTATCTATAAAATCAGCCTTGTCCCATGATTTGCATTTGTACACTCTTGCACTAAGTATGCATCCAAAAGAATTTCTGGGAAATCTATGGGATGGTACTTCCCCTATTTAAAAAAGTAATTTGGGATTGGGACTTGTAATTGCATTGATGTGTAGAACTCAAACTGTAACCTCTGCCCTCCATGTACTCTGTGATCCAATAACACTGGTCTCCTTGCTTTTCCTTGAACAAAATACTGTCTCCCGACTGCATGTATTTTCTTTTAAATTAAATTTTCTTTTTTTTCCAATTAATTTGCATCTGCCCTCACTCTTTCTCTCTCTTCCACTTCCACTGGGGGGGAAAAAAAAACCTCTGATAAATACACATAGCCAAGCAAAATATATTTCCACATTGGCCATGCCCAGAAATGAGTGTTTCACTCCACATATCTAGCTGATTATCTTTTTGTCAGGAGGTAGGTAGCATTCTAAATCACTGGTCCTCTAGAATTGTGTTCGATAGTTTTCATTTATTAAGTCTTTCATAATTGTTCACTTTTACAATATTGTTTTTATAGTAAAAATTATTCTCCTGGTTCTGCTTATTTCACTCTGTGTAAGTTCAGTGAGGTACAAGTGACACCTACTTTCCTTACTTTTTGGTTGTTTGTATAGACTTCTACTTGTGTCCCCCAATTATGGTAGATAATAAGTTTTCTCTTGATGAATGCATCTGACTTTGTTTGATCCCAGAGATGCAAATTGCCTGAAAGATCAAAATCAGTTAAAGGAGGACAAGGAGAAGAATACCTGTTTTAAAAAAAAGAATGTTGAATGCAGATATCAGAGGGGGCTGCCTGACTTTGATCCCAACTGACCCCATGATTGAAGCAGGTCCAAACTGGTTTCCCTGTTGCTCTACCTGAAGCCCAAGCCTGCTGTTGTGACCAGGTGTCACTCCTTCCTCCCCCCAACCTCCTCCATGCTGCTCTATGGACCTTCAGTTTTTATGCAAACCAACTTGTGTAATAGTTTCTCCATCCTGTGCCTTCCTTGAGACTCCCTCCCTGTTGAAATATGTATTTAACCCTACCCCTCTCTGCTCCTCTTGGGCACTTCAGTACCTGGTGCTGTCTGGTGACCCCAAAATGCAATTCCCTTGCCTCCATTAATGACCCTAGTTTTTGCTATTTTGGTAGGCTTCTTTCTTTCAGGTTGACACTCTTATTCCTCCCCTTTTCTTGCCTAGTGTATTTTTTTTTTGGTCCTTCCTTTCCTTTTTTTCTTTCAAGACCATCAAAATAACAAGAACCACTTTCAGGCTCTTAATTGTATTTGACTCCCTCTGTGACCCCTGATGATAACACTGTTGTTAGGAGACACTTGTATCATCTTCCTCCACTGTTACAATGCAAATATTTTATCCTCATTAAGTCTTTTCCAGTTGTTTGACTGTATTATCTTTTCATGTTCCTCTTTACTTCAGGGTTTGTATTTCAAAGTTTCTTCTTTTCATCAGGAATGCTTGAAAGTTCTCCATTTGATTAAAGGTCCATTTTTGCATTTTGTGCTCACCACTCTTTTATCATCTTGTGTGATACTGACTATGGTTCCTCGGTCACTATCGTTCCTTGAATTCTTTTTTTCTGACTGCTTGAGGTATTTTTCCTTTGGTCTGGAAGCTCTGGATTCTGATCATGATGTTCCTGTGAGTTTTTGAAGTTTCTTTCAGGAGGAGATCCAAGGCTTCTTTCTATTTTCACCTTGCCCTCTTATTCTATCAGGGTGGTTTTCTTTCATCATTTCTGGATGTAAGATATCCAGATTCTGCTTTTAGTCATAGGTTTTAGGTAGTCAGATGATTCTTGGAAAAGTAAGTCCTTCTGTTTCTTAATATTATCAGACAGAGACTTCAAATAGGGAAAATAATTTCATTTTCTTTGCAATCATCAGTGTAATTTTATATGTAAAATCCCTAACCCAGTTTTTAGAACTTGTTAGTTAAACATTCTCAAGGTCTGTATATCCCATTAGAAACATTTGGAAACCGTGTGTATGTGTGTGTGTGTGTGTGTGTGTGTGTGTGTGTGTGCGTGTGTGTGTGTGTGCGCGCGCGTGTGTGTGTGTGTGTGTGTGTGGGTGTGTAGATACAGATATGTAGATATCCTAGTTCTGAGAGAAAACAGTCTGATCCTGTTGTTCTCTCAAAATTTACTACTCCATTTAATTAGAAAACTTTTACATCTTTGTCTTATTCCCCTGTTTTGAGGATATTGAGGATATTGAAAGAATAAGATACTTCAAGGACCTAATCTTATATATGCATACATAACTATTAGCAAATGGATGATAAGCCCAAGAACTCATTTACTTGGTTGCTTAAGATATGGTATTCAGATTGAAAACAGTAAGATCTCTTGTACTTGTATCCTATTATAACAACTCAGAGATGTTTACCTACCCTGATTATAGAAATTTTGCTGTGAAAGGAAAAGGAGGGATGTGGTTATGATGAGATCAAGACTGTCCCCTCAAGGGTACAGACTAACCTGACATTAAGCCATAATAGGGAAAACCTCCTTCAGCTCCATTTGATTTTAGGCAATCATATAGCTGCCAATCATATAGCAAAATTTCACATTATTCACAGGGTATCAAAAGCCAGTCTCAGAGTTAGCTAGGTGGGAAAATTTCATGTTCCATCAAGAAATAGCACAATGGGGAAACTGAATCAAGAGGATCTTATCTTAGGTTGTTCTTTCAACTTTCCCAGAGACAGACACTTACCTGTAGCAGTTCTCAGACTGCACTCCCTTTTTTGACAGCGCAAGGCATTCCACTTGAATGGTGGACTATTGGCTTCAAGACAATTCAGACAACGCCACCTGAAACAAAAACTCAGAAAAGGATCAAATTACATTCCCAAGATATTTTATTTCAAGTAGCAAAATTTAATTAATCACCACTAGGGCTAGGTTATTATTATTTTTCTCATGCATGCAATAACAGTTAACAATGAGTGAATATGAGGACATTTCATTTATCCTTAATTTATAAATTAAGAATAATCACATTCTGGAGTGCCACATATACAAGGAATCAATGATAGTTGACTTAAAACCCCCAGAAAAATACTGACTATAGTAAGCTTCCAATCTGTATTGCCTATTTACCACCCCCTCCCCCCCCCCCCCCCCCCCCCCGCCAAGGTAAGATTGAAGTCTTTGAATCTGAGGTCTATTGTCACTAAATTGGCTCATAGATGTAACTTCAATACATATTTTTATTAATAGATGCAAGTTCATAATTTTCACAAGTGATGGTCAAGTAATCTTACTCTTTACTATAAGCAAACTTGTAAGTTTCCGCATTTTGACTGGGAGTAATCCTAGTTTCTCAAAACTTCAGTAATTCAGAATATTACATCATGTGGTCAGAAGGGCTAACAAGATCTTACGATCCTTCCCAAGTAGAAAGTTCCAAGGAACTTCACTGATAAGGATAACTTGAAGAGTACTTTGCTACTCTTTCTCCTAACAGTTATTAGTATTGTTATTCAGTTTAAAGCAAAATAAACCCCACACAGTTTTTCAAACATTTTTGCATTCTTTTAATAGCTCAATTCATAATTTAACAGCATCCCAACTAAAAGAGAAGTTACTTTTCAAACAGTATTTCACAATATTTGAAAAATTTTAGAAACACAATAACATACAAGATGTCATGTATTTAAAACATGAAACAAAACTCATTACCAGTCGAGTGACTTTTGTTTTCTCAACCTAACCTAACCCTATCTAGATACTTAAGAGCAGAGAATAAGGCTTTTTCAATTTTAACCCTGGGAAGGTCAAAGAGGTCAGGGGTAGTAGTCAGGAAAAGTGACATATTAAAAAAGAAAGATGCTGCAAAATTCAATGCTGCAAACATATTTCTATATTTTCCATAACATAAAGTATAGCCAAATAATTTCTATTATCCTTCTTATCTGAATGAAATCAAAACTCTCAAATGTCTCTTTCCAAAATCTCCAAACCCTGTACTTTCAAACCGTCTATTTGTAGTCAATGCAGAGTTTAACTTTAATGCTCTATCCATTTCCTCTTATCCCTACTTGCTTAAACTTTCTCTTTTCCTTTCTTTATTAAAGCCTCTCAAAACTGCGTCTGTCCTGCTCATTTCCTATTCTGATCCAACACTTTTCTTCTGTTTGCCTAATTCCTCTAGTCTTTATTTCCCAATCATACCCCAGATTATTTATAGAACCAATCTGAATTTTTCCTTTACAATTTAGCACAAATTTTTATTACACAAAGCCAGAGACTATTTTTCTGAAGACTTTGAAAGCTGCTCCGAAAAATTATCACTCTTTCAGCTCTTTTCCTTTGGCTAATCAAGCCATAGGAATAAGTTTGATTTACCAAGACACAAAATACAGACAATGTGACAAGACAGACACATAGCAGAAGTTTTTCCTTATCTCCTACTGAAAGTCTAATCAAAAAGTCCTTGAGGGTAAGTCCCTGCCAGATATTAATCAATAGCTATTATCAATATTATCAATAGCTGTTTTAAAACTCTACTGTTCTCTGATCTTTCCCTAAAAAGTAGATTCTTAAGAGTGCCATGATTTTTTTTTCATATTATGCCTCTGTAGAGGCTTTCTTAGAGGTCTATCTTTAGTTATTGATTTCTCAATGGGAAGGTCCTGAAGTCTTGATTCCATCATGGTCACCATAATTGTTATAGTGGAATAAAGAAACCAAGTGTTATCAAGACAAATTATCTATTTAGCAAGGCATGCAGTTGCAAAAACAAATTGGATCTAAGGCTTTCAGTAGCCAAGGACCCAGAATCAGGGTTTCTACAGTTAATATGCAATTTGGAGGGAGTAAAAACAAATAAATGGGAAAAACAGGATATAAGGATTGAGACATCTGGTTTCTTATTGGTGGAGGGGATCTGAGAGAGAGAGGGGTAGTCTTGTGATTGGTAGAGGTGAGAGGAGAGGGATATTTTTGTGACATTCCTTAAGTCAGGTGACAGTTGGGAGAGGGAATAATCTTGTGATTTCTCCAACATCAAGTGGCTTTCAAGAAGTCGAAACAACTTCACAGAATGGTGGTTTAAAGGCAAAATGGAGTCCCTAATGCTATTTTAATGTAGCAATCTTATGTTTTCTTCTATTTTTTAAAAATCTTTTGACTTGGCTCTAATATTTCTTCTTGTCTAATGGAATCATCAACTTCTATATGGTCCATTCTAATTATCAGGAAGTCTGTGACTCAGGCAATGTTTTGACCCTCTTGCACTATGCTGTCAATTCTCTTTTCAAGTCTTTTCTCATAGCTCTAATTTCTTTTACAATTCTCTCATGTCATTTATAGCATCATTTTAAAACTCTTGCATCACTTCTTCTAGGACTTCTAATTGATCTTGTGGTTAAGTAGTGGTGGGTTGGGTTTTTTTGAGAATTTGCGTGTAGATATTTTGTAGTTATTCTCCTCTTCTAGGTTTGTGTCTTGGGCATCCATGCCCTCATAATAGCTATTTACCATTTTTAAAAAATCGTTCTTCCAGTTATCTACTCTGGGCAACTCCCAGTTCTGGGGGCAGAGTCTGGGATCATATATCCTCTGGGAAACCATGAACTGTTGTCCTGGGCAAGGACTCATGATCAATCTGTGCAACAACAAGGCACAGGCTCTGGGCAGGGAGTCCATGCTTGGCTGTCTACAATAGATACTATTACTTCTTTTCTTCTCACTCTTCTTAACTCTCCATAGTTTAGCTTCCAACCTCATCATTTGACTGAAACTGCTTTCTTCAAAGTTACCAATGATCTTTTAATTGCCAAAATTAATAGCTGTTTCTTGGTCTTCATCCTTTTTGACCTCTTTGTAGCCTTTGACATTGTGTTCATCTTCTTTAACTTAATACTCTCTTCACTCCAGGTTTTCATGACATTACTCTCTCTTGCTTCTCCTCCTACTTAATTAGTCACTTCTCAGTCTTTTTGTTGGATCTTCATCCAGGTCACATCTACTGTTACCCAGGGCTTTGTCCTATGACCTTTCCTCTCCTCCTTCAATACTATTTTGCTTGGTGATCTCATCAGTGCCAATGGATTTAATCATTTCCATGCTGATGATTCTCAGATCTTCTTATACAACTCTAACCTCTCTGCTATCCAGTCTTGCATGGATAACTAGCTATTGGACATCTTAAACTCAACATGTCCAAAACTGAATTCATTATATTTCTCCCCAAGCTCTTTCCTCTTCCTATCTTTCCTATTACTGTCAAGGGCACCACCATTATCCCAGACCCCAGGCTCGCAACTTAAGAGTTATCCTCACCCTCTTACATCCCTCGTGTCCAATATATTGCCAACTCCTCTTGATTCTACCATCATAAATTCTCTTGTATACATCCCCTTCTCTCCTTTGATACTGTTACCACCCTGGTACAGGTACTTATGCCTTATTATCTTATGCCTGGATTATTATTATTATTATTTTGCAATAGCTTTTTTTATTGGTCTCCTTGCCTCAAGTCTTTCCCCACTACAGTCTATATTCCACTCAGCTGTCATAGAGGACTTTCTAAACCTCAGCTGTGACCATGCACTCCCACTATTCAAAAAACTCCAGTGGCTCCCTGTTACCTCCAGGATCATGTATAAAATCCTGTTTGCCTTTTAAAGCCCTTTATAACCTGGCCCTTTTCTTTGTTTCTAGTCTTTTTACTCCTTACTCCCTACCCAGTGACACTGGTTTCCTTACTGTTCCTCACCTAAGTGATTCCATCTATTTACTCTGGGCATTTTCACTGGCTATTCCCCATGCCTGGAAATCTCTCCTTCATTATCTGTATCTCTTGGCTTTCCTAGCTTCCTTCAAGTCCCACTTAAAATTTCCCCTTATTGCTTGTGCCTTTCCCTTATTGATTATCTACAATATATCCTGGATATACCTTATCTGTATACAGTTGCTTACATGTTGTCCCCTTCATTAGACTGTGAACTCCTCTGAGGCCAGGGATTGATTTTGTCTTTCTATCCCCAAAGCTTATCATGGTGATTAGGACATAGTAGGCCCTTAATAAATATTTGCTGACTCTGGGAATGTCCATGCTGGCATAGCTGGGAGCTGAGTCCTTGCTACTGGCTCACCCCTGTAATTCCTGCCCAAATCACTTGTTTATAGGTTGAATTTGTGATCTTAGGATAGGAAGATGACTCACTATAGTTTCTACTTTGATTTCCCAATCACTACTCATTCCAGTGTTCTTAAATTGTTGTTAGAATAATTGTGAAAGGAGATGGGCTATAATGTTTCTCCTACTCCACCACTTTGGCTGGTTCTGGACTCCATGCATTTTTATTGTTGTCCATGCTTAGAATGTTCTCCCTCGGCAGAGCCAATATGGCAGCTGGAAAGCAGGGACTCGCCTAAAGCTTTCTGCCAGGACCCTTCAAATACCTATAAAAATGGCTGTGAACAAATTCTAGAATGGCAGAACCCATGGAAAAGCAGAGGGAAGCAGGGCTCCAGTGCAGGACAGCCTGTATGGTCACTGGGTAAGGTCTATCGCACTGAGCTGTGAGCGGAGAGGAGCAGAGCCCAGTGTGGGCCGCACCTGAACCAACCAGACTTGGTGCTGGGCGGAACAGGCCCTAGCACCCTGAATCAGTGAGCTGTGGCAGTTAACAGACTTCTCAACCCACAAACACCAAAGACAACAGAGATGGTTAGTGGGAAAAAACCGCAGGGACAGAGTGAAAGGAGTTCGCAGGTTGGCCACCACCCTGGGGCAGTGGAGGTAGTGCTGCTACAGAACTACAGTTGCAGTTGCTTCTGGCCCCAGTCACAGTCTGGGTTGGCAGTTCTTGGGGGAGGAGGAGTGCTGGTGTGGTAGAGCTTGGTGTGTGGAAATAGCTCTGAAAACAACAGCACAGCCCCTCAAGCTTGGAACAAAATACTCTCTACTCTAAAGCAGTCATACCCCAACGAAAAACTCAAGGGTCAAGTAGTTGGCTGGGAACATGGCCAGGCAGCGAAAATAGACTCAGATTCAGACTCAGACTTTGGAATCTTTTTCTGGTGACAAAGAAGACCAAAACATACAACCAGAAGAAGTCAACAAGGTCAAAGAACCTACATCAAAAGTCTCCAAGAATAACATGAACTGGTCTCAGGCCATGGAAGAGCTCAAAAAAGATTTGGAAAAGCAAGTTAGGGAATTAGAGGAAAAATTGGGAAGAGAAATGAGAATAATGTGGGAAAACCTTGAAAAACAAGTCAATGACTGACTAAAGGAGACCCAAAAAAATACTGAAGAAAATAACACCTTAAAAAATAGACTAACTCAAATGGCAAAAGAGCTCCAAAAAGCCAATGAGGAGAAGAATGCCTTGAAATGCAGAATTAGCCAAATGGAAAAGGAGGTCCAAAAGACCACTGAAGAAAATACTACCTTAAAAGTTAGATTGGAGCAAGTAGAAACTAGTGACTTTATGAGAAATCAAGATATTTTTTTTCTTTCAATAATTTTTTTTTAAATTTATTTAACACATTTAGTTTTCAGCATTGATTTTCACAAGAGTTTGGATTACAAATTTTCTCCCCATTTCTACCCTCCCCCCCACTCCAAGATGGCGTATATTCTGGTTGCCCTGTTCCCCAGTCAGCGCTCCCCTCTGTCACCCCACTCCCCTGCCATCCCCTTTTCCCTTCCTTTCTTGTAGGTCAAGATAAATTTTTACACCCCAGTGCCTGTGTATCTTATTTTCTTGTTGCATGCAAAAACATTTTTGTTTGTTTTTGAACATCTGTTTTTAAAACTTTGAGTTCCAAATTCTCTCCCCTCTTCCCTTCCCACCCACCCTCCCTAAGAAGTCGATCAATTCAACCTAGGCCACATGTGTATCATTATGTATAACCCTTCCACAATACTCATGTTGTGAAAGACTAACTATATTTTGCTCCTTCCCAATCCATCCCCCTTTATTGAATTTTCTCCCTTGACCCTGTCCCCTTTCCAAAGTGTTTGTTTTTGATTATCTCCTCCCCCATCTGCCCTCCCCTCCATCATCCCCCCCATTTTTTTATCTTCTTCCCTCTTCTTTCCTGTGGGGTAAGATTCCCAATTGGGTATTGTATTGGCAACCAAAAATGGGCTCCTTAGCACTTAGTCAACAAGTGCCCTTGACTAGTTTGGCTTTTTCCCCTGAACTGAATGCTGTTTGTATGTTGGACTGGAGTAAGCTTGTCGGCCCCTTCACCTTGCTTCCCTTGCTTAAGCTGATGGAAAGAACCTGTGCTTTCCCGGTCAACCCCTTCACCTTGCTTAAGCAGATTGAAAGAACCTGTGCTTTCCCAGGCGTACCTTACACCCCCGCAGAAGCTGGATGGTTAAAAGCAGCTCCCGTTGGAGCCAGAGGCTGCTACAGCCACAGCCACAGCTGAAGCAGGAGCTGCCAGTAGCAGAGCTGATCTACGGGAGGAAGCTGAACAAAGACTTCAGGCCAGTGGGTAATCTTTTTACCATAGAGGGGGAAACATGATTTTGCTTTACGCAATCATGCTTCTCTGTAGCCTCCTGGTTACTCTTTCAAGGCGTACTTATTGGGCCTGGAAGCTTTTGATCAATATATCAAAATGGGGTTGCTGGTTCATGGGTTGGTTACTGTGGAGCCTAAATATATGTTTTGATTCTTCTACCTTCTACTTTGAGAGTTTCTTATACCCGGCGGTTCCGAACCTTTCAGACATGTTTATGATCCTCTTTGAGATTATAAACTCTGCCCTCCTATTACAGGTATGTATGGTATTCCCTCCTTAGGCCAAATCTGATGAGAGCAATGTTCACTCATTCCCCCCTCATCCGCCCTCTCCCCTCCTCCCACAGAACTGCTTCCTCTTGCCACCTTTATGGAAGATAATCCATCCCATTCTATCTCTCCTTATCTCCCTCTCTCAGTATGTTCCTCTCTCATCCCTTAATTTGTTTTTATTTCTTTTAGATATCTTCCCTTCATCTTCAACTCACCCTGTGTCCTCTCTCTCTCTCTCTCTCTCTCTCTCTCTCTCTCTCTCTCTCTCTATATATATATATATATATATATATGTACATACATACATACACACATAGATATATACATCCATACACCTTCACCCATATATATACATAAACATATATGTATGCATACTCCCTTCAGCTACCCTAATACTTAGGTCTCATGAATCATACACATCATCTTTCCATGTAGGAATGTCAACAAAACAGTTCACCTTTAGTAAGTTCCTGGCAATTTCTTTTTTTTGTTCTTTTTCTTGATTACCTTTTCATGCTTCTCTTGATTCTTGTGTTTGAAAGTCAAATTTTCTATTCAGTTCTGGTCTTTTCACTGAGAAAGCTTGAAAGTCCTCTATTTTATTGAAAATCCATATTTTGCCTTGGAGCATGATACTCAGTTTTGCTGGGTAGGTGATTCTAGGTTTTAATCCTAGCTCCATTGACCTCTGGAATATCGTATTCCAAGCCCTTCTATCCCTTAATGTAGAAGCTGCTAGATCTTGTGTTATCCTGATTATATTTCCACAATACTCAAATTGTTTCTTTCTGGCTGCTTGCAGTATTTTCTCCTTGATCTGGGAGCTCTGGAATTTGGCAACAATATTCCTGGGAGATTTCTTTTTGGGATCTATTTGAGGAGGTGATCGATGGATTCTTTCAATTTCTATTTTGCCCTGTGGCTCAGGGCAGTTCTCCTTGATAATTTCTTGAAAGATGATATCTAGGCTCTTTTTTTGATCATGGCTTTCAGGTAGTCCAATAATTTTTAAATTATCTCTCCTGGATCTATTTTCCAGGTCAGTGGTTTTTCCAATGAGATATTTCACATTATCTTCCATTTTTTCATTCCTTTGGTTCTGTTTTATAATATCTTGATTTCTCATAAAATCACTAGCTTCCACTTGCTCCAATCTAATTTTTAAAGTAGTATTTTCTTCAGTGGTCTTTTGGACCTCCTTTTCCATTTGGCTAATTCTGCCTTTCAAGGCATTCTTCTCCTCATTGGCTTTTTGGAGCTCTTTTGCCATTTGAGTTAGTCTGTTTTTTAAGGTGTTGTTTTCTTCAGTGTATTTTTCAGTATTTTTTGGGGTCTCCTTTAGCAAGTCATTGACTTGTTTTTCATGGTTTTCTCGCATCCTTCTCATTTATCTTCCCAATTTTTCCTCTACTTCTCTAACTTGCTTTTCCAAATCCTTTTTGAGCTCTTCCATGGCCTGGGACCAGTTCATGTTTTTCTTGAAGGCTTTTGGTGTAGGCTCTTGCACTTTATTGACTTCTTTAGGCTGTATGTTTTGGTCTTCTTTGTCAGCAAAGAAAGAATGCAAAGTCTGAGACTGAATCTCGGTGCGTTTTCGCTGCCTGGCCATATTCCCAGCCAACTAACTTGACCTTTGAGTTTTTCAGTGGGGTATGACTGCTTGTAGACTAGAGAGTTCTATGTTCCACGTTTGGGGGGAATGTGCTGGCTCTGCCACACCAGCACTGCTCCTTCCCCAACCCCCAACCCGAACTGGGCTTAGATCTTCGGCAGGCTGTGCACTCCTGCTCTGATCCGCCACTTAATTCTTCCCACCAGGTTGGCCTGGACCCGGAAGTAACAACAGCTGTAGCTGCCCCACCTCTGCTGCCCCCAGGGCTGGAAGCCAAACCGCGAACTCCTTCTACTCCCGCAGCTTTTCCCACTAACCTTCTCCGCAGTCTTTGGTGTTTGTGGGTTAAGGAGTCTGGTAACTGCCGCAGCTCACTGATTCAGGGCGCTAGGGCCCCCTCCGCCCGGCTTCTGGTCTGGGTGGTCCACGCCGTTCAGGCTGGGTTCTGCTCCACTCCGTTCCCAGCTCCCAGCTCCCAGCTCCGTGTGGGATAGACGTCACCCAGAGACCATCCAGGCTGTCCTGGGCTGGAGCCCTGCTTCCCTCTGCTGTTTTGTGGGTTCTGCCGTCCTAGAATTGGTTCAGAGCCATTTTTTATAGGTTTTTGGAGGGACTCGGTACGGAGCTCACACTAGTTCCTGCTTACCAGCCGCCATCTTGCAAAATCAAGATATTATAAAGCAGAACCAAAGGAATGAAAAAATGGAAGACAATGTGAAATATCTCATTGGAAAAGCCACTGACCTGGAAAATAGATCCAGGAGAGATCATTTAAAAATTATTGGACTACCTGAAAGCCATGATCAAGAAAAGAGCCTAGATATCATCTTTCAAGAAATTATCAAGGAGAACTGCCCTGATATTCTAGAGTCAGAGGGTAAAATAGAAATTAAAAGAATCTACCAATCACCTCCTGAAAAAGATCCCCAAAAGAAAACTTCTTAGCAATATTGTCACCAAATTCCCGAGCTCCCAATCAAGGAGAAAATGCTGCAAGCAGCCAGAAAGAAACAATTTGAGTATTGTGGAAACATAATCAGGATAATACAAGATCTAGCAGCTTCTACATTAAGGGACAGAAGGGCTTGGAAAATGGTATTCCAGAGGTCAATGGAGCTAGGATTAAAACCGAGAATCACCTACCCAGCAAAACTGAGTATCATGCTCCAAGGCAAAATATGGACTTTCAGTAAAATAGAGGACTTTCAAGCTTTCTCAGTGAAAAGACCAGAGCTGAATAGAAAATTTGCCTTGCAAACACAAGAATCAAGAGAAGCATGAAAAGGTAAACAAGAAAGAGAAATCACAAGGGACTTACTAAAGTTGAACTGTTTGGTTTACATTCCTACATGGAAAGATGTGTATAATTCATGAGACCTCAGTATTAGGGTAGTTGAAGGAAATATACATATACATACATACATACATACATACATATATATATATACACACAGAGGGCACAGGGTGAGTTGAATACAAAGGGATTATACCTAAAAAAAAATTAAGGGATGAGAGAGGAATATATTGAGAGAAGGAGAAAGGGAGAGATAAAATGGAGTAAATTATCTCGCATAAAAGTGGCAAGAAAAAGCAATTCTGTTGGAAGGGAAGAGGGGGCAAGTGAGGGGGAATGAGTGAATCTTGCTCTCATCAGATTTAACCTAAGGAGGAAATAACATACACACTCAATTGGGTATTTTACCCCACAGGAAAGAAGGAGGAAGGAGATAAAAAAGGGGGGATGATAGAAGGGAGGGCAGATAGGGGGAGGAGGTAATCAAAAGCAAACACTTTCGAAAAGGGACAGGGTCAAGGGTGAAAACTGAAATAAGGGGGATAGGATAGGAAGGAGCAAAATATAGTTAGTCTTTCACAACATGAGTATTGTGGAAGGGTTTTACATAATGATACACATGTGGCCTATGTTGAATTGCTTGCCTTCTTAGGGAGGGTGGGTGGGAAAGGAAGAGGGGAGAGAATTTGGAACTCAAAGTTTTAAAAGCAGATGTTCAAAAAAAATTTTTTTTTGCATACAACTGGGAAATAAGATATACAGGCAGTGGGGCATAGAAATCTGTCTTGCCCTACAAGAAAGTAAGCAAAAAGGGGATGGGGAGAGAGTGGGGTGACAGAAGGGAGGGCTGACTGGGGAAAGGGGCAATCAGAATATATGTCATCTTGGAGTGGGGGGCAGAGTAGAAATGGGGAGAAAATTTGTAATTCAAACTCTTGTGAAAATCAATGCTGAAAACTAAAAATATTAAACAAACAAACAAACAAATAGAATGTTAAAAAAAAAAGAATCTTCTTCCTCTTCACTTCTACCTTCTGGCTTATCTGGCTTCCTTTAAGTCTGAAATAAAAATTCTAACTTTTACAGGAAGTCTTTCCTGGTTTCCCTTAATGCTACTGCCTTCTCCTTGAGAATATCTTTCATCTAATATATATGTATGTGTACAATACTGAATAATAATGGTGACAATGTGCATCCTTGCTTCCCCCTTGATTTTATTGGGAATGCTCTAGCTTATCCCCATTATAGGATGGTTTTAGATAGATACTACTTATCCTTTTAAGGAAAGATCCATTTATTCCCTATGCTTTTTAGTGTTTTAGGAATTAGTGTTGTATTTTGTCAAAAGCTTTTTCTATATCTATTGAAATCATCATGATTTATGTTGTTTTTGTTATTGATGTGGTCAATTATGCTCATAATTTTCCCAGTATTGAACCAGCCTTGCATTCCTGGAATAAATTTCAGCTGGTCATAGTGTATGATCTTTGTGAGATATTGTTATAATGTCCTTGCTAGTATTTTATGTAAAATTTTTGCATCAATATTCATTAGGGAAATTGGTCTATGGTTCTCTTTCTCTGTTTTTGCTCTTTCTGGTTTAAGTATCAGCACCATATTTGTGTCATATAAGGAATTTGGCAGGACTCCTTTGCCTATTTTTCCAAATAATTTATAAGTATTATGATTACTTATTCTTTAAATGTTTGGTAGAATTCACTTGTGAATCCATCAGGTCCTGGTGATTTTTTCTTACAGGGTTCAGTGATAGCTTGTTCAATTTCTTTTTTTCTAAGATAGGGTTATATAAGTATTCTATTTCCTCTTCTGTTAATTTGGGCAATTTATATTTTTGTAAATATTAATACATTTCACTTAGATTGTTAGATTCATAGGTATATAATTGGTCAAAATAGCTTCTAAAATTGCTTTACTTTCATCTTCATTGGTGGTGAATTCACCCTTTTCATTTTTAATACTAGTGATTTGGTTTTCTTTCTTTTTTGTTTAAATCAAATTCACCAATACATAGAAATACTAATGATTTATGTGTTCTTTTATATATCCTGCAACTTTGTTGAAGTTGCAATTTATTTCAACTACTTTTTTAGTTGGTTCTCCATTCAGTTTTCTCCAGAGGTCTATCATAGCTAACTTTTCTAAAATTCTAATCATCTCCTTAACTTCTTTCTTGTTTATTTTGTGGTTAGTTATCTAGTTCTGAGGGAGTAAAGTTGAGGTCCCCCACTAGTATGGTTCTATTGTTTATTTCCTCCTGTAACTCATTCAACTTTTCCTTTAAGAATTTGGATGCTGTACCATTTGCTGCATATGTGTTTAGTATTGATATTATTTCATTGTCTATAGTACCTTTTCACAAAATGTAGTTTCTTTGCTTATCTCTTTTAATTAGATCTATTTTTGCATTTGCTTTGTCTGAGATCATGATTGCTACTCCTGCTTTTTTTTTTACTTCAGCATAATAGATTATGTTCCAGCCTCTTACCTTTACTCTGTATGTGTCTCTCTGCTTCAAGTATGTTTCTTGTAAATAATATAGTGTAGGATTCTGGTTTTTAATCCACTCTGCTACCTGCTTCTGTTTTATGGTTGAGTTCAGCCCACTCATGTAAACAGTTATGATTATTAACTGTGAATTTCTCTCTATCTTGCTTTTCACCCCCTATTTATTTTCCTTTTACCGTGTCCCTCCTCAAAAGTGTTTTGTTTTTGACCACTGCCTCCCCCAATATTTCTCTCTTCTGTCCTCCTTCCTTTCTCTTATCTCCCTCCCCTCCTACTTCCCTGTAGGTAAGAAAGATTTCTATATCCAGCTGAGTGTGTATGTTATTCCTTCTTTGAGCCAATCTCTGATGAGAGTAAGGTTCAAGTGTGGCCTGCTATCATCACTCCTATTTCCTCCTCCACTGTAAAACCTCTTTCTTTTTTTTGAGATTTTATTTCTAAGTTTTTAAAAATTTATTTTTAGTTTTCATCATTCACTTTTATAAGATTTTGAGTTCCAAATTTTTCCCCCTCCCTCCCTTCTATGCGTCCCAAGAAGGCATGCAATCTGATATAGGCTATACATGTACAATCATATTAAACATACTTTTGCATTAGCCATGTTGTAAAAGAAAGATCAGAAAAAAAGGGAAAAACCACAAGAAAGAGGAAAAAAAAGAGAGAAAATAGTATGCTTCAATCTGTATTCAGACTCCATAGTTCTTTCTCTGGATGTGGACAGCATTTTCCATCATGAATTTTTAAAATTGGTTTAGATCATTGTACTACTGAGAAGAACCAAGTCTATCAAAGTTGATAATTGCACAAAGTTGCTATTACTTCATACAATGTTCTCCTGGTTCTGCTTACTTCACTTAGCATCAGTTTATGTAACTTTTTCCAGGTTTTTCTGAAATCTACGTGCTCATTATTTCTTATAGCACAATAGTATTCCATTGCATTCATATACCACAACTTGCTCAGCCATTCCCCAACTGATGGGCATCGCCTCAATTTCCAATTCTTTGCCACCACTAAAAAGAGCTGCTATAAATATTTTTGTGCATGTGGGTCCTTTTCCCTTTTTTATGATCTCTTTGAGATACAGATTTAGTAGTGATGTGGTTAGATCAAACAGTATGCAGTTTTATACTCTTTGAGTATAGTTCCAAATTGCTCTCTAGAAATGGTTGGAACAGTTCACAACTCCACTAACAATGCATTAGTGTAAAAGTGCTTTATGACTGTTTCATATGAGATAATTTACCCCATTCTACCTCTGTCATCCCTCTTCTCTCTCTCTCTCTCACTCTCTCTCTCTCTCTCTCTCTCTCTCTCTCTGTCTCTCTCTGTCTCTCTCTGTCTCTCTCTGTCTCTCTCTCTCTCACACGCACACACACACACACACACTTTTTATATTGTGAAGTTTAATCTGTGGTATTTTAGGCATATCCTCCATCATCACCACTTTTTTTAAAATTAATTTTAGTTTTCAACATTCACTTTTATAAGATTTTGAGTTCTAAATTTCCCTCTCCTCCTCCCTCCCCCCTCTCCAAGATGGCATGCAATCTGATATAAGCTGTACACATATGATCATATTAAACATATTTCCACGTTAATCATGTTGTGAAAGAAGAATCAGAACAAAAAGGAAAAACCATGAGAAAGAAAAAACAAAAACCAACAAAAGAAAGAGAAAATAGTATGCTTCTATCTGCATTAAACTTCATAGTTCTTTTTCCGCATGTGAATAGCATTTTCCATCATGAGTCTTTTGGAATTGTCTTGATCATTGTACTGCTGAGAAGATCTAAGTCTAACAAAGTTGGTCATTGCACAATGTTGCTGTGACTGTCTCATCCCCCTCACAGTGCATCCCTTTTCCCCACCCCTTAATTTTGTTTTTGTTTTTTTGATATCCCATGCCTTCTATGTACATTCCTTCTAATTGCCCTAACAATGACAAGGTTCTTAGGAGTTATGAGTATTATCTTTCCATGTAGGAATGTAAACAGTTTAACCCTATTGAATTCCTTATGATTTTTCTTTCTTGTGTACCTTTTTATGCTTCTCTTGATTCTTATCAAAGTCAAATTTTCTATTCAACTCTGGGCTTTTCATCAGGAGTGCTTGAAAATTCTCTATTTCATCAAATATCCATTTTTTTCTCCTAGAGAATTATACTCAGTTTTGCTGGGTAGGTGATTCTTGATTGTAATCCTAGCTCTTTTGCCCTTTGGAATATCATATTCTCTGATCCTTTAATGTGGAAGCTGCTAAATCTTATGTTATCCTAACTGTTGCACCATGATATTTGAATTTTTTTTTTATCTGCTTGCTTGCAATATTTTCTCCTTGACTTGGGAGCTCTGGAAGTTGGATATAATATTGCTGGGAGTTTTCATTTTGGGATCTCCTTCAGGAGCTGATCAGTGGAGTTCTTGAATTTCTATTTTATCCTCTGGTTCTAGGATATCAAGGCAGTTTTCTTTGACAACTTCTTGAAATATGATGTCCATGCTCTTTCATTGACTATGGCTTTCAGGTAGTCCAATAATTCTTAAATTATCTCTCCTCAACCTATTTTCCTGATCAGTTGTTTTTCTGATGAGCTATTGTTTTTTTCATTCTTTTGACTTTTTATCCTTTCTTGATATCTCATTTTCTTCAGTGAACTTTTTTGCCCCCCTTTCCATTTAGTCAACTCTACTTTTTAAGGAGTACTTTTCTTCAGTGAGCATTTGCACCTCTTTTTCCATTTGGCCAATTCCATTTTAAGGTGTTTTTCTCTTCAGTGATTTTTTGTATATCTTTTTCCCTTTGGCCTATTCTATTTTTTGAGGTGTTAATTTCTTTATTATTTTTTGTGCTTCCTTTACCAAGCTGTTGACACTCTTTTTTCTTGATTTTATTGCATCACTTTCTTTTCCCAGTTTTTCTTCTACCTCTCTTATTTGATGTTTAAAATCCTTTTTGAGCTCTTTCAGGGCCTGAGGCCAATTCACTTTTTTTTTTGAGACTTAGTATGTAGTTGCTTTGATTTTATTGTCATCTTTTCAGTTTGTGTTTTGTCCTTTCCTATCACCATAGTAACTTTGTATGGTCAGCTTCTCTTTTTTTGTTGTTGTTGTTTGCTCATTTTCCCAGTCTATTTTTGACTTTTAACTGTGTTAAAGTTGGGCTCTGCTCCTGGGATGGAGAGGGCAAGCTTTAGATTTTTCATGCTGCTTTTTTCAAAGCTAGTTCTGAGGGTGTGTAAGTTTTCAGTTCTTTCAAAGTGGTACGATCTAAGGAGAGGTGTGGTACTGTTCTCCTGGTCTGTGCTCTGGTCTGTGAGTGACCATAAGTGCTCTTTTCTGCTCTGGAACTGTGACCAGGGACCTTGCTTCTGTTGTGGCTCCTCCTTGCCCTGGAACTGTGACCTGGAACTTTGTATGGGCAATAGAGTCCTGCTCCCAATGCCAGCAAAGGGTCCCCTGTAATCTTCTGATTAGTTGTCCAACCTTCTTACTATCTATGGGCTGAGAGTTCCAGAAGCCAGCACCCCTGCCAATTAAGTCATTCTCAAGGCCTGCTGTTGGCTTGCCTGGGGTTCCACTCTCATCTCAGTGAGACAGACCATTCCTACCATCCTTCTAAATTGTCTTGGAATGGAAAATTGTTCCATTCCATCCTTTTGTTGGTTCTTCCACTCCAGAATCCATTCTGATTTTAATGTTGTTTGGCGGGGCACTGGGGAGAGCTCAAGCAAGTCCCTACCTTTACTCTGCCATCTTGGTTCCATCTTCTATCTACCTCTTGATCTAAGAATGTTTTTAAATGCCTACAGGCAGCCAGTGGTTCAGCAGATAGAGTATGCTTTTCTTGGAGTTGGGAAGACCTAAGTTCAAATTCAGCTTCAGATCCTTACTAGCTCTGTGACCCTGAGCAAGTCACTTAACCTCTGTCTGTCATTTTCTTAAAGTTCAGGTCCAACTATATCACCCTCTGACTCAATAAGTTCCAATGGCTCCCCTATCACTTCCAGGATCAACTATAAAATCCTTCAATAACCTACCATTTGGATGCTTAGAGATATCACCCATTCCCTTCACTTAGTAATAACACATTTATATAGCACTTGAAGACCTACAAAGTTTTTACATGCATGATCTCATTTAATTCTCACAATAATCCTGTGAAGTGATACTATTATCATCCTCATTTTATAGAAGAAGACATTGAAGCTCAAAGAGTTTAAGTGATGTACTCAGGTTCATACATGATTGTATGCTCTGTTGCCTTTCTTCCACACACCCATCACCATCACCTGACTGTGGAATACTTCTAAATGTACATTGTAGCCCAGTTCTCCCTCCCAAACTCTAGTCCAGAGATGGAGAATCTGCAGCCTTGAGGCCACATGTGGCCCTCTAGATGCTCAAATGTGGCCCTTTGATTGAATCCAAACAAATTTGTTCTGTGAAGTTGGATTCTGTCAAAGGGCTGCACTTGAGGACCTAGAGGGCCACATGTGGCCTCGAGGCCACGGGTTTCCCACCCCTGCAGTCTAGTCCTTCATCCCTAACTGCTCATTTGGCACTTTGCCCTGCATATCTTACTGGCACCTGAAAGACATCTTCCTATGTTTGGTGAACTATCTTCCTGGACAAGAAACTGAAGACTTTATTCAGGCACAGCGGTTCAGTCATTTAAGAAGATCGTGTTTGACAAGGAGATTTGAATTTCTGGACCATATCTAAAAATATAAGAGTGACAGACTCTTAGCCAGGAATTAAGTACAACTAAGAAGGTCTGGAAAAGAAAAAGAATATTTATTTGGAGTCTTGCAACTACAACTAAAATAACCTTAAACTTAAAAGGGGGGTGGGGAGATGGACTTCAGGATCAATAGGATTGAGGACTAGCCATTTTCTGATTCTCATGGACTTCTCAAAACTCCCCAAAGCATAAGAAGTAAAGTATTTGTTGCTGTCTCCCTAGGCTAAGACATCAAGAACCCTAATGAAGCAATAACCTCACAAATTAACAGCAAAGAAAGCTAATCCATAACATTATGGGAATTTTTGATTCTCTTTTTTTATTTTTCATTATTCAGGGCCCAGGGCCATTCCTCCTGCAACTTTTGGTTAATTAAAAGTTTGTTTTCTATTAATATTAACCTTGCCTGACAAAAACCTGGAATAATAATGTTAAGGGAAGAAGGTCTGACATTTCTTCATAAAAGGGAGTTTGACCTTCTCAAGTGATTTAGTTATTTGATTGCTCCCCTCACCCCTACCCCCCCAACTGTAGAAGGAGGAAGAAAGGAGTTTCCTGATGCCAGTGTTTTTGGCTATCTTGTGACATGTAAATCTTCCCCTTCAATCAGCCTATTGTGAACCCTCTAAATGTAGTTTAACCAGTAGCCTGACTAAGTTTACCTATAAAGCCAGGTTTTTTTTTAAAGTTGATTGAACTAGGTTTGTTTATGTGCAAGATTATGACTCTGTTTAACTAAGTGTGTTCAACTTTTATGACATTGAAGGAATCGTGGGATTATGAATCTGTCTTTTCTTTAACTTTTATGGCCTAAGGGCAATGTGCAAGATTGCAATATGTGAAAGAATTATTTCTCTGTTACTCAGATGTAATTTTGTCTATAAGAGGCCTTGCTGGAATCATAATCTTGGTTCAGGTTTATTTTTTTTGTCTGAGATCTGAACCTATGCTTAAGCATAATAAAACCTAGGTTTTTACCTCTATAATTTCTGCTTCATGGTAGATAAATTTCAGCAGCAATTACCTACCACATGAACTCAAAGAGGAGGTATTTTTCCCACAAACTAACCTGTGCTCTCTCAGCAGCCTTTCCCCGACCTGTTTCCATACTCTGGAGGGAGAGCACAAGCAAAGGCAAAGGCTTGTGCCCTGGGATCCACTCAGCAAGACATTAGTAAAGAAATGTTACCCCTCAATAAAAAAGGAGGGAAGGCTAGAAAGAGAATGACACCTATGGTGTTAAAAACAGCAATAACAATAAAATAACACCAGAGGGACCATAAAGAAATTTCTTTCTAAAAGTACACAAGGAGACAAGAGTAAGAGTAATAGAAGGGCTAACTAGAAGATGGCAGAGGAGGAGGTCTGAAACATCATGGACTAAACCTCACATCCTTTCCCACCTACAGGTGATTCAGTTGTTTTTGTGGAACAGTGGAATGGGAAGAGGGGAGGAGAAAGGTAGAAAGAAATATGTGATGTACCCTAAGCAACTCAATGAAGGGAAAATAATTCTTGAAGAGTCTCAAGAAGAAAGAGGGATATAGGAGAGAATGGGTGACTTAACAAAGAGAGACTGAAATAGAGGGAAAGAAAGAGGGAAATCTTGATTCTGTTGTGGGAGGGGATGGTTCCAATAAAGAAAACTCCCAAGGAGATAGAAAGAGATTTGGTAATGGGAAATGAGGAACCTTAAATGAAAAGAATATGCAGGAATATGAAGTTTAGAGAGGTTACTACATCTGATAAAGGACTGTACCTCCATGGATACTATCCTGCCTTGGGAGAAGGATTATCCAAAAACCTGGGGGCAACAGACATCCAACAGAGTGGGAGGGCACTGATCCAGATTAAAGATTTCATGGCAAATGGGGAAAAGATGATCATGGGGAGAGCAGGGGGTAGTAATGAACTGCACAATTAGGGACACAGGAAAATATCTACCATGGGCTAATACTTCTGTCCTCTATCTCCTGTAGGAATTGATACTTCTATGAGTGAAACACAACAGAAAAAGGGAGGAAGGGGCAAGACCTACAGGGCAATGATATAGAAACTTTTAGAAGAGGGTACTTTAGAAACTTTAATTCCATGAGGAATCCAGAGACTAAAGAAGGAACAAATAAGCATAAGGATCATGAATCAGAGGGGAAAAAAGTCCAAAACAGAAAGAAAAGGAAGAGAATTAATGAAGAGAATGAGGGAAAGAATTCCTTTTTTAGGAAAAGAGGAAGGGGGTTTCTAAAGTAGCTATTACACGCCAGATACTTTTGCTAAGTACTCTATAAATATTATCTCATTTGATCCCCACAACAGCCCTGGAACATAGACACTATTATTGCTCCTATTTTATACTTAGGGAAAATGAGGCAAACAGAGGTCAAGTGATTGGCTCAGGGTCACACAGCTAGGAAGTGTCTGAGGTAGGATTTGAATTTAGGTCTGAATCTGACTGCAGGCCTAGTACTCTAGCCACTGTGCTGCCTAGCAACCTTAAGATAGGGCAAAAAAAAAAAAACCAAACCAAAACAAAATAAAATAAACCTAACAAACAAAAGATGTTGAAGGGGGAAGAGAGTAAGAGGACTTGAATTTTACTTTACTGAGAGAAAAAAAAGGAGGAAGAAGTAGATAACTTGATAAAAGGAAGAAAGAAAAAGGAACTAATGAGTTAAGCAAAACTCCAAAACCAAGAAAAAGGATGACAAACAGGGGATATTCAGGGTTTGAGGTTGGAGAAGAGAGAGCCTGTGAAAAGAGAGTTGCCTTAAAATAGATGAAGCAAAAGTAACTAGGAACAAAATATATTGTCTTAACAGAGTAAGAGGAACCAAAAAAATTCCTAATTAATATTAGAGACGAATGGAGGAAAACATAAGACTAATTCTCATAACTTTTAATAAAAAAGGTATTAATCCTTAAAATGAAAGAGAACAACAGATTGGGAAAGAAAACAAAACCCCATAATCTATTGCTTACCAGAAACATACCTAGAAAGTAAAGATATACACAGAATTAAAATGAGTGGCTGGGACAAAATTTACTGTGCAGCAGGGGAATCCAAAAAGGAGGAGCTGTAGTTATGCTATCAGATAAAGCAAAAACAAAAATTCACAACTTAAAAAGATATAAACAAGAAAACCACATGATGTTGAAAGGACAACAAACTAATATCTATATTAAACTTGTGTGCTCCAAATGCCTTAGTATCTAGAGCTATAAAGGAAAAATTAATAGGCACATAATAACATAATAGAGGCATGTAATAATAGGCAATAATACAATAATAGCAGTAGACTTTAATGTCTTTCATTTTTAAATAAATGTAACAAACAGGAAAACAGAATTGAGCAAATTGCTGAAGAAACTAGAAAAACTTATAACATCTTCTAATGGGTGTACTAAAATATATACATATATATATATATATGAATTTCTTAGTACCTTGTGGAACTTTTATAAAAATTGACCATGTATTAGGGCACAAAAATTGTAAATACATATAAAAAGGTAGAAATATTAAAATACGTCATTTAGAGGCAAAACACAACAAACATAATTTAAAAATAGAAAAAGAGAGGATTAATGAACTAAATATGCATTTAAAAATTGGAAAGCCAGCAAATAAACATGCCCAACATAAGCACAAAGAGGAAATATTAAAAATAAGAGGAGAAACAGATATACTGGAAACTGAAAAGGCTACAGAAATAAATAAAACTAAAAGCTGGTTCATTAAAAAACGATTGACAAAACTGATAAACTTTTTGCCAATCTAATATAAAAGAAAAGGTCAGAAAATCAAATTAACAAAATAGCAAACAAACAAGGCAACAGTACAACAAACCTAGAAGAAATGAAAAGAATGATCAGAACCTAACAAAAACTAAAGCACAAAAATCTGTAGCATTTCTGTATAAAAGCAACAAAATTCAAGAGGAACTAAGAGAAAGGGAAATTCCACTGGAAATAACTACAAAACTAATAAAATAACTGGAGATCAATGTATCAAAGCACACAAAATATTTGTATAGATTCAATTACAAAGTGCTCCTTAAAGAAATAAAAAATAGCCGAAATAGCTGGAGGAATATTCAGTGCTCATGGGTAGGCTGTGCCAATATAATAGAAATCACAATACCACTAAAGTTTAATTTATTGTTTTTATTTTATAACCATTCAGACTATCACAGGGATATCATACAGAACTCAATAAAATAACAAGAAAATTATTTGGAAAAAGAAAAGACCTAGCATATCAAGTAAAATTATGAAAAAAAGGTAGAGATGAAGGGGAATAGCACTTCTAGACTTCAAACTTTATTATAAAGTAGCAGTAATAAAAGCCATTTGGTAGTGGTCAAAAAATAGAGAAATAGAACAATGGAAAGAGATCGACAAGAAAGGATCAGCAACAACGAAAGGCAATACTAGTGTTCTTTAAAGTGGAAAATATAAATTACTTGGAAATTAACTGCCTAGTTAATAAAAAATGCTGGAAAAACTGGAAAGCAGGCTTAGACCAATATCTTACGCTTTATTCTACAATAAATTCTAAATGGATATGTGACCTTAATATTAAGGATCATACCATAAAAGAATTAGAAGAGAAATAGATCATATATCTTTCTTTTGTAATGTGTGTGTATATATATGTATGTGTGTGTATATATATATATATATATACATATAGATAGATAGATAGATATCATCACAGGTCACCTCCTGAAAGAAGCCCCAAAATGAAAATTCCCAAGAACATCCCAGCCAAAATCCAGAACTTCTAGGTCAAAGAAAAAAAATGCAGCAGGAAGCCAGAAGGAAAGAATTCTAGTTCTGAAGAGTCACAGTCAGAATCACAAATGATTTAGCAACCACCACTATAAAGCAACAGAGAACTTTGAATATGACATTCCAGAAGGCAAAGGATATGGGCTTATAATAAGAATGACTTACCCAATGGAACAGGCCTTAGCATAATAATGCCACTGGGCAAAAATTGGACTTTTACTGAAATTGAAGACTTCTAAGCATTCCTGATGAAAAAACCAGAGCTACAAAGAAATTCTAAAGTTCAAACACAGGAGTGAAGAGGAACATAAAACAGTGACCACAAATTAACAATCATAAAGGACTAAACTGCTGATATTCAAATATGGGGAGGTGAAACCTATGACCTCTCTGGGCACCAGCATCATTGGGGTCATAGAGGGAGTCTAATTAGATAAAGCCTGTAAGTGGTAATGTATGCCAGGCACTGTGCTAAGCTCTAGTGATACAAAGAGAAGGTAAAAGACAATCTCTGCCCTCAAGAAGCTTACAGGCTAATGGAGAGACCAGATGCAAACTACTATGTACAAATAAGATATACAACAGGATGAATTGGTGATAACTAATAGAGGAAAGGCACTAGCATTAAGATTGGGAAAGGTTTCTTGCAGATGGTGTGATTTTAAGTTGGGACTTGAAGGAAGTCAGGAAAACCAAGAGGCAGAAATGAGGAGGGACGGAATTCCAGGGATGGGGGAACAGCCAGAGAAAATGCCAAGTGAGGAAATTGAGGGTCTTGTTCAAGGAACAACAAGAAAGCTAGTGATGCTGGATGGCAGAGTGTGAAGGGTAGGCAGAGGAGGGGAAAAGGGAATAAGAAGACTTGAAAAACACAAGGGGCCAGGTTAAGAAGGCCTTTAAAAGGTAAAAAGAGGATTTTATATTTGATCCTGGAGATAAAAGAGAATCACTGGACTTTATTGAATGGAGGGGGAGGAAGGGCGGGGTTGTGGCAAGGGTGATGTGGTCAGACCTGAGCTTTAATTTTGGCAGCTGAATGGAGGATGGAAAGAACCAAACCAAAGCACAGTGCTTGGTACAAAGTAGACGCTTAGTTGACTGGTCGATTCACAGGAAACTTATGAAATTAGATTTTAAAAAGACATGCATAGAAAATGGAAATAAGGGCAGATAACAGGATTAATGTACAAAGTATGGTCTTAAAGTTCCCTAAGACTAACATTAGACTAACAAAGGAGAAAACTCTCTTATTTTGATTGTTTTTTCTGCTGAAGAGCATTATTTTTTTGTACTGGGAGGGACAGAAATGGCTAAAAGGAAATTGAAACTCAAGTAAAACGAGGCGACAGTATGAAACAATCTAGCTGCCTTTCATGAATTCCAGTTACTCCATCCAGATTAACTACATCCTAGAATGTTGCAATATGATGGGTTGCTGACTCACTGTCACTGATGTTTGATGCTAAAGAGAGCATAAGAGATTCCATAGAACTGGAGGAAGGTAAATTTACTTTTGTCCCAATTTAAAAAAAGATGTGAATGGAGACTGCATACTGTAGGTAAGTGAATTTTATTTCAATCTCTGAAAAAATCCTAGGACATATTATAAAAGAGGATAGTTAACATTTACAAAAAGAAGTAAGCAAAGATCTAGCTTCATCACAAACAGGTCAAACCATACAAGATTTTTAAAAAAGGGGTTTTAGAACTGATGTCCCATTAGGATATCATTCTCAAACATGTCCCAAATGGACCACATTGTTTTCCACTCCTGCATCATTTGCCCGTCTTCCAAATTCCCATTTCTTCAAAGGACATCACTGTCTTTTCAGTAAAATAGTTCTAAGCTTCAGAATCATCACCAAATCTTCCCTTTCCCTCACCTCTGTTCCATACCCAGTTAGTTCGACTTTTATTTGAGCTCTCATATTTATCTCCTTTTCCCTATTTATATGGCTACCATTCTAGGTTAGGCTCTGATCATTTTTGCCTCAACTATTGCAATAGTCTTCTAATTGGTTTTCCCACTTCCAATTTCTGCCACCTCCAATCCACTCTCCAAACAACTGCCAAAGTAAGCTTTCTAAGGCACATTATGATCGTATTACTCTCCCTGCTGAAAAACCTTCAATGATGTCCCAATTCTTCTAGGATAAAATACAAACTTTTTAGCTTGGCATTAACTGCTCTTGACAATCTGGATCTAATCTAGCTTTCTAGGTTGATTTCATAGTACTCTCATTCACAAACTTTGTTTTGCATCCCTCAAACTCACCATTCCATTTTTGCCACTGAGCAACTGAAATGCTCTCCCCGATACCAGTATAATGGTGGTCTGGCACATAGGCAGACTCCATCAGCTTTCTTGGCAGATGCAACTTATCCACACGAAGCGTTCTAGAGAGTTGCGACTTATCCACACGAAGGGTTCTAGAGAGTTGCGACTTATCCACATGAAGGGTTCTAGAGAGTTGTGACTTATCCACATGAAGGGTTCTAGAGAGTTTGCTTCTAGCATTGTGATGACACCTTCTAAGGGAAACGTGGAGCATACATAGAAATTCTATAACTGATTCCAACTGGCCAAGTACTTGGTGAAGAGGAGGCTCTTTGACTGGTTTTGAAGGAATGCAAAATGCCTGTAAGCAGCAGCCACTTCCTCTTTTGCCTCAATTACTCATGGGGGATATTGGTGACTTTTTCAGTCATAGTATCTGGTCAGAGAACATGCTATAAGGGGAGAGACCTTAGGGGCTTTTCCCCTCTGAAGCTGTATGGTTCCAAGAAACAGACCTCAGCACTTGGCCTTTTTGTTTGTTCTTTCCTGTTCTGGATGTAAGGAGTGGAGCCTCTGCCACATTACAAGTTCAAGGGGTATGTATATACAGAGGGTACAGAGTCCAAGCTGGGTTTTGCAGCCAGCCCATCATTAATGCTTGAGGAACAAGGAGCAACTTTCTACCACTGGTCTTGCCAGTGAAAGCTGAGATGAGGACTCATCTAGCATTCATGCTGTATCTGGACATAAACTTGGACTAATGCTGTGTAGGAACTGAGCTAAATTTTGAGCCTAATACCCTAGAGTTATTCATCCTTTGTATTTGAAAAGGACCAACGATATCGCAATGTTGGGATTAAGATATAATGTGTTTGACTGTGTCTGATCCCTCCAACACAAGCTCAGAAGGCTCTACCATAGGTCAGGCACATAGCCCATTTGAACATTTGGGATGGAGATGTCTCTAGATTTGCACATCTCATGTTTCCTTTGTGCTACTGCAATTCTGCTTTGCTCATAGAACACAGCACTTTCTTTGATGCAGGCAAGTCATTCTGGGCGATCCTGTGCCAGTGAAGCCTATGTCTCACAATCCTCTAGAGACTGAGGTAGTAGAGGAAATGTTTGTACTTCCATATCAAAGTATCTTTGAAGTAAATATCCCTTTTGGCATCTAGGTGGTGCAGCGGATAGAGTGCTGGGCCTGGAGTCAGGAAGACTCCTCTTCATGAGTTCAATTCTGGTCTTAGACACTTACTAGCTGTGTGACCCTAGGCAAGTCACTTGACCCTGTATGTCTCAGTTTCCTCATCTGTCAAATGAGCTAGAGAAGGAAATGGCAAACCACTCTAAGAAAACCCTAAATGGGGTCATAAAGAATCATACATGACTGAAAACTCAGTAAGAGATGAATTTTGAAAACCTTTCCAAGATTCTTTGATTCTGCAATTTCATTAAAAGAGTAACAGGTTGAATTTTGATTGCCTTACTGGAACTGGTGGTTCTGAAGCACAAAGATCACAGATACTCCCCTGTGCCATCTGTGAGCAGCTGGTCATAAAGCCTATGGCATGCATACCAGATTGGTAGGCGAGGTCTCAGGGCACAAAAGTGATCAAATAGGGCCTGCCTGAAATGGTGTGATGAAAGCCCACATGGCATAAAGTCAACTGGGCGTTTAGCCCATCTGCGGGGTCAGCTTATAGGAAGGCAGTGCTGGGCCGACCCGTGAGGTAAAATTGAGAAAGTCACGGCCATCTGATTGGACCTAGAAAATGCAGCACCTCCACAGTGACATAACTCTGGGCTTTTTCCTTTGTAGTCGAATCACAGAATTTCAGCACTGGAAAGCATCTCAGCGGTCTTGCAATCTAGCCACACCATAACAATAATAGTTAAGTAGCACAGTGAAAAGAGCACCAGGTCTACAGACAGGAAGACCTGAGTTCAACTTCAGCCTCAAACACTTACTAGCTGTGTGACTCTGTTCAAATCACTTAACTTTTGCTTCAGTTCCTTTATGTGTAAAATGGGGATAATAATAGCAGCTACCTCTCAGGTAGGGGAAGATCAGATGAGAGTATATTTGTAAAGCACTTAAAGCAGAGTGCCTGATCCAAAGTATGTGCTGTAAAAGTGTTAGCTACTACTGTTATCCTTTATACAAAATCCCTGATAAATGATCATATAGTTTCTGTTTTAAGACCTTTAGCAACAGGGAGCTCACTATCCACGGAGGCAGCCGATTCCATCTTTAGAGAGCTTTAATTATGGTGAAAATGTTCCTCATATTTAGCTGAATTTATTACTTCTACCCATTGCTCCTAATTTTGTCCTCTGGGACCAAGCAGAACAAGTTTGACTTACAAATAGCAGTCCTTTGAACATTTGCAGACTGTTAGCACGGTCCTGACTATGATCTTATTTTCTTCCATCTTTTACATCTGCAAATAGGACAAGCATGCCATCACTGCATCCATCCGAGTCACGGACAAAACATGCTAAACAAATCAGGGCCAAAGACAGAGAACTGTGTCATTTAGAGGCTCCCTTTTCAGTGACATTTATCCATGAATAAACACTCTTCAAGTCCAGGCAGTCAAGCAGATCCTAATCTTCCTAACTGTACTATCATGCAGTCCCTATCTCTCCCTCCATTTTGTCCACAATGATACGCAGAGAGGCTTTGTTAAAAGCTTTGTTGAAATCCAAATATTCTGTGTCTATACCATTTCCCTGATGCACTAGTTTAGTAACCCTGTTAAAAAAAGGAAATGAGTTTAGTTTGGTATGACTCGTTCTTAATCATCACTTCCCATTCTGCATGCTCATAAACCATTCCTTTAATAATCCATTCTAGAATTTGCTAGGAATTATCATCATCTTCACCAGTTTATAGTATTTAGTTATTTTCCTGTTTTTTGAAAACTGGGATGTTTGCTTATCTCTTGTCCTGAGGCACATTTCCTCTTTGCCATTTTATTATGGTGTTTTTTGGCAGTCATAACTACATAGTCTTTCAGTACCATGGGATTTAGTTCATTTAGACCAGGTGACTTGACTTTATTTATTTATATTAATTCAGTTTTATTTTACTTAAGGTTAAATTCTTCTTCCCTCCCCCACAAATTGAAAAAGCAAGAAAAACAAAACCCATTACAAATATGTATAGTCAAGCAAAACAAATTCCTACATTAGTCATGACCCCCTCCCACCATGTGCTTGCACTTGCATGTGTGTGTGAGTGCATGTGTGCTTGTGTGTGTGTGTGTGTGTGTGTATTTCAGTCTGCCCTCTGAGTCCCTCACCTCTGGAGTGTCTGGAGGTGGATAGCATGTTTTATCATGAGTCCTGGGGAACTGTGACAGTTGGTTTCATTCTGACAGGGATTTATTGAGAGCAGCTGGGTACTTTCTTACCATCTCCTCCCTTATCTTGGGTTTTTATTCTGTCAGTCATTTTTGTTTTATCTTTCCCAATCTGAAAGTCATTTTCCTTCATAAAGAAAACAAACAAATGCAGAGTTGAGTAGTTTTGCTTTCACGACCTCATCTGCTATTACCTTCCCATTAGTAGCTGCAGCTACTGAAAACCCGCCGAAAAAACATCTCACCACTGAAGTCCTTGGTACTATCGAATGCTGCAACATCAGAAACATAGTTTTATTAGTGAAAATGACAGTGAAGCAGACACACCTGAGTACCTGCCTTGTGGCTGTACACTAAGAACCACTGGGCCTTGACATCTCACTTATGGCTGAAGTCTTCTAGATATTGTTTCTCCCTTCTAGAATATGAGTCCTTGAAAATAGGGAACATCTCTCTTTACTATTTATATCACCAGTGCTTTGTGCACATTAAACAATTAATAAACGCTTTTTCATTCATGCTTTTTTTCACTCCTATCCATACCAAGCAGCAGAACTATATCCAGGATGAGGCAACTGGGTCATTGTCCTGGGTGCTGAAATTTAGAAGGGCATTGAGAGTACTTTTAGTCCTTCACTGGCACAGTGAAGGATGAGTTACAGTAATTGATTAAAATAGGAAGCTACCAGATAGTGGTTTCCTCCTTGGCCAGGGAGTTCCTCCCTGTCCCCTTTCCACCTTACCCCAGGCTGAGGCTTTCCCAGTAACAGCCTCATGTGGTAGCCTGGGGTCTTAACAATATTTCCTCCATCCTCTAACATGCATAGAAGTTATATTTAGTGTTGCTTTTCTGAAGAACATTTTAGGTCAGTTGTTTCAGGTGCAAAAATTGCTCCTTCTTCCCTCTACCAAGAAGGAGTTCAGTTACTTCCTTGCTCTTCTTCTTGCTCCATGGGGAACCTGCCTGTTGTTGTCTTGGCATTTATCACATCTCTGATCATGCTGGGGTTTACCTTTCCTGACATTCATCAGGTAACTGCCTTCACTGTCCTCTCTAGTATTAAGTTCTGAGTTCATAGAGGAACTTTCTGAGTTTGAAAAATCTCATCAAGGCTCTTTAGCTACCTTCCCTTTATTTTCTTCACTGGAATAAGCTGAGAATACTGTAGCAAAACCTGGCACTTAATTATATCCTTCTCATGTAGACCTCTTTCTGTGAGTCTTGGGCCACAGAATCCTGCCTATGCATGGATTTAATCATTATTTAATTTAATTAATTTGAAATCTTTTTTCTTAAAGTCTAGGGAGCCTTTCAGATGCTGCCCAATATTCTCTTTCTTATCTATCACAAACTCTATGATGGAATGACCAGTGACCTATCTAAGGTTCTAACATTTCTACTTCTCCCACTTTATTGATCGGAATCAACACTAAGAGAGTAGAGCCTCTCATCATTTCTTCTACCTGTTCAAGAATGTATCAGTTGTTCTGCTTTCAACAAATAACTCAGACAGAAGTTCAGATACTTGGTGTCTCTCATCATAACTGTATCCTGCCTCCTTCCTTGATCTGGGATCTGTATCAGGAACTCATCATCTAATTCCTCTAACTGACCTGGTGGCCTATAGTTAGGGTGGGTCCCCAAAGCCAATTGCTAAATTTTCAGTGTGAACATTTACACTTCTAGCAAAGGCTGCAAATCCCAGCTTAATTTACTGTTTTGTTGATTGTCTAGACTTAAGGAAGTGGTGGAAAAAATGTTAATAACGCAGATTAAACTTAAGTGAGTTGTTAATACACATTTCTCCCTGGAGAGCAGACTATTAAGCATTTACCAGCACATTACTGCCTACAGTACACTCCCACCACTCTGTAACACTTTTTTCTTCCTCCTTCAGCTCTAACTTAATCATGCTACACTTCTTAGTTGAATACCTTATTAGAGTACTGTGATAAGTGAACTCACCTTCCACCTAATCTTCCACTTTGATTGTCTAGTCATGAGAAGCATTCCATCAAGTCTCAGGGATATTGATGAGGTCATACTACTTTCTTTCATTACCATCTTTCACTGACTTTAGTACCCTTGTTCTATGTACTGGTACACAGGCATCAGAGCCCATGAGTGTTACTACTATCCCTTCTGCCTGTCATTGTCTCCTCTGGATTGCTGCATACTTCTGTTTCTCTTCTTCCTCTGTCATACCTTTTGTTTTTCTACTACATCTACTTTAGAAGATGCATGTGGGCATTATTCTCCTTCCTCCTCTCTTATTAATTTAAATTGCTTGTATTCAGATCAGCTGTCCTCTAAAAAAACACATTCATCCTGGTCTTTATTAAATATGCTGCTTCCCTGACACTAAGAAGTCATCGTTTCTGCATCATAAGCAATGGCTGGGCTTATCACTCACGTTCTCCTATTATATAGCTTTGGACACTCAGAGTCTTTTTCTGTTGGCCCCTTCTTCCACCTTCCACCTTCCACCCTCTTGTTCCTTGTGCCCCTGGCTTATATTTTCTTGTTTCTGTAGTGCTTTTCTCTTCCTTGTTTTCCTTTGGAGTCTATTCTTCCACACTTTTGGGAGAACAAATTTAGAGATGGAAGGGGTCTTAAGGATTATCTAGTCCAATTCCCTTGATTTTACAAATGAGGAAACTGAGGCCTAGAATAGTTATAGTATTAGAGTTGTCTGGAGCACTAAGAGACTGATGGATTCACACCCAGGTCCCCTGACCCAAATCCAGGGCCCCTTCCACAATGTAGCACACTTCCTCCCTTCAGTTTTGATCATTCCACTAGTGTTCATTCCACATTAACCTCACAGATATGCCAGAGAGCAAGAAAGCATCCACTCAGCCCTTCAACCTTTTTCTCTAGCAGGGAGAATTATTTGCAATTAATGCATATTTATCTTTTGGTTGTCTGTGGCAGAAGTATCTGCGAGCGGCAGCTTGGCAGGGAGAGACCTTCTGTTTGGGTCAGAGCCCTTAGTCCAGCCCTCCTTGCCAGGAACTAGGACCTCCCTATAGGAAGGGCCCATCTGCTCCTGGCACATACACTGGGCATTCAGGGAGACAGGCAGCATGGACTGTCTCAGACCGGAGATGGAAGTGTACTGATGTGAGAAATAATTAGACCAGAAAGTGACTCTGATTAAATCATAGCAATATTTTTTAAAAAAATGTATCTTTTATTTAACATTCACAAAAGTGAGAGGAAAGTTTTCACTCTGGGACTTCTCCTTTTAATCATCCCTTTTCCCCTCTCAGGGGCTGGGCTAAAATCCTGCCTCTGCTGCGTACTACCTGTATGGCCTTGGGCAAGTCTGTGATCTGGGTCTTAGATTCCTCATTTGTAAAATGAGGGCTTAGGATTTGATGTCCAGAAAATAAGGAATATTGCCATACCCTATGGTGCCTTGTGGAAATAGAGTCCACAGGCAGTTCACCCAACTTGTGGCACCAAAACATTTCTTTAAATCTTTGGCTAGCAGCTGGCACTTTGGAACTGTGGATATTCCAGGTTACTTATATGGACTAAGAGTCTCCAATGATACTGCAACTTACTCAAAGTGTTCATGACATCCATTACCACCTCCATAGGACTCTCTCATAGCACATGTTAAGGGAATTTTTAATTTCCTTTTTAATTTGGGATTCAGGGCCATTCCTACTGTAGTTTGTAATTAACAAAAAGTTCGTTTTAATATTAACCCCATCTGAACAAAAGTTGTCCCATGGGATGTAAAATTTTACTTAAGAAACTTAAGCATTTCTTAGAGAAGGGGCCAGAGGAAGAATCTCAACTGTCCCTGACTCCTTGGTGACATATAAATCCTCCCTCTCAATCTGCCTATTTGTGAATCCTCTAAATACAGTTTAATCTGTAACCTGACTTAGTTTACCTACAGAGTTTTTTTTAATAAAACAAGGTTTGTTTCCTTAGGGGATGTATGAATTTATGACTGTTTAACTAAATTTGCTTTACATTGAAGGAAGTATGGGATTATGGATCTATCTTTTCCTTCACTTTTATGACCCAAGAAGGATATACAAGATATACATGATACCAATATGTAGAAGAATTATCTATCACTGGGATGTAATTTTGCCCACAAGAAGTGTTGTCAGAATCCTCACAGTGGTTCACATTTTCTCTGAAGCCTGAATACCTCTCTATTTTCTGCATTGTGATAATTATATATTTGGCAGCAGTCACTCACCACCTGAACTCAGAAAGGAGATTATATCTCCCATAACACATGCATAGACCACCTCCAGGCCTCTCTCCATGGCCAATGTTTTTGGTAAAACTGTAACATTCTGCTATTGCTACCCCCACCCCTACACACAGGGAGAAGCACATGCATAATTCATCACTGAACACAATTATTTCATACATAGTAAATGCTTAATAAATGTTTGTTGAATTGACTTAGCACGTGTGAGAGCGCGTGTGCATGCACATACTCGTGTGCGTGTGCACACACACACACACAGGTCAGAGCAAGTAATTTAGTGACTTGTTCCCTCCATTGCTTTCTTCCTTCTGACTGGAGACACCTGGAGTGAGCCCACCAGGCTCATAAAAGGACAATTCTTTCTCTTCTGCTCCCCCGAGTCAGCTCTTTCAGTTTTTTTTTCTTTGTGCAGTTCACAACAGGGAGAGCTACAGGATATGTGCTTCACAATATACTTACAATGGGAGGTTCCAGAAAGGTGTTTGAACATTCTTGAGGCTCACATTAGTTGTGTGCACTTGGGACGCGTGGCCAGGCCTCCTTAACTGTTTGCTCACAAGTTCTAAGCTTCTTTTAGGTATATTTCCACTTTCTTTGCATGTATTTTCCCTTAGCTGTTCTTGATCACTGCACAGGATGCAAATGAGTCAATATCATCCCCACCATAAGGCACTGTCATTCAGGAGAGTTTGAGAGAAACTTGCAAAGAATAAAAGTCAATTTGGCTTTGCTTCGTTACAAAGAAAAGTTTTAAAAAAGAAGAGGAGAGTTTGTTTTTTCCGTTTCCTTTGGGCTCACTTGAATGGACGGCTCAGACAATAGCCGTATACATGTTTGTGGTTAGGTGTTTTTTTTTAATGGGGTTTCTAATACCTTTCAGTTTTAGAGCAGAACAAACTCCTTAGAATTGCAACTTAACAGAGGAGGGTTACGGTTCTCCTAAAACCTTGTTTTTAGATCTTTGGATTCTGAATAGGAAATTTACAAAGCACTCATATCTTCTCTCTTCTTTCCCCTCCATCCATTTACACACATGGTAATTAAGAGGCAAAAGAAATATAGTGAGAAATTGAGCTTCAATGGGTGTTTAGGCTGAATAAAACAATCCTAGCAGAGAGCAGAGTTAAAGGCTGGTAGGAACCTTAGCGGTTGCTTGGTCCAATCTTTCTCCTTTTACAGATGAGAAAACTTTGGCCTAGGGAGGTTAAGTAGGTTACCCAAAGTCACAGAGAGAAAGAGCAAGGGTTCAAATTTAGGTCTAAAGCTTCTTCCATTTCATCCTGCCCTAGATATCTTTGCTCGGATTATTTATGAAAGCTCTGGTTCTAATAGAAGCTGTGATGAGGGTCCTCTTTTGGAACTGTATTTACTATTCTGAAGAGAAGGGATTTCATTTGGAAAGTCTCTATCTCTAGATAGAGGAACGTAGCAAGGATATTTTGTCTTCTCTCTTGAGATTTCTAGGGCATTACTGTGGAGTGGAGTGTGTTTTTGAATATAGTTTGGCTTGGTGCAGCATGAACCCCGCCTTAAATCATTAAATGGGTCTCATTTGAGAAGATCCAACCCTTCCTGCATCAACACTGCTGCTGAAGATTTACATGGGTTCTCTTATCTTGTTGGGGTTGGTATTGTATATTCAGAATGGAAGTCTTAAATTACCTGGATGTGTTTTCTTAAATTATGTTTTCCTTATAGGTGCATCTCAGGGGACAGGGCTTCCTCTCTGCAGTTTAGTAACTGAAAGTGACCTAAGAAACCCTACAGTTATGGTTTTCTGAAGGGAGCTGGAGCCTGTGTTGCAAAATAGGCAGTATTACCAAAACCTAAAATAACAGAAGTTATAGCCATGTGAAGTTTCTAAACTTATTCACAATCTTTCCTGAGAGCTATTCATGATCTTTTATGAAGTTTTATCAACTGCCTGACTAGGAATTTAAAAGGCAACTGAGATGCTTCTGCTCCCGTGCTGTACCAAGGTGAATGAGGTAGATTTAAGGAATTTACTGGAATTTAATCCTGGCTTGCTGTAGTTGACTTGGAAGTCAACTCATGCAGGATAGCTGTGCAAAATGGTATGTTTCACCTGGGAAGATTTGTACGAACTGATGCAAAGTGAAGTGAGTAGAACCAGGAGAACAATTTATACAGCAACAGCAATATGGTAAAGATAATCAGCTCTGAAAGACTTAGTAACTGTTTGACATGATGACCATGGACAATTCCAAAGGACTCACAATGAAACATGCTGCTCACCTTCAGATAGAGAGCTGATGGACTCAGAATGCAGATTGAAGCCTATTTTCTTCTCTTTCTTTTTTTCTTTTTGTTTTGGACATGGTTAATGTGGAAATTTATTTTGCATAAAATTTCATATTTGCAATGAGCTTTGTTTTTCTTACCTTCTCAATAGGTATGGGAAAAAGAGGGTAAAGAGAGGTAATTTGGTATTGAAAATAAAATAAAATTGAATTTTAAAAAAGACAACCTCCTTGAGATGAGGATCCAGTCTTATATAAACTATGTATTTGGCTCCATATCCCCAGCCGCAGCAGGGGCTCTGCACATAGCAGGTACTTAATAAATACTTGTTGAATGAACTAACTCAAAAGAAGCACCTGTTTGTGTTTTTCTCTATTTTATTGGTGGGTGCTCCAGGTAGCCATTTCACCCATCCAGCATGTTGGGGCTGGGCTGGATGAAAGGGCAAGACCATTCCTCTGTATCTTTGTAACTAGGTTCTTCCAGTAGACCAGAAAAGGCCTTTGGATTGGAGGCCAGCAAGCCTTCCTTTAGTGTGTAGCATCATTTCCTCAATATGGCAGGAGGTACAGAAGATGCTCAGACATGAGTTTCTTAAAACAGGAGAGACTAGGACATCAGTGCTTCAGGCTGGGCATGGTAAGTGAGAACTTTGAATAAAAAAAGGCCCACTCAGGTCTGTAGGACAGAGTGCTATTTTATACCAGTCTCTAATGGCAGGAAGCAAATGGTTGGACTATCCTTGCTGTTAGTTCTTGGTCAACTCTAATGGTATCTAGCTACATTCCTAGGATGAAATTTAACTTTTTCAGAGTTCATCCCAGGGTGTAGAAAACAATAAGTTTTATTAAGAGCTTTCTAAAATTGGGGCAAGGAAGGAAAGGCTCAGCACTCATATTTACTAGGTGCAGTTGAAGCCTCTCCCTGGGAAATAGGAAAAACAAAGGTATTACAGGGTGGTGTGGTGAAGGCATCTGGAGCAGAGGGGTAAGCCAGACCACATGTTGTATTCTGGTTAGTCTCCTGTTTGTCAAAAACTCTAATCATATAACCAGGTTCCCTTGTTGGGAAGG